>NC_140585.1:988097721-988692804 GCF_964204655.1 Triturus cristatus | reverse complement strand
TGAGTGTAAGAGGGACTGGGTAAAAAAACCTCACATGAATGTCTATTTTTCTTTCTTCCGTCTATGAATATATATACATATATATGTGTATATATATATATATTCAATGAAAAAACCATAGGTTTCACACATGTTATAGTTAGCGGAAATTTTACTGATAAAAAAACAATGAAATTGCCCCGTTATAGTTAGTGCTGGCAACTATAACTCACGTGACCGCAATCCTCTGCTGATGCTAATACTGTATTTAGACACTTATTTGCCCATGTCTTCTTCCATACATTTTTAGCTATACATATATTACAAATATTTTTTTTTACAAAGACACATATGTCATCAGCAGAAGATTGCGGTCGCGTGAGTTATAGTTGCCAGCACTAACTATAACGGGGCAATTTCATTGGTTTTTTATCAGTAAAATTTCCGCTAACTATAACATGTGTGAAACCTATGGTTTTTTCAGTGAATTTGCAAGGTTTTTTAAATGCTAATTCCTAACTATAACGTGTGTGAAACCTATGGTTTTTTCAGTGAATTTGTACGGTTTTTTAAATGCTAAGTTACTTTACGCCATTCGAGGCGTGCGCGCCCACTTAACGCACTGCATTCCGTGCACGGTTTTTATCAACTTTAATAAGCCCTGTACATTTGGTGGCCTTCGCCAACCAACAGCACAGGGGGTGGGGTCAATGTGGATAGTGTTTTTTTTATTTCGATTTTATAATTTCATGTTGCCAAAATATAGTTTTTTTACTGATGTAATAAGCCCTGTACATTTGGTGGCCTACGGCCACCAAAAGCACAGGAGGTGGGGTAAGTGTGGATAGTGTTTTTTTTATTTCTATTTTTTACCGTACGGTAAGCGTATGGTAAGCGTACTCGGCGAAATTGCCGAAAAAAAAATAAAACCGTTTTTGCTCTTGGGGGATGTTTGGGGACTCCCTCAACATGACTATGTGGGAGGGAGTTGTCAAAACAGCCCCGTAACATGTTTTTGGGCATCATGTTTGATAAATAACACTCAGTGCGAGAGACAAAATGGCGGACGCCGCTTCCTGGTTTCGGCCGATTCGAATGTTTACTAAGATCTAAGAGCCAATCAGAATCGCGCTCGCGCACGCCACCGTACGCGTACGGTAAGCGTACGGTAAGCGTACCGTAAGCGGGCTCAGATATATATATTGATTTAAAGGCTATTTTCTCAGAATCTACTGAACAGATTTACACCAAACCTACAAAAGGCACTTCCTTGACATAGGGACTACCTCTCTGCCAAATTTCTAGTAATTCTGTTCAGCCGTTCGGGCTGTAGCTCTGTCTAAAGGTCCTATGGAAAAATGCATGGGAAAAACGCGTTTTGGGACCCCCCTTTTATCTCAGCCCCCGCTTGACGAATCTCCCCGAGACTTTCAGGGTAGGAGCGGAGCGTAGCGCCCCACCTATTTTGAGAAATTCGCGAGGATTCATCGACCGGCGCCAAAGTTATTCAAAATAGAATGTTGCGGATTTCCTATGGAAAAGGGGTCCTAACTATAACTACCTACTGGCGACCGCCAGTAGGTAATATATATATATATATATATATATATATATATATATATATATATATATATATATATATATATATATATATATATTCACTGAAAAAAACATAGGTTTCAGGGGCGTTATAGTTAGCTCAGCTAACTATAACTTGCGCGCCCGCAATGCACTGCTGATGACGTCACATGTTACATCACTCATGACATGGTCGGTGACATCACTCATGATATCACTGATGACATCTCAAATGACATCACTGATGACATCATCCAGTGAATGTGTGTTTTTCTGAAAATTACATATGTTTTATATATGTATATCTCAAGGTCGATGGAAGAATAAATGGGTATATAAGTGTCTAAATGGATGATTTGTTTTTGAAAAATTGATTGTATAACTGACTGATTAAGTGTATCTTAATAAATACATGGCTTAGTGAGTAATGTTTAAATATGGAAATATCTGTATCAGTCTCTCACTTTGTGTATAAGTGGCTGCATGGGTTGGTGAGTAGCTACATTAGTGTCTATATAGGTTATTAGTTGTTTTTTTGAGTATCAGTATGAGTGTCTGAGTGTCTGTATGGTTCGGTGGGGGTATTACGTAGTGCATAGGTGCATGAATGAGTGACTCACTGTTTGTATGTGTTGAAGACAGCATGTGTGCAGGACTGTATGGGTGGAAAAGTGTGTGCATGGGTGTGTTAGTGAGTGAATGACTGTCTCAATAGTGTCTTTATGAGTAACTACATATGTTTTAAACTAGTATATGTGACTATTGGTGTATATAACTGAGTATATGTGAGAGTGAGAGATTGAAAGAGTTCCTGAATGAATAAGTATGTGTTTCTATAAGTGATTGTTTAAAAGACTAAGTATGTGTAATTTTCTGTAGAAGTAAGTGTTGTGGTGTGTGTATAACCGTATATGCAAGTAAATGGATGTTTGATTCTTTATTAGCATGAGGGACTATGTGTGGGAGTAACTCTATGGATGAGTGGCGTTGTGTAACAGGATGTATAGGTGTATGAGTACATATGATGAGTGAGTACATGTATGAGTGACCGTATAGGACTGTTGGTGAATGAGTGGATGTGTATGTGGATCTTAGAATTACTGAATATGTATTGGTATGTCCATTATTTTGAAAATTGTAGTTTCTATTTTTGAATGTGTGTATCAAAGATTATATTAGGGGAGAGGAAGTCTGCCACTCTATCACAAGGATGATGTCATCAGTGATGTCATTTGAGATGTCATCAGTGATGTCACTGACCATGTCATGAGTGATGTAATATGTGACGTCATCACCAGTGCATTGCGGGCGCGCGAGTTATAGTTAGCTGAACTAACTATAATAAGGGAATTTCAATGGTTTTGTACGAGTGAAAAGTCCAGCTAACTATAACGCCCCTGAAACCTATGTTTTTTTCAGTGAATTTCTAAGGTTTTTTAAATGCTAATTCCTTACTATAACGTGCCTGAAACCTATGGTTTTTTCAGTGAATTTCAAAGGTTTTTTAAATGCTAATTTCTAACTATGCATACAGAGATAGGACATGTGAAGAAAGAAGAAAAAACGCACAGAAAGAAAAAAAAGAAATGCAGAAAGAAGCAACTGAAGTCCTCAAAGACGAAGAAAAGTGCAGGAAGAAGGATAACGTGCAGAAAAAACAAACAGAAGAGCGGAAAGAAGCCTTGTTGCAAAATCATCCTGTACCCTCAACTTTTTCAGAGGGATACTGGTGGTAACTGAGTCTGACTAACCAGTCCTAGAGCCAGTGCTATGTTAAAAGACACTCAGAATACAGTGAAAACACCTACATACACTAGGGAACACTATGCGTTGGGGTCCCCTGTGATTAGCATGACCTCCTCTGTAAGCCCCTAGTATATAATAGGGCAGGGGATTAAAACTACCTCTTAAAATGCACCACAGGGCGTGTTTGCACACATCACCTCAGGCCCCGTCCCCTCCCTTCCCCACTGTGTAAACACGCCCTGTGGCCGTTTTAAGTTGGAAGATTAAGTCCCCTTGAATCCTGAGGGTCCCTAGGGTCCAACTAGACCACTAGGTACCTCCAGTAAGTGCCACAGAGCTGCGTTGCAGAGAGATGTAAAAAGGGGCACGGCCTAGACCACCTCTCTGCAACGCAGCGCAGTGGCACTTACTGGAAGCATCTGGTGGGCTAGTTGGCCCCCAGGGTCCCTCAGGATTGAAGGGGAATAATTTCCCCAACTTAAAACGTGCCACAGGGCTTGTTTGCACACGTTAACTCAGGCCCCGTCCCCTCCCTTCAACACGGTGTAAACACGCCCAGTGGCCGTTTTTAGTTGGGATATTAAGTTCATTTGAATCCTGAGGGTCCCTAGGGTCCAAATAGCCCACTAGGTACCTCCAGTAAGCGACACAGAGCTGCGTCGCAGAGAGGTGTAAAAAGTGGCACGGCCTGGACCACCTCTCTGCAACGCAGAGCAGTGGCGCTTACTGGAAGCACCTGGTGGGCTAGTTGGCCCCCAGGGGCCCTCAGGATTGAAAGGGAATTATTTCCCCAACTTAAAAGGCGCCATAGGGCGTGTTTGCACACGTCACCTCAGGCCCCGTCCCCTCCCTTCACCACTGTGTAAACGTGCCCTGTGGCCGTTCTAAGTTGAGAGATTAAGTCCCCTTGAATCCTAAGGGTCCCTAGGGTCAAACTATCCCACTAGGTACCTCCAGTAATCTCCACAGAGCTGCGTTGCATAGAGGTGTAAAAAGGGGCATGGCCTTAGAAAACCAGTCTGCAACGCAGCTCCCTGGCGCATACTGGGGATACCTGTTGGGCTAGTTGGCCCTCAGGGACCCTTAGTATTGATGGGGAATTAATTCCCCAACTTACAACTGGCCAGGGGGCGCGTTTGCAGAGTGCTGCAAGGAGGGGGCGTGGCCTCCGGCGAGAGGCCGGTCTTCTATTTATTTTATTTTTTTAAGAAAGAGGGCTGTGTGGCCCCCCTTCTTTTTCTAATTTATTGGCCCTGGGGACCCCATCCCCCAGGGCGTGCACCCTCATTTTTTTTGTTGAAAAAAATTAATTTGGCCCCCCCAAGGCCTTAATCGACCCCGGGGACCCCAACCCCCGGATCATAGGCTTGTTTTTTTTATTCTTTAGGAGGGGGGCTGCGTTGCCCCCCTCCTCAGGCCACTTAGGGCCACAGGGACCCCATCCCCCGGGACGGCCTTTGTTTTTTATTATTTAAAAAATATATATATTTATAGAAACACCTAGGACATGCTGGACAAACCGTATGTACCTATCACCATAACGATTTGCGTGATATTCATTAAAAGGCGACTATGCATACAATGAATCCACCTGGAATGTATTTACACCGCTAGTGAAGCTCTGACGTGTCTGACGCCCTACCGTGCCTAATCCCGGCACCCCCGCTGGTGGGTACTCTCCAAGTAGACACCCTTGTCGTTTATTTATACAAACATGGGTAGCTATTGATGGGCACATTTAATACACACGCACACCAAGCCATTCAAAGGGGATTCGACAAAAATTCGACCAAACTATGCAAGAAACCCCCCTCACAGTTAATAAAACACACATCCACCGCCGGATGTGTAATACTTTTTATTTTACTCTCTGGAAAGGAGACAAACCTCACTTGAGAGTCACAGCGTGCTCCTGGCTGAGCCCAATGCTGTGTTCCACCCACCAGTGCCCGCCGAGTGCCACACACCGCTGTGTTGTATTCCACCAGCTAGTGCATATGCTATGACACTCTCTAGCCCATGTGCACTGTAACACCACCCCGTGAATATGTCATGCCACACTTGCCTTTGCACGGGTTATATTGCCCCATCTAACGTGCCTTCCTCGATGCCTATGTTATAACAGCGCTATGCCATACATATTACAATCTGAGATCCATATCTTTGTCACAGTGCATATGCAACGTTACACTCCCCAGCACATATTTTATATTACAACTTTAGAGACTAGTTAGGTTACAATACACTGCCCTGTGCATATTACATTCCAAGGCGCATATCGCATAGCACGCGCTAGTGCCTGTGCTATCTCGCGCTCTCCAATGAATCTGTCATTGCGCACAATGTATTGCATATTATATTTCACGCCCCGGTTCATCTTATATCACACTTTTTGGTGCATAGTTTATACCATATACTATATCTAGTTTTCATTTTCAATCGTGCTCTCAGGACTATGTTCTATATAACACTGCGTCCACCTACCCTTTTCACGGACATTACATTTTGCGATGGGGGTGGAGGGTCAGGGGGTGTTTCTGCCAAGTGAGCCCGGAGTCACAGTCACAAACGTCCTCTTCTTCCTGAATAAAAGTGATATTATGCTGCATACTTGTTCATATTTTAAGTAGTTCGCACAGACACACATTTTAAAAACAATAAAATTCCTAATACCCACCTTTTCTGAACAGTTAGCTTGCTGCCCCATCCACCTCCTCCCTATCCTCTGTTGTCTGAATCCATGGACTAGCCTCCTCCCTCCTGCCATGCATGGTTTGATGTGCTGCCACTGCCCTCCATTTAGCATGATGTACCAGTCCACTCCTCCTGCCCTCCATTGCCCAATTTTATGGCCCATCATTGACCTCCTGCTTAGTCTCTGTGTTTAGCTTGCTGCCCCTATTCTCCTTCCCCCTGCCCGCCAATGTCTTTGTGCATGCCCCTGCTCCATCCTTTTTGCCCACCATGTTCCATGGACCTGCCACTCCTATCTACTCTGAGTGTTCTGTTGAGCTGCCACTCCCCTCCCACCTGCCTAGCATTGTCAGATGACTGTAACCTGTCCCTGCCACCACCACCCTGCCTGTCCACATGCCATGCCCCTATCCCCTTCCTCCTATCCTCCATGGTCCATTTTACTGCCACACCCTTCTGCCCTCCCTGGTCTGTTGTGCTGCAACTGCTCCTCATGCCTGCCCCGTGCGGTCTGTTGTGAGGCCCCTTCCCCTGAACTCTCTTGTCTGTGCCCAGGTCCTGATCCTCCCTTCTATCCTCATGGTCCTTTGTGCATGCCCCTGCACCCTCCTTCTTGCCCATCATAGCCATTGTGCTGCCATTAACCCTCCTGCTTGCCACGCATGGTCTTCTGTGCTGCCATGGCCCCTCACACCTTCCCTGTGTGGTCAGCTAGCTGCCCCTGACCCCCTCCCACCTTCCCTCCATGGTCTCATTGTTGCTCTCCATGTTGTGTCTTGTTTCTAGTGCCCATCCTGCCTGACCTCTATGGTCATCTTGCTGCTCCTGACCTGCCCCCTTGCCCCCAGCCCTCTGTTTCCATGTGCAGACCCCTATTCCCTCCCTCCTGGCTTGTCTGTTCCATTGTAATGCCCCTGATCAGTCCCTCCTGCCCTTTATGGTCTGTTATGCTGCAGCTTTCTCTCCTGTCTGTCCATTATGGTCAGCTATCTACCATTGCCTCTTTCTCCTCTGTTCTCTGTTGTCCATGTGCATGGTCCTGTCCCCTCCCTATTGCTTTCTATGGATTGTTGTGCTGCACTCCCGTCCCGCATGCCCTATGTGGTGTATTATGCTGCTGCAAACCCTGATGCCTGCCCTGTAGGGTCAGTTTGGCGCACCTCTCCATGTCCCTCCTGTCCTCTGTTATCCGAGTCCATGTCCCTACCCCAATTCCTCCTGCCTACCATGATCCAATGTACCATACTTGTGAACATTTTGAACTTGGTAAGAGGGAGATTTTGAAAATAAACTGGGGAATTGATTTTCCCCTTTGAGTTACATTGAAAAAGAGGAGATTGTAGACAGGAGACAGATCAAATAAAGCCCATTTGAGCTTAAAAACAATGGACGTTTCCTGGCTGAAATGGCTCTGTTGGCATGTATGGTTGTACTACCACTGCCTCTTTCTTCTGCCCACAATGGTCTATTATATTGCCACAGCCTCTCTTGCCAGTCCTGTATTGTTGGTTTGTTGCCCCTGCCCCCCTTTCCACTTCCCTCCATAGTCTGTTGTGCTGCCACTGACCTTCCTGCCTGCCCAGTGTGGTCAAATTGTTGCCTCTGCACTCTCCTAGCTGCCTTCAATTTTCAGAGTCCATGCCCCTGGCCTATGCCTCTCAACTGTATCCTAATGAACAACTAGATTGCTAACATTCTATATTTATTACAAAAGTGTGGAACGCCTGACGTCCTCTTGATGTAATCAAAACTATAATACCTAGAGCATTTCCTTTAGAAATTACATATATGAGAGGGTCTTATTTGCATCAGAATTATGGTTAGTGCTCTAAAAAACTAAAATGAGGACATATTTTCTGAGTTTTCAAATAGCGGCAAAGAACTTTTAAATTCTTTGTAATCTTTGTTTTTTTATCCAGTTGACCACTTGCTTAAATGTTGCACCTAGGGGAGAGGATGTGGTGTTACTTCCAGAGCTGCAGACTTTGCAACTGGGGAACCAGTTTGGAGTTTCTGCTTTAGCTCAACATTAGGTGATTCTGGTCAAATCACTTAATCTCCCCATGTCTACAACCAAAATGAATTTGATCTTGTGTGATGTAACCAATGCTCATATAAAGCACTCCAATACCTGACAAGTCTGCACTATCTAAAACTGCAAATACACAAAAAATAAGTGTTTTGCACACTTCTGTCATTGGGCTACATGTGGGCTACATCTGGGTGATATTTGTGCTGCATTTGGACTCTTTTGTCTCTGGTGGCCATCTTGGGAGTTTTATTTGTTATGAAGTTTCCTAATTTCCTCATTTACTGCAGTCTCCTCAGTAGGAAATGCTTTCAGTTTTTTACTTTGATTCCATCACAAAGGTATTCAGATATGTCACACATTTGCCATAAATTCTGAAAGTTAGCACTCTAGTTGCTCATTAGATCACTGTAGTAAAGCTACTGCTCACCAGGGAAGTCTGCTGCTGGTATTCAAAGTGCATGTTTCAGTCTGCATATCAGATTTTTTTAATGAAATAGAAGAGGATTTGAGAAGTCACTCAAAATGTGCCCTAATTATTCTTTCTTCAGCACTAATCATAATTTGCATGGCAAAATGAACCCCCTCATTGTGTTCCTTTTTAAATTAAATGTTTTAAGTGTTACCAGTTTATTCCAATCAAGATGGCTTCAGGTGTGCCATACTTTTGTCATACGTAAGACAGTAAGCGCTCTAGTTGTTCTTAAGAACACTCTGGGACATTCTGTCATTGGGCTATACTTGGGCTACATCTGGGTGATATTTGGGCTACATTTGGGCTCTTTTGTCTCCGGCGGCCATCTTGGGAGATATATTTGTTATGAAGTTTCCTAATTTCCTCATTTACTGCAGTCTCCTCAGTAGGAAATACTTTCAGTTTTTTATTTTAGTTCCATCAAGAAGACATTCAGATGTGTCACACATTTGCCATAAATTCTGAATGTTAGCACTCTAGTTGCTCATTAGATCACTGTAGTAAAGCTACTGCTCACCAGGGAAGTCTGCTGCTGGTATTCAAAGTGCATGTTTCAGTCTGCATGTCAGAATTGTTTTATGAAATAGAAGAGGATTTGAGAAGTCAAAATGTGCCCTAATTTTTCTTTCTGCAGCACTAATCATAATTTCTACAGCAAAATGAACCCCCTCATTTTGTTCCTTTGTAAATTAAATGTTTTAAGTGTTACCACTTTATTCCAATCAAGATGGCTTCAGGTGTGCCATACTTTTGTCATAAGTAAGACTGTTAGCGCTCTAGTTCTTTAGAACACTCTGGGAAGCTGCAGTAGAACACAAAGGAATCAACTGACAGTCTCTGCCCTTGTTGGATGTACATGTTTTACAGAGAATGTCAGACTTCATTCTCACATGACTGAGAAAGATAATGTGAATTTACAGAACATATGCTCTCAGTTTAGCTTATAGATCACCTTCCAAACCTCTGTGGGAAAAGCATGAGAAAATAGTTTTCTCTCAAACATGATTCATGATATCACAGCAGAAGGCTTTTTCACATGGTAAAATCACCTTAGAACACACCACAATTCCTAAAATGAGTATGGTACCATCAACAAATGATTTATAATATAACTAAAGTCTTAAAACCTTCTATTAACTGCAATGCTTTTTAATGAGGTGCTATCATGTATATTGGTCCCAAGATGGCTGCCAACACTTCTTGGATGAAGTACTGACAGCCAATCAGATCTCACGATGAGATGTGTGGTTAGGCTCCGCCCAGATATATCTATCTTTTTAACTCTAATTTTCTCAGGAGCTACAGAACGGATTTACACCATTTAAGCAAAAGGCACGAGTCTGAACTGAGGACTACCTCTTTGCTAAATTTGGTGTAATTCTGTTCAGCAGTTTGGGCTGTAGCTGCGTCAACAGGTCCTATGGGAAAATGCATGGGGAAAATGCGTTTTGGGACCCCCCTTTTTTCACGGCCCCTGCTTGACGAATCACTGTGAAAGTTTAGGGATAGGAGCGGACCGGAGCTGGCCAAAAGTTTGGAAACTTTCGCGAAGATTCGTCAATCGGCGTCAACGTTATTCCAAATAGAATGTTTCAGATTTCCTATGGAAAATAGGTCCTAACTATAACTACCTACTGGCGACTGCCAGTTTATAATATATATATATACATATATATACATTATCTACTGGCGGTCGCCAGTAGATAGTTATAGTTAGGACCGTGTTTCCATAGGAAATCCGCAACATTCTATTTGAAATAACTTTGGCGCCGGTTGACGAATCCTCGCGAAATTTTCAAAATAGGTGGGGCGCTCCGCTCCGCTCCGACCCTGAAAGTCTCGGGGGGATTCGTCAAGCGGGGGCTGAGAAAAAAGGGGGGTCCCAAAATGCGTTTTCCCCATGCAATTTTCCATAGGGACCTTTAGTCCAAGGTACAGCCCGAACGGCTGAACAGAATTACTTGAAATTTGGCAAAGAGGTAGTCCTCAGGTCAGGCATGTGCCTTTTGCATATATGGTGTCAATCTGTTCAGTAGTTCCTGAGAAAATCAAAAGTAAAATCACATACATATCTGGGCGGAGCCTAACCACACATCTCATCGTGAGATCTGATTGGCTGTCAGTACTTCATCCAAGAAGTGTTGGCGGCCATCTTGGGACCAATATACATGATAGCACCTCATTAAAAAAGCATTGCAGTTAATAGAAGGTTTTAAGACTTTAGTTACATTATAAATCATTTGTTGATGGTACCATACTCATTTTAGGAATTGTGGTGTGTTCTAAGGTGATTTTACCATGTGAAAAAGCCTTCTGCTGTGATATCACGAACCATGTTTGAGAGAAAACTATTTTCTCATACTTTTCCCACAGAGGTTTGGAAGGTGATCTATAAGCTAAACTGAGAGCATATTTTCTGTAAATTCACATTATCTTTCTCAGTCATGTAAGAATGAAGTATGACATTCTCAGTAAAACATGTACATCCAACAAGGGCAGAGACTGTCAGTTGATTCCTTTGTGTTCTACTGCAGCTTCCCAGAGTGCTCTAAAGAACAACTAGAGCGCTAACAGTCTAACTTATGACAAAAGTATTGCACACTTGAAGCCATCTTGATTGGAATAAAGTGGTAACACTTAAAACATTTAATTAACAAAGGAACAAAATGAGGGGGTTCATTTTGCCATATAAATTATGATTAGTGCTGCAGAAAGAAAAACTAGGGCACATTTTGACTTCTGAAATCCTCTTTTATTTCATAAAAACATTCTGACATGCAGACTGAAACATGCACTTTGAATACCAGCAGCAGACTTGCCTGGTG
The DNA here is from genome assembly GCF_964204655.1 of Triturus cristatus. Classification (NCBI taxonomy): domain Eukaryota; kingdom Metazoa; phylum Chordata; class Amphibia; order Caudata; family Salamandridae; genus Triturus; species Triturus cristatus. The sequence continues at coordinate 988,681,478 of NC_140585.1, read as the reverse complement.
AGCAGTAGCTTTACTACAGTGATCTAATGAGCAACTAGAGTGCTAACATTCAGAATTTATGGAAAATGTGTGACACATCTGAATGCCTTCTTGATGGAATCAAAGTAAAAAACTGAAAGTATTTCCTACTGAGGAGACTGCAGTAAATGAGGAAATTAGGAAACTTTATAACAAATAAATCTCTCAAGCGGGCCACCAGAGACAAAAGAGCCCCAATGTAGCCCAAATATCACCCAGATGTAGCCCAAGTATAGCCCAATGACAGAATGTCCCAGAGTGTTCTTAAGAACAACTAGAGCGCTTACTGTCTTACTTATGACAAAAGTATGGCACACCTGAAGCCATCTTGATTGGAATAAACTGGTAACACTTAAAACATTTAATTCAAAAATGGACACAATGAGGGGGTTCATTTTGCCATAGAAATTATGATTAGTGCTAAAGAAAGAAAAATTAGGGCCCATTTTGAGTGACTTCTCAAATCCTCTTCTATTTCATTAAAAAATTCTGATATGCAGACTAAAACATGCACTTTTAATACTAGCAGCAGACTTCCGTGGTGAGAAGTAGCTTTACTACAGTGATCTAATGAGCAACTAGAGTGCTAACATTCAGAATTTATGGCAAATGTGTGACATATCTGAATACCTTCTTGATGGAATCAAAGTAAAAAACTGAAAGCATTTCCTACTGAGGAGACTGCAGTAAATGAGGAAATTAGGAAACTTCATAACAAATAAATCTCCTAAAATGGCCACCAGAGACAAAAGAGCCCAAATGTAGCCCAAATGTCACCCAGATGGAGCCCAAATGTAGCCTAATGACAGAAGTGTGCAAAACTTTTATTTTTTGTGTATTTGCAGTTTTATATAGTGCAGACTTGTCAGGTATTGGAGTGCTTTACATGAACATTGGTTACATCACACAAGATCAAATTCATTTTGGTTGTAGACATGGGGAGATTAAGTGATTTGACCAGAATCACAGAATGTTGAGCTGAAGCAGAAACTCCAACCTGGTTCCCCAGTTGCAAAGTCTGCAGCTCTGGAAGTAACACCACACCCTCTCCCCTTGGATGCAACATTTAATCAAGTGGTCAACTGGATAAAAAATCTAAGATTACAAATAATTTAAAAGTTCTTTGTCGCTATTTGAAAACTCAGAAAATATGTCCTCATTTTAGTTTTTTAGAGCACTAACCATAATTTTGATGCAAATAAGACCCTCTCATATATGTAATTTCTAAAGGAAATGCTCTAGGCATTACAGTTTTGATTACATCAAGATGACGTCAGGCATTCCACACTTTTGTAATAAATATAGAATGTTAGCAATCTAGTTGTTCATTGGGATACTGTTGAGAGGCAGAGGCCAGGGGCACGGACTCTGAAAATTGAAGGCAGGTAGGAGAGTGCAGAGGCAACAATTTGACCACACTAGGCAGGCAGGAAGGGCAGTGGCAGCACAACAGACTATGGAGGGCAGTGGAAAGGGGGGCAGGGGCAACAAACCAACAATACAGGACTGGCAAGAGTGGCTGTGGCAATATAATAGACCATTGTGGGCAGAAGGAAGAGGCAGTGGTCATACAACCATACATGCCAACAGACCCGTTTCAGCCAGGAAACGTCCAATGTTTTTAAGCTCAAATGGGCTTTACTTGATCTGTTTCCTGTCTACAATCTTCTCTTTTTCAATGTAACTCAATGGGGAAAATCAATACCCCAGTTTTATTTCAAAATCTCCCTCTTACCAAGTTCAAAATGTTCGCAAGTATGGTACATTGGATCATGGTAGGCAGGAGGAATTGGGGTAGGGACATGGACTCGGATAACAGAGGACAGGAGGGACATTGAGAGGTGCACCAAACTGACCCTACAGGGCAGGCATCAGGGTTTGCAGCAGCACAATACACCACACAGGGCATGCGGGACGGGATTGCAGCACAACAATCCATAGAAAGCAATAGGGAGGGGACAGGACCATGCACATGGACAACAGACAACAGAGGGGAAAGAGGCAATGGTAGCTAGCTGACCATAATGGACAGACAGGAGAGAAAGCTGCAGCATAACAGACCATAAAGGGCAGGAGGGACGGATCAGGGGCATTACAATGGAACCGACAAGCCAGGAGGGAGGGAATAGGGGTCTGCACATGGAAACAGAGGGCTGGGGGCAAGGGGGCAGGGCAGGAGCAGCACGATGACCATGGAGGTCAGGCAGGATGGGCACTAGAAACAAGACACACCATGGAGAGCAACAGTGAGACTATGATGGCATATACACAGACCATGGAGGGAAGGTGGGAGGGGGTCAGGAGCAGCTAGCTGATCACACAGGGAAGGTGGGAGGGGCCATGGCAGCACAGAAGACCATGCATGGCAAGCGGGAGGGTTAGTGGCAGCACAATGGCTATGATGGGCAAGAAGGAGGGTGCAGGGGCATGCACAAAGGACCATGGAGGATAGAAGGGAGGGTCAGGACCTGGGCACAGACAAGAGAGTTCATGGGAAGGGGCCTCACAACAGACCGTGCGGGGCAGGCAGGAGGAGCAGTTGCATTTTATACAAACAAGGGAACCCGAAAAATGGCTAAGGACCACGGGTATCAATTATATATGTAGAAAACAATGGTCCTGAGCAGACACTAAATTTTACATAAAATTAAATATAGACCACAATGGGTTACTATACACATCCGATGTCCAGCCGGACAGGGGATTTTTATTTTTCAGATACTAAAGGATATGGTCAAGGATAATGAAAACACTACATTTATCGTGGGGCACAATCCTGCACCCTACAGCATGGGGAACGTGCGGGGGGAAAAAAGGGAATAACAATGCAGACAGTTTAGGACAAACAACAGTTACAGGCAAAGACTGAGAGCCGTTGCAACTTGCAGGCATAAATGAAGTTGTAGCAAGTTTGACAAAATAGAGACCACAACGAGTAAGCACAGTGGATATTTGTGGCACTATTTTTAAAAAGTCAGGAGGAGCAGTTGCAGCACAACAGACCAGGGAGGGCAGAAGGATGTGGCAGTAAAATGGACCATGGAGGACAGGAGGAAGGGGATAGGGGCATGGCATGGCATGTGGACAGGCAGGGTGGAGGTGGCAGGGACAGGTTACAGTCATCTGACAATGCTAGGCAGGTGGTAGGGGAGTGGCAGCTCAACAGAACACTCAGAGTAGATAGGAGTGGCAGGTCCATGGAACATGGTGGTCAAAAAGGATGGAGCAGGGGCATGCACAAAGACATCGGAGGGCAGGGGGAAGGAGAATAGGGGCAGCAAGCAAAGCACAGAGGCTAAGCAGGAGGTCAATGATGGGCCATAGAATTGGGCAATGGAGGGCAGGATGAGTGGACTGGTACATCATGCTAAATGCAGGGCAGTGGCAGCACATCAGACCATGCATGGCAGGAGGGAGGAGGCTAGTCCATGGATTCAGACAACAGAGGATAGGGAGGAGGTGGATGGGGCAGCAAGCTAACTGTTCATAGAAGGTGGGTATTAGGAACTTTATTGTTTTTAAAATGTGTGTCTGTGCGAACTACTTAAAATATGAACAAGTATGCAGCATAATCTCACTTTTATTCAGGAAGAAGAGGACGTTTGGGACTGTGACTCCGGGCTCACTTGGCAGAAACATCCCCTGACCCTCCACCCCCCATCGCAAAATGTAATGCCCGTGAAAAGGGTAGGTGGACGCAGTGTTATATAGAACATGGTCCTGAGAGCACGATTGAAAATGAAAACTAGATATAGTATATGGTATAAACTATGCACCAAAAAGTGTGATAAAGGATGAACCGGGACGTGAAATATATTATGCAATACATTGTGCGCAATGACAGATTCATTGGAGAGCGCGAGATAGCACAGGCACTAGCGCTTGCTATGTGATATTCGCCTTGGAGTGTAATATGCACAGGGCAGTGTTGTGTAACCTAAGTAGTCTCTAAAGTTGTAATATAAAATATGTGCTGGGTAGTGTAACATTGCATATGCACTGTGACAAAGATATGGATCCCAGATTGTAATATGTATGGCATAGCGCTGTGCTTTATAACATGGGGATCGAGGAAGGCACGTTAGATGGGGCAATATAACCCGTGCGAAGGCAAGTGTGGCATGACATATTCACAGGGTGGTGTTACAGTGCACATGGGCTAGAGAGTGTCATACCATATGCACTAGCTGGTGGAATACAACACAGAGGTGTGTGGCACTCGGCGGGCACTGGTGGGTGTAACACAGCATTGGGCTCAGCCAGGAGCACGCTGTGACTCTCAAGTGAGGTTTGTCTCCTTTCCAGAGAGTAAAATAAAAAGTATTACACATCCGGTGGTGGAAATGTGTTTTATTAACCGTGAGGGGGTTACTTGCATAGTTTGGTCGAATTTTTGTCGAATCCCCTTTGAATGGCTTGGTGTGCATGTGTATTAAATGTGCCCGTCAATAGCTACCCATGTTTGTATAAATAAACGACAAGGGTGTCTACTTGGAGAGTACCCACCAGCGGGGGCGCCTGGATTAGGCACGGTAGGGTGTCAGACATGTCAGAGCTTCACTAGCGGTGTGAATACATTCTACGTGGATTCATTGTATGCATAGTCGCCTTTTAATGAATATCACGCAAATCGTCATGGTGATATGTGTGAGAAGTTGGCCTGATGTATGATGTCACTAGTTCTAGTGTACACCTTATATCAGTCCAAATACCCTTATGGTGATTGGTTATAAAGTCAACCTTATAGACCAGCTATCCTAGTGGTAGCATGGACAAGAGCAGTCTTAGGCTAAACTCTGAATGGCATGTGAAGCCAGCTGTGATACCATATATAATCCCTTGAATACCAAATGAAAGGACACCACAACAGATATATATATAAAATAAAGTGTATTTATTCTAGTCAAACCCTCAGCACTCTTTATGAGATTAGAGGTAAGTACAACACAGTCTTATTTAAGCATACATTAAGTCACACAGGTAAGTAATACAGTTAGGCCCTAGGGGCCACGCAAACCATATACTAAGTAAGTGGTATAAGGACCACTGTCACGGAAATAGGATAGGCCTAGGCCTAGGGAATCGCTGGGGCTACACTATACTACCAAAGGTTAGGAAGTGGGAGGCCCACGGGATTCAGGTGCAGAGTGGAAACACTCACGCGTAATGCGTAAAAGTCAATAGCAATAGTACAGTTTAGAAATCGATAGATTTAGGACACTTCCGGAGTAGCTAGGAAGTCGAGACTGGAAAACTAGACACTAGGATAGTCACTATCCTGATGAGCACCGTAGTACCCAAGTTACCTAGCCCACAGGCTGCGGGTGCATAGGGGTGAAGTTGCGTCGGGTTTCGTCATCGACTCCTATGGATGCCTGAAGAAAGATGCTGACAGGCAGTCAGTGAAGAGTGTCCGGTGGATCCCAAGGCTGGGATCAAGAAGAGAGGAGACCTGCAAGCAGAAGGGACAGAGTCAAGGTCACTAGCCAGTGACCACGTGGAACCAGGAAGGAACCAGGCGATGTCGTGAAGTTTGCAGGTGAAGGTGAAGCTTGTCGCTGCAGCCACGAGGACCAGGAAGCGTCGAGGACGACCAGGACCAGGAGGCGAGCTGTCCCACGAAGGCTCTTGCTGTCGGCGGCGTCGAAGTTGGACTAGGACTCACCAAGCCTTGGCAAGCGGAACCCACGCAGAACGGAGGACTTGCTTCTGGTGCAGACCAGGAAGGTCTGGGATGCTTCTCTTTTTCAAAGGAGCAGGAGCCAGTCTGGAGGAGCCAAACCAGCGATGAAGATTTCAGGGTGCGTCGTCACAAAGGCCACTAGCCAGCGGGCAAGCAACCGGACAGACGCGGCAAGCAGGAAAATGCTGAAGGGCCCCACGCAGAACTCGTGGAGTGTGGGGGGCTGATCTTCGGTGCAGATGGTGCTTGGGGTGGGGGCTTCTCAATCCCCGGTGCACAACTTCGAGGGTGCCTCAGAAGCTGCGCTTGAAGATACAAGCCACTTTTCCCAGGTAGCCGGTCCCACGTCGCTCGTCGCCTCCACGGATCTCAGCTCTGCTGTGAATGTGGATCAGGGTCGGAGAAGTCTGGAAGTCAAGGCTCTGGTCGGGCTCTGCAGTCGGTTCCTCGTAGAACTTGGGCAAAGCAAAGGGTAGTCTCTTGATGGTGCCTGTTTGCACAGGGTAGCCACTCCTTGGCCACAAGGGAGATTCTTCAGTCTTCTTCGTTCGTCGAATGTCGAAGGTCCAGAGTTTCTGTTCAAGTTTGCAGGTTCAGGATAATCTAAAGTCTTGAGGCCCAACTCCCACTCTTATACTAATCTGGGGGGCTGGGATACCTGCTAGGTCACGCCTTATGGGTGGGACCTGGGAGGGGGGTGGTTACACCCCCTTCCCTTTGTCCAGTTTTGCGCCAGGACTGGGGCTGGAGTGCCCCAGCACCAGTTTGAACTGGACTATGCATGGGACACCTTGTGTGCCCCAGGCATGTCTCATTCCTTTCAGCCCTAACTGCCCCAATACACTAAAGTCTGTCTGGGGAGGTGCTAGCACCTCCCCAAGCAGGAAACCTATTGTCCAAGCCTCCCTTGCCAGGATCACTCCCAGCAGCAGGGGGTCAGACTCGTGTCTGTGGCAGCAGCATCCATTTTGTGATGCTGAGGCTTTGGTTAGAGTTAAACAGCAAAGTAGGATTTTAACATGTCTCTCCCTCTAGAAGGGAGGAATAATATCCTCATCACCAGAAATGGTATGGGGGTATTATTCCAAAGTGTTAGACACCTTACACGACATGTTTTGATAAAGCCAAACCATAGTTACCATAACCGTTTAAGATTATAAGGCACTTTAAGAGTATATGGTAGGCTATATCATAGAACAGCTATAAGGACATGGTTCCGAAAGCTGCAGACAGGCTCAGCTCATGCTAGAGCACCATCTCACATGTTACCAAGCACTCTGCCTCCAGGATTGTTAAGGCCTGCCATAGGAGTGACTGATAGGTACACATGTGTCTATATATAAGGGTAGATATAGGCATACTATATCTAAGCAAGGGGTGATTACACGACCTTGCCCCAGCTGAGTGATCAGCCAGTTGTGTCTGATTGGAAGGCCAGACCAGGGGTGGCATAATACATGCTGCAGCCCCTGGGAGGCCTAGGGTACACCTATGCCCTGGGTACCTAGGGTACACTGTACAGGGTCCAATAAGGTGATCCTTACCAATTGGTTATGTACCTAGGGTACATGGAGTCCATTTTAAAGAGAGAGCAGACAGCCTGAGACCCTGAATGGCAGGATCTCAGGCCAACTAAGTCGAAAAACCAGCTAGACACTAGGCAAAAAGTTGGGGGTAACCATAGTCAGATATCCACCTTCCTACACAACCCCCCCCAAACGAAAGGAGATAAGGCTGGCCTTGACAAGGTAAGCCTCTATTGCCTAAGTGGCCATATAAGGAAGAACCAGCACTGGCATGGTTACCCCCTGTCTCATGGTCCACTAAGCAATCCCTCACCCTAAAGGTATCATAGGGTCTCCACCATAGGGAATCACTACCTTTGGTGTGTCTTTGCAAAGTAAAAGGCGGGTGTTGAGATGGAGTACTGAAGTGAGTGTCCTCAAAGGGAGGCCTCAGCTTCCTCCAATCATCCTCCACCATGGATGCCTTTCTTTCTTTCCCTGAGTTGCACTGTGCTCTCAGGGTCAGCCTCTGGCTACCTAAAGCTGGAGGCTGGGTCCCTTTTGTGGGCTTACTGGAGGGACAGGTCAGGTTTGGGGCCCTAAGGTCCCATGTTTGCCTGTGCCCAACAGAATCCCTCTGGGGGAGGTCCCTAACTACCTGTAAAGGGGATCCCTCAGGAATGTTTTTACCCATCACCTGGCTAGGGCTACTAGCCAGGCAATCCTCATTCTTTTGATGGGGGGTTCTTGTGGACAGGGGCCCTCTTGGGGTCCACTGGCCTCCCTGACCTCTGCAGCCCTGGGCTGACTGAGGCAGGGTAGAGAGAGGCAGGCTACCTGCACCAGACTGGGCCCCACCTTGGAAGGGGCCACTGACATCAGAGGCTCTGCCAGGCCAGGCCTGGCTACCTCTGGGGAAGTTCCTTCACAAGGGGTGAGGTCAGATCCCTGAGGAGGCTGACCTTTTCCTAATGTCTGGGGAGAGGGAGACTTTTCTTCCTCCCCACTACTCTCTGTTTGTGTGGAGTGATCCATAGTTTCAGGCTTCACTACACCTATGTCAGTCTGAGACCATTACAGCCTTGCCAACCTTTTCAGGGGGGCACTCAGTTTGTGTTTGAGCTGTGACTGTCACAGCTCTGCCAGTCTCTACAGGGAAGTCTGTCTGTGCCTGGGCCGTGGCTACCACTGCCCTTCCAACCTTTCCAGGGAGGAAATCTATTTGGACAGGGGTTGTGAATGGCACAACCCCACTACCCTTTTGTGAAAGGCCTACCATTTTAGAATGGGTGTCTTGTTCAACTCCAGCCCAAGCTGAGAGTTCTAAGTCATTCCCCAGTAAGCAGTCTACAGGCAGGGTTGGGGACACTGCCACCCTTTTAGGGCCAGTGACCCCTCCCCAGCTGAGACATACCTCTGCCATGGGATGACTGTTCTGTTTGCCATCAATGTTAGTCACCTGGTAGGAGAAACCAGGCAAAAGCTGCTCAGAGGGAACTAGCCAATGGGCCACCATAGTGATGCTAGCTCCAGTGTCTCTGTAGGCCTCAGCTTTTGTACCATTTATGTAGGGCTCCTGTCTGTACCTACCCAAAGTGTTGGGACAGGCAGTGAAGTTGGCAAACCCCATGCCACCATCACAGACAAGAATATCTGCTGTAGGGGAATTGGCTAAGTCAGGGTCCCCCTGTGTTCCCCAAGTAAACCCACCCAAATTTCTGGGGGCACTCCCACCACCTGGGGGATTACTGCTGACAGTAATAGGTGGTGTGACAGGAGTAGTTGGAAGAACAGTTTTGTTTTTAGCCTTTGGGCAACTGCCGTCAGTTTTCCAATGCCCAGGAGCTTTACACTCATGGCAGTAAGGCTTTTTAACTGTGGTAGAGGAGGGAGCTTGGGACCCACCACCCTGTGTGGAGTTTTGGGGCCCTGAGGAAGATTTCTCTTTTGTTTTATCCCCACCCTTCTCTTGAGGCTTGGTGGTATCTTTCTTTTGGTCACCACCCTGAGTTTTAGGCCTAATCCTGGTCCTGACCCATTTATCTGCCCTCTTTCCCAATTCTTGGGGAGAGGTCAAATCTGAGTCTACCAGGTGTTGATGGAGAAGCTGGTTCTGACAATTACTAAGGATCTGCTCCCTCATAATCAAGTTGTACAATCCTGTATAGTCCTGCACCTTGCTGCCAGTTAACCAACCTTCCAAAGCCTTAGTGGCACAATCCACAAAATCAGACCAGTCCTGTGTCTGTGTCTTCTGGGTGTCTCTGAACAACAACCTATATTGCTCAGTGGTTAAGCCAAACCCATCTATCAGAGCACTCTTCAGGACTTTGTAATTGTTAGCATCCTCATCACTGACTGTGAGGAGCTTGTCTCTACCTTTGTCAGAAAAGGAGAGCCACAAGATAGCTGCCCACTGACTCTGGGGTACCTGCTGTACTTTGCAGGCCCTCTCCAAAGCAGTCATCCACTTGTGGATGTCATCCCCATTCTGATATGGGGGCACTATCTTGCTTAGGTTTCTATGGTCATAAGACCTATCCCTATCTCTAGGAATGTTGCTGCCACCAGTGGGTTCTGACCCACACAATTTTTGCTCTCTAGCCAGAGCAAGCTTCTCCTTGGCAAGGGCAAGTTCTTCCCTCTGAATCCTCAGATTAGCTTCCCTCATTCTGGCTTCATGCTCCTTCCTCTCAGGGGAAGTCATTCCCCTGTGAGAGGAAGCACTAGAGATGCTAGAGACATGGGAGTGGACGGATTCCCTTGAAGGGGATCTGTCCCTCCTGCTTCTCTGGTTAAGCCCACTTGGGGGTCTGTATGGGGGGACCCCATGCAAACTCCCATGTAAGCTTAGGTTAGCCTGGCTAAGTCTTCCTACTTGGCCCTGGCTGTCTACCTCTTCATCTGAAGTCCCATCTGACTCCTCTGTGGTGGGTAGACCCTTATCTACAGCTATGACACCATACTTGGCAGCTCTTTCAGCATCATAGGCCTCCAGAAGCTCCACTAGCTGTCTAAGGGTAGGGTTGGAACCCTGTTTTAATCTCCTGGAGGTACACAGTTGTCTCATCTCCTGGAAAGTGAATGCATTATATCTAGAGGGAATCTGTCTAGGATTCTCCTCTCCTGAGGGAGCATCAGTGTGATCTCCATTCAGGGACATGATTCTAGTGAGGGTGGGGTGTGTGCACCTACCTACACTAGTTGTATCTACTAAACCTCTCTAGTAGTTGTAGTCAGGGTGTGTTACTCCCTTCAACCTACAACTACTAAGTCCAGTAGGACTTAAGTATTATAATCTATGTTATATGTACCTAGACAATATCTGTGTGATCTTTCAATTTAGTATCTCAAGATTACAATGGTATTACAACAGCAAGCTCAGATCCCAACCGCTGCTCACCAATGTGAGAAGTTGGCCTGATGTATGATGTCACTAGTTCTAGTGTACACCTTATATCAGTCCAAATACCCTTATGGTGATTGGTTGTAAAGTCAACCTTATAGACCAGCTATCCTAGTGGTAGCATGGACAAGAGCAGTCTTAGGCTAAACTCTGAATGGCATGTGAAGCCAGCTGTGATACCATATATAATCCCTTGAATACCAAATGAAAGGACACCACAACAGATATATATATAAAATAAAGTGTATTTATTCTAGTCAAACCCTCAGCACTCTTTATGAGATTAGAGGTAAGTAGAACACAGTCTTATTTAAGCATACATTAAGTCACACAGGTAAGTAATACAGTTAGGCCCTAGGGGCCACGCAAACCATATACTAAGTAAGTGGTATAAGGACCACTGTCACGGAAATAGGATAGGCCTAGGCCTAGGGAATCGCTGGGGCTACACTATACTACCAAAGGTTAGGAAGTGGGAGGCCCACGGGATTCAGGTGCAGAGTGGAAACACTCACGCGTAATGCGTAAAAGTCAATAGCAATAGTACAGTTTAGAAATCGATAGATTTAGGACACTTCCGGAGTAGCTAGGAAGTCGAGACTGGAAAACTAGACACTAGGATAGTCACTATCCTGATGAGCACCGTAGTACCCAAGTTACCTAGCCCACAGGCTGCGGGTGCATAGGGGTGAAGTTGCGTCGGGTTTCGTCATCGACTCCTATGGATGCCTGAAGAAAGATGCTGACAGGCAGTCAGTGAAGAGTGTCCGGTGGATCCCAAGGCTGGGATCAAGAAGAGAGGAGACCTGCAAGCAGAAGGGACAGAGTCAAGGTCACTAGCCAGTGACCACGTGGAACCAGGAAGGAACCAGGCGATGTCGTGAAGTTTGCAGGTGAAGGTGAAGCTTGTCGCTGCAGCCACGAGGACCAGGAAGCGTCGAGGACGACCAGGACCAGGAGGCGAGCTGTCCCACGAAGGCTCTTGCTGTCGGCGGCGTCGAAGTTGGACTAGGACTCACCAAGCCTTGGCAAGCGGAACCCACGCAGAACGGAGGACTTGCTTCTGGTGCAGACCAGGAAGGTCTGGGATGCTTCTCTTTTTCAAAGGAGCAGGAGCCAGTCTGGAGGAGCCAAACCAGCGATGAAGATTTCAGGGTGCGTCGTCACAAAGGCCACTAGCCAGCGGGCAAGCAACCGGACAGACGCGGCAAGCAGGAAAATGCTGAAGGGCCCCACGCAGAACTCGTGGAGTGTGGGGGGCTGATCTTCGGTGCAGATGGTGCTTGGGGTTGGGGCTTCTCAATCCCCGGTGCACAACTTCGAGGGTGCCTCAGAAGCTGCGCTTGAAGATACTAGCCACTTTTCCCAGGTAGCCGGTCCCACGTCGCTCGTCGCCTCCACGGATCTCAGCTCTGCTGTGAATGTGGATCAGGGTCGGAGAAGTCTGGAAGTCAAGGCTCTGGTTGGGCTCTGCAGTCGGTTCCTCGTAGAACTTGGGCAAAGCAAAGGGTAGTCTCTTGATGGTGCCTGTTTGCACAGGGTAGCCACTCCTTGGCCACAAGGGAGATTCTTCAGTCTTCTTCGTTCGTCGAATGTCGAAGGTCCAGAGTTTCTGTTCAAGTTTGCAGGTTCAGGATAATCTAAAGTCTTGAGGCCCAACTCCCACTCTTATACTAATCTGGGGGGCTGGGATACCTGCTAGGTCACGCCTTATGGGTGGGACCTGGGAGGGGGGTGGTTACACCCCCTTCCCTTTGTCCAGTTTCGCGCCAGGACTGGGGCTGGAGTGCCCCAGCACCGGTTTGAACTGGACTATGCATGGGACACCTTGTGTGCCCCAGGCATGTCTCATTCCTTTCAGCCCTCCCTGCCCCAATACACTAAAGTCTGTCTGGGGAGGTGCTAGCACCTCCCCAAGCAGGAAACCTATTGTCCAAGCCTCCCTTGCCAGGATCACTCCCAGCAGCAGGGGGTCAGACTCGTGTCTGTGGCAGCAGCATCCATTTTGTGATGCTGAGGCTTTGGTTAGAGTTAAACAGCAAAGTAGGATTTTAACATGTCTCTCCCTCTAGAAGGGAGGAATAATATCCTCATCACCAGAAATGGTATGGGGGTATTATTCCAAAGTGTTAGACACCTTACATGACATGTTTTGATAAAGCCAAACCATAGTTACCATAACCGTTTAAGATTATAAGGCACTTTAAGAGTATATGGTAGGCTATATCATAGAACAGCTATAAGGACATGGTTCCGAAAGCTGCAGACAGGCTCAGCTCATGCTAGAGCACCATCTCACATGTTACCAAGCACTCTGCCTCCAGGATTGTTAAGGCCTGCCATAGGAGTGACTGATAGGTACACATGTGTCTATATATAAGGGTAGATATAGGCATACTATATCTAAGCAAGGGGTGATTACACGACCTTGCCCCAGCTGAGTGATCAGCCAGTTGTGTCTGATTGGAAGGCCAGACCAGGGGTGGCATAATACATGCTGCAGCCCCTGGGAGGCCTAGGGTACACCTATGCCCTGGGTACCTAGGGTACACTGTACAGGGTCCAATAAGGTGATCCTTACCAATTGGTTATGTACCTAGGGTACATGGAGTCCATTTTAAAGAGAGAGCAGACAGCCTGAGACCCTGAATGGCAGGATCTCAGGCCAACTAAGTCGAAAAACCAGCTAGACACTAGGCAAAAAGTTGGGGGTAACCATAGTCAGATATCCACCTTCCTACAATAGGTACATACGGTTTGTCCAGCATGTCCTAGGTGTTTCTATAAATATATATATATTTTTAAAAATAAAAAACAAAGGCCGGCCCCGGGGGATGGGGTCCCCGGGGCCATAAGTGGCCTGAGGAGGGGGGCAACCCAGCCCCCCTCCTAAAGAATAACAAAATTAAAAAAAGGCCATGACCTGGGGGTTGGGGTCCCCGGGGCCGATTAAGGTCATGAGTGATGTAATATGTGACGTCATCAGCAGTGCATTGCGGGTGCGCGAGTTATAGTTAGCTGAACTAACTATAACGGGGGAATTTCTATGGTTTTGTACGAGTGAAAAGTACAGCTAACTATAACGCCCCTGAAACCTATGGTTTTTTCAGTGAATTTCTAAGGTTTTTTAAATGCTAATTCCTAGCTATAACATGCCTGAAACCTATGTTTTTTTCAGTGAATATATATATATATATATATATATATATATATATATATATATATATATATATATATATATATATATATATATATATATATCAACCACCAACTCCAATCTTCCACAAAAGAAAGGACACCGACACCAACGACTTTTGCTGGATTCACAGATTTAATGTTATCACTCCATTGCTACGCGTTTCGGCATCACCTGCCTTAATCATGCAATGAGGAACGAATTCAGTTTGTGGGTTAAAATACATAAAAGTTGAATACAAAAAAGGTCACATGGTGATTCTGCACCAATCACTGGTTGTTAGACAGTAAGGAAAGACTTGTGTTTCGCATGTGGATTATCTGAATACATCCTTACAAGTTTCGTTTTCATTTTTTTGTCTGACACAGAAAAACTTTATTTAAACATAAAATGTTCTACACCCCATATTACTTCATATTTGGTGTATGTTCTTTCTCTAGGCTATTTGAATACTATCAGAAAAGATGTAAACATTCTTAGTTAAATATGCACGTGAAATAAGGACATCATTTTAAAAGAAGAAAACTGCATTTGAGGTTTCTTTTCTAAAATTTCCAACAGATATTTTTATACAGAGAAATTTTAGTTCTCCATGTAAACATTTTGTTACAAATAAAGTGACATAGTGCCATAACTTCTATTTGAATAAAGTGCAAGTGCAAGAAAGTGCAAAAAACCATTTCACGTATTGCATAAAATAAAAATAAAAATCGATAGATTCTTAGTCAAGGGTCTTGAGCAAGTGCCCTAAATATTTAGCCTGAAAAGTAACTGTGTCATATACTTATAAATCCACAACAATTTGATTCATAGTTTCTCCTTCGCCAGTGATAAAATATTAACACAATGTTAACATATACTAGTCAATTGCCAGTCAGTTACATTATAGACATACAGAATTTCAAAGAGTAACCACTAATTAAATCCATTTCTGTTTTCATCTGCATAGCATTTTCAATTGGAATTCTTAGTAGAAAACGTTATTGATGTCTGTCTATTGTTTACTTCGCTTTGAGACTGTTCTTCATTGTTACAATTTCTTTCTTAATTTTTCTTATTATGAATAATATCTAGAAAGTAAACCAATTTGAAGGATTAGAATGAAGCAAAGCAACACGATAAATATCTGTTAGATATAGACAAGACCTATTACTTTTGCATATGTATTGTGCTGCCAACATATAGCTTAGGACACGTACACTTTAGAATGTAAACCACAAACTCACTTCTGCAGTTAAGCGAGTGCCTAATCTTCCATGGATTTTTTATCAAAATCGATGTGACCTGTGTTTCGTTCTTCCCAAATTTGCAGGCTTTGCATTTAAGACACCGATGAAAACCCGGGCTGGGCTTTAGCCAAATATGTTTACATTTTAATTCTGGGCTAGTTACCACCAGTTCGTCTCTCATCGATTTAGCCTTTCTGAACGTTACCAGTGGTCTATTGGGAATAAGGTCATTCAAAATTGGGTCTCCTTTAAGTAGATGCCAATGCCTGGTAAGGCTATGTCTAACATCTGTTTGATATGCTGAAAAGCCAGTTATTAATCTTGTTACATTACCCTTATTTCGTTTGATCTTAACAGTTTGTTCACTGGGTGTAGCGAGGAGTTCATCCCTACGCAAGACTTCAACTTTTTTTAAAACCTGATTTAAGGTAGTGGTCTCAAAGCCCCTTTGTAAAAATCTTAAATTGAGTTCAGGTTGTGCTTTGAATAATTCCGCACCCTCACTGCAGTTTCTCTTGATTCTGATGTGTTCTCCATAAGGGATGCTCTTTTTTAAACACTGGGGATGGAAACTCCCTGCATGAAGAATCGAGTTTCCTGCAGTGGTTTTCCTATAAGTTCTCGTATGGATGCTTCCATTCGTAACGTATATTTCCAAGTCTAAGAAAGTTACTGATGATTTGCTTATAGTTTCTGTAAATTTAAGGTTCAGATCATTACTGTTAATGCAATCAATGAACTCTTTTACTCCGGCAGTGGTCCCATCCCACACCAGAAACAAATCATCAATAAATCGGACCCAGAAGATGATGTTATTATCCCAGGTCGTTTTGTACATGACTTTGAGCACCTGCTCCTCCCACCAGCCCATATGCAAGTTTGCATAGCTGGGGGCGAAGCTGGTGCCCATCGCCGTGCCCTGTTGTTGCTTGTACATGTCGGCTCCAAAAAGGAAAAAACTATTTGTAAGACACAATCTGCACATTTCTAAAAGCATCATAGAATGTTGATAGAATTGTATTGGTCTAGCTTTCAAAAAATGCCCAGTGGCTTTCAGACCATCTGTGTGAGCGATACTGGTGTAGAGACTCACCACATCCATTGTTGCCAGGATGTAAGTTTCCTTCCACTCAATATCTGCAATCTTCCTCAAAAAGTGTCCTGTGTCCTGAATATACGCAGGATGTGATTTGACAACTGGTTGCAAAAACGAATCTAGATATTTTGAAGTAGATTCAAATAAACTACCAATTGCGGAAATTATCGGTCTCCCAGGCGGGGTTTCTTGATTTTTGTGGACCTTGGGGATTAGGTATAATACGGGAGTAACTGGATTGTCGACTTTCAAGAATAAAAATTCTTTTTGAGATAAAAGGCCCATTCCACGCCATCTGGAGAGGTCTTTGTGATATTTTACTTTCACCTCATCCAGATTACTGGCAGGAACCTTGAGATAGCTGTTAGTATCTCTTAATTGTGATTTTGCCTCTTTGTTGTATGCCTCTAATGACCAGAGTACCAAGTTCCCACCCTTGTCAGCCTGGCGAATTACCACGTCAGATCTTCCTTTGATTTTAGTCATAATCGTGTGATACTTCCTTTCAAAATTACTGCAATTTTTGGGGAAATTGGTGCTGGATTTCAAGGAAATATCCTTAAAATCTTTAATCACATGGTCAGAAAAGAGATCAATAGCATCTCTTGGAGTGTTGGGGATGAATGTTGATTTGGGCCTAAAATCAGTCTCTGCTGTATCAAACAAGTTTAAACCCGTTAATTCCCCCATCATAAAACCATCATTTAAATCATTGCAAGCTCCTGCCTCTTCATTATGTAATTGATGTAAAGTACATAAAGTTTCTAGATCTCTAATTTGAAGATTTTCAGATTCATCAATATCGGATAATTGTGATGATGTTTTCTTGTGCGCAAAGAATTTTTTTAATTTTAATTTTCTGATGAATCTAAAAAGATCTATCCTACTTTCAGTATAGTTAAAATTAGTTCTTATGCAGAATGTCAAGCCTAATGCAAGAATCCTGGTTTCTTCTCCAGTTAGGGTCAAATTAGTTAAATTAATGACAGTTAAAGGTTCCATACCTATTTGCGTTGAAAGGAATCTTTCTTCCGTGTTCCAGACCTCAGTTCCATTGCCATGGCGCCTGTTTTTCCGTTTTCTGGCTGGTCTTTGTTTCTCAATCTCTTTTGATATTTCGGTCTCACACTTTTTGTCCTGTCCACTAATAAAAAACCGAATTCTTCCACAATTGTTGGTGCTACATCTTGGTTGTAATTGGTGGCCTCTGCTCCTGATTCACTCTCCGAACTGACAGCCGAGCTTACTTCAGAGCTCATGTCCATTAATCCATCTTGCTCATTAATCATTGTTTTCTTGTTAGATTGTCCCACCGATGCTTTGGATAGCCTCTGTTTTCGTATGCTATCGAATCTTTTGGCAAATGTGTAAATCTGACCTCTCGCATAGTCCAACCTATCCCGTTGGAATTTGGTTGCCTTGCGTTCTTGTATCCCTTTCTCGTGCTTGATTAAACGGGTTTGAAGGTCAGTCTCAAAGCTTGAAATTGCCGTCGAGTCACACACTGCTCTCAATTTCTCCTCCAATTCGCAAATCTCAATTAATATCTTATCCCGATCTGAGGTCGCATATTTCACCAGTATTTTTATCATGTTTGCTGATGATTGAGCGTTGTTTGCATCCCACTCCCGTAACATTTCCGGGTCGGGATTTTCATATGTTGGTGCAGTCAAAATTCTGAGTCCTCGCGGGACTCGTTTCACATCTAAATATTGTGTGAGTGATTTTATCTCCCACCACTTTGAGACTTCTGTACGTTTTAATTTTTCTAGCTTCCTCATGAGCTCAACTGCAGTCGAACTCTCCGTCGGCTTTTCATTGATTTGTAAGTTGATTGAAACCGGCCCTTCACAAAACATTTGTCCGGCAGCATTCTCTCTCTCCTTTAATACTTGATCCATTATGTTCGTCAAATTCACCCAGGCGTTTCAAAAAGCTCTCACGATGGGTGGAACATTAAACTATGTTCTGTGCAGTTATATGTCGCTTGTTCGGGCAAGCCTGCCCTATCTCCCTCTCCCCGGTGTCTTGTAAATACGTTACCGCTCCACTCAGCAGGCCGGTACGTGTTGACAAAAGCGTCCTCCGAAACTCCGTCACCGCACAGGATCCTGTTGTTCCGTGGATACAAATCGGCAGCTTCTCTAAATGCTCCGGGGGGCTTCCTGTTATGTATATATATATATATTCACTGAAAAAACCATAGGTTTCACACACGTTATAGCTAGCTGGCCATTTCTCTCGTAAAAAACCATTGAAATTACCCCGTTATAGTTAGTTCAGCTAACTATAACTCGCGCACCCGCAATCCACTGCTGATGACGTCACATATTACATCACTCATGACATGGTCAGTGACATCACTCATGACATCACTGATGACATCTCAAATGACATCACTGATGACATCACTGATGACATCATCCAGTGAATATGTAATTTTCTTAAAATTTTCAATATCTTTTATATATATAGGGAAAGGTCTGTTAAAGCATGAGTGGGTGTACAAGTGTGTAAAGGGATGATTTTCTGTGTTGCGTAACTGACTCGATAAGTGACTAAACTGTATAATTGTTTGTATGTGTCTGTGTGTTGGTGTATAAGTGGCGGCATGCTTTTGTGAATAGCTATATAAGTGTCTATATGAGTTATTGATTGCTTGTCTCAGTATCTGTATGAGTTCCTGAGTGTTTGTGTGGGTAAGGTGTGTGTGACTCTGTGCATAGTTGAGTGAGTGGGTGATTCTATGAGTGGATGTTTTTAAAAGTGCATCTGTGATGGACTGTATGGTTGAGTGAGTGCATGTATGGCTGTGTTATGGATTGAATGTATATCTCAGTGGTACATTTGTGAATAACTACATATGTGAAAGGCAGTATATATGTGTGTAAGAGTATATAAGTGGCTAGATGTGAGAATGTGTGATTGTGACAGTGACTGTATGGATGAGTGTGTGCTTTTGTCAATGATTCTAATAGAGCATAACAATTTGATACTATTTTTGTGAGCAAGGAAACTTGAGTGTGTATAACTGCATAGGTAAGTAAATGGCAGTGTGATTATTTGTATGAATGACTAGGTGTGAGAGTACCTCTATGGATGATTGGTAGTGTGTGAGTGTCTATATAGGTGTGTGTATAAATTCACATGATACTTTTTATGGAGTGACTGTAACTATGAGTGACTTTACAGGTGAGTGTGTGGAGGTGTATGAAGACCTAAAAGTTAATATGTTTGTATGCAGTTATTGGTATTGCATTATTTATGAATATGAGAATGGAAATCTGTAATTTTGAGTTGGTATATCAAAGGTTTTATAAGGGTGTGAGAAGATGTGGTAATTTATCACATTGATGACGTCATCAGTGATGTCATCAGTGATGTCATTTGAGATGTCATCAGTGATGTCATGAGTGATGTCACTGACCATGTCATGAGTGATGTAATATGTGACGTCATCAGCAGTGGATTGCAAGTGCGCGAGTTATAGTTAGCTGAACTAACTATAACGGGGTCATTTCAATGTTTTTTTACGAGAGAAATGTCCAGCTAACTATAACGTGTGTGAAACCTATGGTTTTTTCAGTGAATTTGCAAGGTTTTTAAAATGCTAATTCCTAACTATAACGTGTGTGAAACCTATGGTTTTTTCAGTGAATTTGCAAGGTTTTTTAAATGCTAATTCCTAAATATAATGTGTGTGAAACCTATGGTTTTTTCTGTGAATTTCCATGGTTTTTTAAATTCTAATTCCTAACTATAACGTGTGTGAAACCTATGTTTTTTTCAGTGAATTTGCAAGGTTTTTTAAATTCTAATTCCTAACTATAATGTGTGTGAAACCTACGGTTTTTTCATTGAATTTGCTTGGTTTTTTACATCATTTTTTTTCTTTTTCTTTTTTTCCTTTAAACACTATGCTACCTATGTATATATTCATGGATTTAATGCATTCTTCAATATAGTATGATTCACCTTTTTTAAATACATGGTTAGATATAGTTGTATAACATAGTTAATATCTTCAACAAACCTTTTTTTTATTTTTTCTTTATTTTTTTTACCGTGCGCGTACGGTAAGCTTACCGTAAGTGCACGCTTCGCTTTATGTACGGTGAGCGTACGTAATATTTATACTCCGTGTGCGCATGCTTACGCAATTTGCGGCTGCGTCCGTACTTCCTACGCGACGCATAAGCGCATGCCTTATACGCGCACGCGCGCGCGCACGTTATGCGGAAGTGTACGAGTGTGCCTGTAATGCGCATGCGCGCGTGCGTGTGTCTTTCGTACGCGCATGCGTACTTTTACCGTACGCGCTCGGTAAGCTTAACGTGCGCGTACGGTTGGTCATGTGTTCAAGAAACAACACTTTTGATTGGTTTAAACTACTTTCAGTTCCAGAATCTTCCTACACCACACCCATTCCCCTTATTACTGCTTGTGATTTCTTAGGAGAAGGAGCTGAATTGTCTTTGGGATACAATGGCAGAGCAGCAGTCCTCTTCTGAGAGTGAGCAGGGCAGCAGCATCATCAGACAAAGAAGGAGGAAACAGAAGAGTTCTTTTATTTGTGAGTATTTTACATTTCCTGAGGGGCAGAAAAAGGTAAATGCTCCTTTAGTTACCTGCTCACTTTGTGAGCGTGTGTTATCTAGAGGTAATCCTAGGAAGAAGTATTCCTTTGGTAATCACACTATGTTGAGACACCTTAGGGATGTTCATCCAAGGACTTTTGCTCGACATACTGAAGCAAACCCTTCAGAAAGTCACCCGAGCACATCCGCAGAAACTCAGCCGAGTACATCTTCGGCAGCTCAGCCGAGCACTTCCTCTGCGGTGGGAGCATCACCCTCTTATGCTCCTCTGGAAACGAACCCTCGATTTCAGAGGGTACAAATGAGGTGCACCAGATGTTATGGTCTAATTGTTCATGGGGAGACCAGTGTTTCCCTAATAAACAATAAGATAGACCAGCACATCTGTGGTCCTTGTTAATATTCCCATTCTTTCTTTCCTCTGTCCCTGTATTAACACAACGGCTCTTTTAAGAGCCAACCTTACCTCACAACTTTTTTTTTATTAATTTTTTTTGTTTTCACCCTACAAGGTCCTTGAGGGAGTACAACGGAAATGAGAAAAGCAGAGAGAGGAGAACACAGCAGATTATCAGAGTCAGAATCTCAGAGCTGTACACCTCTTTCATCTCACCAGAACCAGTAAATGGCAATGTTTCCCTCTCTTTTTTCACACATATACATGTTAATTACAAATCTCAGTGCTTCCCACATTTTTTCAAATGAAATCACACATTTCTATTGCTTGAAAACTTCAACCCTTTTCCAAATGAACCCTTCCCCCAACTTGACTTCTGCCTGCTACCATAGCAACAGCTCATGGAACTCTGGTGTGAGCAGAGAGGTCAGAAGTTCAGCACACAATGTTTCTATTCCAAAGAGCAAGAGTGCTTCACCTGTCAAACCTAACAGCAAATCCAAATTAATCTTCTGTGTGAACACAATTTTCTGAACCAATACAAAACATGCTTCTAAAAATGTACACATACAGCCTAGTTTTAACTGTAAAATGGTTTGAATCAGCCAATGAGTTCTTTTTATTAAAGAAAAAAATATGTATGCCTCCATTTTACAACTGTCTTTCATTTCATATTGCCATTCTACTGAAAGACACCTCCTGAGTGCATCCAGATCTCCTTGAAAGATGTTCACAGTGTGGATTGTAGGTCACAGCTATGTCTTCTGGAGTGAAAAGTATGCAGAAAAAAGAGGTATGGTGAGAGACCTTGCTTTGCCAAATGTAGACATTAAATGGATTGGTCAGAGAGGGTTAAAGTGACACCAATTAATGCCTTTGGTGAAATCTTTTCTACACCTCCAGCAGCCTAACCTTATTATTGTGCACTGTGGTGGAAATGACCTAGGCACTTTAACTGGGGTAGGTCTGGAAATGCTTGTTAAGGACACCTTTGTGCAATTAATGTCGCTTTTTCCTCAATCTGCCTTTCTATATTCTAATATATGCCAAAGGCAAAAGTGGAACTGGTCCAACCAATTTTGTCCACAGATTGACAAAGCAAGAAAGCACGTCAACAAATCTATTTCTGCTTTCCTCAGAGACTATGGTATGGGTTCTATATACCACAACAACTTGCGTTACAACATGCAAGGCATTTATAGAGGAGACGGTGTACATTTCACTGATGAAGGCAACAGAGTCTTCCTCTTGAACTTTAGACTCTGCATCGGTACTTACTTGTAGGTACCACAAAAAAAACACTTCATAAACACAACGGCTCTTTTTAGAGCCCCCTAATATCTAAACACGTAAATTTGATTTTTACTTCTATTTTTTTCTGCCGTGCGCGTACGGTAAGCTTACCGTACGCGCACCCCGCGATTTTTTAAATAAAATTTAAAATGTATTTTTCATACTTTTGGGACCTTCTTGGACCCCCTGACAAACACTAGGGGGTCTGCAACTCTCTTCGTTGCCCCCTTTTCACGTTCTCCACCTTTGTTTATCAGTCTGAGACACACAAAATGGCGGTTGACACTTCCTGATTTCGACCGATTCGAATGTTTACAGTCATGTAACCACCAATCAGAATTAAGCTGCCGTGCGCGTACGGTAAGCTTACCGTACGCGCTCGGAGCGCGCTTATAGATATATATATTGATTTAAATGCTATTTGCTCAGGAAATACCGAACAGATTTACACCAGACCTGCAAAAGGCACATCCCTGACCTGAGGACTACCTCTCTGCCAAATTTCAAGCAATTCTGTTCAGCCGTTCGGGCTGTAGCCTGGACTAAAGGAAAAATGCATTGGGAAAATGTGTTTTGGGACCCCCCCTTTTTCTCAGCCCCCGCTTGACGAATCCCCCCGAGACTTTCAGGGTAGGAGCGGAGCAGAGCGGAGCGGAGCGCCCCACCTATTTTGAAAATTTCGCAAGGATTCGTCAACCGGCGCCAAAGTTATTCCAAATAGAATGTTGTGGATTTCCTATGGAAACACGGTCCTAACTATAACTACCTACTGGCGACCGCCAGTAGATAATATATATATATATATATATATATATATATATATATATATAAAACCTACTGGCGGTCGCCAGTAGGTAGTTATAGTTAGGACCTAGTTACCATAGGAAAATGGCAACATTCTATTCCCAATAACATTGGCGCCGATTGACGAATCTTTGCGAAATTTTTAAAACTAATTCTTTGTTGAGATCAGCTCCTATGTTGAAAGCTTGGGGGTGATTCATCAAGGGGGGGCCGAGAAAAAAGGGGGGACCCAAAACCTGTTTTCTCCGTGTTAATTTCCGTAGGAAACTTTAGACAAGGCTACAGGTCGAACGGGTGAACGGAATTACCCCAAATTTGGCAGAGAGAAGGGTCTTGGTCTAGAAAGCACACTTTTGTTTATTTGGTGTAAGTTCGTTCAGTAGTTTTTGAGAAATATCGAAATTTACAGATATCGATATTTGGGAATTCTGCCATCTGATTGGCTGAGGCGTCACGAGCACGAGCTTGCTGACGATTGGTTGCGAGCGGTTACAACTAGGAAGTGTTGGCCGCCATTTTGTGATTCAGTTGAAGTGAGTAAGGTGAAAAAAGTGGGAAAAAGGGGGAAAAAAGTGGCAAATAGGAGGGTAGGAGCACTGTAACCTCTGTGGGGTGTTTAGGGTGTGCTATAGAGGGGGTGCAAAGTGAAGTATTTACCCCTACCGGTGTGTAAGTGGTGGGCTATGGAAATTAAGTGAGGTATTGGGTAGAGTCTGATGCGGGTAAGGTGAGCTGGTGTGGGACTCGGGGATTAAAGCGTGAGCCCAAATTGTGCGTCTTATGCTGTGAAGTCATGTGCCGTGGCCGCTGCACTACAGTTGTGGAAGTAGTGTCCGGATGTGTTTATATCTACTAGGATGAACTACTAACCCGTACTGGTATGAAAGTCCTGGGGTACGGAATATATGTGAGGTATTGTCTAGAGTCTCATGTTGCTAAGCTGAGCTGCTGCCGGAGTCAGGGATTAAAGCGTGAGCCCAAACTGTGTGTCATATGCTGTGAAGTCATGTGCTCTGGCCGCTGTGCCACATCTGTGCAAGTAGTGTCAGCATGCAGTTATAGGTACTTGGATGAACTTTTGTTTAGAACATTGTAGCTTGTGTATGGTGCTTAGGTGGTGTTGTATAGGGAGTATGAAGGTAAATCAATATGGTACTTGTAGAGCACAAACTACTCACTCCTATGGGTGAGTAGAGCTGGGGATCAAAGCGAGAGGTCTGTGCAGCAAAGTGAGATGGTCTAGCCGCCTTCGCCACAGCTGTGTGGAGAATACATTTTGGCGAGGGTGCGGGAGTTGGCGTTATATGGCCCTAAAATAGGGGGCCTAAGTTTTAAGTTATAGGGTGGCTCTAAAAAGAGCCCTTGTGTTCATTAGTTGGAGCTACATATAAGTGCGGATGCACAGCTTCCAGTTATTCAGGAGAACTCGGTTTCCCTGATCTGTGAAGTGTACTCCATCACTTCTGTATAAAACCGTCATATCAAAACGTATGTTGTATATGGACCCTATTTTTTGGTCTCTGAGGTATGCAGAGACAGCTTTGTTGACTTTTTTCCGAGATTTTTCAATCTGAGGACAAAATTGTTTGGACCATTTCCACTTCTGTCTTTGGCATATATTGGAATATACAAAGACAGTTTGAGGCAAAAGTAACATCAATTGTCCAAAGGTGTCCCTCATAAGCATTTCCAAATCTACCCCAGTCAATGTGCCTAGGTCGTTTCCACCACAGTGCACAAACATGAGGTCAGGGTGTTGGAGATGCAAACAGGTTTTAACCAAAGGCAACAATTAGTGCCACTTCAATCCTCTCTGTCCAAACCATTTGATGTCCACATTTTGTAAACCTAGGTCTAAGTCAATACGTCTCTGTTCTGCATACTTCTTGCACCAGAAAACATAGGTATGTCCTACGATCCACACTAGAATGTTGAAGGTATGGCTGGAAGGTATGGAAAGATGTCTGTAGCTCATGCAGTTCCTTCGTAGAATAAGAGATATGTTTAAAGATGGGGAACTAGTTTCTTTTCGCATACAAAACTGTACCTGATTTTGGAGATGAAAAGCATTGTTTTTTAAAAGTAGGGTGCACATTCGTTTTGTGGAAAAGTATGTTTGTGATTGGTTAGGAAAAAGCAGTTTGCACGTCCATATTATAGTACATATTATAGGATAACATTTTCTCAACTCAACCACACCTGCTACTTGCATTTGGAAGGCATTGTTCGAACTTAAAATAATCGTGAACTTTTAACCTGCACGTGCCGTTAAATGTTCGAGAAAATGTTGCAAAAAATATTGTTAGGTTTAAAAAATTTGTGAACTTTTACCCTCCACGTGTTATAGAATGTTCTAGAAAGTGTATTGATAGAATGCGTTGCATTTCTGACTTCGATGTGTACTTGAATATTTAAAAAAACTATTTATATGGAAGAGTAGAAAGACAGTAATAGAGAGAATTTTTGAAAACTAAAAGAATCAAGGAACTATTGTAATTTGTTCTTGATCACCTTTTGGCGGTCACCAGTAGGTAGTTATCACTGTTAACGGTCTGAAAGTGCGGTGTTGCTCAGAGTGGCATGGTGGTGATATGATATGGTGCTACACTCTGGTATGAAACCGAGATTCTAAACCGTGAGGTCATTGTTGTAAAGTGATGTGGTCTGGTGTTTGTAGCATACGTGTGCAAGTAGTGTTAATAGGCGTTTATACCATACAGGGAGTGGGAAGCGAACTACTGACCGCTACTGTGTGTTGATAGTATACCGGAAGCGGGAAGCGAAGTAGTTACGCCTACCGGTGTGAAGACTTGGGGATGAAACCAAGCTGATTGCTGTAAAGTGATGGGCTCTGGGCGGTGTAGGATACTAGCTGCTGTAGTATAAGTGTGTAAGTAGTGTTAGTATGCGTTTATAGTATATAGGGAGTTGGAAGCTAACTACTCACCCCTACTGATGTGAAGACTCGGGGATTAAACCGTGAGCCTAAACTGTGAGCTCATTGCTGTAAAGTGATGTGCTCTGGGCGCTGTAGCATACTTGTGGAAGAAGTGTTAGTTTACGTTTATACAATAGAGGGAGTGGGAAGCGAAAGTCTTACCCCTACCGGTGTCAAGACTCGTGGATGAAACTATGAGCCCATTGCTGTAATGTAAAGTCATGTGCTCTGTGTAGTATTCCATTGTAAGTCATAGTAGAATGTTAGTATGTAATTCTACTAGAATCTAAGGGGCATATTATCAAGGAATGGTGTTAAAATTATCGCTGCTTTAGCGGCAGGAAACTGCAGCGAAAACGGCGATAATGGGCTTGATAATATGCCGTAGAGAATTCCACTAAAAGGCCATGTTAACACAAGAACATGGGCTTCTATTGGAATTCTCTACGGCATATTATCAGGCCCATTATCGCCATTTTAGCGGCAGTTTCCTGCTGCTAAAGAGGCGATAATTTTAAAGCCATTCCTTGATAATATGGCCCTCATTATGTAATGTTAGAATGTAGGGCTGTCATGAGGGGAACCTTGCGGAGTTTGTACATGGTGCTGGATTAGACAGTTGCTTTGCTGTCTTCTCCTGTTGGTGGTTGTTCCAGGTGTCTTGTTTTCTTGTAATAAATCTACTTATTGGATTCACTGCTGTCTGCCTTTTCACTACATAAATTTGGCGACGAGTGGGAGAAGGGAAAAAGAAGGCACCATGCAGCAATATTTCAAAATTGCTTGCGTTGTGCTGAAGACCCGTTTTGTTCGTGTAGCTGTGTCTACTCATGCCAGGGTCGTCGGCTCATTGAACTGTCATCCGACTTCTGGTAGGATTTATATTTTTAGATTCTGCGCTTCCTCTGCTTCTTCACTACATTCTGGTTGCTGTACTACACGTGTGTGAGTAGTGTTAGTATGTGTTTATACTAACAAATGCATCATGGTAGTAGGGAGGGCGACCTTTCAGGCGCAGCTCATACAATGTCCCGGGGTGTGCATTCGCTGGACATTTGTGTTTGCTATTAGAGGGTGGTGCATGGCTTCCACCCTGTGATAGCAAATACTTGTTGGACTACTTGAAGCGAGAGGAGGAAAACCTTGTATCGCTGTAATAGAGGGGATGCGGATGGTAAAAATGGAGAGAAAAGAACAAAAAAAAATGAAAGTGGGGTCTCACCCGTTCTTTTAAATGAGGCCCCTGGTGGGTGGATAATGTTCTGTGGCCAATCCAATTATTATATTGCGGGGTCTCTGTTGGACTGGGGATCTTCATTTCACATGTAAATTAGACATGGAAGGGCACAGAGACGTTTTGCTGCCTAGGGGAGCGCCACCTTCTTGGGTTGGGTACTGTTTACTAATTGTTTGGGGTGTTCGAAGCCAACAGAAGTCCGGAGTTTGCCACAGTCCGGGTCTTTATTTAAATATGCAGGGTGGGCCTCGGCAGTCCCTGAAGCCTCGGTGGTCCTAGGCAGTGCCTTATTTGTTCTGTAATCACACGGGCATTACTTATGGTGTTATAAAGTGATACACTCATAGAACTCTTGCAGTTGTACAATTACCCAGGCTTCATTTGTCTAATAGTCAGTTAGATTATGTTTGGTAGGTGCACTCTAATATTATATAATGTTGTCCTTAAAATCTCCTATAAACAGATGATTTTCACAATAAATAATAGCCAAGTGTCATCAGAAAAAGAAGACCTAAACATACACTTATTTATTTGAAAAAATAAGTAACCTTTATTAAAATAGAAATATATAGAAATTTAACGTTGATAGGACAGTATAATAAAAAAAAGGTGGGTCGGACTCCAGTGGAAGCAGCGTAGGAAACCTGACAAAAATTAAACATAAGTATGTGTGCTATGTGGAAGAGGTAAGGAAAGGTAGTCCGAATGAAAGGTTTACCACAAAAGAGCTGCTCCTAGTGTGATAACCCAAACGAGTTACAAGAATGTCGTGAGTGTGGGCATCTCACAAAAAGTTACGGACTGGTCTCACACACCACCTGGTGTCATGCTTCATCATTGACCAGTCCTCGTCCTCTAAAACCTTTGTTTGATAGAGGGTGGCCATACACTTGATGACAAGGATGCACTTCTAAATGACTAAGTGGGGGCCCGTGAAGTTGTGAGTGGGGTTAAAAATCATTATAGTAATCAGAAGTGTTTTTTAATGTGACTGAAAACTATATGATATTAAAATGTATGTGACGGTGATTGGGGTGATTAGTGTCCCCTAACCGTCTTGTGAATGGTCAACATGTTTCTGCCAAAGCGGCCCAGTTGGGTCCATGGCATTCATCAGGACCTAGTAATATATCGGGGCTCCGTTCTTACCAAACGTTGGTAAGATGTTACCACTGTGTGGGTGTGGCGAAGGCCACACTTCACTTCCTAAAATGCTTCCAAAGGTGAAGCCTAAAATGAAAGAAAAACATTTGAGAGATGATGGTTAGTTGGAACTCGTTGGATCAAACATACCTGTAAAGGAAAAGGAAAAACAATGCATGCATTGATTTCTAAGAGTGAGAAAGGTGTGCGTGACTTCGTGACACTCTAATTGTGTACACATGTGTGAAATTTCGAGGGTGGAGGCAGACAATGCTGCCACCAATCTTACCCTAATTAAATAGACAACTTGTCCCATAGGGGAAGGGGGCAGAGGGAATCCAAAATGTTGTCACCTCTGCAAAAGAAAACATAGAACCATAGTCTTCATCAAGCGTACAGAAGGAGAGGATTCTCCCACACAAAATAAGCAGTAGTCGTTCCAAATACCTTGTTGGGTAAAGGAGAAGGGGAATGTAAAGAATGAAAAATCATAAGGACTGAGACTTACACACACACACACACATAGGTCTCTCTGTTCACCCATACTCTTACTGTGACACGTGTTGGATTGCTCCTGAATCCTATGCGTCCGCTCCCAATCCTCCCGAATGTAGGAAAGGGAGGGAGCGGCCGCCATCTTTTAAAGTGCAGTGAGATCGTTTAATCCGTGTAATCAGCGTTAAATGCTTGCAGGTGCGCGGTTCCCGGTGTCCCAAGAGCACTTAGCCTGGATTAAAAATGTCAGATGTGGGCGTGTATATGCCAGGACTGCGTTGGAATGGGAGCCCTATTCGTAGTGGAGCCGGAAGCGTGCTGTGCGATAATGTGGTTGGTGGAAGTGCTGGGGGGGCGGAGGCCCATAAAATAACCCAGCGCTATAGAGGGCATATTACCCGATGCCTCATACAAACCATGCCTGATGTTAGGAATATGTCAGACCAGGTGCCCTGTAGGATGAGAGGCTGAGGGCGTTCTAACATGGGACGTCTTTGGTTGAGGTACTGGGGGGCGGAGACCCACGTATTCAGAAAGACACCGCAATTGTAAACAAAGAGGCTATCACTACGCGCCGAAGCGTCTGTTTTTTATGTGTTGGTATAGTAACGCTGCAAAAGCCGGGACAGGTACGCGTGTGAGGAGAGTATGCATAAAAAGCAAAGGGCAAAATGAAGTTGTAATTCATTAATTTAGCCACATCACTCCCAATCGAGGAAAATATTCCTCCCAACAATGGTTTGTGTTGCTTACTGGGGCCATGCGCCATTGTGCGTGTTTATAAAAAGCAATTGCCCAGATGTTAAAGAGATGTCACATATGTAGCCCATGTAGCTAGCACTGCGCAAAACGCGTGCATATCGTCTGTGTGGTAAGGTACCGGAACGGAAGGCATGAAAGGCATGAGGGTAAAAGGGGATGTATTAAGTCCCATCATTCAAACACTCCCAGTAGGGACTTATGTTACTCATCATATGAGACTTATATTGTGTGATTATGGTCATGTGCCAGTGGGCTGGTTGGAAAGGGAAAAGTGAACAGTTTCAAAAGAAAGCGCCCACCTATTGGCGTGGAGGTATGCTGTGTGTTTCGTTTGTGGTAAGGAATGCTACGGAAAATTCCTTGGGAGACTATGTGGGATGGGCAACTAGAATGTAGGGGTATGTTAGTGAACCTCCAACTGAACATTATATTGAGTACATTGAAGGCGTGTCAACTGGAGCAGGTGTTCACAAGTGTGTGATGTCGATTCCGATTACACTATCTCGATGTATCTTGGCTATGCTTTGCATGTAAATGTAGGGGGTGAGTAGATCATGATCAAAAGGTGGCATGTGCCATAATCTTAGTCCCCTGTTTTAAAAAGGTTAACGTGTTAGCTGCAGCCATGGAATGTCATCATTAAGGCCTTTCTCATGGGAGTGTAGGCGGTACAACCAACGCTGCTTTCTAACATAAAGGGCTCTAGTGAGGTCAAATTTTCTTTTTCTCATGACCTCAAGGATAGTCCAGCTCAGGTCTGTATCCTTATGATTTTTTTCGCAAAAATGTCGTGTAAGCTTTGTGTTGGTTTTTTTTACACATGATCGTGCTCCGGTGCTCATTAATGTGGGTTTTGATCTTTCTTGTTGTCATCCCCACATATTGGATGTTGCAGGGACATGTTATTAGATATACCACATTTTCTGTATTGTAATTGCTGAATGTTCGGAGCTGCCACGGTTTCCCTGTGCCTATGTCCACTTCTTTGGTGTTTTCTGTGAGATTACATGACTGGCACCCGCCGCAGGAGAAATGACCCACTACGCGTGGTTGGTCCCAGAGTCTAAGTTGTTCTGTGTTCTCCTTCGTGGTCATCTGGGCATGTACCAGTTCATCACGGAGGTATTTATTGCGTTTGAAGGCAAACAAGGGAGTTTCCCATTGTTTGCCAGCGCTGTTTAGTATATGCCATCTTTTTCTGATGATTTTATGAATGGAATTGGATGCTGGTGGTCTACTTGTTTTTACTTTCTCTACATCCTCCAAAAGTGCCTCTCTTGGGTTGTTTTTTGCTCTTTTGTTTGCCTTTTTCACCATTTTTCTGGGATAATGGCGTTTGATCAGTTTCTTCTCAAGGTGTTCTGCCTGTTCTTTGTAAGTATCCTTCTCAGAGCAACTTCTCCTTATTCGGAGGAACTGACCAACCAATAGATTCTGTTTGAGGGCTTTCGGATGGTAACTCTCGTACAAGAGTAGGCTGTTCCTGTCCGTGGGTCTGTTGTGGACCTTAGTTGGTATCCCCTCACTGGTAAGTGTGATATCCAAGTCCAAGAAGATTGCATGATTCTTATTGATGGTATGTGTAAATTTGAGGTGTCTGTCTTGTAAATTAACCCAGTGGACAAAGGCCATTGCGTTCTCTTCTGTTCCATTCCATACGATGAGTACGTCGTCTATGTACCGTTTCCAGATTTTTAGATGACTCAGAAACGGGTTCACCGGATTGTTAATGAAGTCATCCTCAAGTTGCTGGACGTATAGACATGCCATACTGGGGGCAAAGGTACTCCCCATCGAAGTACCTGTTATCTGATGGTAAATGACTTTTTTGTATTGAAAGAAATTTTCTGTAAGGGCCAATTCAGCACATTCGATTACGAAATGTTGGGGAGTGATGAAGTCCCATTCTCTTCGTAGAATGATGTTTTCTACGACTTCCAGTGTTCGTCGTTGGGGTATGCTCGTGTATAGGGCTTCGATGTCCATCGTAATAAGCCAGTCACTAGTAGTATCCACCTCCAGATCTTTTAGGAGGCAGAGGACGTCTTTTGTGTCCTTTAGGTAAGATTGTGTTTCTTTTACAATGGGCCGTAAGAACCAGTCGCCAAATTGCGACAAAGGTTCTAACACAGACCCAATGCCAGACACGATAGGCCTTCCCGGTTGTGGCATCCGATCTTTGTGGATCTTTGGGAGAACGTAGAAACGCGGCATCCTTGGCTCTTCGTTGATCAGAAAGTCGGCTTCTTGTCTCGTGATCCAATCATTGCTGAGTGCTTCCTCCACTATGTTTTTTATTTTGATCATGATTGGGCCAGTAGGATCCGTTTGATGTATGGCATAGCTGTTGGTGTCAGCTAACAGTCTTAAGCACTCATCCCGGTACATCGTAAGATCCATAAGGACAGTGGCGCCCCCTTTGTCAGAAGGTTTTAAGACGACATTATGGTTGTTTTTGAAAAAACGTTTCAGACCCACCCCCCAGAACTGGACGTTCAGTTCAGGAGAGGAGAGGAGTGACTCCAGCAGTGATGAGAGCTCAGGACCACACTATGGAAGACAGTCTGGGTACCAACCTCTGATGCAAGTACCACAACCCCAACCCCCTCCCTTTGGCTATTGGCAACAGCCCTACTTTCCACCAGGCTTTGGATACCACTCAGGCCCTCCATCTTTTTTATTCCAGGGCAGAGGCAGAGGGAGAGGCAGACAAAAAAGAAGAAATGCAAGGGTCCAGTGGGAGGACCAACAACCACCACAAGGGGTGACAACCAGGAGCAGAGGGAGAACGGAGATGCCCTCGACGAGCAGAGACTAACTAACATCGTCAACATTAGCACACATAGACTCACATGTGACGAAGAGACCGTCCTCAACAAAGGCTTGGGTTTCGTCCCCACACCTAGAAATGACCCCTTTGCTCTCAACATAGAACTGGCTCAGTTCTTTCGAAAACTCAAACTTCGCGATTTTTTTGAAGATACAACAGAAACCAATGAAGACAGCGAGAAATCAACTGGTTTACATAAGAAATCTACCTTCCAACCTCCAAATCAGAATATTTCATGTCAAATACTCGCACTCGAACAGGCTGTACTCAGGGATATAGAAAATATCGACTTTCAAAACATCAAAGGATTTAACAACCTCACAGGGAAGGAACGAACAGCCCTACAAGCACTCAAAAACAACCATAATGTCGTCATAAAACCTGCTGACAAAGGGGGCGCCACTGTCCTTATGGATCTTACGATGTACCGGGATGAGTGCTTAAGACTGTTAGCTTACACCAACAGCTATGCCATACATCAAAGGGATCCTACTGGCCCAATCATGATCAAAATAAAAAACATAGTGGAGGAAGCACTCAGCAATGATTGGATCACGAGACAAGAAGCCGACTTTCTGATCAACGAAGAGCCAAGGATGCCGCGTTTCTACGTTCTCCCAAAGATCCACAAAGATTGGATGCCACCACCGGGAAGGCCTATCGTGTCTGGCATTGGGTCTGTGTTAGAACATTTGTCGCAATTTTGCGACTGGTTCTTACGGCCCATTGTAAAAGAAACACAATCTTACCTAAAGGACACAAAAGACGTCCTCTGCCTCCTAAGAGATCTGGAGGTGGATACTACTAGTGACTGGCTTATTACGATGGACATCGAAGCCCTATACACAAGCATACCCCAACGACGAACACTGGAAGTCGTAGAAAACATCATTCTACGAAGAGAATGGGACTTCATCACTCCCCAACATTTCGTAATCAAATGTGCTGAATTGGCCCTTACAGAAAATTTCTTTCAATACGAACAACTCATTTACCATCAGATAACAGGTACTTCGATGGGGAGTACCTTTGCCCCCAGTATGGCATGTCTATACGTCCAGCAATTTGAGGAGGACTTCATTAACAATCCGGTGAACCCGTTTCTGAGTCATCTAAAAATCTGGAAACGGTACATAGACGACGTACTCATCGTATGGAATGGAACAGAAGAGAACGCAATGGCCTTTGTCCACTGGGTTAATTTACAAGACAGACACCTCAAATTTACACATACCATCAATAAGAATCATGCAATCTTCTTGGACTTGGATATCACACTTACCAGTGAGGGGATGACAACTAAGGTCCACAACAAACCCACGGACAGGAACAGCCTACTCTTGTACGAGAGTTACCATCCGAAAGCCCTCAAACAGAATCTACTGGTTGGTCAGTTCCTCCGAATAAGGAGAAATTGCTCTGAGAAGGATACTTACAAAGTACAGGCAGAACACCTTGAGAAGAAACTCATCGAATGCCATTATCCCAGAAAAATGGTGAGAAAGGCAAACAAAAGAGCAAAAAACAACCCAAGAGAGGCACTTTTGGAGGATGTAGAGAAAGTAAAAACAAGTAGACCAGTATGTGTTACCACATTTACACCAGCATCCAATTCCATCCAAACAATCATCAGAAAAAGATGGCATATACTAAACATCAAGAAATAAACAAAATGTCCCTATTGAAAAATTTATAAAAAACAACTCAAAAGTATACACAGAGGACTACTGTTTTCCTCACTGTCTAGAACTACTGAGAACACTGTATGCTCTCTGCACTTAAAGAGGCTCTTTGTGAAACGTAAATAATTAAAACATAATCATTTATAATAAATCATAAAAGTTCATAGCACAACACATTAAGACCATATATCTGTATACCTCCCTTAGTGGGTTACACTCTATAATCTGCTATATAAGGGAATGGTCCAATTCATTCAAGACACAAAAAATTAAAAGTCACAAAAGTTAAAAGTCGACGCAGCGTTTCGGTGTTAATAGTAATATTTCCTCCTTCTTCAGGACTAAAAGTCGTTATTTCCAATCTATAATGAAAAGGAAGATTTGACGATATAAAACTTTTATGTGCAAAGCAGTTGAAAATAAACAGTGTTCTCATGTGCATGGACAGTATTCACTATATTGCTATACATGGGTGTTGCAAGTCAACACCGCCGTTACAATTGATTACCCATTTTATTATTCTAACTTACATAGTGTATGACTACATTTCCTCATCAACAGGTATAATTACTATAGTTCAATAAAACATGAAAATGCATACCTTATCTTTTTCAATTGATAAAGTTTTGGTAGGAGGATGACCTTTCCAAGTAAGAATTATAGTTTTCGGCCCACAGGCTATATTGCCTATGATGTAAGCAAAAATCGGTTTTGAATTTAGCATTCGATAGCCCTCAGAATACAAGTGTGGGGCGTATGTTTAATGGATAAACAAGCATGGGCTACCTTGGCCTACCTTAATGATAATCAGGTTTTTCTGTCTATGTTCCGTAAAAGCCACCGTATTTGTTCTTAATCCCAGGAGAGTAAAAGCCACTTTAAATCATTAGTAATTCGACTCTCTGTAAGGAACATATATAGAAGGGACTTCATTAGCTGAAAGACCTCTCTAGAATAGTAGATGTATATTAAATAATCCTACTATCTCTCACCGTAAAATTTGGTAGATTGAGGTCCTTGTTGTTATTTTCAATCTTTAACTCTTTAAAGGACGCCGAAATATTGTGGACGTTTTCTTTCTTCTAGTATTGCTTAACATCCTATATGAGAAACATATAATAGGTTTCATATTCTCTATTGTCACGTGTTTTTTATGTTTCCTAAAATGTCCCAGGTTGCGTGTCTATTTATTGTCTATTTTTTACAACGAACTAGCACTCGCACACGGACATTTAGTACTACTATTACGAATCATGCAGATAAGAACAAGGAGTACCTATCTGACCTTTTAGTAAATGATGTGCCCGAATAAAATAAAATTCCTTAGTATGGGGACTAAGTTATTATTATAAAAGCACAAAACCTTCCATTTAGCCAATCTCAAAGTAGTGCATTTGTTAATCTCAAATGAAGGAGCTAAATGAAAACGGAGAGTCAATGAATGGTTCCGCCTAAGAACTACATAAGCTAGTTTAAACACAGTTCTATCGGACCACCTAATTGCTTACCGTGTCGGATAAAATCGGCCTCCCTGCTTTCACGGAACATCTCGGGCTGGTTCTAAAGGGTACTCTTCAATACTTCCCTTTTTTGAACCCGTAATCCCGGGATTGTTGTGTACGTCATTTCCTGTATGTATACCTACGTTCGCCTGATTAACGTCACGTAAAGTAACGATGGCGGCCATCTTAGAGTTTATGCACTTATGAGAAATAGTGGTTTAAATTACATAGAGTAAAGCACCAAATTGTTCTAATTAGTCGTAGCTCATATTGTTGACGACCCTACCGTCCAATTAAGAGTCCCTATATGAGAACTAGGAGTCAGGCCCATTGGGAATAGTGAATCATAAAAAAGCTCCGATTATCAATCTTTCTAGCAAAACCCTCAGTAATCATGAGATTTCCGTATTAGAAAAAGGGTTAGGCTATGCGATCTGTACTCCTGTAGATAAATTCAATTTAGAAAGAGATCTACAAATTTTTTTTAGGAAGGGTAGACTAAATGATTTTTTTAAAAACAAAGAAGATAATAGACCTATAGTGGAAAATAGATCTGGTCTCAAACCAAAATCACACTGGACTCCTTCCTTAAATCAGGTAAATAAAAAAGTTGAACTTTTTGAGAAAGCTGTAGAAAGTAATATCGATGGCTTACTTACTAAAAATTTACGGTGGCAAAATAATCTTAATAAAGCTGAACGCACTGCCCTAGCCGATTTGGAACGTCGCCATGATTTAACTATTAAACCTGGTGATAAAGGTGGCAGTATCGTGGTGATGGATACCACAGACTACAAAAACAGGATGCTTAACCTTCTGAATAACCCTTTACATTATGTGAAATCAAACAAATCGGAATGGAACGCACTAATTAACAAAGTCAGTAGCCTGTTAGATTTCGCCAAAGAAGATGATATTATATGCTCAGAGAAATACAATTTCCTCAGAAATCTCAATCCAAAACTTCCAGCTCTTTACGGTTTACCCAAAGTACACAAAAATCTAAATAATCCTCCGATGAGACCAATAGTATCCAGCATCGATTCTCTAACAGAACCCCTCAGCAAATATGTTGATAAGTTTTTACAACCATTAGTAGTGGAACAAAAGACCTACATCAAAGATACAACTTCTATCATTAAAAAAATTGAAGGACTTCCATACCATGTAGCAAACCAATGGCTAGTTACACTAGACATAGAAGCTCTTTATACTAATATACCTCAGAATGATACAGTTCAAATGCTTAAAGGTTTGTTAGTAGATGAACATGATGATCTATCCA
The DNA here is from genome assembly GCF_964204655.1 of Triturus cristatus. Lineage (NCBI taxonomy): Eukaryota > Metazoa > Chordata > Amphibia > Caudata > Salamandridae > Triturus > Triturus cristatus. The sequence goes on along the minus strand of NC_140585.1, from coordinate 988,644,379 downwards.
CCCACTCATCGTTCATAATTGAATGCGTGGAAGTTATCTTAAAAAATAATATTTTTTTATTCGGAACAGAGCTATATAAACAGGTCAAAGGGACCAGCATGGGGGCTACCTGTGCTCCGAGCCTGGCTTGCCTGTATGTGGCAAATTTTGAAGACAGGCATATTTTCAATACGGTGGCACCATTTTATGAAAACATCTCATGTTGGTCCCGCTTTATTGATGATGTTTTTTTCATTTGGAGTGGGACCATTGAATTACTAAACGAGTTCATAACATGGTTGAACCTAGGAGACGTCAACCTTAAGTTTACGTCCAATATCGATAAATCAGAATGTGACTTTTTAGACATAAAAATAAAACATGTTGAGGGTGAACTCAAAGTAGAGTTGTTCACCAAACCTACAGATCGTAACACCATGTTACATTACCAGAGCAATCACCCAATGTGCCAAAGGGATAATATCCCTTTTGGGCAATTTTTAAGAATACGCCGCAACTGTACTGACATCAAGGATTTTAACAGACATGCTGATGCTCTCACAATAAAACTGACAAAAAGAGGTTATCCTAAGAACCTTATACGAACATCTTACAAAAGAGCCAAGTACTTTAACCGAGACTTGCTATTTAAAGATAAGGAAAACAGAGACATAGAACCACAAAATCTACCACTAATCTTTGTGACTAATTTCAGTAACATTAGTAACAAAGTAAAAAACATCATTAATAGAAACTGGTCGCTTCTCAAAGACAAGAGCGACATTAATCCAACAAAACCTATGTTTTCCTTTAGAAGGAATTGTACCATTCGAAACAAACTTGTACACACATATAGAGAGAATAGGGTCCCCAAACAGAGTACTATTGATAATGTACCTTTTCCTGTTGGCACTTTTCCATGCAACTCATGTAAGAGCTGCAGTAACATCAAGAGTGGCAGTTCGATAACCCACAATAGATACAAGCATCTCATAAGAGGGTTGATCAACTGCAGAACCCGAAAAATAATATATATGATAGTCTGCCCATGCAATAAAGCATTAATAGGTGAAACGTCTCGTGAGATACGCACAAGAATTACTGAACATAAATCATCTATCAGAACTCAGAAAAGAACGGCCCCACTTGTGGACCATTGGTTAGAGGCGAATCACTCAGTCGATGACCTTAAATGGTGTGGCATTGAAATCATATTCTGCGACACTCGCGGCGGCGATATCGCCCTAAAAAGAAAGAAACGAGAACAATTCTTCATGTCACGGTTCAATACTTACAAAAATGGATTGAATAATAGGGAGGATTGGGAGAGACTTTTGTAATTTATTAGTACAGTGCTTCTCCCTAAACCCTCTATTTTTCGGTTGTTGACTTTCAACTCTGAAGCATACATGAAAGACAATCCTTATAAATGCTTGATATATAATTTTAGTATGAGTATGAATAAAATTATGTTACTTAGGGGAACAGTAGGTCCATACACACTGTATACTTATTATATACATATAACAGTGTGATGAGTCACTTCCTAGTTTTCAACTTAGGGTGATAATGAGTTGTATAACCATGTCATAAATTTCGAGAGAAATAAGAGAAATCAATTAATTTCGAATATTTTCCAACATTCCATAAAACTATTCCGGGAACATATCAATCTTATCCGCTGTTTTAATGTATTCGTTCCTCGAAGATGGCTGACCATTGGTCCAGTTTTTATATTATCACATTATAAGTTACGTCCCAATTCGGTCATGAGACACAGTAAGAAACTAGTGAATTCCATGTAGAACTAGCATAAAGATTAAATACATGTTCGTGCCCTACTCCTCGCAGATATAAAGTTTTTTGAAAAATCGTTTAAAAAAAATCTTTTTTCTTTAAATTAATAAATAGTAAAAACCCTATGACTCTTAATTGGACGGTAGGGCCGTCAACAATATGAGCTACGACTAATAATTTAAACCACTACTTCTCATAAGTGCATAAACTCTAAGATGGCCGCCATCGTTACTTTACGTGACGTTAATCAGGCGAACGTAGGTATACATACAGGAAATGACGTACACAACAATCCCGGGATTACGGGTTCAAAAAAGGGAAGTATTGAACAGTACCCTTTAGAACCAGCCCGAGATGTTCCGTGAAAGCAGGGAGGCCGATTTTATCCGACACGGTAAGCAATTAGGTGGTCCGATAGAACTGTGTTTAAGCTAGCTTACGTAGTTCTTAGGCGGAACCATTCATTGACTCTCCGTTTTCATTTAGCTCATTCATTTGAGATTAACAAATGCACTACTTTGAGATTGGCTAAATGGAAGGTTTTGTGCTTTTTTAATAATAACTTGGTCCCCATACTAAGGAATTTTATTTTATTCGGGCACATAATTTACTAAAAGGTCGGATAGGTACTCCTTGTTCCTATCTGCATGATTCGTAATAGTAGTACTAAATGTCCGTGTGCGAGTGCTAGTTCGTTGTAAAAAATAGACAATAAATAGACACGCAACCTGGGACATTTTAGGAAACATAAAAAACACGTGACAATAGAGAATATGAAACCTATTATATGTTTCTCATATAGGATGTTAAGCAATACTAGAAGAAAGAAAACGTCCACAATATTTCGGCGTCCTTTAAAGAGTTAAAGATTGAAAATAACAACAAGGACCTCAATCTACCAAATTTTACTGTGAGAGATAGTAGGATTATTTAATATACATCTACTATTCTAGAGAGGTCTTTCAGCTAATGAAGTCCCTTCTATATATGTTCCTTACAGAGAGTCGAATTCCTAATGATTTAAAGTGACTTTTACTCTCCTGGGATTAAGAACAAATACGGTGGCTTTTACGGAACATAGACAGAAAAACCTGATTATCATTAAGGTAGGCCAAGGTAGCCCATGCTTGTTTATCCATTAAACAAACGCCCCACACTTGAATTCTGAGCGCTATCGAATGCTAAATTCAAAACCGATTTTTGCTTACATCATAGGCAATATAGCCTGTGGGCCAAAAACTATAATTCTTACTTGGAAAGGTCATCCTCCTACCAAAACTTTATCAATTGAAAAAGATAAGGTATGCATTTTCATGTTTTATTGAACTATAGTAATTATACCTGTTGATTAGGAAATGTAGTCTGACACTATGTAAGTTAGAATAATAAAATGGGTAATCAATTGTAACGGCGGTGTTGACTTGCAACACCCATGTATAGCAATATAGTGAATACTGTCCATGCACATGAGAACACTGTTTATTTTCAACTGTTTTGCACATAAAAGTTTTATATCGTCAAATTTTCCTTTTCATTATAGATTGGAAAAAACTACTTTTAGTCCTGAAGAAGGTGGAAATATTACTATTAACACCGAAACGCTGCGTCGACTTTTAACTTTTGTGACTTTTAATTTTTTGTGTCTTGAATGAATTGGACCATTCCCTTATATAGCAGATTATAGAGTGTAACCCACTAAGGGAGGTATACAGATATATGGTCTTAATGTGTTGTGCTATGAACTTTTATGATTTATAATAAATGATTATGTTTTAATTAATTACGTTTCACAAAGAGCCTCTTTAAATGCAGACAGCATACAGTGTTCTCAGCAGTTCTAGACAGTGAGGAAAACAGTAGTCCTCTGTGTATACTTTTGAGTTGTTTTTTATACATTTTTCCATAGGGACATTTTGTTTATTTCTTCTGTATATACCCCCGTCCCTTTGTGTGGTACACATTGGGGTAACTCCCCTCCTGTTTTTTTTAATATACTAAACAGCGCCGGCAAACAATGGGAAACTCCCTTGTTTGCCTTCAAACACAATAAAAACCTCCGGGATGAACTGGTACATGCCCAGATGACCACGAAGGAGAACACAGAACAACTTAAACTCTGGGACAAACCACGCGTCGTGGGTCATTTCTCCTGCGGCAGGTGCCAGTCATGTAATCTCACAAAAAACACCAAAGAAGTGGACATAGGCACAGGGAAACCGTGGCAGCTCCGAACATTCAGCAATTGCAATACAGAAAATGTGGTATATCTAATAACATGTCCCTGCAACCTCCAATATGTGGGGATGACAACAAGAAAGATCAAAACCCGCATTAATGAGCACCGGAGCACGATCAGGTGTAAAAAAAAACAACACAAAGCTCACACGACATTTTTGCGAAAAAAATCATAAGGATACAGACCTGAGCTGGACTATCCTTGAGGTCATGAGAAAAAGCAAATTTTACCTCACTAGAGCCCTTTATGTTAGAGAGCAGCATTGGTGTACCGCCTACACTCCCATGAGAAAGGCCTTAATATTGACATTCCATGGCTGCAGCTAACACGTTAACCTTTTAAAAAAAGGGGACTAAGATTATGGCACATGCCACCTTTTGATCATGATCTTCTCACCCCCTACATTTACATGCAAAGCATAGCCGAGATACAGCGAGATAGTGTAATCGGAATCGACATCACACACTTGTGAACACCTGCTCCAGTTGAAACGCCTTCAATGTACTCAATATAATGTTCCTTTGGAGGTTCACTAACATACCCCTACATTCTAGTTGCCCATCCCACATAGTCTCCCAAGGAATTTTCCGTAGCATACCTTACCACAAACGAAACACACAGCATACCTCCACGCCAATAGGTGGGTGCTTTCTTTTGAAACTGTTCACTTTTCCCTTTCCAACCAGCCCACCGGCACATGACCATAATCACACAATATAAGTCTCATATGATGAGTAACATAAGTCCCGACTGGGAGTGTTTGAATGATGGGACTTAATACATCCCCTTTTACCCTCATGCCTTTCATGCCTTCCGTTGCGGTACCTTACCACACAGACGATATGCACGCGTTTTGCGCAGTGCTAGCTACATGGGCTACATATGTGACATCTCTTTAACATCTGGGCAATTGCTTTTTATAAACACGCACACTGGCGCATGGCCCCAGTAAGCAACACAAACCATTGTTGGGAGGAATATTTTCCTCGATTGGGAGTGATGTGGCTAAGTTAATGAATTACAACTTCATTTTGCCCTTTGCTTTTTATGCATACTCTCCTCACACGCGTACCTGTCCCGGCTTTTGCAGCGTTACTATACCAACACATAAAAAACAGACACTTCGGCGCGTAGTCAATCAATCAATCAATCAAGACATTTGTAAAGCACGCTACTCACCCGGAGGGTCTCAAGGCGCATGGGGGGGGGTCCGCTACTGCTCGAACAGCCAGGTCTTGAGTTGCTTCCTGAAGGAGAGTGGTCTTGGGTCAGGCAGAGGTGGATGGGGAGGGAGTTCCAAGTCTTGGCTGCCAGGTAGGAGAAGGATCTTCCTCCCATGGTGGCTCTTCGGATGCGTGGAACGGCGGCGAGGGCGTGGCTGGTCAATCGTAGCTGGTGGGTGGGAGTGTAGAAGGTCAGTCGGTTGTTGAGGTATCTGGGGCCCAGGTCGTGGAGGGCCTTGTGTGCATGGGTGAGGAGTCGGAACGTGATTCTCTTGCTGATGGGGAGCCAGTGCAGGTCCCTCAGGTGACCGGAGATGTGGCTGTGTCGGGGGATGTCAAGGATGAGTCATGCGGAGGCGTTCTGGATGCGTTGGAGTCTTTTCTGTAGTTTGGCTGTGGTTCCGGTGTAGAGGGTGTTTTCCGTAGTCCAGTCGGCTGGTGACAAGAGCCTGGGTGACCGTCTTTCTGGTTTCGGTGGGGATCCATCGGAAGATCTTTCGGAGCATGCGTAGGATCTTGAAACATGATGATGAGACGGCGTTGACTTGTCTGGTCATCGAGAGGGAGTAGTCCAGGATGAAGCCCAGGTTGCGTGCGTGGTCCGTAGGTTTGGGTGCGCTGCCCAGGGCGGGGGGCCACCAGGAGTCGTCCCAGGTGGAGGGTGATGATCCCAGGATGAGGACTTCTGTCTTGTCTGAGTTCAGTTTCAGGCGGCTGTTCATCATCCACTCGGCTACGTCTTTCATCCCTTCATGTATGTTGGTTCTGGTGGTGGCTGGGTCATTGGTGAGGGAGAGGATCAGCTGAGTGTCATCGGCGTAGGTATGATGTTGAGGTTGTGTTGGCGTGCGATGGCTGCGAGGGGGCTCATGTAGACGTTGAAGAGGGTGGGGCTGAGTGATGATCCTTGCGGAACGCCGCAGATGACTTCGGTGGCCTTGGATCTGAACGGGGGGAGGTGGACTCTCTGGGTTCTTCCGGCGAGGAACGAGATGATCCAATCTAGTGCCTTCTCTTGGATTCCGATGTTGCTGAGGCTCTGTACTAGGGTGCGGTGGCAGACCGTATCAAACGCTGCGGAGAGGTCCAGGAGGATGAGGGCCACAGTTTCCCCGTTGTCGAGCAGGGCTCGGATGTCGTCAGTGGCTGTGATGAGGGCGGTCTCGGTGCTGTGGTTGGCTCAGAAGCCGGACTGCGAGTGGTCTAGGGATCCGTTTGTCTCGAGGAAGGCGGCAAGCTGTCTGTTGACGGTCTTCTCGATGACTTTGGCAGGAAAAGGGAGGAGCGAGATGGGGCGGTAGTTCTTGAGGTCGGAGGGGTCTGCTGATGGCTTCTTCAGGAGGGCGCTGCGTTCGGCGTGCTTCCAGCTCTCCGGGAAGGTGGCGGTGTTGAAGGAGCAGTTGATGATGTCCCGGAGTTGGGGTGCGATGACGGAGTCGGCCTTGTTGAAGACTTGGTGGGGGCATGGGTCGGTTGGTGATCCGGAGTGGATGGTGTTCATCGTGTGGATGGTGTCTTCGGTGCTGACTGGGGTCCAGGCGCGAAGGGTGGTGGTGGGGGTCGTCGGTTCGGTGGTTGGGTGCGTGGTCTGTGCGCCGAAGCTGTTGTGTATCTCGGCGATCTTGCGGTGAAAGAACGAGGCGAGTGAGTCGCAGAGGTCTTGTGAGGGAGTGATGTCGTTGTTTCCGGCGCTGGGGTTGGAGAGCTCTTTGACGATGCTGAAGAGTGCCTTGCTGTTGTGTGCGTTGTTGTCTAGTCGTTCCTTGAATGCTGTCCTCTTGGTGGTGTGGATCAGCTGGTGGTGTTTGTGGGAGGCGTGCTTGAGGGCTGTCATGTTGTCTGTAGTCGGGTTTTTTCGCCAGGCTTTCTCGAAGGTACGGCAGTTCTTCTTGGAGTTCTTGAGGTTGTCGTTGAACCAGGAGGCTTTCTTGCTGCTGGGCCTGCTGGGATGGTTTTTCAGAGGTGCGAGGTCGTCAGTGCAGTTGGTGATCCACTGTGTGAGGTTGTTGGCTGCTTGGTTCGGGTCCGTTGAGCTGGCGGGAGGGTTCTGCCTCAGTGCTGTGGTGAGCTGGTTGGTGGTGATCTTGTTCCAGCTCCTGCGGGGAGCCTGTTGCGGGTGGTGGTGAGTCGTGGTTCTTCTGAAGCTGAAGTGGACGCAGCTGTGGTCTGTCCAGTGGAGTCCGGTGGCGTGGCTGAAGGAAATGTACTTGCTGGAGGAGAAGACTGGATCAAGCGTGTGTCCGGCGTAGTGGGTGGAGGAGTTCACAAGTTGCTTGAGTCCGAGGTTGGCGAGGTTGTCCAGCAGGGTGGTGGTGTTAGCCTCTTTGTTTACAATTGCGGTGTCTGTCTGAATACACGGGTCTCCGCCCCCTAGTACCTCAACCAACGACTTCCCATGTTAGAACGCCCTCAGCCTCTCATCCTATAGGGCACCTGGTCTCACATATTCCTGACATCAGGCATGGTTTGTATGAGGCATCGGGTAATATGCCCTCTATAGCGCTGGGTTATTTTACGGGCCTCCGCCCCCCCCATCACCTCCACCAACCACATTATCGCACAGCACGCTTCCGGCTCCACTACGAATAGGGCCCCCATTCCAACGCAGTCCTGGCATATACACGCCCACATCTGACATTTTGAATCCAGGCTAAGTGCTCTTGGGACACCGGGAACCGCGCACCTGCAAGCATTTAACGCTGATTACACGGATTAAACGATCTCACTGCACTTTAAAAGACGGCGGCCGCTCCCTCCCTTTCCTACATTCGGGAGGATCGGGAGCGGACGCATAGGATTCAGGAGCAATCCAACACGTGTCACAGTAAGAGTATGGGTGAACAGAGAGACCTATGTGTGTGTGTGTGTGTAAGTCTCAGTCCTTATGATTTTTCATTCTTTACATTCCCCTTCTCCTTTACCCAACAAGGTATTTGGAACGACTACTGCTTATTTTGTGTGGGAGAATCCTCTCCTTCTGTACGCTTGATGAAGACTATGGTTCTATGTTTTCTTTTGCAGAGGTGACAAAATTTTGGATTGCCTCCGCCCCCATGGGACAAGTTGTCTATTTAATTAGGGTAAGATTGGTGGCAGCATTGTCTGCCTCCACCCTCGAAATTTCACACATGTGTACACAATTAGAGTGTCCCAAAGTCACGCACACCTTTCTCACTCTTTGAAATCAATGCATGCATTGTTTTTCCTTTTCCTTTACAGGTATGTTTTATCCAACGAGTTCCAACTAACCATCATCTCTCAAATGTTTTTCTTTCATTTTAGGCTTCACCTTTGGAAGCATTTTAGGAAGTGAAGTGTGGCCTTCGCCACACCCACACAGTGGTAACATCTTACCAACGTTTGGTAAGAACGGAGCCCACATATATTACTAGGTCCTGATGAATGCCATGGACCCAACTGGGCCGCTTTGGCAGAAACATGTTGACCATTCACAAGACGGTTAGGGGACACTAATCACCCCAATCACAGTCACATACATTTTAATATCATATAGTTTTCAGTCACATTAAAAAACACTTCTGATTACTATAATGATTTTTAACCCCACTCACAACTTCACGGGCCCCCACTTAGTCATTTAGAAGTGCATCCTTGTCATCAAGTGTATGCCCGCCCTCTATCAAACGAAGGTTTTAGAGGGCGAGGACTAGTCAATGATGAAGCATGACACCAGGTGGTGTGTGAATCCAGTCCGTAACTTTTTGTGAGATGCCCACACTCACGACGTTCTTGTAACTCGTTTGGGTTATCACACTAGGAGCAGCTCTTTTGTGGTAAACATTTAATATTGGCTCCTAGAACCCCATGCCTCTTGTTCCCCCCTCCACATATATAGTGGAGTCCTTTTGTGATTTAACTTAGTCTGAATGAAAGGACCATAGTGCGAATGGAATGGAGGGGGAGTGGGTGGATGGGAGAAGGGGAGGGAGAGTCAAAATTAGAGAGGGAGGAGGAGACAGAGCATCGGCCTATTGCACCCAGCCCTTAGTGTTTGCCCTCCGTCACCCGTTTGTCTAGGATGCTGGCGTCTGAGAGAAAGAGTGTGGTTCAGCAAGTGCTTAAAATTAAATACATGAGGCCAGAGATTATGAGCCATATTATGAAGGAAAGGCGATAACATTATCATCGCTTTAGCGGCAGGAAACTGCCGCTAAAGCGACGATAAGGGGTTGATAATATGCTCTTGTGAATTCCCTTAGAAGCCCAGGTTCTCGTGTCAACCTAGGCTTCTATGGTAATTTACAAGGGCATATTATCAACCCCTTATGGTCACTTTAGCTGCAGTTTCCTGTCGCTAAAGTGGTGATAATGTTATCGCCGTTGTTTGATAATATCGTCCTACTTTATTAGCTACGGGAAAATCGCTTGCATGCACCTGTGCACCCAGGGTGCTGCACCCCAACTCCTTCCCCCGCACTGTGCTCAATTGTAGGTCTTGCACACCGAGGCTTCACTGCTCACCTGCCACCACTGGTGTGTCCCACGACGTGTTAGTGCAAGCTCCTAGTCCGGGGTATGTTTGTAAGATAGACCAGGTCTCCGGTCAGAGACGGTGTCTTGATACCACGATGGAAGGTGTCAGAATGCCAAGGCATCATTGCGGGGTCAGCTCCCGCTCCGCCCTTCTTGTGGCAATCAATGGAATGTCTGAAAAGGGAGAAATAATTTAATGGTGGAAACGTCTGGAGGTAAATGAAGGTTTATTTCAAGCTTGATAGAAAATAGGAGTTGAGTGCATCCTTTGTTTTTGAAGTACTATCTACCAACTGTTAGTGGTAATCGTGGTTCAAAGAGGAGTTGGAGTGCACAAGAATACACAAGGTTAAATAATAATATGTTATGCCAACGTTCACATTCAAAGGAACAGAGCGCATGCTAGAAGCATAATGTGCGCGTGTAATGCAGTGGCGGGAGCCTGTGTGCATGTACACTTAGTAAGGAGCTCACTACAGTGTCCTAAAAGCCAACACCACGTGTCTGTTGGGCAGCGCTGCCCGCTGGCTCAGGCCTACAGTACGGTCCAGCAGGTCCTTAAAATTAGACTGATGTGACTGAATGAGGTCAGAGATCACATCATTACGCACGGCAACATTGCTTTTTCGCACGTGCGCACTCAGGGTGATGCACCCCACCCCTCCCGCAGAACCGCCCTCAACAGGTATCTGTAGGGCTGCGCTGCCCGTAGGTTCAGGCCTACCTTATGGTATAGCAGGTCTTTAAAATGAGACAGATGTGACTGAATGAGGTCAAAGATCACATCATAACACATGGCAATATCGCTTATTCACACGTGCGCTGTCTGGCTGATGCATCCCATCCCTCCTGCAGCACCGTGCTGAAAAGGTGTCTGTAGGGCAGCGCTGCCCGCTGGCTCAGGCCTACAGTGCAGTCCAGCAGGTCTTTAAAATGAGACAGAGATGTGACTGAATGAGGTCAAAGATCACATCATAACACATGGCAATATCGTTTGTTCGGACCTGCACAGCTAGGCTGAAGCACCCCACCCCTCTCGCCGCAGCACGCTCAATTGGAGGCCCTGTGCACCCAGGCCGCTCTGCTTACCTGCTGTCATTGTTGTGTGAGCAAACATTACGGGCAGCAGTGCTCACAATTCAGATGGAGTGTTGATTGAAGGAGAATGTACACCTCATGGATCCCTTTCGTAGACGACGGGCAGTAGGGCTCACAATTTGGAGCCCGTGTTGATTGGCAGGATGGAGTAAACCTCATGGATCCATTTCTTTTTTTATTGCGCATTGTGATATGCGAGGTGGATGCAGCAAATCATTTGAGGTAGTGTGGAAGAAGTGGGACGTGTGGCGTCGTTTTTATCCTATTTATACGTACGCAAAGTGGGCTGGGCTTGCGTACGCCAGGCCAGCGTAGGGGTGTGAATAATTATTCCGGAGACTTGTGCATTGTTTAGTTCCTGCCTGGCCAGAAAGTGTACTTATGTGTATTTCTTTTGTAGTTTTGACCTCGCAGAGTGTGCAATTTAGATTAGTGTAGCATGTGTCGGGAGGGCGGAAACTATTGTTAATGAGGTGGCATGTGATCTAGGATGTGCAGTCTGCCCGTGGCTGATGATGCTCCTTAGAGCCAGCAATACCCAGGCCGAAAGACAGCACAACAATGTGCAGACACACACACCAGGGGCATCGTGTAACACATATTTGTTTTTTGATGGAACGTTTGACATGCATGGCAATCACACGTGGAAGGCTAATGTACAGGGCATGAATATTGATCAAGATGATCATTGCATGTTGTGTGTAGTATAAGATATGTGTATACAGGAAAACACTTTTCAAAAAAGCTTTCTAAGCAGAATAGGTGTCTCTCATCAAATGCTGTAGAGAGAATGAGTAAAATGGGTGGTGTCATACAAATGTTACAATGGGAAATGTTATGAACCAATCAAATGCTTTTTTTTAAGGTCACATGGCAACCGCACACCGAGCGAGCAAGGAGGCCGCACCCGACGTGATTTTGACAAAATATATTTAACATAATATAAGTTTATTACAGTTAGAAATATATAAATGTTTAAAATAATTTAGATTTCAGTGTGCTCTCATATACTCTTTAAAGTTATTTAGATATACTTTTGAGATAAAAAAAAAAAAGGGAATGACGTACCCGGCGCGATACTATATGTCTGTGACGTAACACAGGTCCTGGCAGCGTGTACTCGTTGAATACGCAACGCGCAGCAGGCGCAACCCCATATGTACATGACGTAACGCGTGGCTTGGTACTGCATACCCGTCGGATACCAAAGTAGTACCTGGGGTGACTTCATGCGTATATGATGTTACGCGGGACGCGGTGCCACAATCTCGTCAGATACGAAATGCGCATCATTTACGAGTTTAGCAATATGGCGGATAGGATTCGTGTGGTGATGGAGCTTGGTACGCTACCGGTATGGAAGCGCAGTTTTCTCCCGCCCCCCAAAAAATATACATATTGTTTGGGGAAGATATAAAACATTACATGATTTTTAAAGTTCAAAACAAGAAGTATAATAGAGTTCCAAAATATTTGAAAATATAACAGAAAAAATATAGGTTTTATAAACATTAAAATATGAAATTAACATTTAAAAAACCTTCAAAATTCACTGAAAAAACCATAGGTTTTACAGACGTTATAGTTAGGAATTAGCATTTAAAAACCGTAGAAATTCACTAAAAAAACATAGGTTTCAGGGACGTTATAGTTAGTTGAACATTTGACTCATATAAAACCAGAGAAATTCGCCTGTTATAGTTAGTTGAGCAAACTTTAACTTGCGCGCCCGCAATGCACTGCTGATGATGTCACATATTACGTCACTCATGACATATCCAGTGACATCACTGATGACATCACTGATGACATCTCAAATTACATCACTCATGACATCACTCTTGACATCATCCAGTGAATGTGTGTTTCTATAAAATGTAAATATGTTTTATATATATATGCCAAGGTGTATTGAAGAATGAATGCATTTGCAAGTGCCTAAAGGAATTATTTTGTATGTGTGTAACTGACTGTATAAGTGAGTTATTGAACGTGTCTAACTGAATGCATGGGTTAGTGACTAAACTGTGTAAAAGTCTGTATTAGTCTCTCCATTGGTGTGTAAGCAACTGCAGTCTGGCACTTCATTCTATTATTATTATTATTTATTATTTGAATTTGTAAAGCGCGCGGCTACTCGACAGAGTGTCCCGGTGCTGGCAGAGGGAAGACAGGATGCTAGGACGAGGCTAATCATTAAAAAGATGTGTTTTAAGTTTCTTCTTAAAAAGTTCTTGATTGTCTATCAGCCTCAGGGACATAGGAAGACTGTTCCATGCACAGGGACCCAGGTAAACAAAGGATCTCCCACCCATCCGAAGATGGATACATCGAGGGACCTTTGCCATATGAGTTGAGGAGGAGCGAAGAGTGCGGGCAGGGACATAAGGGGTGATACTCTCCTTAAGATATGCAGGTCCCTTCCCTTTCAGGGCTTTATGCATTAGGACCACGGCTTTAAACATCACCCTCTGTTTCATGGGAAGCCAACAGAGGGCCCTTAAGTGCGGAGTCATGTGGGATCTCGAGGGGAGAGAAAGCAGAAGTCTAGCTGCGGCGTTCTGCACCCCCTGGGGTCTGTTAAAAAGGTAGTCTGGAAGGCCCAGGTACAGTGCATTACTGTAGTCCAATCTTGATATAATTAGGGCCTGTGCCACCTTTCTGCCTGCTGCCTCGGAGAGGAGAGGTAGAAATGTTTTCAACGTGCGAAGTACGTTGAAGCAGGTCCCCGCCAAAGCGGGGGGTAGGATAGAGAGCTGTCAATTTTAATTCCTAAGTTCTTCACACAGTTTTTGGGAGAACCTGGGTGAGGGCAATTGCTTGGCCAACAGTCCACCACAGCGTTGTGTGGGACATCTCCAAAGGTCTCAATTCCTGTTTTCTCTGGGTTACATCAAAGGTGGTGCAATACCATCCACTGGAAAACTCCGGTGAGGCACTTGGCTATTACTTTATCGTCTAAATCCTTGAGAACAGTAGCTGAGTGTCGTCTGCATATGAGACGACTTTAGCGCCAAGAGATTCTGCTAATGTTGCAAGAGGGGCAAATACACGTTAAACAGCAAGGGGCTGCGTGCTGATCCCTGTGGCACTCCCAGCCCCAGTGGCCTAGCCTGCGCTTTAAACGGCGGCACCCACACTTCTGTGGACCGTCCGTCTATGAAAAGATGCCAGCCAGTTATGGGCCTGATGTCTGATTCCTATTTCATGTAGTCGTTCCAGCAGCTTATGGTGAGGAACCGTGTCAAATGCTGCTGTAAGTTCGAGCAGTATCAGCATTGCCTTTCTTCCTCTGTCCAGAATGCTACAAATGAACTCCGTCACCTCCAACAGTGCGGTCTCAGTGCTAAATTTAGGGCGGAATCCAGATTGTGTGGCATTAAGGATGCCATTGATCTCCAGGTAAACGGACAATCGGCGGTTTACTTCCTTCTCAAGAATTTTGGAGAAGGCTGGGAGCAGTGAAATGGGCATATAGTTGGTAACTAACTTAGGGTCTGCGGTAGGTTTTTTCAACAGTGGCAGGACTTTCGCTTTTTTCCACAGTAAGAGAACCATCCCTGATGCCAGAGAAGAGTTAAAAATATGGTTTAGCACTAGGTTAATTGTAGCTGCCACCATGTTTAAAACTGACATAGGGCAAGGGTCAAGAGGGGAGCCCGATTTAAGGTTTTTTAATGCTGCTAAGGACTGAATAAATGGAATCGGGGTAACAGCGTTGAGGGTGGCATAAGTAAGTGAGGAGAAAGTAGACTTCAACTCCAGATTCAGTGTCCCAGGAGCAGCAGTCCCAAAACTTTTTTTTAGTGTCATGATCTTCTCATGGAAAAATCGATCAAGCTCACAAGGTGACCAACGGTCGCATGAAAGAGTCGACTATTTTGAAGATAGCCTTTGCTTTATTCTCAGCTTCCATAACGCTGCTGTCAAAGAAACTTTTTTTTAGCAAGATGCAGTTTCATTTGATACAACTTTAAAATACATTAATCTGTATTTTCTACAGCGCCAACTACTCACCCTTACGGGTCTCAAGGTGCTGGGGGCCGTTGTGGAAATTAAGTGAGCTATTGCCCAGAGTCACATGGTGCTGGGCTGAGCTGCCGCTGGAGCCGGGGATCGAACCGTGAGCCCTGTGCTCTGAAGCCAGCTGCCCTGGCAGCTGCACCACACCTCTTCACTTAAGCTTTATCCTTGTTGGAGTATCCATGCCTCCAAATTCTTTCCAGCTTCTTACACTGACTCTTACACAGATTCAACTCTGTATTAAACCATGGGGCCGTTGGGCCAGCTCTAGCACAAGAGGCCTTCTTTATGGGTGCCTGTGTATTCACAGTTTAACCAATCCAATTATTCAGTTGGGTAATGTCTAGGGGTGGGCGGAATTTGCGTAGTCACGCTACGCAAAGCTCTGCAAAACAGTAAAAAATCTCCACGAGCACGCAGAAATTCCGCGAACACGCGAAATTTTTTCTTTGTGATGCTTTTTTCCTGTCCGCGAACGCTGTTTGTGTGCTTGGGGGGGAAATATCTCGCGAACACGCATTTTGAGAACGCGAACAAGCCAAAAATTCCACAAAGCCGCGGAACGTAGAATTTTGGGCAATTCCGTGTTCTCTGCAGAACGCGAAATTATCCAAATTCCGCAAATTCCACGAGCGGAACGGAATTTACCGCCCAGGCCTAGTAATGTCACAGTCTATGTTCCCTGTCATAACTGGGGCAGAGGAAAGTAAGGCTTGATTGATATCTTCTGGTTGCAGTTTGTGGTAGGCCCGATAAGTGACAGGGCCATTGCTGCAATATATGGGCGATTTACTATACATCTGATCCCACGTAAAGGAGATTAGATAATGGTCTGTCCATGGAAGAGGGGCGAACACAGTGGTAACAGAGTTCAGATTTCAAAAAATCTGATCAAGAGTATGGCCAGCTGAATGGGTGGGTCCAGAGACCTCCTCTTTTCTTCCCAGGGGGCTCATAATCTCATGTAAGGCCACGGTTTCTGACCCTGTGGTGTTATCTAAGTCAATGTTAAAATCTCCCAGTACCATGAAGTTGGTATATCTCACTGCCCACGCAGCCAATGTATTTTTCAATGAGCGGAGGCATTTGCTGGCTGGGCCCGGGGATCGATAGACCAACACCCCAGCTAGCGACTGATTTGGTGTGAGGGTCAGGTAGAAACCTAAGGCTTCTGTCTCAAGGAGGTCAACCAATTCAAAAGAGGTACAGTCATATTCTTTTTTAAATATACTAGCGATCCCCTCTTCTCTACCGCCGTCGCGGTCCTTCCTAAGGATTCTGTAATTGCAGAGAATGGCTGCTGCTATTATGGGATTAGATGTCTCCGACAACCATGTCTCTGTGAGGAACAACAGATCTAGTTCCTCATCCTTGAGTAGCTCTAGCACATAAAGATGTGACTCCTTTTCAGGTCGTTCCATCAATTATATATGCCTTACCCCAATGACACTTATTTAATTCTTAGGCTGGGTAGAAACTCTAACGAGGCCACCTGCATTTTCAAACAAGCTTTAATTCAATTGCTGACTGGATCTACAAAAACTGTCTGAAGTTAAACTCAGATAAGATTAACACTATGGCATTGTTTGGACCACCTTTTATCTGGTCATAATCATGATGGTGACATGACACAATTGTCAATTGTACATATCTGGGTGTAATGCTTGATGATGAGCCATTGATTTAAAGCTCATATTGTTGGAAGCCTATTTTCCCATCTAAAGGTTTTTAATGAATATCCTGTCATTTTGCTGGAAACAACTCTGTATCCCATTTTCCAAGCAGTGGTATGTGCACAAACGTATTATGCTAACACCTTGTATTTCGCCACTCGTCCATTGCTGGTCATTTGTAAGTCTCACACTGGCATCCTGTGAGCAAACACACCCTTTATAAAAGCCTCTGCCTCTGTTTCAAAGGCCTTCAAATGAAAGGTCCTCTTTTCATCAAAAAGCAATTACCTCTTTTAAATACCTTGTAGGAGCTTGCGTTCTTCGTGGCCTTTCCTACTAGAGGTTCCCAAGAATAGGAATTGTTGCGGGCGTGACAGGAGTTTTGCTTTCCAGGTGGCTACTTCTTTCAATACTCTCCAAATGGAGTTCAGGCAACTATGGAACTATTTTGAATTCATGAGAAAAATTAAAACATACTGCCTAGGTTTTGAGATAGTGCTTATAGGCTGTTATACTTACAGAGAGTTCTAGTGCCATGGGGACTAGTAATATTTAGATGCTTTAAACATACTATTAAATTAGAGATAGAACTTTAAATTAAGTAATATCTTACATGGCCATAATCTCAAAAAGGATTTTCTGGTGAATACAAATAGGGGTGGGCGGAATTTGCGAAATTGCCTTTCGCAAAATTTCGCGAAACGGCAAAAAATCTCCGCGAACACGCGAAATTTTGCGTGCTCGCGGATATTTTGAGCTGATTGATGCGTTACTGAATTTGAGCTTTATTTATATCTGTAAGTGCTTCCTGTTGATGTTTAATTTTTGTGACAGGAGCTTCGTGCCAGAATGAATACTGCCCTGCATATTTAACCAAGAAGATGCCACCATTTTGTGCAATACCTCTACTCAACTGGAGTGCTTTCGACTGGATAATCAGTAAGTGCCACCTCATTGGGTAAATGTATAGTGCTTTTTCCAACACTACAGCTGTGTAAAGGGCCAGAAGAGTCTACAGCGACCATGTGTGTCTGTAACTTTGCCACCGCGCTGACGGGAGCTGGGGTCCCTCGAGTGAGCTTTGCATCATAGCGGGGGAAAGGGCGGGAAGACGTTGCACACTGCTGGTGTGTGGGCCTGGGCCAAACGGGCGGGGCTTCCATGCAGTTCATGACCCGGAGGAGCGTGGGGGAGGAGGGGGGGCTGTTTCACGCAGTGCCTCAGAGCTCCTCCCGCCCTGGGGAGAGTCCTGACTTCTGATATAAATCCATTGATGGCGGTTCTAGCACCGGGGCAGGATGTCTACATAACCCGACAGGGAGCTCCAGGATGCGTCATGGCTGGCGCTATGATTCTGCTGCATGATTCGCTACAATAAATCGATTTGTTGCATCTCGTCATCCCCAAAGGCAGATTTGCACCCCGCGGTGCAGCCAATCAGCAGCCAATGGTGACCGTTTCGCAGATCTGTTCCGCAAATCAAAGACTGCAGGCAGCACACAGACACACTTGTCTATTCCTGGTCCAATGGATCGAGCGCACAAAGATACACACACAGACACACACACAGACACACATCTGGAGATCAGTAGGCAGCACACAGCCACGAGAATGGGTACACTATATAAAAACACACTTTCCTATATGTGGGTTACTATACGCAGTACACAGAAAGACTTGTCTATTCCTGGTCCAATGGATCAAGCGCACAATGACACACACACACAGACACACACACAGACACACACACATCTAGAGATCGGTAGGCAGCACACAGCCACGGGATGGGTACACTATACACAAAGTGAAAGTTGTGCGGGTACACATTGTGGAATGGCAAGATATTAACAAGGAGTGACATTGAACAAAGGTTTTTAAGGTCCAGACGGGCACATGTCATGGAAAGCGATGCGTATGTATGTGCAGGATTGTAGCACTTTTGTAGAGACAAGGATGATTTTAAAACTGCCATGAATAGACACAGGGATACACGTGCGCGTTAGAGTTTTGGCATTCTGCTGGAACAGAGATTAAAGGGATTAGGAGCAGACAAGCAAGATCGGACTTTCAGATTTTACATATGGTTGACAGGAGCATCGTGCCACAATGAATCCTGCCCTGCATATTTCCGTTCCGCCGCGGATCGGGGAAGTTTCGACATTGTCGCGTTCCGCGCGGAACGCGTAAACGCTGAAATTTCGCAAGTGCCGCGAGCGGAACGGAATTTATCACCCACCCCTAGAATACACATGCCCAAAATTCAAAGTTATCCTTTTTGACAGGATTAACATTAAGGTGGCTTATTATGATATTGGGCGGACTTGCGTCCGTCCGATACCGTCGCTGATGACTAATCACTCACATACTCCCATTACTCTATTCGAGCTGATGTTACAGCCGGTTTACAGCCATAACACAATCTCCCATAGAGGAATGGGAGTCTGTGTTCATCCCTGCAACCCACGGCAGGCACCTTGAGTTGCCTGCCCCAAGGTGCAGAGATCAGCAAGGGGGCACCTATGGCACCTCCTCGGCCTCCAACCGGAGGCCAAAAACAGAAGGGGGCACTGCTAGGGGCCCCCAACATGCTTTCTGACAGGATTTCCAAGTCGGAAAGGCCAGCATGGAAACCCTGCCGGATACCATGCATCATAAGCAAGAAGGCGGTAACGCCTTCCATTTGGATTTCGGGCCGGTCTCCCACTGTCAGATGGGCTCCTGGAGCCCGTCGGATGCCAGTCGGAATGACCTTCCGGTTTCAATTCCGACCGGCTATAACCTAATCAGCGGGTCGGAATTTAAACCAACAATGAGCGTCAGGTCAGAGGCTTTCCAAAATTCATCGTAATCGGCCCCTTATTAGAGAGAACCACAGTGAAATACCAATAACAACAACAAAGAATTACTTAGTAGCAGAAAGCAAGTAAATTAAGGAAAATGTGAAAAAGAGCAACTGTGTTCCACAACATTATTTTCCTAATGGACTCGAAGATGATAATTGTGGTAAAGATTTAACTGCTTGTTTAATCCTGGCTTTATCATCCACCTCTGAAGAAAGGCAAAGAGAAAAGCAAACTTAGGCTTCTGAATTTATATTATTTAGCAATTGTTCAAATAAATTTAAATACACCTAAGCAATGCTACACATTTCATAGACAACAACCAAAATTGGCATTGTACAACTACTCTTATAATCAAAAGCAAGACAAAAGTGAACAGTACAACATGTTATATTTGTGCTTAAGATAAGGCAGCGCAAGAACAGATCAGCCCTGTTAAGGAAAGTATGTAGACAAAATATGAAATCAGCTAAGAAGAAATGGAATAGTCAGTAAAAGTTCATTGTTTTAATAATTTCTGTTGTTAATAATTACTTTAAAATTGTTTTTTAATGCTCAGTGAGTCAAAGGAGTCAAAAATCATTCAGAAATAAATATGTAGATAAAGCTTAGAATGGTAGTATCATGTGGAGAGGTGTGGCTCACTGGTTAGAGGCGGTAGACCCGTAAGCAGAGAATCGACCAGGGACCAGGGTTCAATTCCCGACGCGGCAGGGTCATGGACCAGGGTCAAAACGGACTTGATAATTCTCGCCTCGGTACCTACTCTAACCAGGAACACACTCGGCAACTCTGGGCATTAAGCTTGCCTCATCTCTACAACGGCCCCCCACAGACGCCGGGGATGCCTGGTTTCACCTTGGAGATACCCAGAAAGGGACCATCTCACAGGGATAGCCAGGACGGGTTCCCCAGTGGTCTACAGCGCCGGGACGCCCCGTTGCTGGGGCAGCTGTGCGCTTTACAAGTCTACAACATTTACATTTACATTAGTTTGATGTCAAGCATGGAACCAAGTAAGATGCATAACTACTCAGAAGTAGGTTAATGAAATAAATGAGTTTATAATACTTTCCTAAATGATAGAAAATCTGGAATCTGTTTGAGATGAACAGACACTCATTCGAGACTAGCCAAATTAGCTTATTCTTTATGACCTCAATAGAAGCCTAGGGTCAGATGAGGGAAATGAAGATTGCAGATTTGTTTGGTGATTCAGGAAACCCCTCCCTATCCTACCTCTGTGCAGTTTAGGAAACCCAGTAAAATGTAACCACAGAAATGCCTTCTTTTAATCAGTGACACATCAACCCTGTAATCCGAAGGCTTTATTTACCCTCTGCCCTAATTTGTTCCTAAAAGGAATGTAACACTTCCACGTAAAGAAATACATGTTGCTTACAGGTTTTACTAAGAGTCCAATCACAACCTCATTGAGGCTGGCAACGTAAATGTTGGGAAGGGTCATCCCGATGTTCTGCAAGGGTCTTAAGTACCCGTTCCGTCTGATGAACATTATTTGAGGTCTGGCTGCAATAAACTTCACCTGTTGGGCTGATCTCATGACATCAACACCAGGGACATAAATAAAGGACTTTGGGTCTGCCCCTTCACATTGAATAATTTGGACTAGTACCATTAAGCGATTATTAAAAGAATGTGGAATTCACATTGTGGATGAGGCCAAAGAAGTATTTCAGTATCACCATTACCTATTGATTACCTGGGCCCATATTACGAGATAGGGTAATTAGGTGCAAAGATACGGGGTGGCCAAATTAATGATCCCAGGCACTATCTTTGCACATAACTATGTATAGTTATGAGTTTATTCCCCCAGAATGAGGAAATAACTGTGTGGCCTCATTTCTTTCTGGGCTTGACTCAGCCTGGAATTCCCAATTCCATGGAGCTTAACCTTCATTTTACCCACCACACCTGCTCTAAGCAGGTGTTGAGTGTGCATGTGGTGCATGTTGGGAGTAAGGGGATAGGGAGGGTGGCAGTGGGAAGACTAGAATGTGGCCTGAACAATGGGAACATTACATGCTCCCCTGTGCCTTAGAAGGAGGTCAAGCAGGGGCCAGGTTTGAGGGTCTGGCTGCTCTTTCAGCTTGAGCCTGATGTGATTTCACTAGCTAGTTTTTCTGGCTGAAAAAATAGGATCCGATGTTCCTGCACTTGGATAATCGAGGAATAAGAACACTCATTCATGATTGGGTGGCGATGTGGTGAAAATTAGCTTAGTTGTTACCCTCAGTGACATTTTCCTCTTGTATAACTTTATTTGCTGTCATTGTAAAGCTTTACATTTTGCAAAACTAGTACACACTAAGCATTAGCCTTGTGCTAATGTGTGAGTGAGGTGTTTTCTACTAAGGGGCAAATTACGATGCCGTAGTAAACGGCTCCGACCCTCGGTTGGAGCCGGTCCTACGGCATCGTATTCAGCTTTTCAGAATCATTTCTGACCAACCTATTTGGATAGAGTCAGTCGGAAAGGAATCTGAACTAGATTTCTGAATGGTTTCTGACAGGCTCAGAGAGCCCGTCTGCCATTAAGAGACCCTACAGCAATCCCAAGGGCAGCTGTTTCCGACCGAGGGATTACAATGTCGGATTCCGACAGCATATCTGTGCCGGCCTTTCCGACACAAAAAGGCTGTCGAAAGTCAACTTTGGGGGACCCCAGCAGGGCCCCCATCTGTGCACAGCCTCCGGTTGGAGGCCGAGGGTGCACCTATGGTGCCCCCCTGTTGATCCCTGTACCCCGTGGCAGGTACCTTGGGGTGCCTGCCACGAGGTGCAGGGATGAACTGTACCTTTTCCCTTTACAATGAGAGC
Organism: Triturus cristatus; assembly: GCF_964204655.1. NCBI lineage: Eukaryota > Metazoa > Chordata > Amphibia > Caudata > Salamandridae > Triturus > Triturus cristatus. Next base: position 988,622,172 of record NC_140585.1, on the reverse strand, counting down.
ATGCATTCCGGTCGGAATGCATGCCCCCATTGTAAAGAATAGGAGTGAGACCAAACAGTGTTCAGTTGCAACCTAATTGCTGGGTTGAGACCGGTGACAGGAGGTCGGTCGGTCGCAGTACTGAATCGACCTGAGTCCGTCCGACATCGAAATCGTGCTCTAACTTGGGTAGTTGAAACATTAACAGAAAATAATTAATAAGAACAAGAAGTATTTACCTGCTTGCCGACTAAATTCAGTGTGTTCCTTTCCTGGGCTTGCTATGGCTGTTTTGGCTGCTATTCAAGTAGCCAGTAGCTTCCTGCCAAGAAGCATGACCAAGAACATGCACCAAAAGCTTTATCAATATGAAGGCATCCCTGCATCTTGAGTTATGTACCAAGAATTGATGTGACATGGGTGTAATTACTGAACAAGGTCAAACACCAGGACTAAAGAGACATAACATGTCCAGGTCAAGCCTGCAGATTGACCTGCTTTATATCATACCTAGGTCTTCATCTGGTCATATAAAGTTCTTGCCACCTCTAAGCAGGTGCATAATTAGAAAGTATACCATCTCTGATTGCTTTGATTCTAAGATGAGAACTTGGTAACTGGACCTGAAGCATTGACAATTTCCTTGGGGTGTTTGTCCATAGTAAGATTTCAGAAAACCTCACATCCCACCACATATAATGGACATGCAGATTTGGCAACCAATAAGACCTACACCCTGTTGGCCTAAATGAGATGACATTGTCCTACCTCCCTTCTAGATCAATGGTGTTAAATTGGGTTATTAGTTATGCGAGGGCAGGGGTGAGGAGTTAATAATATTGACTACCTTCCAACTGATTATTTTGTTTTTTACACTCTGATAGTTCAGACTGATCACAAGTCTATTGATTGCACATCTTAAAATGGAATGCCTGATTCGAAAACAAAATAAAGAGAACCTGAATATGAATTCAGCTCTAGATATAGAGGAAAGGAACATGGATGGAGGTTTCACTTAGACATGGGACTACCACTGATCCCATCATTTTCTGCTGCAAGACTTCTTAAGAATCGAAGTTTTCTTAAGATCCCTGAAACTGGATGAGTAATGCAACTTTTCCCCTCATCGTAGTCTCTTTGGATCAATGAGTGGAGTGAGCATTTGGAATACACGGACGTACCTTACATAGCCTTTTTTATCATGATTCACTAAACAGTGAGAACTTGCAAACCTTGCGTAATTTCTGTAGTTTTTGCAACAATTATTAGTATGCAATTCAAATCTCTGCGACATATAACACCTTTATTATAAATTATGCGTTATCCTTTTCAGCACAATGCCTCATTCCTAAGCCAACACACCTAATTACAGGAGTCGGTAATTGTGTTCATGTGATATATAATTAAATATTATTGAAATCCTCTGGAAGTCTGTATATTCCTGGGGGGAAACATCCATTACAATGTAGTCATTAAAACGCATTACCTTTACAACACGGCTGTTACAATGCAACAGCCTTTACATCGCATGCCATTACAACACAGCCATTACAACGCATGTCACTACAACGCATGCCATTACAACGCATGTCACTACAACGCTTTCCATTACAACGCATTATAAGGTAAGTAATGGGGATTTTGTTAAGTTTTAGGGTGGGTATAGGTTTTGGGATACATGAAAATAGTAATTTTTACCCCTACACTATCCAACACTTATCCTACTGTTGCACTCACTGGAGTGGGTATAGAATGTTTTACCCCTACACTATCCAACACTTACCCTACCGTTGCCCTAAAAGTATTATGCGTGTTATTGTATTCATTGTAATGGTATGCGTTGTAAAGGAATGCGGTGTAAGTGTAGTTTCTAAAAATGTGTTGTGATGTCATGCGTTGTAAAATCATGCATTGTAATGGATGCTGCGATGTAAAAACCGCGTTGTAAAAGCATGCGTTGTAAATGTTCACATTGTAATATCATACATTCGTTCCTGGGTATGTATTTAGTATACAGCTTCCATTAGAGTCCTCCACAATCTGCTGGATCATCAGTGTCCAACAGTGTTTATTCAAGAAAAACTCCAAGATGTATGGTACCATGAATTACTTTTAATAAGCAGAGTGTGACCCAAGTTCACCTCCACATGGGTGGAGGAATTTCATATGCCAGTTTAGTAAAGAAGACTTTATGAATCAACAGTCTTGGAGTTCCTTTGGGCTCATATGCAAACTGTACTTAATACCATGTAAAACGCTTGTGCCTTTTAAAATAACATGCATATAATCATACAAATGATTAGTGTGTCAAACAGCACAGGTAAACAGTCGCATCATTTTGTGAACTATGCAAAATAAATTATTAATCTGTTATTTTATGCTCCCTCTGTCACTGAGTTGAGCTAATTTTAGTGGCTGGATGTGATACTGCAGGGAAGTAATTTAATTCTGCATCAAATTCTCTTAAAAACAATTCAACATACTGCTTATAAAAGGTGCCATTCCTTCATTATCTCCTCTCATATCCACTGCACTTCTCGTAAAAAATGTTTTCCAGTTGAGGAGGCGATACTCGATTAACCATACGATCCTTATAAGCTCCTCTTTTAGGGTCACGCCTCTACAGCCCTCCCCTTCCCCTACCACTTCTTCTGTGGAGCATCAACATTTCACTGGATTGACATAGTGGTTTCCTGTACCCGGCTGCAGCTGCACACTTTGTGTAGCGCTGCGAAATCCAAAGCCTGAGTCTTTCAAATTGAATTGCAGCGAATTACCTCACGTGGCTTGTGTAGCTGCTTATACAGCATCATGATGTGTACACACAAAGGGCCCTCTCACACTTTGCGATGGGTTCACATTTCAAAGCACTTTTATGTCAATAACATTTGCTCAGCCCATGATTTCTCACTAGATTCTCAGAGGCGCTTACAATTCCAACCATTAAAGGGAAAACTAAGCATTATCGTCAGAAAGAGCCATTAAAATGTCTCCTTATGGAAATTACTCAAGAGTTTCAAACTCTAGTAAACTCATTTGTGTATTAGTAGTTTTAATAAAGTGCAGCATGCTGTGACGTAGCGAGGATGCCAAAGCCCTTAATGCAAGCCATGAAAATACTCCCTCTGATCAACACATTTGTGGGGATTTGATGGAGAGCTATGCCTGGAGGGCAGAGGGGTTCTCACAACAATGGGCCCCGGTGACACTGCACCTGCTGCACCAGAGATCGCTATGCCCCAGCTTGACAGCTCCGTGTGGGGGTGTAGGGAAAGGATGTCTTTGTTGCATTAGAAATGTTGGCTCGCTACTATGGTGTATCTACCATGTGCATTTCAAAGGCTTTTAATTGATGTAAAGCAAGAAGGGCCTACAGGGAAACCGGCAGACCCTGCATGGCTGCTGCATCGGGTCGAACTTAGGCTATGAATCTTGTTAATTTTTAAATTCACACTCGCTTATGGGGATTAGAGGTGTGTAAAGTGTTGAAGAAACAATCTACTAGAATCAAATTGACTGGCAAACCAAAGTGCTTGAGGAGAATAAATGACACTACCATTATTGAAAGTTAATTGATACCAAAACAGAACTGGTTGCCAAATGTCTTCATGAACTGTTGGAAGTTGCAGAGGGAATAAATATGTTGAATCGATTAGTACAGGTCGCTGTCCCTTTTATGCCTCTCTAGTCGTGATATATGGATTACTGTCTCAATAAGTGCTATGCCTTCTTAGTCTCAGGAGGTGTGATATATGAAAAGGATTACAAATGTCTTCTAGACGATCCCTTTCATTGCCTTTGATATAAGTGTGGAACCTTAATCACTTACAGTTTAGTCTACCCTTCTCAAAAGTGGTGGAAGGGGTAGCATACTTCTTAACATATCACTTCCAACCCATGAGTAAACACAAGAAAAACAGCCTGAGACCCATGAAGTAAGCATTTCTCAGGCTGTGTTTATTATTTTTAACAAATAAAACAAGTTAATACCTTGATTTAATTCAATTCAACACTTACAGATATGTAAAAACATTTTAATCACATCAAATTATATCTGAGAGAAAACTAGACCTTGAATCTCCTAACCAACAGTTGCCTGGAGTCATGGTTGAGCATGATCCAGCGGAAGCGGTGTAAATTTTATAATCATTCACAAATATCTAATATACCATGAACCAAACTAAATAATCCTTTTCTATAACCAAGATTTTGGGCCCATAGAAACTCTGCAACCACATATAGATCATGAGGTCCTCCGATGGATCTTTGTAAGAGCTAATAGAGACTCAGATAATTAGAGATGGATGCCATTCCTTCATGAGGACCTGTAATGAAGAAACAACAATAGTCATAGCCATAACATGTCAAATACTTATCGTCAATAATAAAGACAAACTCAGAATATATATCAAGGTACTTTTATGTATGCTTCTAGATGAATGGTCAATGGACAAAAACACATTTGAATTATCAGTACTTTGGTTATTTCAAACGATTATATAGGTAAATTCACAATAAAATTACAGAACACGGCAAAATACATCATAAATGAATAAATGCTGTTAGGGTAGAGAGAGAGAGATAGAGAGAGAGAAAAGATACACATTGCAATTTCAGAATGTAATTCGAGATTTCATACAAACCTAAGATCAATGAGCTAATGCACAGCGTGCAATAGTCTGAATAGCCAACCCTTCAACCGAAAAGATATAGCTTATTCAACATCACCAGCTGATGAAGTGCAAGAAAAATTCAGGAAAGTTCAGTTCAGGAAGAGTTTGGACCAACAGCATGTTACGCCCAAGAATAGCAAGAAAAATAGCCAGCCGCTGTTCTTTTTTCTCATGGGGTAGTTATACCTCAAAATTTTCACAATTAAATCCCCCAAATATGGCTTCTTCACAGGTTTACACATTTCCATTGGTTAGAATCCATGGTGTGATCGTGGCATGATCATTCTCCAATCTACAATCATCCGGAACTCTAACGTAAATGCTTTTGTTCATTGCATAACATCAAGTCACCTCGAAAATAGGAAGCGCATTGAAACTTTTCGTATCCACGCGCTCGCTTCCATGTTAGCTTGCAACAAAGGGCCCAATTCTGATCTCGTTCGGAAAGAAAATCGAACGACTTGTGTCCGGAATGCTTTCCATATGACTCATGTCAGGGGAGTCCGACTGAACAAGTATGATGCATTGAATGCATCTGGATACGATTCGGTCGGACTCCCATTGAATTCAATGGAAGCCTGTGTACCAAACGAGTACACAGGCTCCCATTGAAAAAAGGGGTGGTTGGGGATCATCATGCACCCAGTGGTGGGCACCCCTTGGTACCTGCCACACTGTGCATGGTCTGAATGGGGGTACCCATGCGACTGTTTACCAAGGGCCACATGCATCAGGGAAAAAAATGGTCGCAAACAGACAGATCCGCAGAATCTGCCCCTTTGCGACCGGTATTTATGTATTTGTGATCCATCATCCCAAATGAAAAAAATCGCAATTTATGTAATCACAAAATTTGCAATTACTTAAATTGCGATTGCATTTAAGGAATCGCAAATTATAATTCTTTAAATGCAATGCATTAACCAGTAAAAATATGTGATTTCGCAAATAGGAATCGCAAATTAATGTCAGTTTCAAGTTCATGGTAATTTGCGATTTCTTTCGCATGTTACACACACACATGCCCTTGGGGAATGTGTGTGCACAACATGTGGATACATTGACATTTCAGAAGTGCAACAGGGTGTCCTTTGAGCCCCCTTGCACCCTTGAAATTGCATGCGCAATTTGCTACTACCTATTGGGTACTCACAAATTGCGCATGCAATTCCCAATAGGAAGCAATTCCTTAATTGCGAGTCGCAATTTGTGAGTTACAATTAAGGAATGTGTAAGAATCGCAATTTTTCTTGCAATGCCTACATGCATAGGCAATAGCGATTTTTTAATTGATATTCCTTAAAAATCGCAATGAAAGAATTCCTGCTAACTATTTTGATGCATGTGCACCCAAATGTGTTCACGAACTTCGGGGAGATGCAGAAGGAATATGTTGAAAAAAACTGATTCAATTAGTAGCGGTCGCTGTCCCTTTTATGCCTCTCTAGTCCCGATATATGCACTACTGTCTCAACAAGTGCTATGCCTTCTTAGTCTCAGGAGGTGTGATATATGAAAAGGATTGCAAATATATTCTTGACAATCCCTTTCATTGCCCTTGATATAAGCGTGGCACCTTAATCACTTCCAGTTTGGTCTACCCTTCTCAAAAGTGGAGGAATGGGTGGCATACTTCTTAATGCTTGGTACAATCAGGATAGGGAAAGAGAAGATGTGATCCGACCGTCTTCCGGCTAATCATAAATAATCAAAGGGGGAGGGATCACTAGTTACTGGCACCAGGGTTCAAGTGGTTGTCTCTGGTATAGGTAAAAAACCCTCAATCACGTTAAACGTATGTCGGGGCGGTATATCTTGATTCTCCGCCGTTTAAATACGTGATAGCATCATCATTGGGTTGATTCCATGCATCCTCCACCCGGAGGGAACCACTGGGTTTTTCAGCAGTGATCAGGGAAAAAATGATAAAATAAAAAAGTGAAGAGTGCTCAAGTGAGTGATAAAAAAGGAGTTATTCCTCATGCTACCTATAAAAAACTTTATTCTGATAGGTGCTGGGGAGACGTTAAAAAGAGATAAAGTTGCAGGTAGGATGAGTAATGGACCCTCTGCAACTTTAATCGTGGTGATTGGTCGACATGTTTCAGCTCATACATAGCCCAAAGGTCAGGGAGCTTTCTTCAGGACCACAGGTGAGTAATGTGAATTGAGGAAGTACATCAATTGGAAGTTCTAAGGTTGATTCAAATGAACTTCAAACAGGACTAATACCTATATACAGAGAAAAAAACCTTAATGAGGGTAGAAAAGGTGCCAAATGAAGTTTTTTAAAAGAAAGGGGGGGGAAATGTAAAAGCAAATATAAATGGCAAATCTTTATATACTTATTGGCATACATTTTGATCTGCAAGTGAGGTTGCGAACCATCGCTCTTACTTAAGAGAGTAAACAGCAAAGTCCCTAGGAGACAACGACTGGTGAGAGAAAATTCAAACATATAACAATTCATCAGACATACATGTAGAATAAATATATGCAGCGGAGGTGGTGAAGACTGCTCGTAATGTACGTGTGTTCAATTCGCAGGTAAATTGTTTAGCCATACCTATTGGGAGTTAGAGGTTCCTTAGGTCTAACGTTTGTAATTATAGACATGCGAAAGAATTTATAATCAAGTAAGGTGTGCTATTTGAAGACAAGTATCAATAATACCTCTAATATGGAATTAGCGTGCAATATTCACTGTTAAATACCTGAATGTTTCAAAGTACGAACTCCGTACGAAGATACAAGGCTGCGTAAATACTAGACAATGAAAGAGAGGAAAAGAAAAACAAACATTACAAGGGGAAACCCCAGGTTAACGTTACGTGTCTTCCAAAGGCTGCAGAGGTGGAGGTCTCCATACCGCATGGTCCGCTACGACTTGTGCTGACTCTAGTTTCCTGTGTGAGTACGTAGGCATAGGGGTGTGTCTTAAATAGTTGGTAGCGTAGAGACAGTGAAAGGACTAGAGAGGGCCGGTTTGTAGCCTTGAAAACTTTATTCAATTGTTGTCTACGGTTGCCGTGAACAGAGTACCAATCAGCGTATCAGTTTTATTCCGTCTGCTGCGTGGTTTCGGAAGAAGTTTCTTAAGAGATAAAGCGGCAACGTTGTTTCAATGCCAAATGTAGTTACCAAGAGCGGATGTGACCTAAATAGTTACTAATATAAAAGGGCCATCGTTTGGGGAACCTTGTTTACCATGAATAGAGTGTAAGCTCTGAGTAGCGCATATGTTTCATTTCGTCTGTTGCTTGCTTTTTTGCGCTGTGTCTTGACAGATAAGGAAGGCACAGTTGATGGTAATACGATGATACAAAAGAGTTGAAGTGCCAATGGGGAGCTCGAAAGGGTCATATGAGGGAGACAGTTGTGGCTGGTGGAAATCTCCGTTATACGCTCAACCATGGGATATCATCATTCAGTCCTATGATGTTAGTCTTGAGTCGATGAACCCAACGCTGTTCTTTCTGGAAGAGTAATTTTTCTGCATTTGATGTTTTTAGTACCAGTGTTTCAAGGACTATCCAGCTCAGCTCATTGACTGTGTGTGGATGTTCAATGTAGTGCGAGCTCAATTTGGTTGTTCCTCTACCGCATTTGATGTTGCTGCGATGTTCGCATATTCTTTGCTTAATCTTCCGGCAGGTCATTCCAATGTATCGGAGATGACATGGGCATGTAATCATGTAGATTACATGTGTCGTGTTACAATTAGAATGTTGTCTCATCGTCCAGGTCAGTTTAGGTGATAGGATCACACTCTTAGTGATTGTAGTCAGGGAACATACAGAGCAATTGCCACATGGAAAGTGGCCCGTTACTGGGGGAAGGGACCACAGGGTGCTCTGACTTGAATTTGGTTTCACGTCAGGAGGACGAGTGTGTACCAGGATATCTTTGTAGTTTCGAGTTCGTCTATTGGCAAACATGGGTTTTGGCCAAGTCAGATTTCCAGATGTAATGATGCGCCAATTTTTGTTGATAATTTTCTTTACAGAGTTTGTAACAGGACTGTAGGTGGTGACACACGTCAGTTTTTCTGTAGATTTTATTTGTGGTGTCGGTTCCAAGAGGCTTTCTCTAGGCTGGTTCCGGGCTCGTTTCTGACATTTTTTGATAATCTTTTCTGGATAGTTCCTTTTCTTGAGTTTGTTTGAAAGGTCTTGAGCTTGTTGTTTATACTCACTTAGTTCACTACAATTCCTTTTGAGGCGAAGGAATTGGCTATAAGGCAAATTCTCTCGTAGTGGGCGCGGATGGAAGCTGTTGAAAGAGAGCAGGCTATTCTTAGCTGTTGTCTTAAAGAAAGTCTTAGTTTTAATGGTGTCATTTTCAATGTAGATGGTAAGGTCTAGGAAGTCCAAGTGATCATTATGTGCCTCCAAGGTAAACCTTAGACAAGGGTCTTGGATGTTCATCCAGTCGTGAAATGTTTGTAGATCGGTTTTGGTACCTTCCCAGAGCATGATGACATCATCTATATACCTTTTCCAGAAAAGGATTCTTGGAAGGAAGGGATTGGTGTCATTAAGGATGTATGTACTCTCAAAATTGCTCACGTAGAGCCCTGCCACACTGGGAGCAAAGGTACTTCCCATGGAAGTACCGTGGCATTGTTGGTATAGAGTATCCTCGTATTCAAAAAAGTTCTCAGTTAGGGCCAGTCTGCAGCATTCTAGGACGAAGTGTCTTGGCGTATGGTGTGGCCATTCGTCTTGAAACAGTAGATCTTCTAGAGTGTCTAAGGTGGCTTGCTGAGGTAGGCTCGTATAAAGACTCTCAATATCGAGTCCTACCAATAGCATAGTTGCACTGGAGAAACTTCTGTCCGTGAGATGATTCAGAAGATCGCGTGTATCTTTAAGGTAGGTGGGTGTCTTTTGAACCATAGGCTTGAGAAATTGGTCAGCAAACTGGGATAAGGGTTCCAGAACTGAGCCGATCCCAGACACTATGGGGCGGCCAGGTGGAGGTTTTCTTGCCTTGTGCACTTTTGGCAGCGAATAAAAGTATGGTATACGTGGAAAAGTGGTACGAAGAAAGGAAGCCTCGTTCTTAGAGATCCACCTATTTGTCTCCGCTTCCTCAACCATTAGATTGATGGTTCGCTGTAGTCTGGGTGTGGGATCTTCTGTTATTATTTTATAGAATTTATCGTCGGATAGAAGCTCTTGACATTGTGTATGATAACCTTCTTTGTTGAGGATAACAATGCCTCCGCCTTTATCGGCGGGTTTGATAATGATGTCTGGGTGCGCTTTAAGTTCTTCCAAAGCCTTCTTCTCTTTGTTTGTTGTGTTCATGAATGGTTTTGTAGCTGTCTCGCCAAGTTGATTGATTTCCTTCCTCACTGCTTGCTCGAAGGTTTGAATCTCCACTGGGACTTGATGTTGTGCCGGACAGAATGTTGACTTGGGTCTCAAAGAGGTGTCTCCTTGGGTAGTGTTATCTTCCTTACCCTGAAAGAAAGCTTTAAGTTTTAATGTTCTGCAAAAATGGGCCACTTCACTCTGTAGTTTAAAAATGTCCAGTGGTGGAGTGGGAACGAAGCCAAGGCCTTTGTTTAGTACCGATTCTTGCTCTTCTGTTAATGGGATGTCAGAGATGTTGAAGATTAGTGAGTCGTGCTCGTGCTGGGTTTGTCTTTGTTCAAGTTGGCCATACTCCTTGTTAGTATTTGCCTTTCTTGGTCTAACCAAGTCACGCCTCTCCTCCTCCCTCTCTGGTTGGACCGGCTTCTCCCTAAAAAAGGCGGTGGTTGTTGAGGGAAAGGGCCCATATAGGGACCTAATGGAGGTGGTATTGTTTGATACGGATTCATCCATCCTTGGTAGTTTTGAGCAAATGGATGGAAAAGAGGTGGTGGATGTTCCCCAAATGTTGGGTTGCGCCAGGTGTTCGGTCTTCGTCTTTGTTGACGTCGGTTGGAGCCTCTAAAATTGCGTTGTTGGGTGGTCTCTTCTCCACTGTAATCTGAGTTGTTGGAAGAGTTGGCACTGGAGTCATTGTCGGATTGGTAGTTAGGTGCTACAAAATCGTCTCTACTGTATGGATGCATTTTCTCTGTGGAAAAGCGTTTCAGATCTTTACTCAGTTTTTGAATTTTGTTTTGTGTCAGGTATTCCTTCGTCTCATTCATGTCCCGGTTGATCTCTTCTAGTTTTTTCTTGTACACTGTGATGTGTACCATATTTTTGAGTTTTGCCTCAGTCAGTTGAATCTTGATCGTGAGTGCCTCAGTTAGTCTTGTCGCGGTTTTGATTATGAGGACGAGGTAATCCCTGGTGCACTTCCATGAGATTGCCGACCAGTCTTTTCTAAAGGCCAAATCTTGTAAGAAAATTCTTGGGGCATTGTGAACCCAGAGGCCTCTGGGTGCAGCGTTTGCGCGTAGGTACTCTGTCATGATGACACCATGGATAGCAGTTTTTACCTGTTCTTTCTTGTCTTCTGATAAAGATTCCCAGTCGTTGTTCTGAGCTAGGGTTTGTGTTAAGTCTCCATCTTGTAAGAAAGATGAAGGGGCAGCTAGGATGGCGTTAATTTCGTCTACAGAGTAGCTTAAGCCTAAGTTCTCTGCCATCTTCGGTGCAAGGGAGGGATTCAGTAAGATCGCGGTAATAGATAACCGAGATCTGGTTATTCCTGATTAATACAGGAATATAGGAAGAAAATTCCCACAGCTGTGCGCTGCTACATATGGTACAATCAGGATAGGGAAAGAGAAGATGTGATCCGACCGTCTTCCGGCTAATCATAAATAATCAAAGGGGGAGGGATCACTAGTTACTGGCCTTTGGAAGACACGTAACGTTAACCTGGGGTTTCCCCTTGTAATGTTTGTTTTTCTTTTCCTCTCTTTCATTGTCTAGTATTTACGCAGCCTTGTATCTTCGTACGGAGTTCGTACTTTGAAACATTCAGGTATTTAACAGTGAATATTGCACGCTAATTCCATATTAGAGGTATTATTGATACTTGTCTTCAAATAGCACACCTTACTTGATTATAAATTCTTTCGCATGTCTATAATTACAAACGTTAGACCTAAGGAACCTCTAACTCCCAATAGGTATGGCTAAACAATTTACCTGCGAATTGAACACACGTACATTACGAGCAGTCTTCACCACCTCCGCTGCATATATTTATTCTACATGTATGTCTGATGAATTGTTATATGTTTGAATTTTCTCTCACCAGTCGTTGTCTCCTAGGGACTTTGCTGTTTACTCTCTTAAGTAAGAGCGATGGTTCGCAACCTCACTTGCAGATCAAAATGTATGCCAATAAGTATATAAAGATTTGCCATTTATATTTGCTTTTACATTTCCCCCCCCTTTCTTTTAAAAAACTTCATTTGGCACCTTTTCTACCCTCATTAAGGTTTTTTTCTCTGTATATAGGTATTAGTCCTGTTTGAAGTTCATTTGAATCAACCTTAGAACTTCCAATTGATGTACTTCCTCAATTCACATTACTCACCTGTGGTCCTGAAGAAAGCTCCCTGACCTTTGGGCTATGTATGAGCTGAAACATGTCGACCAATCACCACGATTAAAGTTGCAGAGGGTCCATTACTCATCCTACCTGCAACTTTATCTCTTTTTAACGTCTCCCCAGCACCTATCAGAATAAAGTTTTTTATAGGTAGCATGAGGAATAACTCCTTTTTTATCACTCACTTGAGCACTCTTCACTTTTTTATTTTATCATTTTTTCCCTGATCACTGCTGAAAAACCCAGTGGTTCCCTCCGGGTGGAGGATGCATGGAATCAACCCAATGATGATGCTATCACGTATTTAAACGGCGGAGAATCAAGATATACCGCCCCGACATACGTTTAACGTGATTGAGGGTTTTTTACCTATACCAGAGACAACCACTTGAACCCTGGTGCCAGTAACTAGTGATCCCTCCCCCTTTGATTATTTATGATTAGCCGGAAGACGGTCGGATCACATCTTCTCTTTCCCTATCCTGATTGTACCATATGTAGCAGCGCACAGCTGTGGGAATTTTCTTCCTATATTCCTGTATTAATCAGGAATAACCAGATCTCGGTTATCTATTACCGCGATCTTACTGAATCCCTCCCTTGCACCGAAGATGGCAGAGAACTTAGGCTTAAGCTACTCTGTAGACGAAATTAACGCCATCCTAGCTGCCCCTTCATCTTTCTTACAAGATGGAGACTTAACACAAACCCTAGCTCAGAACAACGACTGGGAATCTTTATCAGAAGACAAGAAAGAACAGGTAAAAACTGCTATCCATGGTGTCATCATGACAGAGTACCTACGCGCAAACGCTGCACCCAGAGGCCTCTGGGTTCACAATGCCCCAAGAATTTTCTTACAAGATTTGGCCTTTAGAAAAGACTGGTCGGCAATCTCATGGAAGTGCACCAGGGATTACCTCGTCCTCATAATCAAAACCGCGACAAGACTAACTGAGGCACTCACGATCAAGATTCAACTGACTGAGGCAAAACTCAAAAATATGGTACACATCACAGTGTACAAGAAAAAACTAGAAGAGATCAACCGGGACATGAATGAGACGAAGGAATACCTGACACAAAACAAAATTCAAAAACTGAGTAAAGATCTGAAACGCTTTTCCACAGAGAAAATGCATCCATACAGTAGAGACGATTTTGTAGCACCTAACTACCAATCCGACAATGACTCCAGTGCCAACTCTTCCAACAACTCAGATTACAGTGGAGAAGAGACCACCCAACAACGCAATTTTAGAGGCTCCAACCGACGTCAACAAAGACGAAGACCGAACACCTGGCGCAACCCAACATTTGGGGAACATCCACCACCTCTTTTCCATCCATTTGCTCAAAACTACCAAGGATGGATGAATCCGTATCAAACAATACCACCTCCATTAGGTCCCTATATGGGCCCTTTCCCTCAACAACCACCGCCTTTTTTAGGGAGAAGCCGGTCCAACCAGAGAGGGAGGAGGAGAGGCGTGACTTGGTTAGACCAAGAAAGGCAAATACTAACAAGGAGTATGGCCAACTTGAACAAAGACAAACCCAGCACGAGCACGACTCACTAATCTTCAACATCTCTGACATCCCATTAACAGAAGAGCAAGAATCGGTACTAAACAAAGGCCTTGGCTTCGTTCCCACTCCACCACTGGACATTTTTAAACTACAGAGTGAAGTGGCCCATTTTTGCAGAACATTAAAACTTAAAGCTTTCTTTCAGGGTAAGGAAGATAACACTACCCAAGGAGACACCTCTTTGAGACCCAAGTCAACATTCTGTCCGGCACAACATCAAGTCCCAGTGGAGATTCAAACCTTCGAGCAAGCAGTGAGGAAGGAAATCAATCAACTTGGCGAGACAGCTACAAAACCATTCATGAACACAACAAACAAAGAGAAGAAGGCTTTGGAAGAACTTAAAGCGCACCCAGACATCATTATCAAACCCGCCGATAAAGGCGGAGGCATTGTTATCCTCAACAAAGAAGGTTATCATACACAATGTCAAGAGCTTCTATCCGACGATAAATTCTATAAAATAATAACAGAAGATCCCACACCCAGACTACAGCGAACCATCAATCTAATGGTTGAGGAAGCGGAGACAAATAGGTGGATCTCTAAGAACGAGGCTTCCTTTCTTCGTACCACTTTTCCACGTATACCATACTTTTATTCGCTGCCAAAAGTGCACAAGGCAAGAAAACCTCCACCTGGCCGCCCCATAGTGTCTGGGATCGGCTCAGTTCTGGAACCCTTATCCCAGTTTGCTGACCAATTTCTCAAGCCTATGGTTCAAAAGACACCCACCTACCTTAAAGATACACGCGATCTTCTGAATCATCTCACGGACAGAAGTTTCTCCAGTGCAACTATGCTATTGGTAGGACTCGATATTGAGAGTCTTTATACGAGCCTACCTCAGCAAGCCACCTTAGACACTCTAGAAGATCTACTGTTTCAAGACGAATGGCCACACCATACGCCAAGACACTTCGTCCTAGAATGCTGCAGACTGGCCCTAACTGAGAACTTTTTTGAATACGAGGATACTCTATACCAACAATGCCACGGTACTTCCATGGGAAGTACCTTTGCTCCCAGTGTGGCAGGGCTCTACGTGAGCAATTTTGAGAGTACATACATCCTTAATGACACCAATCCCTTCCTTCCAAGAATCCTTTTCTGGAAAAGGTATATAGATGATGTCATCATGCTCTGGGAAGGTACCAAAACCGATCTACAAACATTTCACGACTGGATGAACATCCAAGACCCTTGTCTAAGGTTTACCTTGGAGGCACATAATGATCACTTGGACTTCCTAGACCTTACCATCTACATTGAAAATGACACCATTAAAACTAAGACTTTCTTTAAGACAACAGCTAAGAATAGCCTGCTCTCTTTCAACAGCTTCCATCCGCGCCCACTACGAGAGAATTTGCCTTATAGCCAATTCCTTCGCCTCAAAAGGAATTGTAGTGAACTAAGTGAGTATAAACAACAAGCTCAAGACCTTTCAAACAAACTCAAGAAAAGGAACTATCCAGAAAAGATTATCAAAAAATGTCAGAAACGAGCCCGGAACCAGCCTAGAGAAAGCCTCTTGGAACCGACACCACAAATAAAATCTACAGAAAAACTGACGTGTGTCACCACCTACAGTCCTGTTACAAACTCTGTAAAGAAAATTATCAACAAAAATTGGCGCATCATTACATCTGGAAATCTGACTTGGCCAAAACCCATGTTTGCCAATAGACGAACTCGAAACTACAAAGATATCCTGGTACACACTCGTCCTCCTGACGTGAAACCAAATTCAAGTCAGAGCACCCTGTGGTCCCTTCCCCCAGTAACGGGCCACTTTCCATGTGGCAATTGCTCTGTATGTTCCCTGACTACAATCACTAAGAGTGTGATCCTATCACCTAAACTGACCTGGACGATGAGACAACATTCTAATTGTAACACGACACATGTAATCTACATGATTACATGCCCATGTCATCTCCGATACATTGGAATGACCTGCCGGAAGATTAAGCAAAGAATATGCGAACATCGCAGCAACATCAAATGCGGTAGAGGAACAACCAAATTGAGCTCGCACTACATTGAACATCCACACACAGTCAATGAGCTGAGCTGGATAGTCCTTGAAACACTGGTACTAAAAACATCAAATGCAGAAAAATTACTCTTCCAGAAAGAACAGCGTTGGGTTCATCGACTCAAGACTAACATCATAGGACTGAATGATGATATCCCATGGTTGAGCGTATAACGGAGATTTCCACCAGCCACAACTGTCTCCCTCATATGACCCTTTCGAGCTCCCCATTGGCACTTCAACTCTTTTGTATCATCGTATTACCATCAACTGTGCCTTCCTTATCTGTCAAGACACAGCGCAAAAAAGCAAGCAACAGACGAAATGAAACATATGCGCTACTCAGAGCTTACACTCTATTCATGGTAAACAAGGTTCCCCAAACGATGGCCCTTTTATATTAGTAACTATTTAGGTCACATCCGCTCTTGGTAACTACATTTGGCATTGAAACAACGTTGCCGCTTTATCTCTTAAGAAACTTCTTCCGAAACCACGCAGCAGACGGAATAAAACTGATACGCTGATTGGTACTCTGTTCACGGCAACCGTAGACAACAATTGAATAAAGTTTTCAAGGCTACAAACCGGCCCTCTCTAGTCCTTTCACTGTCTCTACGCTACCAACTATTTAAGACACACCCCTATGCCTACGTACTCACACAGGAAACTAGAGTCAGCACAAGTCGTAGCGGACCATGCGGTATGGAGACCTCCACCTCTGCAGCCTTTGGAAGACACGTAACGTTAACCTGGGGTTTCCCCTTGTAATGTTTGTTTTTCTTTTCCTCTCTTTCATTGTCTAGTATTTACGCAGCCTTGTATCTTCGTACGGAGTTCGTACTTTGAAACATTCAGGTATTTAACAGTGAATATTGCACGCTAATTCCATATTAGAGGTATTATTGATACTTGTCTTCAAATAGCACACCTTACTTGATTATAAATTCTTTCGCATGTCTATAATTACAAACGTTAGACCTAAGGAACCTCTAACTCCCAATAGGTATGGCTAAACAATTTACCTGCGAATTGAACACACGTACATTACGAGCAGTCTTCACCACCTCCGCTGCATATATTTATTCTACATGTATGTCTGATGAATTGTTATATGTTTGAATTTTCTCTCACCAGTCGTTGTCTCCTAGGGACTTTGCTGTTTACTCTCTTAAGTAAGAGCGATGGTTCGCAACCTCACTTGCAGATCAAAATGTATGCCAATAAGTATATAAAGATTTGCCATTTATATTTGCTTTTACATTTCCCCCCCCTTTCTTTTAAAAAACTTCATTTGGCACCTTTTCTACCCTCATTAAGGTTTTTTTCTCTGTATATAGGTATTAGTCCTGTTTGAAGTTCATTTGAATCAACCTTAGAACTTCCAATTGATGTACTTCCTCAATTCACATTACTCACCTGTGGTCCTGAAGAAAGCTCCCTGACCTTTGGGCTATGTATGAGCTGAAACATGTCGACCAATCACCACGATTAAAGTTGCAGAGGGTCCATTACTCATCCTACCTGCAACTTTATCTCTTTTTAACGTCTCCCCAGCACCTATCAGAATAAAGTTTTTTATAGGTAGCATGAGGAATAACTCCTTTTTTATCACTCACTTGAGCACTCTTCACTTTTTTATTTTATCATTTTTTCCCTGATCACTGCTGAAAAACCCAGTGGTTCCCTCCGGGTGGAGGATGCATGGAATCAACCCAATGATGATGCTATCACGTATTTAAACGGCGGAGAATCAAGATATACCGCCCCGACATACGTTTAACGTGATTGAGGGTTTTTTACCTATACCAGAGACAACCACTTGAACCCTGGTGCCAGTAACTAGTGATCCCTCCCCCTTTGATTATTTATACTTCTTAATGCAACACGTCCAACCCATGAATACACACAAGAAAAACAGATGAGTGCACACAAGAAAAACAGCCTCAAAAGGCTAACAATTCCAGCCCCCAAATGTAGCTTCTTTACAGTTTTACACAATTCCTTTGGTTAGGTGATCGTGGCATGATCATTCTCCAATCAACAATAATCTGGAACTCTAAAGTAAATGCTTTTGTTCATTTGTACAACATCAAGTCACCTCAGAACTAGGAAGCCCATCTATGCGCCCGCTCCCATGTTAGGTTGCAACACAATTATTCATTCAGAGAATACTCTAACCATAGGAGGAAAACTCCAGTGATAAAACATTAAAAAATGAAGCAAATAGATCAGCATTTTAAAAATAATGAAGGACAAAATAAATTTTCTAGGGCCTATGTTAGTAAAGAAATACCACAATAACATGGTTTGAGAACCTACATGGGAAACCACAAAATCATCATTTTCTAAAGAATAAAACACACTATTATTAAAAACGTATGAGAAAATAGAGAATGCATAAGAAAAGATATAAAAAAAGCATAATTTCAATTAAATTTATAAGCATAGTCTGATTACGATTTACTAAAAGTATAGGCAAACACTGTTTTTCTGTTTAGATTTTCATGTTCAGGGAAAAACTATAAGCAAGAATCATTTTACTTTAGGCATTTTCTTAATTATATTTCTATAATACTACTTACAATTTACTTTTACACAATATTTCTTAGTAGATTTAGTAAATGACTCTCATTACTCCAGTTTGCAACCCTTCTCCATGGTTTCACGATGCAATTTTGGAACTCTAAATGTGTTGTGTCACTCCTGCATGCCTTTACGTTGCACTTTAAAAACTCTCCTGTGTTTTGAAAAGACCACACTGTTAGTCATAACTTATTAAATAAATATTAGTTCACACTTAATGAGCAGACTTGATCAAGCAAAATTATTCTCAAATAATCATGCTTCATCAATCACCTAGGTGACCCTTACAGTGTCAGTAAATCATCTTTGGACCCTAGGTAAAATCCAGGGTACCTCAAATATATTTCCTCACAGGACAAAGTCACTTGCAACATAATACCATGAGAGACTGATAAAAAACGATGCCAGAGTTAACCCAAAAGGATTCCCCTAGCCGCATTTTTGCAGATTGTCCTGGGCAACTGGGGCATAGCTTGGTCGCCTGGCTCAACCAAAAACTCCCCAAAAATCCCCAGAGCAGTTCTACAGAGCATCAACGAAGTAAACCACTGTAGTTCCCTCCCACACAACCCCACCTGAACATTGCAATACCACTGCCCTTGTTACAGATAAGATTTTAAGCCAATCAATTCAGAATTCACTTGACTTTTTAATGTCTTATATTAAGATGTCTACCTGCACCACAAAAGCCAGTAGAGTCTCAACAAGAAACTCATTACCCTGAGGGGAGGAATGCACACCATCTTTGCAAAAACACAGTTCCTTTCTAAGGTAGCCAATGGAAACTGTCTTCAGCAAGGATATATTAAGTAGCCTTTTTGAACAACTATTTACCTGTTTCCGAGGCTCATGAGGGCCCTTGGCAGAAGAACATCATCCATACTCCCTGGGGTAGGTACATGGGACCAGGCAATCACAGTCATAGGAAACCTCTTAGCCCTATACAAATCTCAATCTTGAGTTAGTCAAAGAGCCCCTCTCCCTTACCGATGTGGAGAGTTGAAGCACAGACAGGTGCAGTACCCTGCCTGCAACCTCTTCGGCATGTTGTCCAGGGGAAGCCCTCGTAAACTAGTCCGATGCATCTGCAGGCCTGCATCTGCTGCACACCTATGAAAATTGCCTCGTTTAAATGTTGTTTCTTCTCCTTCCCACATATAGAAGCATAGGAATCCATATAAAGACTGAAGGAATGTTACAGAGTGCAGAGTTAAAGGGAAAAAATGATGCAGTTAATGAACAACATCTGCCATTTTTTGGAGCGCACAGTCTAAATCAGGTTGAGGTGAACAAATCGTTCTTAGCAGCTGGACTTCTAGCTCCCTATCTTTTTAGCTGTTCCGATATTGAACCCAACACCTACTGCTGACATAGTAGCAGCAATCCTTAATGAATGAGAGTTAAAGTATTATTTATTGTTTCCGCCACCTGCAGGGCCATGGACAGTACCCTGCTGAATGGGTATCTAATAAAAGGGATACTACTACTGTGGACCAGTAGTGAGGTGGTTGGGCCAGAAGGCTTTATAATTCTTTTACTGTGGCGACTGGGCAACCTTGGAAACCACCCACTTGCCTCAGAATCACCTGATCCCCCTTTCTTAGCTGGTCTGTCTTGGAATTGGGGAGGTTAACTACCAAGTCCTCTGTCAACCAGGTAATGTGTTCCAGCGGCATCCTTCGATGAATGTCCTTTTTGGATCCTACCACCAATACAAAGATCGTAAATGCTCCATAAAAGGTGGGAAAAACGCCCTAAATAATGACTTCTCATAGATCCTTCCATATGTATTCAAATCGATGGGCCACCCTCTGTCTTGTCCAGCCCCCTCCACCCTTTCACAACCTTTGAGGGCATTCTTCATGAGGAAGGAATGAGAATGAGGAAAACAGCTTCCTTACAGAAATATGCTACATCTGCAATGTACTGTTTTGCAAATGCTGGCGAGCTCCAGGAATCCCACCCAGCTGTTCAGAGAGAAACACTTTGCTTGAGGGAGCCATGCATTAAAGGCCAGATAAGAATGAAAAGACCTTTTACATGCACTCTTTGTTTTTGGTACTAGGGTAGCAGAACCTAGGTCTGGTAGGGATGAGCACCAAGACTCCATACCTGCTCCGGAAGAAGGATGGGCTCCACTTCTGCCCCTAGTTGAAGTGTAACAAATCCTAGGAACTCAAAACAAGATAAGGTATTGACTGCATATTTAGAATACCAGGGACAGGTTTAGCTGTAAATAGAATATCGATCTTCAAACAAATCAGTACCAGCCCCGTAAGAATTGCGATTCTCCTATTACCATGACCAGAGAATCTGGATTTCATTAAAGACACGGAGGCTGACATTATGCATTATCTTTTAATGCAACTTCAAGTACAGCCACTTAAAAGTTACATCATAAATAAAACTTCTAGAACAAACAAGTGTATCTAGGCAACGGCAGCACAAGGATCAGCCTCTTTTAAATGCGGCTTCAAGACAGATAAGTTATACTTTTCATTACTCCTGTCTTGTTTTACAATTAGACAATTATAAGTATTGCCCCTTTTCAATAATCTGTATTTATCCTTTACCTAATGATATGCCCGTTTTACTACTATATCTCTTTTTAAGGGTTCACACCTTCATCTTATCACACTACTTTCATATCATCTTGCCAACGCAACAATGTTTTCCAAACTTGGAACGATGTTCTTAATCTTAAAAACGCCCTCAACCCGATTGATTAACAACTCCCTTTGACTCCTTCATACCTGGGAACACCTCAGCGTCCTTCACAATTAGTGCACAACGTCGTGCCTTCACCCCCGACTGACAATCATCCTGCCCTCACTCTCCGGTGCGCTCTGCCTTCTTTTGGATCGGCACTCCGCCCTCCTCACCGATCGGCGCTTCGCCGTTTTCTCAGATCGACGTCCACATGCGTCATACGCATTTAGGCAGCTTATTCCCCTAAGCTTATTTTGACCTCTCGGCGCGGCCAATGCTGGCCGCGCCGCTGCCCACCACATGTTTATCACCAAATTAAACAAAAAAAAAAAAAGAGGGGAAGAACCAGGAAGTTAAGGCTACAGGGCTCTCATTAGAGGAGAGACCAATAGGAGCCACACTTCCAACGCTTATTCAAGCCTGTTTTCCCTGTTCCTTAGCAACAAACAGTCAACTGCTGTTGTACTTCGTGGATTGTCCTACTCCTCGCCTTTCCTCCATATTTTTGCACTATTTTGAACTCTGTGACAGAATCTCTTCATAAATTAGCTCATAATACTATTATATCATTATATAATATATTATATAATACATTTTAATACCAAAAATATATATATATATATATCTTAATACCAAAAAAAAAAAATCATTAAAATGTCTGACGCGGATTCTGATGATTCGCAAATCCAAATACCCCCTTCCTTTTCAAATGAGGAAAGTATTAAAAAAATTATTCATAAGGAGCTACACTCCTGCATGAGAGAAACTATTAACAAAATCGTTGCAGGGAAGAGATCGAATTCAGATCCTACGTTCTACCCCTCTCACCATTCCCTAAACAAACCTGAAGGTAAGAGAACTAAAAAATGTAACAACATAGAAAAAATAAGCACTATCGGAGGCCAAGCACCTCAAATATATTGGGAGGTCTACGCGCCTCAACTATTGAAGGAGGACTAAGCTCCTCAAATAATACGGGAGGCCTACGTGCCCCAAATAATTCGGGAGGCCTACGCGCCCCAAATAAATTACCTGCCAACAATGGCAGTACCAGCCCCGTAAGAATTTTCAGTACCATTTTGAACTTAGCATGCTGAAAGTTAAGGGATTCAACGATGGACATGCTGTCAGACCAAAATGGGATGGACTGATTTTGGAATTGTTTGTCCAAACATGCAGCACAACTAAAATGGAGAACAACTCTAGGAGGGTAAGGTTCCTCACCAGACCAGTTTCGGACCAGACCAGTTGTGTGGTCATGGGGGGCCCACCACTAAGATTTGATTATGAAAACAAATCCCACACTGCCTGCTGCATCTGTAAATAGACCGAAGTCCTGTCTTGACTTAACAGGTGCAGACCAAACTTTTGTACAATTGAAGTTTTATTGCAAGCAAGATTCTGATGACTTGTTTCAATTCTGCTGATAGGCTGATTCAATTGTGTTTTTCTTACATCTCTGACATCGCCTGATCAAAGGATCTCAAGAGGGGTGACCCCCTCAATGATCCACAAGGCAAATTGATCTGCCCAACCAAAACATGCAGCAGGTGCAGGGTCACCTTGCATGACCTGTGACAGAATTCTATGGTACTCTTTTAAATTCCCCCACCTTCTCCTGTGGTAACGGGCATTCTCCCTTCTCATAGTCAATCTCAATCCCCAGAAATATCAAGGAAGTATCTAGGCCCAAGGTTGTGTCCTCTGCCAGCAGTACACCAAAACTTGTTCATGAACCTAATGAAAGAAGACAGCAAATATTTATAACTCCTGCTGCCCCAGGGACCCAAAAATAAGAAATAATCCAGGTGATAAATGACCAAGTCAGTTCCACCCACCTGAGTGGAGACCCATTCCAGAAAAGAGGTGAACTGTTTAAAGTAGGTACAACGTACTGAGCACCACATAGATGTGCATTTGTCATAAAAGAAACTACCCACAAATTGATAACCCAGAAGATTGAAGTCATCAGGGTGGACTTGAAGAAGGGGAAATGCTGATTCTATGTCAACTTTTAGCTCACTGGCCCAAGTCTCAACTTCCTCAACTTGATAAGGGCCTCATCCAGAGAAGATTACCTTGCAGAGCAAAGCACAGGGTCAATTGCATCCATGACTAACCTGCCCCTAGAGCAGTAAGGTTGTGTATGAGTCTGAAGTAGCCTGAGTCTTTCTTGGGAAATACCCTTCTTACAAGTGAACACATTAAGTCCTCAATGGGGATGGCTGCCAAAAGGGTCTGCCTTCAGCAAGGACTTTCTCTCTTTTTTCAATCTTTTTCTGAGTGACCCCCTCTTAAGGCCTAAGGATTGCTGTTTTTTGCAGAACCTGTGACCCTGAACCTCTACAACCAGTGTTTTAGAGCCGTAGTGGAATCTGTTGGTGAGCTAATTTGGATTTTGGGTAAAAGTTTAGCCAAATGTTCAAAGCCTGAAGAGATACAAGAGATGGGGCTTTAAAAGCTGAGACATTCACCAGCTGATGTCAGCCTTCTTTTTCTTTAGATTTTATAAAGCACTTGAACACAGGGTGTCATGCAGTGCTCCAGAAGCAGCAATTGTGTTTGAACTTAAAGGTGCCAAAAGGCCGCGTGCAAGCTTTTGTATTAAATGCCCAACATGTCACTTTTTTATCACCTCCCATTGATGTTTTCCGAATGACTATGCCATACCCTTACTCTTTTGAGCATCATGTAGTGCAACCAAGAATTAATGTCAGTTTGGTCTCAGAACATATTTGGGTTAGATACTTTATTTAACCTAAGAGCTTTGTCATAATCCTTCTAACAAGTAACACTGCTTTTCCTCATATCCACCCACATATTTATTCTGGTGAAATGCCATCTTCGATACCAGTTCAGTTCAGGCCTTTTCTCTAGTATAACTGCATGGCTCTCCTGCCCTAGCCCTTTTGTGTTTATGGGTGCAATCTTTAGACTCCTGTGAATCTTTCTCTACTGTTTTTTCCATAGTGATCTCAAACAGATCCACTTTAACTCTTTCCAGATTGTGTCCTTCATCTCCATGGTCAAGTGCAAACCCAACTGATGCCTCAGAGCCATTACCTGATCATGCAATTTGCTAGAGGGCCATAGCTCGTCACCTTTGCCATCCTTAGTCCCTATAGCATTAGCGGCAGCCACACAAATAGGGACTGTCACATGTGTAGCAGCCAGGGGAGAGGCTGGATTCAGAGCTTGAAAAGTAGAAACAATCTGAGGCTGCAGGGTTAACCACCCACCTGGTGGTCCTATCCTGCTAGCAGTGGGATTCTGTTACTTCTTTTTTCGGGATGAGAAAAAAGGGGGGGAGGTAGAGGTATACGCTATGTCCACCCTCCTAGTACAATAGTAGACCTACAGAACCCGAGATGTTGGGTGAAGAACCTACCAAAAAAGGAAATTATTTTCGCTCAATCTGAGTCGGAAAATCAGCAGGAAAGAAAACATTTCTCACTCAGCAGGGTTTCCCCTTGGTGACATGCTTCATCATAGGGGCCATCTCAGTCCGCTGCGACTTGCGAAATTACGTAGGAGCACTTTTGTGAGGATTATGTGTAGTGCAGTGGTGTTGTGGATTGGGAGATGTGAGTTAAAAATACCTAACTAGTGGGCGAAATAACTTTACTCTAGCTCCTAGTCGGTATGTCTAAAAACGAGGTAAGATACTGGGAAAAACCTAGCTGTGATGGGTTAGGGGTCCCTAGTATACATCAACATGTTTCGAGCATTCCCCAGAGCTCTTCGTCAGGACTACACAGGGTCCCGCCCTGTGTGTGCCACTCCAAAATAACCTAAATTGAGGTAAATAGTGAAAAATAATCAAGATAAAACGCTGCAATTAATAAGCATGCGTTAATACATACGATAAACCATTGTCACGTAGTATCTGTGGGATAAAGAGAGACATTGTTTTGGGAACAAACGCCCCCCAATCAAGATTGGTGGGTAAATTCCATTTAAGCGTTGGCTTCTCACACATAATGCTCCTCTATGGTGCGTGAATCTAGCAGTACTCCGTGTTTCGTCATGCCTGTTAAAACGTAAAACACAATGCTGCTTTGCTTGAGTGGCGGTAGTGAGTGACATTAATAAAACATACACCACGTGGCTGAAAACACATGACACACAACGCATCCAGTATGTACAAAGAACATAATCACATACTCATATGCAGGCAAAATGGTGCCCCATGGTCTTGAGGGGATGAGGGCTCTCGTATTCTAATTCTGAAAGGAAGTACAAAGCCTGGTTAATGGCCTTTCTCTCTAGAAAATGCTAGGAACAACATGCGGTGACTGCCGCGTTCGAGACCGCAGTTTGCCCGGTTTTCATCTCCGCCTGAAAAGGAAAGGACTTACTTGATGGGAGTTCTCCTCACGGTGTGTTACCTAGTAGTGCCCCTCGAGACCGCATGTTAGCGCGCCTCACATCAGGTGCCCGTATTTTAGCTCGCGTTTCCACCCGGTCATTGTAGGAAAGACTGGAGCGGAAACCCTACCAAAATGGCTGCCGCCATTGGCCAATCGTGTCCGCCCTCTTGGAGGTATGGAGTTGTTAAAAATGCTTGTAAATTCAAATGGGAGATGAAAACCGTAACTAACAGCTGAGTGTCAAATCATGGAATGTTATGGATATCGTTATGTAGTGGGCCCCTTTATCTTAAAAAACCTTGTGGCCGGTTTTGTGACTGAGGTGCCGTTTTTTTTATATGCTGTGTTTCTATTAGCGAGTCGGTGAGAAAAATATATATATATACTAGTATCTCAAAGGCCTGGTGTGTCATCACGGTGTATATGGTGACACTATCTTAGACACCCAAGATGGTTTAAATCGCCTGTCGACCTACTGGAGAGTAGCGTAAAACTGGAGGTCCAGGTGCTTAAAAATTATTTAGACTGCAAGAGGGAAGTGTATGTTGTGACACAATCCAATGCACCCAAGGTTGGTACTGATCACCTGTTGACCTGCCAGAGAGGCGTTAGATATGGAGGTCTTGTTTCACAGTCTATGGTATTGATCAAGGGGATGTATGTGTCCTGCGCATGCGTCACGCATTTCCAAATTTTCGTTTTACTATTTGCGCAGATACTGCATATTAAATCAGTTCAGTTCATTGGGTAGTACTTTATCTGGTTCACTGAGTAAATTGGCCCCAAGGGATATTATCATTAAAGCCCTGGCTATCTGAGTGTAACTGAAAGACCCAACGTTGTTCTTTTTCGAGGAGCCTTTTTTCTAGATTTTCACGACTCTTATGTGTTCCAGGACCACCCACCTCATGTCATTGGGGTTGTGTTGTTTCTCTAAGAAGTGAGATGTCATTTTTGTAGTCGCTCGCTTGCACCTAATGTTGCTTCGGTATTCCACTATTCTAGTGCTGACTTTTCTGGTGGCCATCCCTACTTAGTGGAGGTTGCAGATGCAGGTAATCAGATACACGACATCTGCTGTGTTGCAATTGGTGAAGTTTCGTAGTTCCCAAGTCATTTTTTTGTTAAACTCCACTTTTTTAGTGGCTGAAGTGAGGTGACACACGCTACAATTACTGCACAGGTAGTGGCCCCCTAGTAGTGTATGTAATAAGCGTTGTGGCCCTTCTGTCTCAGTCGTGCTTTTAGGGCGTGTGTGTACAAGATAGTTCCTTAGGTCCTTGTCTTTCCTGTGGCTGAACATGGGTCTTGGTATGTCCAGGTTACCACTGTTTAAGGTCCGCCAATGTTTCGATATTGAATGTGGTTATACAGATAGGTCTCTTATCTTGTGCGGTCACTTCTTTTTGGTTTGGTTCCAGGAGTGCTTCTCTGTCATTGTTAGAAGCTCTTTTTCTAGCTTTGGATACTAGATGCTTTGGATATTGTCTTGATATCAGTTTTTTAGACAGTTCTTTTGCTTGAGTGTTGTAGTCATCCCTCTCGGTACAATTCCGTCTGAGTCGTAAGAATTGTCCAAAAGAGAGGTTGTCTTTGAGTTGTCTGGGGTGAAAGCTGTTGTAGATTAGGAGGCAGTTCCTTGCTGTTGGTTTGAAGTGGGTTGCCAGAGTTCCGTTCCTCGCGATGATATTCAGATCCAGGAAAACCAATTGCGACCGGCTAATTTTGAAAGTAAACTTGAGGAAAGGGTCTTGTAAGTTCAACCAGTCTATGAAGGCCCTAGCTTCTGTCTCGTTTCCTTCCCAAATGAGTAGCACATCATCGATGTACCTTTTCCACAAATGGACATGCTTAATGTGCGGGCTGGTGTTGTTAAGTATTTTCTGTTTCGCTAGATGATGGACGTAGAGCCTTGCTACGCTTGGCGCAAAGGTGCTCCCTATGCTGGTTCCGTGCTGTTGTTGAAACAGGGTCTCTTCGAACTTGAAGAAGTTCTCTGTCAGGGCCAGCCTGCAGCATTCCAGAACCACATGTCTTGGTATTTGATATCGCCACTGGTCTTTGAAGAGTACTTCTTCCAGAATTTCCAATGTTTCCTTATGTGGTAGACTTGTATATAGGCTTTCCACATCCAAGCCTATCAAGATGCTAGTCATGGGATTGAAATGAAGGTTCTGAAGGAGACAAAGGACGGCTTTTGTGTCCTGTAAGTAAGTGCTAGTGCTTTGAATAAGGGGTCGTAAGAATGCATCTGGAAACTTAGAGAGAGGTTCAAGAATAGAACCAATGCCGGATACAATCGGTCTCCCCGGTGGATTATCCATAGATTTGTGGATTTTTGGGATGGTATAGAAGTAGGGGACTGTCGGGTTGGTATTCTCCAAGAAATCAGCTTCTTTTTTTGTTATCCAATTGTTGGCTGTGGATTCCTCCACCAAATTGGCAATTTCAATGCGTAGGCGCTCAGTAGGATCTTCCCTTATTTTTATGTAGTTCTGTTCGTCAGCTAGTAGTCGTAGGCATTCGTTCCGATATGCTGTAGTCTTTGCAGTACGATGGCACCGCCTTTATCTGCCGGTTTTATAGTTATTCTTCTCTCATTGGCCAAGAGTTGTATTGCTTCTTGTTCCTTTTTGCTGGTGTTATGAAAGACTTTTATAGTTCTGGGATCGATCTCCGCCACTTCCTTCAGTACCGCTTTTTCAAATGCTAGAAGTTCCACAGGGAGGCTCGCTACTGGTGGTGTAAGGTTGGATTTCCTATGTAGTCCTGTGTCACTTTCACGGGTTGCGTTGGGTGGTTTGTCTTTGAAGAATACCTGTAGTTTTATTTTCCGGATTAACTCATTTAGCTCACAACAGAGGGCAGGGCATTTCAACCAGCCTCTTTTCAGATTCTAGGGTATACCCTTCACTTCTAGGCCAGCCCTCCCTGCTGCGAATTTAGAGACCTAGGGCAAAACACATACAGGGCTGGACACCAGCTCGCTATTGTTGTTGTTACCCACCTGTTTTGTTGGCTTTGCATAGGCTCTGCCTCGTGTTCCTACACTGAATTTACTGTGCTAGGGCAAAACTGCAGCTTCCGTGGGTCAATGGTCTGGGGAACAGCTGCATAAATCCTTCCTGTCCTCTCCCTCACCCTGAGGGTTCCCTTTTTCCTGTATGCTTTAGAACTAGAGGGAATGCCCTTCTATGATGCTTCCCACCATCCTTTTCCAAAGAAGTTGGCCCAGAGGCTGGTTGAGGGTCCTGCAGTGCACTGGACCCTGCCTGTGTTGAGCCCCAGCCCCCAGAGTTGGTTGCAATAATGCCAGTAGCTCCCCAGTGAAGTCCAAATGCCCCGTTGCCAGCACCATATCTATATCCCTCTCCCGCCTGTCTCTTAACTTGCTTTGGAGCCATCCTACCGAAGCTAGTTTACGGCACCTGCACCTACCCATTACCCTCGAATAGAGTAGGCAGACTCAACAAATGGCAGGGCAGTAATAAACAGACTGAAAACATGGTACAGAGGTACGTCCTGCAGTCTTTTTTTATATTCATCTCCCAAAAACACCTTCACCATTGACAAAAATTTCAAAAATAAAACCAATAACACTGTAGAATATGTTTGGTATATTAAGCACCAGTTACACAATGCTCCAGAGCACCGACGCAACACAGTTCCACATTGCCGCCAGGGTGAAAATAGAACAGGAGAAGTACAAACAGTGCCCCAGAGGTTAAATATAATGAGTGCAGCTGCTTGGTTAACGTTCTGCAGCCTCTTTTGCACTCCGAAAACATTGTATCCCAGCCCCGAAACCCACCAAAAATACTGCATCTAAAACTGAAAAGGATGGAGAAATCAGCCACTGCTAGCCAATCACCTTTCCTCTCCTTGAAAAAATACTCTGCCCTTGGACCATCTGCAACAGTGCAGCCAGGCCCTGTCACCAACAGGAAAGGTAAACCTTCCTATCATATCTGCTCTGTCAGTCACCATCAAGACCACCCAGGGAAGAAGAGGCTCTTGGAGAGGCTACTGTGGGACAGCAAAATATTCAGGAATAGTCTGGTCCAAACAAAAACAACAACAAGGATGGTGGGAAGCAGAAAGCGTACCAGAGGGATGAAGGGGAGCCAAGCAGTTACAATATGACACCACTCTGCCCTAACCAGCTTAAACCAACAACTCTGCAGTCCCCACCAGCCACTTCAGAAGAAGCCTGATTTATGGGTTTTTGTCCCACATACACAGCTCCCATCAAACTCCAGATTCAAACCCAAACAATTGCACAGGCCATCTGGAGTTCTCTCTTTTCAGGTGGAGCTACAACTACCCAAAGGGGACCTCCATTGCAGTAGTTGCCTTTGTTCATTTCTTGAATTAAATATTATTTTGTTATTACAGAAAGGAACCAGTGGCTCTGTCACAGATTTCCCATATAAATGGTCTACTCCACCCTCTGTTACCTTGTAACCATAGTTGTGTGCATAGTACATCCCATTCTCTGAATTCATCTCTTGAACCACAGATAAACCGCATATTAGAGGGAATGGCAAGCATGTCGAAATAGCCACATTGCTAATACATCCAACAGCGGAGACACATCATGCATGTTCGGTGGAATTGCTCTTAACGGGGGAGGGACGGGACTAGATCAAAATGGTAGGTACCCTTTCAAGGAGAATACAAGGGGAAGTTGTTAAGTTGATGAGTATGCATCAGTCTGCACATGTGTATATTCAATGGCGGAGCAACCAGTGAGATAATATTTTGTCCTTTGCTTTGGTAGTTCGGCATAAGAAAGACTGTTAAAACTATTTCAAATAGCTACATATCAAAGCAAAGCCAACAGACAAAGAAGAAAGGTAGGGGACAGAGGAAGTCAAATATTCAATAAAATAGCTTTCTTTTAATTCAGGAAACGTATACCAAGCAATCTCAAATGTCTCCACTCCAGCTTATTTTGAACTGTGTAAGAATCCTTTTCTGAGCATATTAAATGCACTATGTGCACAGACTACGTTTCTATTGATAATGGCCATCCAGTGCCAAAAAAGTTCACTCACTGGAGTGGTAATATTAATTTTGACCCCTACACTATCCAACACTTATCCTACTGTTGCCCTGAAAGTATTAAGCATTGTTATGGTATGTGTTGTAATAGTATGCGTTGTAATGGAATGCGTTGTAAGTGTAGTTTCTAAAAATGTGTTGTGATGTCATGCGTTTGTTCCTGGCTATGTATTTAATATAAAGCTTCCATTAGAG
The DNA here is from genome assembly GCF_964204655.1 of Triturus cristatus. Taxonomy (NCBI): domain Eukaryota; kingdom Metazoa; phylum Chordata; class Amphibia; order Caudata; family Salamandridae; genus Triturus; species Triturus cristatus. The sequence goes on along the minus strand of NC_140585.1, from coordinate 988,591,456 downwards.
TCCTTCACAATCTGTTGGATCATCAGTGTCCAACAGTGTTTACTTAAGAAAAACTCCAAGAGGTATGGTACCATGAATTACTTTTAATAAGCAGAGTGTGACCCAAGGTCACCTTCACATGAGTTGAGGCATTTCATATGCCAGTTTAGTAAAGAAGACTTTATGAATCAACATTCTTGGAGTTCCTTTGGACTCATTTGCAAACTGTATTTAATACCATGTAAAACGCTTGTGCCTTTTAAAATAACATGCATATAATCATGCAAATTATTAGTGTGTCAAACAGCACAGGTAAACAGTTGCATTATTTTGTGAACTATGCTAAATAAATTAATAATCTGTTATTTTATGCTCCCTCTGTCACTGAGTTGAGCTAATTTCAGTGGCTGGATGTGATACTGCAGGAAAGTAATTTAATTCTGAAAGGTGCCATTCCTCCATTATCTCCTCTCATATCCACTGCACTTTTCGTAAAAAAATGTTTTCCAGTTGAGGAGGCGATACTCGATTAACCATACGATCCTTATAAGCTCCTCTTTTAGGGTCACGCCTCTACAGCCCTCCCCTTCCCCTACCACTTCCTCTGTGGAGCATCAACATTTCACTGGATTGACATAGTGGTTTCCTGTACCCGGCTGCAGCTGCACACTTTGTGTAGCGCTGCGAAATCCAAAGCCTGAGTCTTTCAAATTGAATTGCAGCGAATTACCTCACGTGGCTTGTGTAGCTGCTTATACAGCATCATGATGTGTACACACAAAGGGCCCTCTCACAATTTGTGATGGTTTCACATTTCAAAGCACTTTTATGTCAATAACATTTGCTCAGCCCATGATTTCTCACTAGATTCTCAGAGGCGCTTACAATTCCAACCATTAAAGGGAAAACTAAGCATTATTGTCAGAAAGAGCCATTAAAATGTCTCCTTATGGATATTACTCAAGAGTTTCAAACTCTAGTAAACTCATTAATGTATAAGTAGTTTTAATAAAGTGCAGCACGCTGTGACGTAGAGAGGATACCAAAGCCCTTAATGCAAGCCATGAAAATGCTCCCTCTGATCAACACATTTGTGGGGATTTGATGGAGAGCTATGCCTGGAGGGCAGAGGGGTTCTCACAACAATGGGCCCCGGTGACACTGCACCTGCTGCACCAGAGATCGCTATGCCCCAGCTTGACAGCTCCGTGTGGGGGTGTAGGGAAAGGATGTCTTTGTTGCATTAGAAATGTTGGCTCGCTACTATGGTATATCTACTGTGTGCATTTCATGGGCTTTTTGTTGATGTAAAGCAAGAAGGGCCTACAGGGAAAGCTGCAGTTCCTGCATGGCTGCTGCATCGGGTCGAAGGCTATGAATCTTCTAAACTTTCATTTTTAAATTCGCACTTGCATATCAGGATTAGAGGCGCGTAAAGTGCTCAAGAAACCATCTAGGAGAATCAGATTGACTGGCAAACCAAAGTGCTTGAGGAGAATAAATGCCACTGCCACTATTGAAAGTTAATTGGTACCAAAACAGAACTGTTTACCAAATGTCTTCATGAATTGTTGGAAGGTGCGGAGGGAATAAATATGTTGAATAAAACAGATTCAGTTAGTACAGGTCGCTGTCCCTTTTATGCCTCTCTAGTCGTGATATATGGACTGCTGTCTCAATAAGTGCTATGCTTTCTTAGTCTCAGGAGGTGTGATATATGAAAAGAATTACAAATGTCTTCGATCCCTGTCATTGCCTTTGATATAAGTGTGGCACCTTAATCACTTCCAGTTTAGTCTACCCTTCTCAAACGTGGTGGAAGGGGTAGCATACTTTTTAATGCCACTCTTCCAAGTCAAGTCAAGTCAAGTCAAAAAGGCTTTATTTCGATAAAAATTATCATAAAAGCATCACAATTTAAAAATTTACAGAGAAATTTGATTATAAGTTCATCTAAAAGTATACCTTTTCAGTAAAAATAAATAAATACATCATCATATTAAAAGGGATTAAACAAGTGTTTTTAGCCTTTTACTTCTAATGGCCCATGCCCATGATAAAAATTTTGCCAGAACACAAGCATAAAAAGGGCGGGAGTCCGACATTAAAATGCGCAATGCTTCAACATGGTGCCTAGTTCCCAACAAGCGACACAAATGCTTTAGCCATCTGCTTCTTGGGTGAGCATACTCCTTACATTCAAATAGAAAGTGTGCCACAGTCTCTTCTCTGGACGTGCAAAATGGGCAGAGATCAGTGATCTGATCATTGGATTTCCACCGAGAGGTAAACGCACGCAGAGGAAGAGAACCAGTTCTAAATTTGAAGTAGAGGGACCTATCAAAGGGTCTTTCGATGATATCTAGGTATGGTTCCCGGAAAGGTAAGTCCTTGAATTTCAGGAAGTCCTCCGTGAGGCTGCCCAAGGCGTTATTAGTATTCCGCTGGGTCGCGATCCAGTTCCAAAATAGTTTCTTCAAGAATGCTTTCGGAGGTGAGGACCTATTCTCCCAGGCTTCACTTAGACCCAAATCACATAAAAGGGCTTTCAAGTCTCGCAGCCATTTTATCTTGTGCCACCCAGGGGATGACATTACTTCGGACAGGCCCTTTGCATATTTTGCCAGTTCAGGGACTCTCCACAACCTGGCCCATAAGAGTAGTGGGCGAAGTTTTGCTAGATCGCTAATGGGTTGGCGACCCAAATCTAACAGCAACGGGATCATTGGAGTGCCCAGAGGAAGTGACATAATCGCTCTATAGAACTTCCTCTCAGATCTAATTAACTCACTGATATTATATGAGCCCCAGAGTTCGGCCCCATAGAGAGCAGAACTGACTCCCCTAGCAGCATAGATTTCAATGACAGGGGCAATAGGTCTAGATGCACAGGCGCGCTGCTCTTTCAAAAGTGCCCCTGTTACCCTCTTGTGTACTAGTAACATTTTGCTTAGATGGGGAGCCCACTGCATATTATGTGACAATCGGATTCCCAAGTAGTCAAATACATCCACCCTCCCCAAGGGTATAGCGTTCAATTGTGGGGAACGAACAGATTTTTTTTTGGGGGGGTTCATCACCAGGAACTTGGTTTTTTCAGTATTGATAATCAAGCCCCTTTGTGCACAAAAATGCTGGAAGTTGTTAAGCAATTTTTGGAGGCCCATCGGGGATTTAGACAGTAAGAGCGTGTCATCCGCAAAGAGGAGGGTCGGTATGCGCTCACCCGCCAGGGAAGGTTCATCTGATGGGTCTTTCAACAGATGCTCGACCACTCCGTTGACATATAGTGAAAAAAGGGTGGGAGCAAGAACACATCCCTGACGGACCCCTCTCTCAACCGGAATTCTACTAGTCTTCTCGCCTTCTGATCCCCATCTAATCTGGGCAAAAGTGTCTTCATGGAGTCTTACAATTAATCGTAAAATATAATGGGGTAACCCCATGTCACCAAGCACTCTCCAAATACTCAGCCTAGGGACGAGGTCAAAGGCAGTCTTCAGGTCAATAAACGCAAGATAAAGACTGCCTTTGCCTATGACCACCACCTTCCAATATATTAAGAGAAGTCTGAATGCTTGTTCTATTGTGCCAGTGCCTGCTCTGAAGCCTGCCTGGTAGTCGGAAAGGATGTTATTATCTCTAATCTATTGTGATATTCTAAGCAGCAATACTTTACCGACCACCTTTTGAGTTATGTCCAGCAGGCTTATGGGCCACTCTTCCAACCCACGAGTACACATAAGAAAAACAGATGAGTGCACACAAGAAAAACAGCCTCAAAAGGTTCACAATTCCAGCCCCCAAATGTAGCTTCTTCACAGTTTTGCACAATTCCATTGGTTAGGATCCATGGTGTGATCGTGGCATGATCATTCTCAAAACTACAATCATCCAGAACTCTAACATAAATGATTTTGTTCATTTGTACAACATCAAGTCACCTCGGAAATAGGAAGCCCATTCATTTCATACGCTTCCATGTTAGCTTGCAACGAAGTCGACACAATTATTCATAGAGAAAATACTTTCATCGTAGGAAGGAAACTCTTGTGATAAAACATTCATAAATGAAGCAAATAGATCAGCATTTTAAAAATAGTGAAGGACAAAATACATTTTCTGCGGCCTATGTTAGGAAAGAAATACTACACTAAAATGCTTTGAGGCCTACATGGGAAACCACAAAATCATAATTTTCTAAAGAATAAAACACACAATTATTAAAAACGTATGAGAAAATAGAGAATGCATAAGAAACAATATGAAAAAAGCATAATTTCAATAAAACCTATAAGCACAGTCTGATTACGATTTTCTAAAAGTATAGGCAATCACTGTTTTTCTGTTTAGATTTTCATGTTCAGGGAAAAACTATAAGCAAGAATCATTTTACTTTAAGCATTTTCATAATTATATTTCTATATCACTACTTACAATTTACTTTTACACTATATTTCTTAGTAGATTTAGTAAGTTTCTCTCTCATGACATAAACGACTCTCATTACTCCAGTTTGCAATCCTTCTGCATGCTTTTACGATGCAATTTTGGAACTCTAAATGTGTTGTGTCACTCCTGCATGCCTTTACGTTGCACTTTAAAAACTCTCCTGTGTTTTAAAAAGACCACACTGTTAGTCACAACTTATTAAATAAATATTAGTTCACACTTAATGAGCAGACTTGATCATGCAAAATTATTCTCCAATAATCATGCTCCATCAAGCACCTAGGTGACCCCTACAGTATCATCATCATCATCTCAATCTTTATTTCGACACATAGTCATAAAAGTACAGAAAATTTAACTAAAAGTACAATAAGTGTTCCACATACACATACATCACAATGCCTATAAAAATTATTTACCTAAACTAAATATCTAAAAATTCAGGCTGTAATTACACAAGATCTTCTCTTCCTCCATCTAGACACAAGAAATGAAGATACAGCAAAAACTATAGGAGTAGATAGATCTGTTTTGAAGACCCGATAGGCAGGCATGCATAGAATAAACCCCAAATTCCTACAAACAGGCACTATCCAACATTTCCTAATTTTTTTGTAAGCAGGACAGAAAAATAGTACGTGTAAATCAGTTTCAGATTCTGCATCGCAGCCTGGGCAGTTTTTGGGGGAGAGCGGCATCCATTTGCTAGTGAAAGCTCTTATGGGCAGTGTGCCGTACCTCCACTGTATATATAATTTTCTAGTGAGGTGGGGTCTAATCTCACTCACAGCCTCCTCAAAATGATAAGAATCTTTGAAATTTAAAAAAGCATATATTAAGATAGAAGATTGAGATTTACGAATAAGGGCTGCAAACTTGGCTTCATAATAGGAGTTAATAAGAAGCTTTCGGGAAACAGTAGAGCATGTTATCAACGGGTCCGACCATAATTGTGGTAGGCCTAATAATCCTAGTTCCTTCTTCACATAGCTAAACCAGGGGTGTCTCCCTACATTTGGTAGGCTCAGAATTTCTGTGAGTTCATTTCTATATACCTGAAGCTCTGGAGTAGTCCAGATCCTCCGCCAAAATAATAGTGGTTTGAGACCAAGAACTTCATCAATTGGTCGCAAGCCCAGATCGAGTCTCAGTGGAAGTAAAGGAGTACTTGAGGGGAGGGCAAGCAATTGCCTTAGAAACCTGGTTTCTATGGATGTAATCTCTGAGGAGTATTTAGTCCCCCAGAGTTCACCTCCATAGGCCACTCGACCCCTTGCCTGGGCTTTGTAAATTTCAAGGGGCGGGGCAAGCGGTTTTACAGTTGATGTAGTAAAAAATTTCATAATCCCCCCAATTGCTTGGACTAATTTCAGTTGGGCCTTAATTTGATGCGGGGCCCACGACATTGTTTCGTTTAAAGTGAGCCCCAAATACTCAAAGGTATGGACCCTTTCCAAAGCAGTTCCACCTATAAGTGGATTTGAGCGAGTCGTAGTGGATGGGTTAAAAATCATAAATTTTGTTTTAAGGGTGTTGATTTCTAGACCCAGTTCCAAACAGAATAATTCGAAACCATTCAGCACTCGCTGTAAACCCATCGGGGATTTAGAGAGTAATAGCGTATCATCTGCGAACATTATCGCTGGTACCCTTTTACCGGCAAGTTTGGGGGCATCATTATTTATAACCTTGTTTAGATGTGAGAAAGCTCCATTGACATATAAACAAAAAAGAGTTGGAGCCAAAACACACCCCTGTCTGACTCCCTTGTCAACGGAGAATCTAGATGTTAATGCCCCATTCTTCCCACACCTGACTTGCGCAAAATTGCCCGTATGAAGGCGAATAATCATGTTCAGTAAAGATGCAGGGATACCCAACTGAGATAATACGGACCATAGTTTTGATCTAGGGACCAAGTCAAAGGCCGCACGTAAATCCACAAATACGATATACAAAGAACCACCCTCGACCTTTACAGTTTTCCAATATAACATCATGAGGTGGAAGATTTGGTCCAGAGTTGAGACGTTCTTCCTAAACCCTGCTTGGTAAGGACTCAGGATAGAGAACTCCTCTATCCAGTCCACAAGGCGCTCTAAAATCAGCTTTGCAAAGATCTTTTGAGGAACATCAATAAGGCTTATAGGCCTGTAGTTTGCCGGAAGTAGGGGGGAGCCCTTCTTAAAAATCGGAACTATTTCAGCTCCCAACTAAGTACTGGGTATTGCCATACCCTTTTGAACTGCATTAAATAGCTCCATTAAATACGGTGCCCAAATCGTTGGTTCATTTTTAAAAAGATCACCAGGGAGTTTGTCCAAGCCGGGCGCTTTACCGGCTTGAAGACTAGAAATTATATCTAAAACTTCCTGTTCCAAAAAAGTCGTCCCCATATTGGACTGGGGGAAGTGTGGTCCTTTTTTCAATACCAGTGGTGGAGGGCACGCTACCATAGAGGGAGGAAAAGTGGGCTTCCCACACACTAGCAGCAATGTTAGGAGCTATAGCCGATGCGGGTTCAGACGAGCCCGTATTGACAATTTGCCAAAATTTGCGAGAGTCTTTTTATGGAGCCTCAATTAAGTTATCCCATTTATCACTATCCCACTCAGATTTTGCATGTTCAACTAATTGCTTGTAGTCCCAGCGTTTTTGTCTAACTAGTGCCTTGTTATTGTTAGATTTGACAGCTTCAAGGAGTTCTGTTTTTGATTTTCTACAAGCAGTATTGTACCAAGTAGGTGTATTGCGGCTCCTACGCTCTTTATCCACTATAGGATTTAAAACACTGGCCAGAATAGTATTTAGCTCCTGATTTAACTCCTCAAGTTTTTTATAGGTTTCAGAGGTAGGGACATGCAATGGTAGAGAGGCAACAACTTCAAGGACCGGGGTTATCTTTCCATATAATTCAGGTAATAAGGCAGGGTGGTTAACTAATTTTTCCCACCTCAGCCTACGCCTGTTGCTGGATAAATCACAGCCTGTATCGGGGTCACTGTTTCCAATGTTTGAGTCAGTTAGATTCCCCGGGGACAGAAGCTGGAGAATCAGAGGGTTGTGGTCACTATCTTCCCTTGATTCAACCCTGAAGTCCAGAACCTTATCCCAAGCATGTGTATCAACGAATATGTAATCCAACCTAGACTCTTTGCCAGGTTTGTTATAAGTACACTTGGTGGGGACATCAGATTGGAAGCGACCGTTGCACACCCTAATTGAGTGTTTTAGAGTTAGGGCTGTAATCTGAACAACAAGAGGCGTCCATGATCTGGGTGGCAAACCCACCACTGGCGGTATTGCCCAATAAGCATCCTCCTCCAGGATATCACCATCTATCAAACCCGGTAACGGCTCAAAGTGACAATTAAAGTCTCCCCCTATTAGAGTAATAAAGCCCTGAGAAATAATATTTAAAAATGCGGAGAGCTCATCAATGGTATTAGACTCCGCTGTAATGTTTACCGGTCTAGAGTAGACATTAATCAAAGTGAGCCTAAGATCATTCGGCCATGCCAAGGTCACACATTGCACATCCAAGGATGAAGTATCCACCACCGTCGCCTGGCATCCCAAATTGGTACGAACCCAAATTGTCAGACCTCCGGATGGTCTGCCCCTCCCCGCCCATCTAGCTGGAATCGAGAAAGAGGCAAAACCACTACGGTAATGTTCGTCCCTTGCCCAAGTTTCTTGGAAAAGACATATGTCGTACTTATCTATAAACAGACCCCAATCTGGGCACATTAGTTTGTTGCCAATGCCAGCTAAGTTCCATGATAAAATTGTTAGTGATGCAAGAGTAAGTGAAGCTTCCGGGGTTGGGCCTACAATGTCCGCAGTGACTATGAAGTTTGTATCCCCCAAGCTGTTATGAATAGACTTGTCCAAGTCACCTAAGGTTATTTTAGCAAGAGGAGCTCTAGTTACTAAATTCTTGGGAACATCAAAGCCCTCAAAACCACCCTTACTGGCTGATGTAACTCTAGAATTGGTGTAAGAAATTTTATCACTGTCCATAGGGACAAAGGGCGGGATACTCGGTGGGTTAGTGTTTAGTCAATCTATTTCACTCAAGCATCTAAACCTATTATTGTCCCTAAAATACGGGATAGTGCTTGGGAGAGGATAATTGCTCATAACCCCTCTAGAATGACTTCTCCGGCCCACCCGCGTCCACCCTGATTCCAGGACCTCACCGAGATTCCTAACATATGGTGGGTAAAAAAATGCCAATGGGAGTGTTCGAATCAGAGACTCTTCCTCTAGATGGGGGTAGCCAAGAATAAAAGAAACAGCTCTAGAATCCCTTAGGTTTACAACAACACAGTCTCCGGGGATACTTTTCTTAGTCGATCCCAGCCATGAAACCCTTCTAGTCATTATTATTTCACCCAAATATTTTGGGGGAAGAGGTCTATGCTTATTTAGCCAGCTTACTACTTTGTTCTTTAAAGAAACAAATGATTCATCCTTTGTGTTAGTAAGTTTAGGGACTCCAGCTAGGACAACTACCAGAGGCGCTGCTTCTGGAGGGAGATGTAGTATTTGGCCCTTCCCCGGACCATTGATTTCCTGATTGTCTTGCTCTATGTCCAAGATAGGTTTGTCTGCCACCTCAAGAGTAGGGGGGGGACAACATGGTTTGTTACTTTACGAACAGCCAATAATTAGGGAGGGGGATTTGCCAGACTTGAGACAGCTGTTATAGAAGAGGGGATAGATGAAGACTCCATCGGTACAGTGACACCCCTGACTCTTTCTGTAATTTGCGTGGTATGGAGAAGTTCAGACCTTGGCTTAATGAACCCTTCTATATTTGCCAGCCTGAGATCTATTTGGTCCAGTCTGGCAATAAGAGGGTTCAAAAGAGATTTCAAAAGATCTACAGAAACTTGGATTTGAGTATCGACCCTAACCGGTGTGTCATCGCTAATATTCGTAGTATGTGGGTGGACTATCGGAGAGCTCAGAGTAAAAAGGGGAGCCGGTGGAATAATTGGATCATTTACTATAATGGAGACTGCCTTGTCTTTTACCCCTCGAGAGGTGCCTGTATGGGATAGAACATCAGCCACCCTTAGCTTCTTTTTACCACCCCCAACCTGTACTCCCCGCTTTCTTTTAGAGACAGCCCCCTCTCGAATAGCTCGTGATTGCTTGCTATTAATTTTTGGACCACTATAAAGCCGTTGATTAGGTGCAGAAGGGAGGTTAGGACTGTTAGAAGGGGAGAGGATATCAGTGTTTTTATCATTTTGGCACACTGGGGCCAAGGACATATTTGCCTGTAAACAATCACTAGGAGAAACAGACTCTAGCTGCATTTCGTGCCTATCAGGTGTTCTTGCATTTGCTAAATGGCCAAGAGATGATCTTTTAGCATTATCAATACCATGCAAGAGACGCCTTTCCAGCATAGTAATTTCGTTTGAGATCAAAGAGTTGGCTCTCAGTAAAAAGCAATCCAGAGTCCCCGATATTGAGGTACTAGAAGAAAAAGCTTTACTTCTAGTCTCCCTAGTCGACATATTCTAAATAGGGTGAATAGAGTATCTCTGGGGGAACAGTACAATATACAACCAAGAGATGTGGCCCGGTCCGGTCTTGCACGGTCTATAACGGGCTAAAACGGGCCCGCCCTTGGCCTGGGCTGCGTCCCGCGCTGCGTGACCTTGGGCACGTTGTTATCTACCTGAGAAAACGGGGTGGAGTCCCAGAGGAAGAGGCAGCAGGTGTGTGTTAGCAGGCTGCTGGTCCTCGCAGTCCGGTGGGCTGACTCCCTGTGCGGCAACAAACGAAGATCCCGAGCGGCACCCCTACAGTATCAGTAAATCATCTTTTGACCCTAGGTAAAATCCAGGGTACCTCAAATATATTTCCTCACAGGACGAAGTCACTTACTACATAATACCATAAGAGACTGGTAACAAACCATGCCAGAGTTAACCCAAAAGGAATCCCCCAGCCACCTTTTTGCAGATTGGCCTGGGCAACTGGGGCATAGCTTGGTCCCCTGGCTTAACCAACATCTCACCGAAAATGCCCAGAGGAGTTCTACTGAGCAGCAATGAAGGGAACCACTGTAGTTCATAACCACACAACCCTACCTGAACTTCCCAGTACCACTGTCCTTGTTAGGGATAAGATTTTAAGCCAATCAATTCAGAATTCACTTGACTTTTTATTGTCTTATACTAAGATGTCTACCTGCACCACAAAAGCCAGCAGAGTTTCAACAAGCAACTCATAACTCTGAGGGGAGGAATGCACACCATCTTTGCAAAAATACAGATCCTTCCTAAGGTAGCCAAGGGGAACTTTCTTCAGCAAGGACATATTAAGCAGTCTCTTCAAACAACTATTTACCTGTCTCAGATACTCATGGAGGCCCTTGGCAGAGGAACTCATCATCCATACTCCCTGGGTAGGACAAGGGACCAGGCAAACACAGTCATAGGGAACCTCTTAGCTCTATACAAATCTCAATCTTGAGTTAGTCAAAGAGCCCCTCTCCCTTACCGATGTGGAGAGTTGAATCACAGACAGCTGCAGTACCCTGCCTGCCACCTCTTCGGCATGTTGTCTCAGACCATCCAGGGGAATCCCTCGTAAACCAGTCTGATGCATCTGTAGGCCTGCATCTGCTGCACACCTTTGAACATTGCCTCTGTTAAATGTTGTTTCACATGGAAGCCTAGGAATCCATAGAAAGACTGAAGGCATGTGACAGAGTGCAGAGTTGAAGGGAAAAAGTGATGCAGTTAATGAAAAACATCTGCCATTTTTTGGAGCGCACGGTCTAAATCAGGTTGAGGTGAACAAATCGTTCTTAGCATCTGGACTTCTAGCTCCCTATCTTTTTACCTGTCCCAACACCTGCTGCTGACATAGTAGCAACGATCCTTAATGAATGAGAGATAAAGTATTATTTATTGATGCTAGCCACCTGCAGGACCGTAGACAGTACCCTGTTGAATGAGTGCCTAGTAAAATGGATACTGCTACTGTGGACCAGTAGCGAGGTGGTTGGGCCAGAAGGCTTTAAAATAATTTTACTGTGGCGAATGGGCAACCTTGGAAACGACCCGCTTGTCTCAGAATCACCTGATCCCCCTTTCTTAGCTGATCTGTCTTGGAATTGAGAAGGTTAACTACCAAATCCTCTGTCAACTAGGTAATGTGTTCCAGCGGCATCCTCTGATGAATGTCCTTTTCGGATCCTACCACCAATACAAAGATCTTAAATGCTCCATAAAAGGCGAGGAAAAAATGCTCTAAATAATGCCTCCTCATAGATCCTTCCATATGTATTCAAATCGATAGGCTACGCTCTGTCTTGTCCAACCCACTCCACCCTTTCACTTCCTTTAAGGGCATTCTTCATGAGGAAGGAATGAGAATGTGGAAAACAGCTACCTTACAGAAATAGGCTATATCTGCAATGTACTGTTTGGCAATTGCTGGCAAGCTCCAGGAATCCCACCCAGCTGTTTAGAGAGAAACATTTTGCTTGATGGAGCCATGCATTAAAGGCCAGATAAGAATGAAAAGAACTCTTACATACCCTCTTTGTTTTTGGTACCAGTGTAGCAGAACCTAGGTCTGGCAGGGATGAGCACCAAGGCTCCATACTTGCTCCGGAAGGAGGATGGGCTCCACTTCTGCTCCTAGTGGAAGTGTCAGAAATCCTTGAACTTAAAACAAGGTAATATATTGACTGCATATTTAGAATACCAGGGACAGGTTTAGCTGTAAATGGAATATTGATCTTCAAACAAATCAGTACCAGCCCCGTAAGAATAGCATGCTGAAAGTTAATGGATTCAACCATGGACATGTTCTGAGACCAAAATGGGATGGACTGATTTTGGAAATGGTCTGTCCAAACATGCAGCACAACTAAAATTGAGTACAACTCTAGGAAGATAAGGTTCCTCACCAAAGCAGTCTTGGACCAGTATTGCGGCCATGGGTGGGCACACCACTAAACCAGATTATGAGAATAAAAATCCCACCCTGCCTACTGCATCTGTAAATAGACAGAAGTCCTGGCGTGACTTGACAGATACAGACCAAACCATTGTACAATTTAAGTTTTGTAGCAAACAACATTCTGATGCCTGTTTCAATTCTGCTGATAGGCGCATTCAATGGTGTTTTTCTTATAGCTCTGACATCGCCTGGTCAAAGGATCTCAAGAAGGGGTGACCCACTGCAATGATCCACAAGGCAAATTGATTTGCCCAACCAACACCGGGAGCTGGTGCAGAGTCACCTTGCATGACCTGTGACAGAATTCTATGGTACTCTTTTAAATTCCAACACCCTCTCCTGTGGTAACATGCATTCTCCCTTGTCATAGTCTATCTCAATCCCCAGAAATATCAGGGAAGTATCTAGGCCAAAGGTGTTGTCCTCTGCCAGCGGTACACCAAAACTTGTCCATGAACCTAATGAAAGAAGACAGCAAATATTTATACCTCCTTCAGCCCAAGGCCCCAAGAATAAGAAATAATCCAGGTGATAAATAACCAAGTCAGTTCCAAACACCTGAGTGGAGACCCATTCCAGAAAGGAGGTGAACTGTTCAAAGTAGGTGCAATGTACTGAGCACCACATAGATGTGCATTTGTCATAAAAGAAGCTACCCACAAATTGAAAACCCAGCAGATTGAAGTCATCAGGGTTGACTTGAAGAAGGGGAAATGCTGATTCTATGTCCACTTTTACCTCGCTGGCACAAGTCTCAACTTCCTCAACTTGATGAGGGCCGCATCCAGAGAGGATTACCTTGCAGAGCAAAGCAGGATCAATTGCATCATTGACTGACCTGCCCCTAGAGCAGTACGGTTGTGTATGAGCCTGAAGTAGCCTGAGTCTTTCTTGAGAAATAACCTTCTTACAAGTGAACGAATTAAGTCCTCTATGGGGATGGTTGCCAAAGGGCCTGCCTTTAGCAAGGACTTTCTCTCTTTTTTCAATCTTGTCAGAGCCACCCCCTCTTAAGGCCTAAGGATTGCTTTTTTTGCAGAACCTGTGACCCTGAACCTCTACAACCAGAGTTTTAGAACCGTAGTGTAAGCTGTTGGTGAGCTAAATTGGATTTTGGGTAAAAGTTTAGCCAAGGGTTCAAAGCCTGAAGAGGTACAAGAGAGGGGGCTTTAAAAGCTGAGACGTCTGTCCTCTTTTTCTTTAGATTTTATAAAGCACTTGAACACAGGGTGTCATGCAGTCCTCCAGAAGGAGCAATTGTGTTTGAACTTAAAGGTGCCTGAAGACCGCGTGCAAGCTTCTTTTATTAAATGCCCAACATGACACTTTTTAATCACCTCCCACTGGTGTGGCCCAAATGACTATGCCATACCCTTACTCTTTTTGAGCATCATGTAGTGCAACCAATAATTAATGTCAGTTTGGTCTCAGATCAAATTTGGGTTAGATGCTTTTTTTAACCAAAGAGCTTTGTCATAATCCTTCTAACAAGTTACCCTGTTTTTCCTCATATCCACCCATATATATGTTCTGGTGAAATGCCATCTGCGATACCAGTTCAGGTCAGGCCATTTTTCTAGCATAACCGCATGGCTGTCCAGCCCTAGGCCTTTTCTGTTTATGGGTGCAGGCTTTAGACTTCTGTGAATCCTTCTCTTCTGTTTTTTCTATAGTGAGCTCAAACATATCCACTTTAACCATTTCCAGATTGTGTCCTACATCTCCACGGTCAAGTGCAAACCCAACTGATGGCTCAGAGCTATTACCTAATCATGCAATTTGCTAGACGGCCACATTTCCTCACCTTTGCCATCTGTAGTCCCTATAGCATTAGAGGCAGTCACGGAAAAAGGGGCTGTCACAGGTGTAGCAGCCAGGGAAGAGGGTGAATTCTGATCTTGGAAAGTAGAAACAATCTGAGGCTGCAGGGTTAACTGCCCACCTGGTCGTCCTATCCTGCAAACAGTGAGATTCTGTTACTTCTTATTGCAGGGCATTTCAACCAGCCTCTTTGTAGATTCTAGGGCGTTCCCTTGGCTTCTAGGCCAGCCCTCCCTGCTGCCAATTTAGAGAGCTAGGGCAAAACACATACAGGCTGGACATCAGTTCACTATTGATCTTGCTTCCCGTCTGTTTTGTTGGCTTTTCATAGGCCCTGCCTCGTGTTTCTCCACTGAATTTACTGTGCTAGGGCAAAACTGCAGCTTCCGTGGGTCAGTGGTCTGGGGAGCAGCTGCACAAATCCCTCCTGTCTTCCCGCTTATCCAGAGGGTGCCTTTTTTCCTGTCTGCTTTACTACTCAAGGGAATACCCTTCTAGGATGCTCCCCCCATCCTTTTCCAAAGAAGTTGGCTCAGAGGGTGGTTGAGGGTCCTGCTGTGCACTGGACCCTGCCTGTGTTGAGAGTGGAGAGTTTGAACAAGTTTTCGGAGAAAAGTTGGGTTGTCTTTCAGATTATACGCACAGAATCACACCTAGAGCCAATGCTGTTCCTGTCTCTTGCAAAGTGCGCAGTGTCCCTTTGGCGTTGAGAGACTCCATGCGCAGTGAGCTAGAGAAATTAAAAAAGAAAGCATCATGGTGGAGACTGAGGCTAGGGATTGGTTGACCCCGTTGTTCCTGCACGTAAGGCTTCTGGTAGGATAAGTCTTTGTGTTGATCTTTGCGGCCTTAATCGTGCAGTTATTGCAGACAAGTGTCCTCTACCGAATATCACAGAGATGGTGACCCGATTAGAGGGGGCTGAGGTTTTTTCTACTTTAGACCTGAGAGCAGCATACCATCAAATCAGGATTGATAGGGATTCTATGAATTTGACAACGTTCATCACTCCATTTGGGACTTACAAATTCACATGCCTTCCCTTTGGTCTCAATTCAGTTTTCCAACAAGCTATGGAAGACATCTTACATGGGTTGTCTGGTGTAAAGATATATCAGGATGATGTTCTGATACATGGTTCCTCACAGAAAGAACCTGATGAGAGGCTTAGGGCTGTCCTGGTAAGGTCTAGGTCTCGCAGACTGACCCTACGTGAGAGTAAGTGCAGGTTTAATCTTTCTGAAATTGACTACTTGGGACATAAGTTGATGAAGGATGGTGTGAAATCAAGAGATCATTTAGTGAAAACCATTGAAAGTCTTTCAGAGCCACAAACCAGGGATGAGTTGGTCACTTTCCTAGGAATGGCTGAATATTATAATAAATTTGTCTCTCAGTTTGCCTCACACACGTTTGTTCTAAGATCACTTTTAAAAGAAGTTGTAAAGTTTATATGGTCGCCTAAGTGTCAGGTTGATTTTGAGGATATAAAAAATGCTTTGAGCAGTGCCCCTTCACTTCGCAGTTTTGACACTACAGCCCAGTCCATTTAACTCACTGATTCTAGTTCAAAGGGGCTGGGTGCTGTTCTTAAACAAGTGAAAGGTGGAAAAGACGTGACCATTAAGTTTCTCTCTAGAACACTGGTAGGACCGGAAGTTCAGTACTCCGTCATAGAGAAAGAGACTCCGTGCATTTATTGGGCTATCAGGAAACTCAAAATATTTCTTTGTGGAAGCTCATTTATTCTACACTCAGATCACAAACCATTGAAAGACTTGTTCACTAAGAAGTGTCTGGAAGCTGTTTCCTCAAGAATTTGTAGGTGGATTGTTGTTCTTCAGGACTATGATTTTGTTGTAAATTATATACCTGGGGTAGAAAACAAAGTGTCAGGTTGTCTTTCTCGTCTTGTTCAGACCAATTCGAGTTCTACTCCTGAGAGATTGGACGACCTGTGGGATGATGATGAATGCAAGGTATGTGAAGTAATAACAGATGTTTTGAGCGAAAAAGAATGGATGGATTCAATGAGCAATGATGTCATAATTTTGAAAGTATGTGAGTTGGTGACTGAAGGGTGGAAAGATATAAATGGAAGAAGACCGTAAGTTCTGGAATGTTCATGATGAATTGTCTATTAGCTCTGGCTTACTATGGAGGGATACAAAATTAGTTCCTCCATCTTCTGCCAGATCAAGAATCATTCATCAGGCACATCAGGGACACCAGGGTATTTCAAAAACTAAAGAGAGGATTTGTTTACATTTCTGGTGGCCTGGTGTTGATCTTCAGGTTGAACGAATGGTGAGGGACTGTGCAGAGTGTAATACATTTGACAAAACGTTTAAGACTAGAGTTCAACCTATGGTGATACGTGAGGAGCCCACCAGGTGTTGGGAAGAAGTAGCTTTAGATCTTCTAGGACCCATTTCTGGGTATTCTGGTCAGTGCAATGTGTTGGTCTTAATGGACATGTTTTCTAGATGGCCAGAGATCAAAATTTCACGAAGCACAGAAACAAAGGATGTTATTTAGTTCCTGGATGAGATTTTTGCTAGAGAGGGTCTTCCTGACTGTCTTTTCACAGACAACGGGGTCCAGTTGGTCTCAAGGAAAATGGAGGAGATCTTGTCAAAGAGGGCGATCAGACACAAACGGTGTGCCCTCAATCATCCCGAGACCAACGGGATGGTAGAGAGGTTTAATCGTGTCCTCAAAGAATCCATTCAATTGGCTAAGCTCCAAGGTAAGGACTGTAAATCAGAAATTTCAGAGCGTGTAAGAGTTTATCGTCTCACATCCCACTCCACCACAAATAAAGTTCCCTTTGAACTGTTCAGGGGGCATAGTCCAAATACACGACTGTTTCAGTCTTGGATGAGAGACAAGCGTGTTGATGCAAATTCAGTGGTGTTTTCTGATGCTGGTGCTGTGCTTTCTAATGCTGTTCCTTGTCATGAATCACAAAAGTTGAATGCTTTAAAAAGAAAGGATTACTTTGATGTCAGGCATGCTGTTTTACACACATGCGTGCGTGTGGGTGACAAAGTGAAAGTTTGTTTATCCCAGAAGTCTGGGGGTATTTCAAAATTTTCCCCTCCATTTGTTGTTAAAAAGCTTTTTCGAAATGCTGTGAAATGAAATGATGGTCGTATTTGGAACTTGAGTAGGATTGCCCCTTTGCATGCTAATGGCTCTTCCGTGCCAGAGGTTCCTGAAGGGTCGTCCGAAAGAGCATCTATGTTGCGCAGAAGTTCTCCTTATAAGAAGAACCCGATGTTAATTCGTGACTTTGTTTTACATTATTTTTTTTATTTGTTCTTATGTAGAGGGGAAAGGTGTGTAATAACCTGATGTTTAACATGTAATTCATTCCTGTGTATGTGTATTGATTCGTTTCGCTTAGTTCTAGAATGTTATTCACTGAAGCTCTTTTAGAATTCCCAGTTGTCAGTTGCTGATTAGGAGTTGCGTGGATAGGACGTTTCTTACACAGATGTTACTTGTAAATAAAGATTATCTTCCTTCAACCTTCACTTCGTGGTGTGACCAGCCTTATTACACCCAGCCCCCAGAGTTGGTTGCAATAATGCCAGTAGCTCCCCATTGGAGTCCAAATGCCCCATTTCCAGCACAATATCTACATCACTCTCCCTGCCTTGTTCTTAACTTGTTTTGGAGCCATCATACCGCAGCTAATTGAATGCACCTGCACCTAACCATTACCCCCGAATAGTGTAGGTAGACTCAACGAAATGGCAGGGCAGTAATAAACAGAGTGAAAACATGCTACAGAGGTACGCCCTGCATCCTTTTTTTATATTGAACCCAAAAACACGTTGACAATTGGAAAAAAGTTCAAGAATAAAGCCAAATAATACTGCAGACTATGTTTGGCGTGTTGAGCACCAGTTATAAAATGCTCCAGAGCACCACCGCTACATAGTTTCAAATTGATGCCAGGGTGAAAAGAGAACAGGAGAAGTACAAACAGTGCACTAGAGGTAAAATATAATGAGTGCTGCTGCTTGGTTAAAGTCCTGCAGCTGCTTTTACACTCTGAAAACATTGTATCCCAACTCCGAAACCCACCAAAACGACTGTGTCTAAAACTGAAAAGGATGAAGAAATCAGCCACCACTGGCCACTGCTAGCCAATCGTCTTTCCTGTCCTTGAAAAAATACTCTGCCGTCGGACCATCTGCAACAGTGCAGCCAGGCCCTGTCACCAACAGGAAAGGTAGACCTTCCTCTCCTATCTGCTCTGTCAGTCACCATTAAGACCACCCAGCGAAAAAAAGGCTCTTGGGGAGACTACTATAGGACAGCAAAATATTCAGGCATAGGCATAGTTTGGTCCAAACAAAAACAACAAGGATGGTGGGAAGCAGAGGGCTGAAGGAGCACCAAGCAGTTACAATATGACATCACTCTGCCCTAACCAGCTTAATCTAACGACTCTGCAGTCTCCACCGGCCCCTTCAGAAGGAGCCTGATATGTGGGATTGTATCCCACATACACAGCTCCCATCAAACTGCAGATTGAAACCCAAACAATTACGTAGGTCGTTTGGAGTTCCCACTCCTCAGGTGGGGCTACACCTACCCAACGGGGGCCTCCATTGCAGCAGTGCCCTTTGTTCATTTCTTGAATTAAATAATATTTTGTGATTACAGAAAGGAACCAGTGGCTCTGTAACAGATTTCCCATATAAATGTTCTATTCCACCATCTTTCACTTTGTAACCATAGTTGTGTGCATAGTAAATCCCATTTCCTGAATTCGTCTCTTGAACCACAGATAAACCATTGATGAAATACTCTGATTCAGAGGGAATAGCAAGCATGTCAAAATAGTCACATTGCTAATACATCCAACAGTGGAGACACATCAGGCATGGTCTCTGGAATTGATCGTAAGGGGGGAGGGCTAGATAAAACTGGTAGGTACTCTTTCAAGGAACCCTACAAGGGACAGTTGTGAAGTTGACGAATGTGCATCAGTCTGCACAGGTGTATATTAAATGCCAGAGCAACCAGGGAGATAATATTTTGCCCTTTGCTCTGGTAGTTCTGCATAAGAAAGACTGTTAAAACTATTTAAAATAGCTACATATGAAAACACAGCCAACAGACAAGGAAAAAAGGTAGGGGACAGAGGAAGTCAACCATTCAATAAAATTGCTTTCTTAAATCCTAATAGTCGAGTTGGAAGTTTAATTCTGGAAACGTATACCAAGCAATCTCAAATGTCTCCACTCCAGCTTATTTTGAACTGTGTAAGAATCTTTTTCTCAGCATATCAAATGCACTATGTCCACAGACTATGTTTCTAGTGACGACTGATAATGGACATCCAATGCCAAAAAAGTTCACTCTGAACATATGACTGCCCTTAGCACCTGCATTATTACATTATCTGTCAGACTCAAGTATTTACTTGTACCTCCTAATATAAGATTTATAACAGAAAGTAGAGACTTCGGGTCATGATAGAAACAAATGTTTTACAAGTACGAACTTCCAGCATGCAATCCCCAAAACCACTTGAGTCTAACAGTTCGGACTTTTGTATTTTTTTCTGTGGACGACATAGCCTACAAATAATGTTTTGCTTCATCCAACAGATCTTAAGATCTCTAGAGCACCCATGGGTTTTGGCTTGTGTTCTGGCCACACTCCTGCTTTTCCCAGAGGCTCAGATTATGAGTTTAATATGCTCTATAACTAAGTGAGTGGGCCATTCACTGAGTCATCTTATGTTATGCATTTCTCTCTCCCACCCCATTGACTTTTCACATTGCTCATGCGACAAACCTTTTGTGAATATTGTGAAATTAATGAATGAAGCAATGGTTCTGGACTCTATGCTTTCAATTGTCCAGCCACAATGTGCAGAAACTGCACAAAATCCATAACCAACGGTGGGGGGAGTGCACACCCAGTGCCTAACTGTTGAGAAACTCATTATATGTCCTACAAAAGAAGCCATTACTTTAAAGATGGAGTATATTGTTGCTAAACCTCAAGGTGTTTCGTAGCCTACATTATATTTTCAAGCTACTGGGTCTTCTTGCTTAGTGTAAAAAGAATCAGGTTTAATTATTTTTTTTTTCTTAAAAAAATCCATTAATATTACGTCATAACATTTCCTCAAAAGAGAAGACCATCTCAGATATTTTAGAAAGACAATAAATAATATATCAAAATTCATTCATAGATATACAGAGAGAAACAATATTAACATAACTACATGATTTACACTTAACAATTTCCTTAACTAATATATCATGCATAAAGTGATTGTGCGTAAAAGTTACTAGGTACTCGTTTACTGCTTCACTAAGGGGCCCATATCTTCTGCCCAAGCTCTCTTTTTTTTACCCTTTAATGGATATACTGCAGATTCTATATTATAGAGAGCGAATTGCCTAGGTCTCCGATTGGAAAAAGAAGGAGGATCTACATTAATCCATTGAGAAGTAATACAAGAGCGAGCAATGGCCATGGCAAAAAGCAAAAACCCTATATTTGCTCTATTTCTTTTATTTGCTTCTATATTGTCTAATAGCACTGAGATAAGTAGCATAGGAGTGATTAAAAATGGGAAATCTAAGGCCTTAGTTAAAAAGACCTCTAGTTCCTGCAGGAAGCTTTCCAGTTTCGGACACGTAAAAAACATATGTAAAGAATCGGCTGCCACTAAATCGCATCTATTGCATTTTCCTCCTCTTCCCCCTTAGACCCATGTCACAACTTTCGCTGGAGAATAATATAGATCAAAGACTGACATATAATGTTGGCTTCTAAGATTACCTGTTAAAATCATCTGATTTACGAGCTCCAAGGAATCCTCTATATACACTGAATCCCCTAAACATTTTGCCCATTTCCGGTTCTGAACTTTCAAATCATCCGGGAAAGATTGTATTAGATTTTGATAAATCTTCCCTATCCTAGACTTGTTCCTCATTAATTCAACCAAAGGAACCTTTTCTGATATTCCCTTTATCCTGTTCTCATTGTTGCCAAGAAAGCTTCTTATGTGTTGGAATTTCAAAAAGTCCCTGTTATCCACCCCAAACTTTTCACGTAAATCCGTAAAGAACATAAGTTGTCCTTCCATACATAAATCACCGAGGTTACTAATTACTTTTCCCTCCATCTGAAAGTAATTTGATCCTGAAATATTATTGGAAGTATGCCTGGCGCCGAAAATGGAGTGTATGCATTTAGATTTGGGATTTTTCGTCTCACTTGTCTCCACACTGCATAAGCTGCCATTATGATTTTAAATTAGTTTTTTTCATAGTAACTTGATTCTAAAACCTTGACGAATCACACTTTAGCTTCCTCCCCAATCCTATTTCATATATTGTTGGACTGACTTCCCTTGATACTGATGCTGTATCTCCCACCAAAAGAATACCCATATTTTGCAGCATTGCCGCCCGATAATAAAGAAAAAACTAGTAATTGCCAACCCTCCCAGTTGTTTTGGGAGGATCGTCCATTTGGCCCCTCTGCTTGGTTTACGGTACCCCCATTAAAATCTCTGACAAATTCTATCGATCTTGGCTAAGGTAACTGAGGAAAATTGTAACAGGACCATTCTAAAAATGTATAAAAACTTTGGGAGGACCGAAATTTTAATGACATTACTGCGACCACACAACGAAAGGTGAAAATGATCTAACTTCTCCAATGTTTTACTAACATTATCAATTATTGGAGTGATGTTTATATCAGGTATTTTATCTATTGCACCCGTAATCCTTAACCCAAGGTAAATTGCTTACTGAACAACCGGGTAATCCATTGTTTGAGCAGGTCCAGAACATAAAATGTGTGTCTTCTCGATATTTAGTTTATAGCCTGAGAAGATTCCAAACTGTTCTGCCAGCAGCTTTACCTCTGGAATAGCCGAGATAACATCTGTGGTGAGAACTGCGATGTCATCCACATATGCTAGTGCTCTATAATTAGTATCACCCACCTTCACAGCCTTAATATTGGTATCCGACTCTATTTTTTGTAAGAAAGGATCCAAATAGAGGGCAAACAGTAGAGGAAAGCACGGACAACCCTGCCTCGTACCTCTACTGATACTAAACTCCCTTGAGCTTTGACCTGAAATACGGATTACAGCCTTTGGGGAGAAATATAATGTCCTGACAGCCTAAATGAACTCTTCACCAAATCTCTTCCATTGTAGGGCATGCCATAGATACCGCCAGGAGACCCTGTCGAACGCTTTCTCGGCGTCCTACAGGGCTATCCCCAGCGGTAATTCCGTGGCCTGTTCTCGATCTAATAAAGCTATGACCCGGCGCACATGGTCTGTTGTATCCCTTCCAGGGATGAATCCATGCTGATGGACCGATACTAGAGGGGTGATGACCTTACCCAATCTGGTTGCTAGTATCTTAGCATAGATTTTACTATCGCAGTTTATAAGTGAGATAGGTCGGTACAATGCAGATATGAGCTCGGATTGCCCCCTTTAAAAAAATAAAATACTATCGCTGTCTTTTGCCATGAATCTGGAGAGTGTCCCCTCTGAGCCCTTCAACATATTTGCTAAATCCCCTGCTGACAAGATTTAAAGAATGTTCTATAAAACTCAAGGGGGATACCATCAGGGCCAGTGGCCTTCCCGAGGTCTAGAGAGTTTAAAGATGCTTCTAGTTCTTGTAAAGAAATTGGTAATGCAAGAATTTTATTTTGTGCATCTGTAACCCTCTTTGTTTCTAAATCTTTGAGAAATGCTACCTCGGGCTCTCTATCTGCTAAAATCCCTCCCTCAGTATAGACTTGTTCTTAGGAGTCTTTAAAACATTTAATATTTCTATTGGGGATTCTTGGATCTTTCCTAATCGATCGTTAATTTTAGTGATTCTATTCACAACCTCTTGTTGACACAGGTGTTTTGCTAAAATTCGACCATTATTCTCTCCTAATTCATATTGTTCAGTTCTGTATTGTACATACTTAGCCGCTACTTCAACACCAAACTGTTGATATATTCTAGCCTTGATAATTGATATTTCCTGCAGGCAATCCTCAGCCCTTTGTTAACCCTTTCCATTAGCTCAAGTTCCGCCAACTCTAATTGCTTAAACCATTACCCTGTTCGGTTTCGCAGGGCTTTATGTCGGGATATTGAGAAGCTTTAAGGTCTCACCTCTAATCCCCGCCTTGAATGTATCCCATACAGTAGTATCGGTAGATGATCCTCTATTTATATGAAAAAATTCAGCAATCCATTTTAGCATATGATCTTTGTAAGGCTGATCATATAGGAGTTTTCTTTCAAAGGTCCACGGCCTCTGAAGCCTAGCATTCACTGCGAAGAGGATTTCAATTACCAGGGCGTTATGATCAGAGACTGTTCTTGGGTAACTTTGCTGATTGGTCAGATACAAAGAAATAATCCAATTGGACTAACATGTGGGGGGCGGAGTAAAACGTAAATCCTGGATCCATTGATCTATACTCAAACCAGCTATCTGTAAGGCCTTGTTCCCTTACTAGGCTTTGCAGAGCTTTATAAACTTTCACTTTCCTGCCCTGGTATGGTAAATCAGTGTTCAAATTGAAGCTACTAGCTAAATGAATGTTGAAGTCACCACAGAAAACCAAGGGACGTGGCCATAAAGCAAGTTCTATTCTCAAAAAATGTAATATCTCAGGATCATCTAGAATAGACCCATAGATAGAACATATTGTGAGGGGCTCACTACCAGCTATCTGTTCAAACTCCACTATAACCCATCGCCCCATCTTGTCTTCCCTAACTTTCTTACAGGGGGGGGGGGAAGAGCTTGCCAGGCTTAAAGATGGCTGCTTAGTGCATTAGCTCCGCCAACCGCCAGAATCATCCGACAGGGATTTGCTGCTCCTGATGCCGAAAACCTACAGAAACGATTAAGGCAACATTGCCTGAGCAGCGGCGATTCTAACAATACCTTTCTGGGGCATGTGGCTGCTTGGCCCTCCGGTTTGCCGGCTGCACGGGGTGGCTGGAACTTACCTGCCGTGTCCCTTCAGTTCTGACGCTCCAGGCTTGAGGCGATGTGCTAGCTTGGAGTGGGCTGCGTGCCTCACATCGGCCCTGCTTTTTGTGGGCCCCTTGCTGCATTTTCGGGGCCCATCTGCTGTGCCCCGTGATCCTGGTGAGGAGGACGATCCCTCTGCGGATGGCCTTGCTTGGATACTGACTGACCCGCTTGGTGGATGGCGATTGGGGCCTGTCTCACCTCCGGTCTTCAATCTCTTTGGCAGGTTGAAGTTACGCTGTGGAGTCTGGCGTGATGCTGAGATCGGACTGGACTACACGCACATACCAGTTGCACTGGGCAAACCGGATAAATCGCAGCCTAAGCTTAATTTCGAACAGGGAAAATCTAGGCGTAATGAAGATACAGCGGAGTCTGCATTATCTGACACTGAACGCCCAGCAGAGGACACAATAGGGGATATCAAGTCAATTTTTGCATCAATGCAAAAAGGTCTAACAGCTATAGACGCCAAGATCGACACCCTTGCTTACAGAATGGGCAGGATGATGGAACGGGTTGATAAATATGCAGTACAAAAAAATATGAAGAAAACCCTCATTGCCCTATAGGGCAGAGCTGAAGATTTAGAGGTGAGATCGAGGCAGAGCAATCTCCGCATAACGGGCCTTCCAGAATGTACTGCGACAGGCAATATGGAGTTGTTCATTGAAAAACTACTCACTACACTACTGGGAGCCGAGGTCTTTTCGCCAATGTTTGTGTTAGAGAGAGCACATCGCTCGCTTGGCCCTAGACCATCTCCTGGAGCCCCCCCTCACCCTATTATAGCCAAACTTTTGAATTACAGAGACAGAGATGCTGCGCTCCATAGAGCTAGGGAGCTCGGCTCGTTGCAATATGAAGGCTCACAGATCTCCTTGTTCCCTGACTTCACCCTGAAAGTCCAAGAGGCCACAAGGCAATTTGCACTTGTGAAACGTAAACTACGTGAACTGAACATGGACTATGCAATGCTATATCCGACGCGCCTTAGGGTACGTCGAGATGGCAGACAACAGATCTTCACGGACCCTCACTCCCTCCAGAGGGCCATCAAGGAGTGGAGCAGGACAGGCGGGTCTGCCAAGCCTCGAGATAGTGATACACAAGTTGATGCTGCATCTGGAGGCCTAGATGAGAATGACTGACAAGGAACAGATGCTGCGCCCATTTGCATGTAGTGTCTATAAACTGCCTGTAATATTTGCTATATGATATATAACTGTACTGTCGATAGTCAAGTTACGGTCAACTGCTTTACTATGCAAACAAAGTGACTTTTTGTTTACTGCCTTTAGCCACTTGACCCTCATAAGTGCCGTTAAGTAAATAGTTACGCCGCTAGCAATCTGCAAATGGGGTTATATAACCTATGAACCAGTGGTTTGGAGTAGATAAGGACAGATGATGGACTGCTAGGCAACATCTGCCCCAGTGCATAGCACGCACTTTCTCAATGTAGCCACCTACTTTAATTTTTGGATTGTGATTTCTATTGCTACGTTTTTTCAGGGAGGGTTGGGAACTCGACTTTGCATTGTTGGGGTGCGCAAGGTGTGGATGGGGGTATGGGGGTTGTTTAGAGAGTTGGATGTTTTTTTCTTATTCTTTCCTTTTATGGATTACATGCTGTATTCTAGCACTCATGATGGGAGGAGTGGGGGGATGGGATTGGGCGGAGAACACAATTTGTGCAATTCTTATTGTCATGATGGAACTGCAGACTAGGGCACGCTTGCCCAAACAAATGACTTTTATGACATGGAATGTCTGTGGTCTTAATGACCATCGCAAGGTGCAGAAAGTTATTGCCTATCTGAAATGAAAAGAGATTGACGTTGCGTTGTTGCAGGAGTCTCATCTACCCCCGGGCTCTGCGCTACTTACTGGTGGCAGGTTGGCAGGGATTTCACATGTGGCTGGCTTCACTTCCCAACCTAGGGGTGTTTTGACTTGGCTCAACCCTAAGGTAGGTTTCCAATTAGACCTATTAATGACAAACTCTGCAGGCCGATACGTATTGTCCCGGTGCTATAGCCCAGAGTGGGAATTTCTGGTGGTCAATTCATATGGTCCAAACTATGACGATCTGGGATTCTACCGTTCCTTGCTTGCCTTACTTAAAGACCGCAGTTCCCTTCCGATATTCTGGGGGGGGTGATTTTAATTGTATAATGGATACGATGCTAGATCGCTCAAGGGGCCCTATTCGCCCCCTTTCAGCCTCGGCGAGGGCAGTGATGGATATCGCTTTGCAACTTCAGTTGACAGATGTCCTGTGGTCGCGTTTGGGAGAACGTGGGGGGTTTACACATTACTCCGCCCTACACGATATTCATACCCGCATTGATTACTGGTTTATTTCGCAATCCTTGCTGCCCAAGGTACAGACCTGTTCTGTCTTGCCCCGCTCATATTCGGACCACTCCCCGGTCACGATTGCGGCTGCTGTGCCCAATCGTTTCCCTCCCCCTTTTTTGTGGCGCTTCTCCCCCTATTCGTTGTTAGATTCCGTTTTCCATTCAGAGCTCAATGGTGCGATCTCGGAATACTTCGAGATCAATGTGGGTCTCAGTCGACTCCTTCACCACAGTATGGGAAGTGTTCAAGGTCTTCATCAGAGGCGTAGCCATTAGTAAACATGTGGGGGTTCTTCGGGCTATTCGGGCCGTCTTGCTTCTCTGGAGTCCTGTCTACTGGATCTGGAATCCCGCCTCTTAATCACTAATGACCTCGAGTTGCGGGAGCAACTTAAGACCATGTTGGCTGACTTCCACGAATAGGCTGACAGCGAGGTCAAATATATGGGCAAGTATGCTTCCGCTAGAGCCTACGGAGAGTCTGATCGGCCTGATTCAGTGGTGGCAGCTATGGCCCGGCGCCGACTTGCTGCTGGAGATATCATTGAATTGGAGAGAGAGGATGGATCGCTCCTGACCGGTCGCACGGACATTAATGCTCAGTTCCGCTCTTACTACCAAGAGCTGTATAGCTCTAAACTTGCCCCTGGCGATGAGGATATCTCTACCTATCTAGAATATATTCAGCTTGCCTGGTTACAGAATTGGCATTGGGAATTTTTGATGCGCCCTATCGATGCTGCAGAGGTATGCCTCGCTTTGGGATCAATGCGGGAGGGCAGTGCTCCAGGGCTCGATGGCCTTACGGTTGCATTCTATAAGGGCTTTAGCGATCTCCTAATTCCTCATCTAATCTCTCTATTTCATGAGATGGCTGCAGACGGTATTATGCCCCTGTCTATGCGAGAGACGTTGATCATTACTATGCTAAAGCCCAATAAAGACCCCCATAAATGCCCCTCGTATCATCCGCTTTCCCTGATCAACGTGGACACAAAGCTGTTTGCGAAGGTCCTGGCCAATCGGGTCGCCACTTCTCCCTCGGCTTATAGGTCCTGAACAAGCTGGGTTCATCCCAGGTCACACGCTATTGCACAATCTCCGCACGGTTTTTAGGCTCTCCAGTACGTCCGCCCAGAGGTAAAGGCCGCCGCGTTTTTTAGATGCCAAGAAGGCTTTCGACTCCATCGAATGGAAGATTATGTACGCGGTGCTGCGGCGCATGGGTGTCGGTGAGGTATTTCTACAACTGATCTCGGTACTCTATAATTCTCCACTGGCTCGATGGCGCACGGGTGACGCGGTCTCTGCCCCGCTTCCTATCATGCGGGGCACCAGGCAGGGGTGCCCACTATCTC
Organism: Triturus cristatus; assembly: GCF_964204655.1. NCBI lineage: Eukaryota > Metazoa > Chordata > Amphibia > Caudata > Salamandridae > Triturus > Triturus cristatus. The sequence goes on along the minus strand of NC_140585.1, from coordinate 988,563,424 downwards.
CGTTGCTGTATGCTATTGCTGCAGAGCCTCTGCTGCGGGCATTGCGAGAATATCACGGGAATAGAGGACTTCGTTTTCCTCAGTACAATCTCATTACCTCTGCTTATGCAGACGATACTCTTTTATATATCAGAGATCCCGAAACCCATCTGTCGCCTGTGATACGTGAGGTACTGCATTTTGGTGGCCTCTCAGACCTTAGCATAAATTGGGATAAATCCATTCTGTTCCCCCTGACTCCCGCCACCACTCAGTTTCCACTTGATTTCCCGCTACAATGGACCACTGAACCGGTGCGCTATCTGTGCATTCAGGTGCATTCAGACGCTGACGCGATAATTAAAGCCAATTACGGTAAATTGATTGATAAGCTTGGGGATGATATAGATAGATGGATACGACTCCCACTGTCCCTGGCTGGTAGAGTCTCTTTAATGAAAATGATCGTACTTCCCCGCCTGCTCTTTCTTTTTACTAATATTCCCATAGTAGTTTCCCAACACCTGTTTCGCGAGCTCTGCTCCTGATGGTTAAATTAGCATGGGCTGGTAAGTTCTCTAGGGTCACCCTGGACACCCTCATGCTTCCGTATGCCGCTGGTGGACTGAATGCCACGAACTTAGAACTTTATTACAGGGCCGCACAGGCCTTTCATGCGCACAGTTGGGTACACCGGCCCCAGGATTTGCCCCATCTTCACATTGAGAAGGTAGCTGCTGCCTCGCACTCCCTCCCTCGTTTCCTTACCCAGACCCCCTCGAGGCGCTGCGGAATACCGGATTCGATTAACTCCGTCGTCCACGCATGGAATGTGTTACTTAGACTGTATGTTGGGGCACAATTATACTCTCCCTGAATGCTGGTCGAATGGTGCCAATGGTTCATACTTAGCTCGGAGAAAGGGACCCTGGACTCTCTTTTAAAAAACTTGCCACACAGAACATGGGTGACCTCTTCAGACATGGGTGGTTGGGCACATGGGAGGAGTTGGAGGGAGTAGATAGCACACATTCGCCCATGACCAGATTTCACTTCTTTAGAACTCGACACGCTATGGGGGCGTTGCTGGGGGAAGACTTGCAGGAGCCCATGGTCATCCCTCTATTTACGGCTCTGTTGAGTGCGCAGTCCCCAAGTAAGCTGATTTCCAAATTCTATGCTTCAGCTCTGAACACAAAGACTTCCTCCCTTAGCAAGGTTAGGCAAGCATGGCAATTAGATGTAGGTGTCTCCATTACTGATGACATAATGGATCTATTGTTGTGAGAATACTCGCAAGATCTCTATTAATGGTCGTCATCGTCTCGCTCATTTTACATTTTTAAATAGAGTGTATTATTCCCCCCTACGTTTATATGGACATGGATTAAGGGACTTGATGATTGTGAGCGGTGCCATATGCCGCAGGCAGGTTTCTTTCATCAGGATGAAACTCTATTGGGGATTAATATTCCAGAAGCTGAATGATATTCTGGGTTTATCTCTGGCTCCGGATCCACTACTTGCGCTCCTTGGCTATACTTAACCTCTTAAGAAAAGTGTACATAAATTGGTTGCGATGGGCCTTCTCCTTGCCAAGCGTCGGCTAGCAATGGGCTGGATGAGAGGTCCAGTGCTGACGGTAGCAGAGTGGGAACACAACATGATTTATTGTAACACCCAGTCCGACGTCTATAATGAAATGCTTCCTCCTGCCAACCGCCCGAACCGTTTCTGGGGTATGTTTGCTCAATATCAAACTAAACAACAGGCAGTTGGTGACTCTCCTGATGATTAGCGTATTATTGTATATATCTGATGTCTTCTTTTCCCTGCAAACTCATTGCCTTAGAATGTTTCCGCTTATTTATTGTATTATTTTGTGCTGTTTTTGCATCCGCCAGCATTCTTTGTAATCGAATTACCCCACCTGAGTATCATACTGGCGGCTTCGCATTTCTCCGCTCACCATGTCTTGTGTCCCTCACTTTGTCTCCCATTAATTGTTGACATGCTCTGTATCAATATTGCCATGGTCATATTTGCTTTTTTTGCCAGTGATCCATATTGGTGTTATGTTATTTTTTCATTTTTATCATTTGTAGTATGTATGTTTAGTTTCTTTGTTTTTTCAAAAACGCAATACAAAAATAAAAAATAAACTTTCTTACAGAGGCCTACCCCATTTTTTGAGAGGATAGTTACTCCGCTTGTGGTCGTCCCCTGATGGGTACATGCTAAAACGTCAAAACCCAAGTCTCGCAGCCACTCGCGCTTGTTCCAGGGTATATGAGTTTCTTGAAGACAAGCAGCTTCAATCTGCATATAGCGTAGGTATTTGGCAAGTATGCCCCTTTTACTCCTTTCATTAAGACCACATACATTTAGAGAGCAAATTCAAATTTTACTCATTGTCCTTGTATTGAAAGGTCTCGCGGTTCTGTCTCTCCAGCAGTAACATTACATTATAAAAATCTATTCATAGTATTTCCGTCTTCACAAAACATATGAAAGTATTATGACCTGTAACATCAAAAATTGTCTCAATCTTTGCTGCCCTCCCCCACCCTCTCCCTCCTCCTTACCCTTGAACCACACTCCCCTGCCTCCCACCATCTCCCCCCAGTGCCCCACCACCCTTCACTAACGTCAAGACCTACCAGGTCCTGTGATGTAAAGGGAGCCCTCCCTCATTCCCGCTCCATTCAAAAGAACCAAAAAAGTGAACAAGGTGAACAAGTCCAGCAGACCCAAAAAAGGGCCACCACAGCCCTCCTCTCTCGAGTCTCCCATACAGTAAATGTATCTATTTTCCCTATAGAAGAGAAGAGAAGAGAAGAGAGGAAATAGTATAGATTTACTCAAGAGATTGTAAAAACTCCTTGGCCTGTATTTCTGAAGAGAAAAAATGGGGGATTTCCAAATTACTTTCAGTTTTGCCGGTTTCAATAGAAAAACTTGCGCCCCCTTATTCTGAAATGGTTGTATTAGCTGTCAGAGTTGCCAGCGATGCTCTGCTGTTGTATGACAATAATCAAGCCTTACAAAAAAAGTATGACCATTCAAAGATCGCTGTCAATCCGGGCGGGCCAGATCATAAATTGCTTGGCGGAGGAGTAAATTACCTACAGAAATTGAAATAGCGCAAGGTTTATTCCCTGCAGATGCTGAGGAATTCCTCTGTTTAAAAAGGAACCTGTGAGCATGTTGTATTTCTTGCGCCCAATTCCAATCCCCCAACACAGGCAATGCCCCATTTTAGTAATTCCACAATAAACTTTAAAACATCACCCCCTCAACCCCCTTTGGGATGCCAAGGACCCTCAGGTTATTGCGTCTCTTCCGATTCTCGAACTCCTCCAATTTCCTATGAGTGTCCGACATTTGATTTTCCAGTGAAACTGTCATATTTTTGTGGGCTGAGGCTTCGGTTTCCAGCACATTTACTCCTTTCTACTTCCTCCATTCTTCCCATAAAGTCAGAGCAAGTCTTTGAGACCTTCCGGATTGCACCTTTCATTTTTCTGCATGAAGCCTGAACCCTCCGACTCGCGATGTGCGTCTTGTCTCCACGCGCCATAATACTTTTATATATAACGTTGAGGGAGGCAGGTTCATCTTCTCCTAATTTACTTCCAGCTAGGGGATTATTCCCTTCTAACTTTGAGGAGGCAGAGTAATCCCATAAGAGATCTCTAGTTTTCTTTCCCTTTTACTGCCCTTGTTAGGAGGTTTCTTCCCCTTTTTGACTGTGTCACCATCAATTGGAGTTCCATCTTGCCCCTTGTCTGACTCGTTAGAATCCGACAGCTGACCCTAGCTGTCTGAGTCGGACCAGTCTGAGACATCTGATAGGGAGAAAAACTTGTCAACAACTTCAACCCCCACGTCACCATCGTTAATATCTTCTTCTTTTGTCTAGCACTGGGATCAGCTGTTAGAGGTATTTCATTGCCTCCCATTATCAGTTCATTATGATTCTTCTGATTTCCCCTTTACCATCATGGCTCTCTATGACTTGTCCTGCCATTTGCCCCTCTCCACTGTGAATTATTGGAATTTGGCTCTTCTCACTAACCAAAGATGGATGTGTCTGTGTCCTGGAGAGAGCACCTTCCGTCTGACAAAAATTGCCGGATCCAATGTCTGGTGGTGGAGAAGCCAGTCTTAGGGGAGAGGGTTGGTCTTGCATCCGTGCCGTTTTTTTTAATCGTGGCTTTGCCTTCGTCCTTCAAACTGGTGCGGGTAGGTTTCTTGAAGAATTTCGGCGAAATGGCTTCTGTTTCCCCTGTTAGAGTCCCTTTCACTAAGGGTCCCTGGTCTGGTTTTGGTATAGGCTTCTTAGGCACTGCTCCTGTCTCTGCTCGGGGTTTTGAAGTTATCAATTTGACTGGAGACATTGCCAGCAGCGAGGTCTGAGTGGTGTCGCCAACAATAACAGCAGCTCCGAAGGCGGAGTACAGCGCCTGCAGGGCAACGCGAGCTGAAATTCGCAAAACCAAAAGAACCCGAAATGAAAGGGCGCCTGCAACCTTCAGGAAGCATTTTGCACGGCCGACTGCAGCTGCCGCTTCTCCCCGGAGCATGGTGGAGGTAAGCTGAAAAACCTGATATGGAGCGGTCAAGCTGGAGGGCTCCCAACGGCCGCAGTTACACAGCCGCCATCTTGCCGCTTCTTGTGTTGCTGTTGAATTCTTTCTAAAGATACACTATACTGTTTTCTGCAAACACCTGTTTTGTAAACCTAAGGCCAATGAGCATAAATAAGTGTAAGGTAGTGAAATTACCAGTGTGACACCCACCATGCTAAGACCACTAGGCTGATGGTTACAGACACGGCTTAAAAGAAACACGCAGCCTAAAAGGTATTTTATTTTCATGCCTAACAGCAGCAAGGCACAGCTCCCATAATTAGAACTCCTTTTTAATACAAAACAACCCTCCCAGGTCTATTTGGAATGTTTGTAAGGCATATCAAAACGATTTGTGGTGATGTAGAAAGCAAACTATCTTCTTAATCAGATGACCTTCAGTTCTTTATATTACTCCCAGGTCCCTTCTGTCCTCATCCCAAACATAAACAAGTGAGATAATCCTATCTCACCAATAGAAAAAAGAATGAAGGAATTCTGGCCCTAGCCCACCCCCTCTCACCAGGAGTTTATAAACGTACCTTACCCAGCATTCTCTCTGTTCTTTTTTTCTGTCTGCCGACAGAATGGGATGAGTTAGGAGCTGGTGGGCTCCTGGTGTACTCACGTCTCTGCTGCTTGGCGATGGAGATGTTGCTGGTGTTCGTGTCTCCCTTCCTGCCAGGCTTGGAAGCAGACTTGCTGGGATCCTCCTGGTTGGTACAGTGTTACTGCAGGTGGGGTCCTGGCTGTGCCTCCTGGATTGCCATGTAAGTTGGGAGGTGCAGCGTCATCTCCTTGCAGCTGCTGTTCCTCGGGCAGTGTCCTGGGCAGGTGTTGCTCCCTGGAGGAGGTTCCACTCCGGGTTATGTTGCCTGACTTCTGGCGTCCAGTCGAGGAAGTGGATGCGGTCAGCTGCGGGAATGTTTTTGGAGTCCTTATTTGCGGCCGCACTGGGTGAGTACCGCATAGCGGTTTCATTGCTCCTGTGGTGCTACTGCCTTCCTAACCTGAAAACACATGGTATAATCGGATTTCTGATGTTCCGCAGAATCGGGCCTAGTTGATGCCTCCAGGGAACCAGGTGCTATGGACTGCCTAGATTGCTCCTTTTCTTGCCTGTCCTCTGCAGTTACTCAGGATTGGGTTTGGTTAATTCCTGTTTTGGACACTGCTGGGTATTCGGAGTGCTGTAGACTTTGGGAGCAGTGGCTGGTTCCTGGTGTGTCCCGGTTCCTGTTTCTATTTCCTGTTTGGGCTCCTGGTGATGAATTGGTGTTGACAGGAATGGGCAAATGTTCCAGGAAGTGCAAACATGTGGAGCACTCCTCCTCTTCAGAGACTTTTTCCTCTGCTTCTCCGGCGTGGTCTAAACACCGTAGGGAGAGTGATGGTGCGAGAATCCAGAGATTGATTAAGGAGACATTGCAGGAGATGGGGGGGGGGGAGGGTCCCCATCCCAAATTCTCTTTTTCAGGTCAACCCTCTCATTCTTTCAATTCTGAGGACGATTGGCTGGGCAGTGAGGAGTATAAGGGTAAAAACATTGATAAGGACATGTTACCAGGCTTGCTTAGGCATGTCAAGTCCAACATGGGTTTTCCTAGCAACAAAACTCCCAGCACGTCTGGTGGTTCATTGCTGCACCAATTTCAGAGTTCGACGGCAGTGAATTAGCCGGTCCATCCCTACATCCATGAGGTGTTGAAACGGGAGTGGAAGGACCCTGAACGTATTATGATTCCCAGGTTCATGACCAAACTGTATCCTCTTCAGGACATGTTGAAGGACTTGCAGGACTCCATTCCGATTGATTGTTTTGTGGCTAGTCTGGTGGGTCTGACTTAGTTGGCTGTATTAGCGATCCTGTGGATAAGAAGGCAGATGCTTCCCTTCTGAAGGTTTACTCAGGTTTCCACCTGGCCCTGCGGGCTATCATTTATGGTTCTTATGTTGCACAGTCTCTTATTTCGGATATCAAGGCTATGTATCAGTCACTGGATGATACGTCTGACTGTTCTGGGCTTATACAGTATTGAACGGGAAGTGGAATTCCTTGATGTGTCCTTTGACGTGGTTTGGGCTTCAGCCCTTTCTGGGGGGGTTGGTGTGGTGGCTTGCCGCAAATAATAGCTTTAAAGGACTGGAAGACTGATTCCACTCAGAAAGCTTCTGCCCTACGCTTGCTTTTTCAGGGGACTATGATGTTTAGGGAGGAGCTGCACAAGCTTTTTAAGGACAAAAAGCACTCTTCTTCTTTTAAGCAGTCCTCCGCCGCGGTTGTTTCTAAATCACTTTTTCATCCACCCTCTCGGAGGCAGTTTTCTAGCGGTTATGGGAGGTTTTCTTCAGGCAGGGGTCGGTACATGAAAGCTAAATCCCCCCCGCTAAAACCTGGTTCTTGACTATATGGCAGCTGATTCCGGATTGTTGGTTGAAGGTCATCTTCAGTTCTTTCTTCTGGCCTGGTTGCAGTCATCTTTCAATGTGTGAGTGCTGGACATTGTTCACCTGTGGTATCGCATTGAGTTTTCAGAGCCTCCTACAAAATTAGGAATTCGTCCAACTCTTTGGCCGTCCTGTCGAACCAAGAGAGCCGAGCTGTCTCTGGGGATCATGTCCCTTTTGGCGAAGGGGGTGATTTAGGAGGTGCCTCCTCTGGAGATGGGGAGGGGATTTTACTCCCTGATTTTTCTTGTGCCCAAAGTGACAAGGGGGCTCTGTCTGGAGATAACTTAAAGGCCCTGAGCAAGTTTGTGGTTCATCTGCCCTTCAAAATGGAGACTCTTCAGAAGGTGATTCTGTTGGTTCTCTTGGACCATTTCTTGTGCACCCTAGATCTGCAGGTCATAATACTATTAAGTCCTGGTTCAGTTCTGCTCTTGCTAGTTCCTGATGTTTTGCCTTCGGGCCATCATTTTCAGTTTTCTGGTTCCTACCCTTTGGCCTGAGGTCTGCACTGAGGGTGTTCACCAAAGAGGTGGCGCCATTGGTGGCTTCATTCCCTCTTCAGGGTGTCCTTGTCTACTCACACTTCGATGATTGGCTGATCCATAATCCATCTCGGGATCAGTTGTTGCTAGATTGGGAGTTGGTGGGTTTTGCTTTGCGGCCTCATGGGTTTCTGCTTAACCGTCCCAAATGTCAACTGGAACCCTCTCAGCACCTGATTTTCATCGGGGCTTGATTTTGCACTGATCTAAACAGAGTTTTCCTGCCTGTCTCTCAGGCAGTGACCAGGGGTTTCCTTGCTCTGGAGTTCTTGAGGGGGTTTTCCCTCCTGGCCCGTCTGTGGTTGAGGCTTCTGGGTCTCATGGAAGCAGCAATATTTACGTTGCCTTGGGCATGGTTTCATCTCCGGCCTCTATAGTTGCATCTGTTGGCCCATTGGGATCCTTTGTCTCACAATCTGGCCCTTATGGTTCTGGTGTCTCCTTCCATTCTCCCTGTCTTGTGCTGGTGGACGGTGTCAGCCAATCTTACTAGGGGTCTGACGTTGCAGCTCTCTCCTCCAGCAGTCCTTTTGGGTGGGGGGCAACATTATACTCTGGCTCGCTTAAGGGTCATTAGTTCTTTCTGTTAAGGATGCGTTCTTCAAATTGGCAGGAGTTGACGGCGGTGTTCCGGCTGTTCTGGAATTCCGCAGTAGGTTGTTAGGACGCAATGTGGTGGTGCGTTCTGACAACATGGTGACCGTGGCCTACCTGAATCATCAATGACGTACCAGAACCAAGTCTCTTAATGCAGTGGTGATTTCCTTGTTTTGTTGGGCTGAGGGGCATCTGCTGCCTCTGACGGCTGTTCATATCCGGGGAGTGGGCAATGGGGTGGGAGATGTCCTCAGTAGTTAATTCCCTGACTCCCAGGAGTTGTCTCTGACTCTGGAGGCTTTTTGGCTGGTGTGCAGGAGGTTTTGTCTTCCCTTTCTCGACCTATTCGCTTTCCGGCACTATGCTCAGCTGCCTCGCTTCTGCTCCCGTATCCATCAGGAAGGGGGATGGGGGTGTGGATGCTCTAACCATTCATTGGCCGTCACGCCTCTTGTATGCCTTCCCATCCCTTACACTGATCCCAGAGTTTTTGCCTCACCTAATGCTGCCATTTCAGCCTTCCCACTCTGCGTCTGTTGGCGGTTCGGGGTCCTTGGTTGCTCCCCTGCTTTCCATCTCCCCTGCGGTCATCCCTGATGTTGTCCCTCCCACGGCTGCGGCTGTCGGTTTGGAGTTCGAGAGGCAGGGGTGGGGAAGTTGGGGTTTCTCAGAGCATTTAGCCTTGGCTCTGTAGCAGTCTCAGAAACCTTCTACTTTCTGGGCCTCTGGGCAACACTGGGGGAATTCCCAGTGGTTGTGTCATACTCTGGAGTTGTCCCCCTTGGATTGCTCTCTGCCTGGGGTGCTGCAATTTCTCTAGGAGATGTTTGAGAAGAGGTTGTCTGTTTCCACTTTGCAAGCTCAGTGGGCCACTATTAAGGTGTTTCGTTCCCCTTGGGGGAATTTGTCGGATGTGGATGGCTTGATCTATTGGTTGCTGCAGAGTTTTTTTTGGGGCTCATCCTGTGGTGAGGCCATTGTTTCCTTTTTGGGACCTTCTCCTGATGTTGTGTGCTTTAGTGGCTTCTCCCTTTGAGCCTTTGGCTGAGGTGCACATCAAGTTTGTGACAATTAAGGCGTTTTTTTGATGGCCATTACCTTGGCCAGACGCCTTGAAAAATTGGGGGCCCTGATGGTGATAAGCCTTTTTTGGCTTTTTCAGAGGATGGGGTTGTCCTCTGGGTTGGATTCCTCTTTTGTCCCCAAGGTTTCTTCTCAGTTCCATCGTTCCCAAGAGTTGGCGTTGCCTGCTTTGTGCACTGATCCGGTGCCTGGCCATGACCTTCCTTGGTCTTTGCTTGATGATTGCTGGGCTTTGCGTATCTGTCTGGATTGCACATGTCCTTTTAGGAAGATCCACTCCCTATTTGTGTCTTTTGGGGTTTCCTCTTGTGGGGGGAAGGCTTATTCTTGTTCCATTGGTCGCTGGCTGAAGCAGGTCAATATGTTGGACAACTCTCTTTCAGGTTCCCCCTCCTCTGGTGGGTGTGCAAGGTTGTTCTACCCGAGGGATAGCAGCCTCCTGGGCTGAGGTTCGGGCGGTTTCTCTGTCTGAGAGCTGTAGGGCTTCTACTTGGGCATCCTCTAATGCTTTTGTGAGGCATTATTGGATGCAGAATTTTCTGGTGAATGATTCTAATTTTGGTTTGGGGATACTGCAACCTGTGTGCTCCTGAATTCTTGTTTTTCTGTATCAATAAATCACTGGGTGTTGCTGACTGCCTTGCATCCTGGTGGTTTTTTGTTGATGAAGGCCGGTTGTTGCTTGGGTATTCTCACTTGTTTATGAATGGGACGAAGACAGGAGGGACCTGGGGGTAATGCCCTATTACTTACCAGTAATCTTCATTACGCCTGGTCCTGTTGTCCTCGTCCATTCATTACTACCCCCCCCCCTCCTGAACATGACAGCCTTTATCTGTCGCTTGGTCGTTCAGAGGGAATGCTGGGTAAGGTACGTTTATGTACTCCTGGTGGGAGGAGAAGGGGTAGGGCCAGCATTCCTTTGTTCTTTTTTTCTGTCGGTGAAAAAGGATTATGCCACTTGTTTATGAAATCGACGGTGACAACGGGACCAGTTGTAATGAAGATTACCTGTAAGTATGTAAGAATTAGGGCATTAGCCTGTCTAAGTTTGTACAAATTCATTCCACTTTAGCATATGGAGTGTATTTTAGGTATTCCGTAATATGAAAGATGGAGGGATCTTGTTCAGGTGTATAAAGGGAATTATGGAAAGTAACAAATTAGTTTAAATATCTTCATCCTTAGAAACCTCTTCATTATTCAATGTGAAAATATAATTTATTTTCTTCCATTCTTTCCTTCTTTTTAGGTAGTTCACTAAGAGTGTACATGAATTAATTTTACTACCATAATATTGTGCATTTTGGTGGACTAAGGAAGACAAGGCGTGTTCCATAGAAATAATAATTAAATTAAATTTCGCTTTGATAAGGTCATTAGGAGAGTTCTGGGACTGTAAGTGGTAGTACTTATATTCCAATTTTGTAATATCTTGTAGCAAAGAGAAAGTCAATTTATCAAAGTGTTTCTTTTTATCTTGTAAATATTCTAGAATAGACCCTCGAACTGAGGCTTTAAAGCATCCCATATTATTGGGAGAGTAGTGTCCTGCATAGTATCAAAAATGAAAGAGTCTGTAATAAAAATCTTAAATTAATTTGTAACGACATGGTCTAAAAGAAGGGAATTATTAAGTGCCTGATTACGACTTTTGGCAGTGGGCTTTATGCCACCCCAACACTCCAGCATCGCCAAGAGTCGCTGCTGCACACCTGCCAGATTACAAGTAATTTTGTGCTCTGGCAGGCTGTCGGCATGGCGGTCCCATGACCGTGCTCTCTAAAGGTTCATTGTGAGCCTTAAACAAAACCACTGCAGAACCGCCAGTATACGTTTCTGTACAGGAAGGAATGCACCATATCGTGCATTCCTTCCCATGCAGGAACTGGCGGTGCAGAAACTACAGGGGGCACAACATATGCCATCGCTATGCACCCCTAGGCACAGGGGCAAAAGAGTGCCCTGTAGGGCATCCTTTCTTTCTCCAGGGTAAGCAGTTACATGGATGAAGAACCTCCATGTAACTGCTGGTGGTGAGGAAAGTTGTAATATGCTTGAAGGTGCCTCAGAGGACCACCAATCATATTGCAGCCCTCAGACCGCCGCAGTACCACCAGGGATTGTGGTTCCCTAGCAGTTGCGGTGGTGCAATCGCAGGCCAACTGCCAAAGTTGTAATAGGGTGGTTGAGTCGCCGGTGCAGAGATGGCTGGACTGCCGCGCCCTCATGAATCTGGTGGTCCTCGGAGTACCAGACTCCTATGCAGGCCCTAAATCTCCATCTTCATGGGTGAGGTTGAAATGGTATGAGATCAAAATTGTAAATAAGAAGTGCATGATCAAAATTTATTATAGAACATATCTCAGAGAGTAAAAGATATTTTGCTAATGACTTATTTGCAGATGTAATACTTTTGCAATTGAGTATCATGTGTTGGAGGGTAAGATTATATTCTCATCATGTAATGTTGGATTGGCAGAATGCCATGTGTCAATAGGGGATTGTCAGGAAATGGCAGATCAACATGATTTGTGCATGCTACTGAGTATAAACCTAACTTTAGAATTTCTATCTAGGACAGGGTCATGCATTTAGTTGACATCTCCACTAAAAATAAAATATTTTCTATTAAAGTACAATAATTACTTAGTCTTATCATGCCAAAAATTATTATTACCTTTTGTGGGATCATAGATATTAAACATTGCAAGAGAAATTGTATCTATCAATAAATCAACAGCAGTTCATCTACCTTCATTATCATTAGATTGTGCTACAAGCATAACATTAAATCACTTATTAACAAGAATGACTGTTCCAATCTTTTTCTGCATTGCAGAAGAAACAAAAACCTGTGCAACCAAACATATATTACGTTTTAGTACTTTTGGTTCAAACAAATGTGTTTCTTGCAAAAGTGCAATGTCAGTATGAAGATTAACAAGATGCAAGAGAAGTCTCTGTTTTTCAATTGGGTTACCTAAACCCAAAAAATTCCACAAGATTAATCTGAATTGTAAAACAACCTAAGAAATATAAGTAACAAATGCTTACAACAATGAACAAAATATGGTGGCTTATAAAATTGACATTTTGTTGACAAAAAAGAGATATTTGAAAAGTACAAGAGTAAAGTGAATGGGGCAGAGAAAAGAAGATAAAAAATCAAGGAAAGAAGAGAATAAGAGAAAAATATAAAGAACATAAAACATGCAAAAATAGATAGTACAAGTCAACAGTAGGACATACCTAAATAGGAAGATCTTCAAACAAACAAGGGTCAAAGACTAACACTGTGGAAACTCCTGATGGTGAAGACATCAGAAATATATGTCAAGGCTGAAAGGGAAGCAGCAAGTAAAGAGAAGAAAAATAGTTCCTGTATAAACCAGGAAGTATATAGCTCACCAACATCACATTATATCTCATATAATAACAATCATGACATAGTTAACTCTATTGTTTCTTTTCTGCTCTGGTGAAGAAAGCTTTTGAGTATTGCAGGGTCATCATATATTATGGTTTTGTCTTTGTATGATACTTTGAACCTGCAAGGATGAAGGTAGCTGAATCTTGCATTGATAATCCTCAGCTAAGGATGCAGATTTAAAAATAGTTTCCCTCTATCCGCTGTAACTTTTACCACATATTGAGAAAAGTACAGTTTATGGGAAGACCATACAATTTGCTTCTTTAACCTAACAGAATTTAAAACTTTGAGTAAGTCAGTATGCTGAGGTTCTGGACTTTTAAGAGTCCAGAGGTGTCAGGGAAACAACACCCGAAGACCCCTGAGTTCCTTCCTGTCTCGGTGCACAAATAAACAGAGACGCAGGTTTCTCGATGGTGGCGTCAGAGACCAAGATTTATTCACTGCAGGGACACAGAAGTCATAGGAACCACACAGAGGCAGAATCTACGAGACTGTTCAAATTGCATTAAGTGGGTTGTTCCTTAAATACACGAAAAATGTCTTTAGGCAACATTACACGAATTTTTCTCATGCCCAACCCGGTATCCCAAACAAACAGTAAATAGATATCAAACAATAACTAATCGTAGGTTTTCTGTATTCGATCAGGTCCCCTTGTCAGTTTTCCATTCTTTGCCCGATCCTCCCCATCATAAAAATCGTAACATCCCCATTGTAAAAGCCCAGAAGGAGAGGAGCAGAGCCAGGTGCAAAGGATTGAAAAGTAGGATAAGAGGTGTTTATGGATCATAAACGGGCATGGCTACCGTCTTCGGCCTTTCAGTCAGGACAATGGACACGAGAACCAGTATAGCAGGACTGGCCTCAGGCAAGGGAGGCAGCTTGATTCTGTCTAGTCATGCAGCGTCAGCCTTTCTCGGGGCTCGAGCTTACGTATCCTTAACAAGGTGATTCTGCCGGGGTCATCGCCCGTTCATTGACTATGTGAGGGCAAGAAACAAAATGGATGCCGTAACTAAAATGGATGCCATGACTTAACAACAGAATGCCCTATTTCTCAGTGAATTCATGCTAGTTGCGCAGCGAAAACACTGTCATGCATATAATGGATCATTTACGGTTCATTGGTACCAAAATCGTGTCAGTACTACGATACCGAATACACGGGTTCGGATCGCTACAGAACCTCAGGCCGTCCTTTTGCCCTTACATAGGCAATAACTTACTCTATGTCAGAGTCCATTTCTATGTTCATCAGGTCACTGATATGTTGCTGAAGCATTACTCTATCCCGTGGCGTATCTCTAAAAACAGGTGGTCTTCTTACGCATGTCGAAACACAAAGGCTACATAAGGCAGGACCACACTGAACAATGAGACAGCACGAAAATAAAAATACCAACGCAACACCAGTGACTATCAGAACCTTCCATCCCCAAGCAGATAACAGACTCCAGAACCATCCCATTAATGACCAGTCACCTTCCTCTACATGAATAGAGTCAGAGATTTTGTGTAACTTAGAGATGGCCTTATATACCGTTGGCGCATTATCGGGGATAAAAACACAGCAACTCGATTGGATCATCTTACATACCCCACCTCGATCTGCAAGTAACACATCAAGGACCATACGGTTCTGTAACATCATGAGGCGATCCGCTTGAAGCTCAGCTGTCAGGTTACTAAGGGCACCCGCAGTTTCGGTGATAGTGGATTCAACTACCCGTGTTAGTTGACGTAAGTTTCTACTGTTGGCCATAGGCCCCCAGAATGGAAGGAAACCTTTGAAGAAGTCTCCTGCTTCTTGGCCAGCAGTATCTTCTTTACTGAAAACACCTCTCACAACTCTAGTTTTGTGATAGTCCGGTGCAGCAGTGTATGTCGGAGGTAACAGTTGAGCGATATAACATGAGCCTGAGAAGTCAGCAGGCAGCCATGTGTATGCTCTGTCTTTGCAAACAAAATAGGTGCCCTTAGCAGCTAAAAATGCAGGGGAAGACTGTGACGGGAAAACATATGTTTCGATACAGTCACTCTTCCCTAGTCGAGCTTTCGGATTCCTCCCATTTCCTTGCAAACAGACCTGACCTTGGTGTGGTACGACCCAGATCGGAGTCGAGCTTTCACGTTTGTTCTCACCCAAAGTAATGCCATATTCCGTAACATTCCAACCCATGTAAACTCGCAATTCATCCATGGGAATGAACGGAGTGTTATTGACGTCTCTAACCATGTCAGTGATTCCTTTTACCAAGGCTCTATTAGCGGAGTTATACCTAGTGGAACGCGGAGGTCGTGGAGGATAGGTCTCTAGGGCATAAGCGAACATGGTCTGAAATGCCCAGAATGATCCATTATAACTAAAGGGCAGAACCAGATAAGGGATGCCCTTGTCCATGGTATGTGGTATCAAGCCACACACCCAGCAGTTCGTTGTGTTAACCACTAGTTGATGTTGGTGCAAGAGCTGAATGAAAGTGTTATTTATAAACTCAGAGCGTCGAGCTTGCTCGTGGGCAGGAAAAGGATGGAAAGAATGAAGAGAAACAACAGTCGGAGAAACGGGAACACGGGGAGATACTGTAGATGTAACAGGTGTAAAGATCAACTGAATACCAAAAATAATTCCGCCTACCAAAGTTATTAAAACAATCAGAAGTGTCAGAGCACATTGCATTAGAAAACATTTGCTATACAATATGTCATATAGTTTTGTCTTGTGCACATTTATGACGTTAACCCGTCGCAGTTCAGGAAGCTCCATCTTCTACAACCGTTCGCAACGGATGGTTTGTACCTGTTAAAAAATTGCCTCTGTCTACCCTGGGAGGTCCCAAAGTAAACAGAAGAACTGACCTTGTGTCTGGTTCCCTGCAAATTAAAACAAGGCACAAGTTACAAGCCTACGGTAACCCAGATGGCAAGGTGAGAGAACAACAAAAACAAAAAGATAAAAATTTAGAGCAAACTTCCTGACTGAATGGAATGCGATGAGATCAAAACAGTTTTCAAACAGAAAGGTAATTATGCAATGTCATTAGTTCATAGCATGAGAACGTAGATTATATCTGTACTTCCCGGGTCTTGTCTGATCTTGGAATAGCTGGTCTACAGGTGCAGAAATGTTCGACTCCACAGGTGACAAATGTTCACTTGGTACAACACTCTGTCCAAAGTTCAAAGGAGCGGTTCCTGCTGAGGTGTCAGAGTTCTGCGTTTCAGTTCGTGGGTCCGTTATGTACTCTGCATCACTGAAAGGGATGAGCATAGGAACAGGTTCTGTCTCGGATACACCAAATCCCTGTCTGACCCAGTTGTCATAGGGGAGTGGGAGAGGGACACGCTTTGTATGGCTAGCGTGCACCCAATTCTTCCTTCCAGCTAGGCGTACAGCAGTTCTCGTTGTTAGGAGCACTTGGAACGGGCCCACGAATCTTGGCTGAAGGTTCCGGGTTCGCTCAAAATTCCGCACCACCACTTGGTCACCTGGTTTCAACGTGTGGCCTGGACTCTCTGGCAGTTTAGGCAAGGATTCGAATACCTGTTGATGAATAAGGCTTAGTTTAGCAGTCAGGTCATAAAGATAATCAATCAACATTGGATATTCAATCTGTTTGAATTCCTTTGGCCTAGGGACTCCCCAAACATTAGCAGGATGACCGAACACAATCTCATATGGGCTAAGCCCTACTCAAGAGTGTACAGTCGCTCTGGTGGACAGTAGAGCTAAAGGCAGTGCATCTGGCCAAGATAGACCAGTGGAAGCTTGAATTTTAGCAAGTTTCAGCTTCAGGGTACCATTGTACCCTTCAACCAAACCTGCTGATTGTGGGTGATTCGCACTGTGGAATTTCTGGACGATTCCCAGACCTGCACACACACTCTTCATAACTTTCCCTACGAACTCACTTCCATTGTCCGACCAAACAATCCGTGGCATACCATATCTGGGGAAGTACTCTTTGAGGAGGATTTTGGCAGTGGACATAGCAGTGTTATCCTTTAATGGATATGCCTCAATCCATCTTGAAAAGGCACAGACTACCACTAGGACATATTTAAGATTGTTACACCTATCCATGTGGATAAAATCCAACTGAATCACTTCAAAGGGACAAGAAGGGGGAGCAAAATGACCAGTTGGGGTTGGGGTTCCCTTGCCAGGATTATGCATCAGGCATATCATGCAGTTTTTCACCACTCTTTCCGCACACTTAGTAATTCCATCATTCTTCCATACTGGAGCTAACATTTTACAGATCCCTTTCGAACTGATGTGCGCCGCTCCATGCGCCATCGTGACTACTGCGAGCACATACGCATCAGGTAACATCCAACGCTGCTGTTCAGACAAATCAACCCAACATCCACTTGAATCCATTTTACCCGTTTTCTCCTTCCATTCATTCTTCTCATTTTCAGTTGCTTCATTCTGGATTGCCTTCACACTTTCAATCGTATTCTCATGCATTCCTGATTCAGCAATCCATCTTGCAGACGTTGCAACGTACATTCGGCTCGTCATGTTCCTGGCCGTCTCTTTGGCGACCTCATCAGCGAACGCATTCCCACGGCCAACATCATCCGTAATCTTTCGATGTGCACTGCACTTCACAATCGCAACTTCATTCGGTAGGGTCAGAGATTCCAATAGATCGCTGACTAACTGTCCATGTTGGATCTTAGTCCCATGGGACGTGAGAAAACCTCTTTCTTTCCACAGACGTCCAAAACTATGTGCTACGCCGAAGGCGTATTGGCTATCAGTAAATACATTCACTCTCTTTCCCTCAGCTAAAACACACGCTCTTGTTAATGCAATTAATTCTGCAGCCTGAGCAGAATTCTGACTCACTCTTGCGGTCTCCACAATCGTACTCAAAGTCGTAACTGCATACGCGGCCGTCACATCACCATTCTGTAGTTTAAAACACGACCCATCGACGTACAAAGTGCCATCTGGATCTAGTAACGGAGTGTCTTTTAAATCAATCCTACCTTTTGTCTCTTCCTCAGTTCTGAAACAACAATCATGGGGCTCTGAATCACTCGACTCCTGGGTAGTCGGCAACAGCGTTGCTGGATTCAATATGTTGCATCGCTTGATCTGAATGTGACTTGCCAAAAGCGTCAGCTCATAGCCTGATAGTCTAGCACTGGTGAGGTGCTGAGTTTTTGTTCGATTCATGAGTGTATCCACAGCATGTGGAACCATGACTACTAACATGTTGTTCATGACTAGTCCAGCAGACTGTCGAATAGACACTGCAGCTGCTGCTGTAGCTCTCAAACAACTTGGCAATGCTCTGGCTACCGGGTCTAATGTGGATGAGAAATATGCACAAGGCCGCTGTTTGTCACCAAATTGTTGCGTTAATACACTCAACGCACAACCTTCTCTTTCATGGACATATAAAGTAAACGGCTTACTGTAGTCAGGAGTACCCAACACAGGAGCTGAACACAGCGCATCACGTAAGTCGGAGAAGCTCTGTTGGCATTCCTCCGACCATGGCAAAGGGCTCGGAACATCTTTTCCAGTCAGGGCTACCAATGGTTTTGCCATGAGAGAAAAATTTGGGATCCATTGCCTGCAGTATGACGTAATACCCAAAAACGCACGTACTTCTCTCTGTGTGCTCGGTACAGTCATCTGCGAAATTGCTTTGATTCTCTCTGGGGTCAACCTTCTTCCCTCCTTTGACAAAAGATGACCTAAGTAGGTCACTTCTTGGCAGCAATATTGTAGTTTAGAAGGTGAAACCTTGTGATGTAAGTCTGACAAATGACGTAATAAAGAAATTGTAGCTATTTTGCAAGTTTCCTTGTCATCAGCAGCCAGTAAAAGATCATCTACATATTGGATCAGAGCAACACCAGGAGGAAGTACAAAAGCATATAATTGACTCTTCAATGCTTGGCTGTAAATTGAAGGGCTCTCACAATAACCTTGTGGAGCGCGTTTGAATCTGAAACTGCGACCTCCTAAGGAGAAACCAAAAATGTCTCTACTTTCCTCGGCTATCGGAATGCTGAAGAAGGCATTCTTCAAGTCGATCACTGTAAACCATGAGGCTGAGGCAGGAATCAACGTCAATAATGCAGTGATATCTGGTACCACAGGAAACTGCGGAATCACTATTTTGTTAACTTCTCTGAGGTCAATCACAAATCTGTAGATTGGAGGTTTAGACGGGTCAGTGCGTTTTAAAATCGGCAGAACAGGACTATTGCAGACATTTCCTCTAGTTTCCTCTATCACATCTTTCTGTATTAAGTCTTTCACAATCAGCACGAGTGCACGTTCACCTTCATTCGAAATCCGATACTGTGGGATTCGTGGGAATCTAGCATTCGCTTTCAGACTTACCACATAAGGGGGGATTTCCAAGAGGCCTACATCGTTAGGACCAGTCGCCCAAAGAGTATCAGGGAGAGAACGCAGCTCCGGTGGGAGCTTATCCATCGACATATATATTGGAGAGATGACTCTTTTGCCTAATGTGAGCTGTACTCCTGAAGGAGAACAGTACAGTGTCGCATGCAGGCGTTTCAACAGATCTAAACCAAGCAGATTCTCATTACAACCGGTTGTTAGGATAAGGGGTGCTTCTAGTTCGCATGGCCCAACCGAAATTGATAAAGGACTAGAAACAGGATTGTGAACAGGGGCGCCTGAGAAACCTACTGAAGTGTTCGTTAAGCCAGACAAAGGTGCGCCAGGGAGTTTCGCATGCATAATTGAACTTTTTGCTGCACCAGTATCCAACAGAAACGGTTCGACCACGCCTGATGTAACTACTGCGACATAAGGTCCACTCTGATCAACTGGAATTGATACTACTCCCTCTCTTTGCCTGTGGCTGTCCTAGTACTCGCTTCTCTGAATCTCTTCATTATGATCATAGTAATCTTCAACATGATACTGTGGAGATCTACCTAGTTGCGCAGGTTGTACATTTCGCTGATCGAAATAATTTGATGGGCGATCGGCCTGTGGTGTCATTGTACCACGTCCTCTACCTCTAGGAGCTTGCATAAACCCAACATTACCTCTCTGAGCTGGGACACCACTAGTCTGTGCGTGCAGTACTGGACACTCATTCTTATAATGACCCTCCTTTTTACAATAGGCACACTGATTCCATGCTAACTGTTGTCGGGAAAAACCATAATTAAATCTTTGGGACGTCCCTTGCTGGAATTGTGGCTGTTGCTGAAACTGGGGTCGCTGCTGTGAATCTGACTGATTCGGGCGAGGCGGATATGCTTGTTGCAATAGTACTTTAGTCTTCAAATCTTTTGTCTTCTTTTCTGACTTTTCCTTCTCTTCTTTCTCTCTATTCTCGTAATACTGAGCAGTTGCAAGTATCTGTGCTGTCGTCGACACTGCCCATGCACTTTCAGAATCCTTTAACTTGTTACTAAGCTCAGGTAGTAAATTAAACACGAACTTGTCGACAAACAGCCTCTGACCTCCCTCAGTACTCATATCTTGCCCACTGTGGTCTACGAAGGTCTCTTCAAATCTAGTGAAAAAGTCAGAGACGCTTTCGTCCTTCTTTTGCTTGCATGCCGATAGTTTATCCCAATTAACTCGTAACGCTGGCATCAGCGTTTTCATCAGATTAATTATTCTGCCAGGTAAGGCAGCAATCAGAGGTTCAGGTTTAGCACCGCCAACTTGTTGCGCATCTGCTGCTACAATAGCTGGCCAATCACCTCCTAGGGCGACTGGGTGGTTCTCTTGCCGAATCTTGGCCCATATAGGCTGTGGCACTACATTGCCAAATAGCATTTCAATGTCTGCCAAATTCATGACACACGCTTGAACTGTCTGTGTTAACTCTTTATAATAACCAGCAGGGTTTTTACGCGGGTCCGGCAGCGCTTGTTTTACTGCTAATACTTCGGCCCGCTTCCAAGGGATGTGTATCCACACTCTCTGGAAATGTGCCGGAGCAGCTGCAATACCATTAGCCCCATCAGTTTGAACTGCATCACGCCATATTGGTGGAACTTCCCTCATCGGATATTGACCTCGTCTTTTCCTAGTAATCGGTGAACCATCAGGGTCCCTTGGCGCTCGAAGAGGGAAATCATCCCTATAAGCTAAAATCAGTTCTATCGCTTCCCTTACTTCTGAACCTATCACCATTCCTGCGGCAAATTTCTGCTGAACATTTATCAGATCAGAGGGGATGGAATCTAAGTCATCATCTTCCCATTCCTCACGCACAAGAGAACACATCACGTCAAAAACATAACGTTGAGTTGGTTCATTCCATTGCATAAAGGTATCTAACACTCTTCATGCATCATACTTCGCAGCTTTCGACATCCACCTAAGAGCTGTCGAATCTAACATTTCTCGTTCCTGGGGACCAGGAAGCTGGCTACGTCTCTGTATAGAGTCAGAAACGGGGGTCCCAATTAAAGACCTGTAGAGAGGAGTTAAGATATTAGTTACAGAGTCGGTTATTTTCCGACGAACGGAAAGCGGAGTCAGAATGTCCACAGGGTTCGGGGACAGGGCAGCTGGAGCAGATGAAATAGTAAGGGTGGGAGTAGTGTAGTAGGTAAAGCAGTTTGCGAAACGACAGGCAAAGGCGGAACAGGCGACCCAGGAAGAGGGGGTGCCGAAGGAACATTAACCACGGGAAGGACAGGAGCTGGAATCAAAGGAAGTGGAGCAACTATTCCAGACTGACCAGCAGCTGGCTGTACAACAGGTAGTAACTGTGGTGCTGTAATACCCTGTGCATACGGTGGAGGTGAATTCAACAGGTAAGACAACAGAGGATCCTTTTCATGGTCCTCTATCGGCTTAGTAGGACAAGATGGCAATACAGGGTAACATTTATCAATTGCCAAATTATATTTTCTATTCGCCATCTCCATTGTTTTCTCAGTCTCGTTGACATGCAGCTGCCTAGCAGACTCCATTAAAGTCAACCCTTTCTCTTTCTGTTCTTTCTTCGTCTTCCTAATTTCTCTCTGTTTGGCTTCTTTACGCCATACGTGAAAAGAATCAAACATTGCCGGCCGGGCTTTCTTTTTAAACAACTTCATTTCTAGATTGTCTAGAATTTCAACTTCAAAGCTACCATGCGGTGGCCAACTAAGGACACCATCTTTTCTGGTATAACGGACCCATACTTCATTATACGCAATAGGACCTACACCGTGTTTACAATAGAGCTCATATGTAGGAGTTCCAATCGGAGGAACCGAACACGAATCCTCCAACCGGGAATCCCCGTTGCAACGTAACCAGGACAGGAAACAATTACTACTGTTAGTCATGACAAACAAAGACAAATTCCAACCAAAATGCGCAGGGAACTTAGGCCTACCAAAATGAACCAATACCAAAACAAAGATTATCTAAACAAAAGCAACCAATGATAATCTACGAATTAAACCAGAGCAACAAAGAACAACCAAACTGAGCGTAACCCACTTAATACTTAACTGAAATGTGGAAGACGTCACCAAGGAGAACCCGTCTACGTCTCGCCGTACTAAGGTCTGCACCTCGGGTCCAAGACAGGGCGACAGTCAGGGCAGCGGTCCTTTGTAGCCGTCTAGGAACGGGAACCCTCGTGGAAGAGATCGTCGGGCCACTTTTACGACATGCAGGGATCGATGAAGCGGGGTACCTCCCTCCGGAATCTTCACACGAAACTCCTCGAACTTTTCAGGCTTTGGACCGGTACCGGATGACGTCGCCCCACGTTGGGCGCCAATTTGAGGTTCTGGACTTTTAAGAGTCCAGAGGTGTCAGGGAAACAACACCCGAAGACCCCTGAGTTCCTTCCTGTCTCGGTGCACAAATAAACAGAGACGCGGGTTTCTCGATGGTGGCGTCAGAGACCAAGATTTATTCACTGCAGGGACACAGAAGTCATAGGAACCACACAGAGGCAGAATCTACGAGACTGTTCAAATTGCATTAAGTGGGTTGTTCCTTAAATACACGAAAAATGTCTTTAGGCAACATTACACGAATATTTCTCATGCCCAACCCGGTATCCCAAACAAACAGTAAATAGATATCAAACAATAACTAATCGTAGGTTTTCGGTATTCGATCAGGTCCCCTTGTCAGTTTTCCATTCTTTGCCCGATCCTCCCCATCATAAAAATCGTAACCTCCCCATTGTAAAAGCCCAGAAGGAGAGGAGCAGAGCCAGGTGCAAAGGATTGAAAAGTAGGATAAGAGGTGTTTATGGATCATAAACGGGCATGGCTACTGTCTTCGGCCTTTCAGTCAGGACAATGGACACGAGAACCAGTATAGCAGGACTGGCCTCAGGCAAGGGAGGCAGCTTGATTCTGCCTAGTCATGCAGCGTCAGCCTTTCTCGGGGCTCGAGCTTACGTATCCTTAACAAGGTGATTCTGCCGGGGTCATCGCCCGTTCATTGACTATGTGAGGGCAAGAAACAAAATGGATGCCATAACTAAAATGGATGCCATGACTTAACAACAGAATGCCCTATTTCTCAGTGAATTCATGCTAGTTGCGCAGCGAAAACACTGTCATGCATATAATGGATCATTTACGGTTCATTGGTACCAAAATCGTGTCAGTACTACGATACCGAATACACGGGTTCGGATCGCTAGAGAACCTCAATGCTCCAAAAATAAGAGTCACACCTCTGATCCTAGATACATATCTCAGACCCATTCTATGTGCATGTTGAATATTTAAGGCTGGAGAGGAAGGGAGCTCCAAGACCTTTGGAATAAACTCCTTGAAAGTTGAAGTGGATCAGGTCCTACCACGTATTCTGGTAGACCATAAATTCGAAGGCTATTTCTATGATTTGTATTTTCCAAATCGTCTGTGTGCCTCCTCAACTCATTTATTCCCTATTGCATTTTGTCTATTTTAGGTTGTTATATCCTGTTTATCACTGACTCTTTGGTCTAATTCTGACTCTTACTTATTCATAATTTATCATTTAGCTTCTAGATTATGAAGAGATTTAGTAGTGTCTTTCAGAAATGGTTTTAATGGTTTTATTTTCTCCAGAATGAATTAACTCCATTGAGATAGACACACAAGACTTAACTGGAGAAGGAGGGTCTTGTATAGGTATTTTATGAGAGGATAATGGGATTCTTTTCACTGATAGTTAGGATTTTGCAATTATCACATTAGGATCATACACTTTGGAGACTGGAGCCTCTGCCTCTAAGGCTGTCAGTTGTTTATCTTTTGCGGTATACAGGTGCATATGAAGACTAATAGACTTTGCATGCACAGGTTTCCACTGGCATAACCTCTCTATAAACTGGTATGTGACTAGTGTTTATGTGAAAACCCATACCTCAGCTAGGGAAGCAAAAAGCATAATCAGACTTGTGGACTGGCTATAACAATGCAACACAACAAATCCTATCTGTAAATAAAGACTCTCAGTCATTAACCTCTATATCAGATATGAGGAATAGAAGTGAAATATGGGTAAGGTTCCCTGTTTGTCATTTTAACTGATTTTTACAGATGAACAAAGACAGAAAATCATTTATTTTCCTGTCTGTGTTTGTTATTAAATGTGGATAAAACCAGAAATTAGATTCTTTTTTGAGTGATTCTAAATGCTGTCATTCATGTCTTCCAGGAAAATAGCTGTGCGGATTGACAGGTAAGGGGTTAAAAAACAGAAAGGAATTTTAGTAAAGAGGCTTAAGTAGCAGTAGATATGCACAACCTTGATACTAAAATGTTTTCATATAAGCGCATTGATTTATTATCTGAGGGTATTTATATCTTTGAAAGCTATCAGGTTGAATGAATGCATATTTTTGGGTTAAATAAATGGGGAAATATACTAATTTCAACCTCATTTTTAACAAAACCCAAAATTTATATAGGTAAATTCAGATAACATTGGGGAAAAATAAATATGGATAAATACAGACGGAATGTCAAAAAAATAAATACCATAAAACCGGGAACCCTAACTATAAGTACCTTAATACATAATGTCATGAAGAGGTGTTGGTCCTTCTGAATTGAAGACAAAATTGTGGCCACAAAACCTGCATAAGGGTGGAGGACATAAAAGGCTGCAGAATGCTTCAAAGGCAGGTTGAGAATTAGTAGGTCACGAGGAAATAATCCGTTTTTTGAAGAAACAGACATTGTTTCTAAATTGTAGCAGCAAAATCCCAAAAGATTCTCAGCGCACAGAATTCCAAAATGGCAGCCACGATTGCTGACAGAGTTGTGGAAATTACCATTTGCAAGTGTTGAAGTTAATCTGGCGATAGAGGAACTAGAGGAGAGTACTGACGCTCTTCCATGTCAAAGATTTCTGCTTCCTGGCTGCGAGGTGCCCAACATCTGGACTGCAGCATGGAGCTCCTCAGGTTTTTGGCCTTCTCTTTTGGCATTCAAGCCACACTCCTCCAGGATGGTGTTGAACCGCTCGATTCGCACAGAGGTGAAATCATCCTACCTCGAGCCTTCTCATTGTTCCTAGATGTATGTGTGTGTAGAAAATAATTGATGTAGTTTATATTGCGACAAATACCTCCTTTCCTGGATATCAATTTAAGCCTGCAAGAGGTAGTGTCTGAGAGTGATGACCACATTCATTGCATCATCATCAGAATCAGGGCCGGCTTTAGGGCGGTGCGACCCGTGCCACCGCACCGGGTGCTGGCTTCCTGGGGGCGCCGTGTTTGAAAGTTTATTATGCTTTTGAAGCACCTGCTGCAGCGTTTCTTTCCCCTGGCAATTACCAGGCTTCACATAAATGTGAAGATAACTCCTGTGATTAATTATCTTCCTGGAGAGAGATCAGCATTTTGTATAGTTGAGGTTTTGACTTGGGTGACGTTAGTGCAGAGGGTTAATATGCCTGCTGCAAAGAACGTGTACCAAGTAGATTACAGAGTGCGTATGATGTACACAGATCAGCAGGTTACTGCTTTCAAAAGAGACATCCTTTTGTTACTTGCAATTTATAACTTAAAGTCCTAATATAGGATAGTGAGCTATTAACTTTCATCCTACAACTACATACACACTGCAAAGTATACATTATTAGAGCATTGATTAATGTTGCAAAAAGGGTTAATTTGGCTAGAAATCGGTTCTTATTTTTAAAGAAAACTCCCAACTATGCTGTTTCTTTTACGACTCTGCGTTTGTGCTTCTCCACACCAAGAACTCTTAAACTATACTGCCTACCAGTATGGATGACATGTGACTCCTACACTTTTAGTCCTTTGGCTTATGTAACATTTCCTATACACTGATTTACACATGTATGATTGATTTTCTCTGTGTAATGTGTGTGTGATGCAAAGTGCTCGGACACCCTACACTGGTATGAGTGGTGCTGTAGAACTAATTCAATGCATCTAAGAGGGGGTGGTTATGGAGACTTGGTCACTGTTAAAGGGTGCTAGTGAGAGAATCCGTGGTGGAGGTGGTCATTGGGGGGACGCCAACAAACATTGTCGCACAGGGCGCCACCAGCACTAAAGCCGGCCCTGATCAGAATTATGGGTTGCAAACAGTGCCCAAAGCTGAAGAAGGAGGATTTCTGGTTCTGAAGCATTTAGCGCGTGGCATCAATTAACATATTAGATCAAAAAGTGGATTTTAACAATGTCATCCCAGATAAATTAGCTGTACAGTGTTAGCTTGTAGTCAATTGTAAGGGAAGCTTGTGAAATCATCGCACACCCCAATGTCTGCCATAGAACAAAGGAGTGTTATTCCTCAGTGGAAACAAACACTTTCAGAGGCCATGGGGCCATTGGAAACATTGGGCCCCGAACAGACGAATGTTTATGACTGTACTGCTCGATTTTCCTGGCCTTCTTGTGTTAACAAGTGATTGGATGTGACTTCAGTCTCTTATCATTCAAGCCTAAGGGTTAGAGCAGTGAATGGAGCCTATTTACTAGGCACTTTGATATGATTCTGTGCTCTTCCCCATAGATCAGGGCTTGCATACATAGCCTAGGGGATAGATTCGTTAGTATTAGGGATAACCTGTCCTATAGTGAGAGTATTTCATGGAGCTGTGCTGAATTCAGGCCTGTTAGGCCTCAAACGGGAGAGACTCCATCTTTCTTTCTGCTTCGGCAGCTTGGGATGCTTCTAGGCCAAAAGCTATGTTTCAGTTATGAGGTGTTATTCGCTTGGAGAGAACCGGTTCAGGCCGGCCCTTATCGAAGGATTGTATTTTTCTTCATGCCGAAGACACTACATCAGGCCGGCCGGCTGGGAACGTGTCCTTGGTACGGGGAGGTACAAGAATTTGGTGGGCGGCAGGTTACGGGCCGGAATTTTCCATGAGGAAATGCACCTCTATATTAGTGAAAGTCTTAGGCAGTTACACGTTCAGTCCGTAGGCGGCATCTGGCCGTTAGCAGTAAAGCTACTACTTATTCCAGGGAAGACAGACGCCATCTTGAAGGCGGAGAAGAACCGAGAGACAGATACTTTCCTAGCAGAATAGCCAGAGAGGAGAGAGTAGCCGATAAGAGAGAGGTCCCAGTGACTCGAAGAAGGGTGACTCCCGGCGAGCCGAGATACAGACGAGAAGGGAACCTAGATGACCACTGAGTGCAGGCTACATACTACTAAGGTGATCTCGACCCTTTCTTATTAGAGTGTACAACTTAATCTTTCACTTTTCTTTGCAGGTTATGTGTTATATCGTAATGTTATGTGATTATGTATGTAATGAGTAATAAAATACTCAGTTTGTAGTGAACCAACATGTACTGCGTGTTCTTGTATAAGAGGGTAGCCTATTCTTCTAGTCAGCTGCGGCTACATGAACAGATGTTAACCCTGATCAGGTAAGTGGTAACTGAATAAGGGAAAGAGGAGCCCCTCGAACCTGAGAACAGGCTGTACTCAAACTGACAATCCTTGTGTGATCTGATGAATAGTGAGCCCTTTTTGTATGTTATGGTAACCATAGGATGAACTGTCGTATGAGACTGCCATCTGGGTAGAGAGGTCTGGGTTCGTATGGGACCGCGAGGCCGCCACTTGTGCGTATGAGACTGCCATCTGGGTAGAGAGGTCTGGATTCGTAGGGGATCGCGAGGCCGCCGATTGTGCTGATACTGTCGTCTGGGCAGAGAGGTCTGGGTTCGTATGGGACCGCGAGGCCGCCACTTGTGCTGATACTGTCGTCTGGGCAGAGAGGTCTGGGTTCGTATGGGACCGCGAGGCCGCCACTTGTGATACTGTCGTATGGGCAGAGAGGTCTGGGTTCGTATGGGACCGCGAGGCCGCCACTTGGGATACTGTCGTCTGGGCAGAGAGGTCTGGGTTCGTATGGGACCGCGAGGCCGCCACTTGTGCTGATACTGTCGTCTGGGCAGAGAGGTCTGGGTTCGTATGGGACCGCGAGGCCGCCACTTGTGATACTGTCGTATGGGCAGAGAGGTCTGGGTTCGTATGGGACCGCGAGGCCGCCACTTGTGATACTGTCGTCTGGGCAGAGAGGTCTGGGTTCGTATGGGACCGCGAGGCCGCCACTTGTGATACTGTCATATGGGCAGAGAGGTCTGGGTTCGTATGGGACCGCGAGGCCGCCACTTGTGATACTGTCGTATGGGCAGAGAGGTCTGGGTTCGTATGGGACCGCGAGGCCGCCACTTGTGATACTGTCGTTTGGGCAGAGAGGTCTGGATTCGTAGGGGATCGCGAGGCCGCCGATTGTGAGATCTTGGTATACATAGTAGGAATCCCCTGTCCTTAGGTGATAGATGTATGTGGTTGTAGGATTGTAAATAGGTTCTAGGGAGTGGGTAACGTTCTGGCTGGGTTAGTGAGGCCCTGATGAGTGGGTTCTATCTGATCCGAAAACCCAAGCAGAACAATGACCTAGAAGAAATTATATGACCTATTATCCTGTGCTCCAGAAGACAACATTGTCATCATTAGGTTTGTGATAGAAGAAACTGCAGCATTTATGAATACAATGCAATTAGTGTTAATGAACCAGGGGGTCTGTTCAGCGTGCCAATGTAATGATGAATATGCCAGTGTACTTCCAAGAATACTATGGGCGACCCCATGATGCATGGTTTCATACCCTTCGCGACCGTTTTGATCCATGTTTATGGTGTGACTCTAGAGGCGTGCGTTTTGGAATAATTGACACAGCCTAGCGTCCGAGGGCAATGATGCTGAAAATTCTTACACCTGCGTGAGTGTGTTCCTTGCTGCGCCATAATCGAGACATGAACACCTCAGGGATGTAAATAGCACCAGGTACTGTTAGTTCTTATTTGCCCCCTATTCCTCTCCCATGGACGGTCAGTTCTCAGACTCCAGTCTTTTGATCTGTCCCTTTTCCTTCTTTCCTGTGACGTTCTTAACTTTTTTCAGACAGCCCTGCATGGACTGGACCGGATTCTAAACTTTCTAAAGTGTCAAAGTTTAACAATTTCTGTGACGGGAATGAATGCATCAGCTAACCACTTTCAGCCAAGAGGGCTTTCAATGCTTGCTTCAAATCTGTCCTGGCTGCATTTTCTCGGAGTTTATGGTTTCCATTTTGCAAGCCTTGGGGCTTGTTTTAGTGGCTGCTTTCAATAAAATCGCGTTTGATTCTAATTTCGTATGCATACGTATTTTTTACAAACAATACTCGCTCTTTAGACGGCCTCGAACATTTTCTTCTTGAAAAGTTGCATATGTATCGTGAAAGACTATAAGCTCTATTTTTTCCACCTTTAGGGAATTTTTGCAGTTTTGATATAAATATATAAATCACCATTGACTTGAAGCTCCTCTTGAAGCTTCAAGGGTGTTAGCTAGTTGGTGTGGGCAATAGGTTTTAGTGCGAAATGATGTAGCTCAGCTGGACAGATTGACTTTATTTTGGCCAGATGGTGTGCTGGTTCAGCCTTATAATGTGCGTGTTTGAGTTATTTTGTCTTTAGTATTGTATTGTAGTATTGTAGTTGCCCAAGTGCTATGACGGATGGGTAGCGCAATACTTTAAACATTGCACTTGGTTGGAAGGGTGTGGTTTTGTTGTGTGGCTTGTTTGGGCAGTTTTGTTGTGCTTGATGCCAAGAACAGTGCTGTTATCACGTTATATGTTAGTGTGCCTGAGCAAATTACCTGAAATGAGTGAGTGATTGGACACCGGAGCCGGTAATGGGATGTAATGCCTGGAGAGAAGATTACACATCTACTTGAAGGGATCAGACAAAACAGTTCAAGAGCAATTGGCTGACTGGTGGAGTTGGGTGGAAGAAAACCCAAAGGCACCTGATTGATGTCTCGGTTTCAGAGGAGAGAGGCCCCCATCACAGTGCCCTTTTAAGATCTATCTTGAAAATGGTGTAACACACAATTTTGTGATCCCCCTGCAGAGAGGATGTAGCCTAACCACTAGGGCAGTCGATCTTAAATCTGGGTAACCGGGTCGAGTCGTAACATCCTGTGATTCTGGGCAGATCACTTAATCTCCCTGTGCCTAACAAAAATGAATGTGTCCTCCTTGTGTAACGCAACTGGTGCTGATGTAAAGAGCTCTGATACCTGATACCTTGAGGTCAAGTTCACCTAATATAAAACTACGATTTTTTTTTTTTAAGAATGTAAGGCGGGGCCTCTGAGTATCCCATATTTCACAGATATACATTAACTTTGGTCTGAAGGGGCCCCCTGAAATGTCAAGGGGGACATGAAGCCGTGGGGCCCTCCTGCACCACAGGGGCTGCATGAGCTTGTGTTACGCCCCTGTGATGATCTTTTTTCTCTCCTGACAGACTCAGCGGCGTACCTTTTGCTGCTACCTGCCTCCAACGTCGCATCTCGTCGCGCCACCTCTCCTCTTTCTGTCTGGTCCCAGAAGCCCCTGGCACAGACTCCCTGTCCAATCCCTGTGCTGCTTTGCAGCACGGGGATTGGTCTGAGTGGGCATGTAAGTCACCCTGCTCAGACCAGGGAGTCTGTGGGGGTTTCTCCAGCCTGGCTGATCAATGCAGCTGGGCTGGAGAAAACCTAAGTGTGCATGTGTGTTTTGGTCAGCTGGAGATGACAGGCCAAACACACATGAGCACTTAGGGAGTGAAGTGCACCAGCACTCATCACCCCCCGCCCCTCCCATGCCTCTGCCCCTCCCCTCCCAACACCGCTGGCTAAGAGTCTGCAAATTTAAAATAAAACAATGCAAGAACATTGTTTTATTTTAATTTGCTGTGTCTGAGCCAGGCAGTGGGGCGACGCTCCTCTGCCATTGTGGAGGAGCCCCCTCTGGACCGACTCCAAAGTGAGATTAAACTGCTGAAACCACTGGACAATATGAATGTTTAATGAGACTAAGCCTTATGAATCCAGATGAAGAGCTATAAAAGTCACAGCGAGAAAACTACATCCCTCTGGCTACTCCAATCCATAGAGCTCTACCCACAAGGCATCGGCCCCGGGGACCATTTCCACTTTGTTTGGCTCATCCCCATCCTCCTTAGCTAGAATTGTTTTAGAAGCATGGGATGCATGGCATACACTAACACATCCCTTACTAAAGGGGGGAAGGGCTCATGAGACTGGAGATGTGAACTGTACCAGAGGACTACAAATTGAGACAAATACATTATATTTTATGTGAACTTTCTAGGTGTGAAGTATTGTCCATTATTGGATGCATTTTGCTCCTATTCATGTCATAAGTCAGAAAAAAACTTTATTTGTTTTTCAGTTTTAAAACCATTAAAGGACATAAATAATGCAGCCAGCACTTTTGCATGTTACAATTTGATACAATAAAACAAATTGATTGAAAAGACATAATTAAAACACATAATCAATGTGTTAATCAAAAATAAGAAAAAACTTAAACAAATCATAAAAAAGTAAAGCAATTTAAAAACACCGCAATTTCTACTCCCTGCAGATGTTTTGGGGAATAATTACTAGTCTCGAAAACTCTTACAAGTTCCTATAAGTGGCAGACTGAATGTAGAGACTGTAAAATAGGCCTCTGCTGACTGTGATAGTTGCAAAAAAAGTTAAGGCTGGTCTCCAATATCTAAAATGGCATTTCCACAATAAAGGTTTTATGAAAATTG
Source organism: Triturus cristatus (assembly GCF_964204655.1). NCBI lineage: Eukaryota > Metazoa > Chordata > Amphibia > Caudata > Salamandridae > Triturus > Triturus cristatus. The sequence continues at coordinate 988,531,620 of NC_140585.1, read as the reverse complement.
AATGGGGACATCAAAAAATGAGAAGAAAAATAGAAAGTGCATCAGATGGACAGTCTACAAACCCTTTTAAACAATCATTGTGATGTGGCAATGTCACAATTCGGCGCACCATGTTCAAATGAAGCTGGTGAGTATAAACCTATGTTGACTGTCTGTTGTGTAGGCCAGGCAGGGTTGTATACCTTAATTAATTAGCAGGTGAAATAACACTTACTTCATTACAGGCTATTTTATATCTTTCTTCTTGAAGGGCTCAGGACACAAAAACTTGAGTTCTACCTTGGTAACCTGGGTTAGCATCGCTGGATCTTCAAGCAGGTTAGATCTACCTAGCCTCTCACAGAGAGTCTTGATATGCCTAAGCCGGGGAATATGTGATGCTAGATAACGTGCTAGGCAGTCCTGCAGGATCAATCTATTCAGATTGGCTACTTGTGTCTGAACTGTGTGCAACAAAAGAGGGCAGGGCCTAATTAGAACTTATACACATGTCACACCCAAAGTCTTTGTGGCTCATCAAGCAATTAAGAGAGACTGACAGAAATCTCCTTAAACAAATGTTTTTGGAAACCTGTAGCCTTGCAACATTAACATATCCCCAAATGGTAGCCCCATAAGTCGCCATCGAAAAACACTTGGCCCATAAAATGTGCCCAGTTCCCTCAAGGGTTTAATTCCCAGTTTGGACAAGAAGGAGAACAGGGCTATATTTGCAGTCACAAATTGATTGTTCCTGACATTTATTTGCTGTTTATATGTGTCTCCTCAATATAATTGTACCTCCAGATAAGAGAAGGTGCCTATCTGTTAAAAACGGGCATCCTTCACTCTAAAGTGTGTAGTTTGTTCATACAAGGTGACACTCTGTGCAATAGGATACATTTATTTCACGCAGAGCTACCACAAATCAAACATTGTCTCACCACCATTAAGCTTGCTCAGCTGACACCAACCTTTCAAATATCAACATTCCAGTGTTGACCTCATCCCATTCCATTGAATGCTCATAGAAACCTTCTTACACTGGAATACTACATTACATTTCCCCTTAAAAAAACAACTAAATCAACCAGGAAAAACAAAAAAAAACACTTGCAAAAAAAATCAAAATGTATCAACATAATAAATGACATTGTATACATGTTATATGAGAATAAAAACATCAATAACATTATATATTTCTAAACATTTTAACAAGACTACACCTCAAGAGTCATAATGTAATTCTTAAGGATTAGGGAGAAATGAACTCAGAACACTGTCACAAACGGGTAATATACAATTTTCAAAACATCTCACAACCTATCTAAGCTTAAATGGCAAACGTCTAATACGTTTGCTTTTCCGCACTCCTCCTAGGATCATCCTGAGAGCCGTAACTACCAGAACTGTTACAAACCACACCACTCTTCCCTTGGGACATGAGAACACCAGGGTCTGCCCTCCTGCATTTTACCACTCTTGCTACATTCCACCAATTGAATCTATTAACTTGGATAACATTCAAACTTTGTCAATCACAAAAATCCACTGTATTTTTCACCACCTTTTTTAACATACATCACCTTCCTGATGCAAACTACATTACCCTTTTCAAACATAACTTTACACACATGGTTATGGCTGTCAAACACTTTCTTATATTTGGTCTTAGCCCCAGTTACATTCTCCTTGACTTTGATATGGTGCTGCTGCAACACTGCCATTCATATTACGGGTTTCAGGACCACCAACGGTGTCATGAAGGTCTTTCCTCCATGAAAAGGCTGGCGTTCCAGAAACAAAGGGCCCCCTTTTGCCCATGTGCAATGGGATTCATGCAGGGGGGGCGTGCATGCACCTCAGTTCCTGCATAGCAGAACTGTTTTTGGCGTTGGACCGCCAAAAACAGCCCACCAGACACAAGGAAACTCATAATTTGGCTGCAATACAACCACAGGTTTGGGGGTGCAGGAGCAGACCCCCAGCCTAGCGGTCTGCTCCCACTCCGCCAAATTCATGATTAGGCCCTAAGTGTTCTTCATGCGCTACTTTAATAAGTCTATGACTCAACCCAACAGGAGGTATTAACCTCTCTTTCCTTACCAACAAGCCATCTTCCACTGACAACTCATCACACACCTTCCAAAATGGTTAACACAATTGTTTGACTCTCTTTTTAGTAGGCCACCCTGCAGTCACATACTTGATAATTTGCTTCTCATCAGCAAGTACCTCTGTCCTCTATTCCAATCCTGAGACCGCACACATGTCCTCCAAATTAATTGCTACAATCAAACAACTCTCATCTCCCGTGTCATCTACGTCTTCTACACGCCCCCCGTTCTGATGGAGACCTGGACAGGATATCTTCCCTCGCATTCCTTGCTTCCTGAATGTGGACAAAATCAAAATGACATTGAAATAATTTTGTTGATAATTTAGTAATACGAGGAGTCTGGTCTTTGATTTTGTCACCACACAAAATCGGCATCAAAGGTTTATGATCAGTTTTAACAGTAAAACTTGTTCCCCAAACATATGCCTTACATTTTTTAAAAGCCCACCAACAGGCCAACAATTCTTTTGCAATGCAGGAGAAGTGGGTTTCTGCATTCCTTAGCATTCTAGAAGCATAGCTAATTGTGGTCTCCACAATACCATTACACTGTGTGAGCACAACACCCAGACCATGATTACTCGCATCAACAGTAATGCAACACGACAACCTTGGTTCAAAAGGTTTGAGAGCTTTAGAACTTGCCAACTGTTTCTTGATCCAAACAAAAGACTCTGGGCAATAAGCATACTTAAAAAAGGTACTATTTTTTAACAATGCAATGAGAGGTCTTATGTGTGACTCATAATCAATGATAAAACAAGCATAAAATTCACACAAGCCTATGAAGGATTTGAAACATGTTTTATCTATGGGTGCCACAGTATTTATAATAGCCCTGATCGAACCAGGTCTTGGCTCAATCCCATCACCTGATACTACATGACCTAAATATTGCCCCTTGTTTTTCAACAACTCTCACTTTTCCATTTTCAGTACCACACATCTCTCCTGCAAAATACCAAATATTCAGTATAAAATGTTATCATGTTCTACTTTAGATACTGCAAAAATCAATGCAACATCTTGGAAAGCAACTACTTCTTGAATGCCTCTAAACAATTGGCAATAACTGATATATAATTCTCTCGAACACTGATAATTCCAAGGTTAATCCAATGGCATCCTACTGTACTGCACCATGACAATTGAAAAACAAATGCTGTATATTGTCTACATTCTGGTCCCAACACAACCTGGTGGTACACAGAGGCTAAATCTAATTTGCTAAACCACTTTGCCCCAGACACCAACATCATCAAATCAGAAATTGCTGGTGGGGGATGAGAATAAAATAAACCCAAATGCCCTTGTTGTCATGCCGAAGGTCTATTAAAATTCTCAGCTCGCCACTGTGTTTGAGTGCAACCCCCAGTGATGATAACCAAAGGGAAGATTCAATGGACTTAGTAATACCCTTATCACACAAACTCATCAACTCCTTTTCAAAATCCCCTAATAAAAAATGAAACACTATACAACATGTGTTTAACTACAGTGGATACCTCCTTGACTTTTATTTTGTGCTGGAACACTTTAATGGTACCCAATTTCTCAGAGAACACAGAAGGAAATTTAGTTTTAACTTCTTCCACTAAACCCACACTAACCACTGATATCTGATCTTTGGTACCAGGTCTCAAAACCATGTGGAAAAGACTCTGATGGAACTATCCTAAAATGCACAATCTCTTGACTGCCATATATATTTTCCCAAAAATCTTCCTGACCTTAACACTGAAATGTCTTCAAAAAATTCAACCAACTCAATTCTCCTTTCCTGATATGACACGAGAGCACAATCGGGAGGCTCCAATACTCTACCTGGCCATTTTTAATTGAAAAGTTCCTCAGTAATCATAGTTATTCTGGCACCCGAATCCACTAAAAGCCTCACATTTTTGTCACCAACCATCACCTCAATATATGGATCAACAAACATGGTTTATGGATAAAAGCCATGTCTTTAAAATCATCCCAAAGTTTGCCAAAATTGTTGTCATTTCCCTCATCTGACTGTTAAAATCTGGTTTGCGATGTCAACATAATCGGCGCCATCTTGTCCCCTCCCAAGCTCGCACGCTCCCTCAAGCAGTAGCCATTTTCGAAAGCGCCATGGCCCCTCTGCCCCTCCCCTCCCCCGCCGACCACCAACGCGTTCCCTAGGCGCTGCAAGACATCCCCCACGCGCCGGTCGCCCCCGCTCCCTCATACATAGGCCATGAACCCTCTCCTTCTGCGCGACCCTGCCATGAAACCACATCCCGCACCTGGCCAACCCCTCCTTTTATCCCTTACATGGTCATACATCCTTTCGGTAACCCCTTCCTCCACGCCTGATCGTCCGAACTGATCCCAGGCCATCACCTAGCCCTGCGGACGCAGTTTTATTGCCCCTACTGTAAAGGAAACACCCCACATCAAAGGGATTACAGTAGATCAAGGCCCCCCCACCCCCTGAGACCCGACCAGTCGCACACACCCCCCGGGAATTGGCGGAATGTCCAGCTGTGTGATAGCCATCTCCTACTGTGTGTGGGGTGGGGACTTCCACTGTAGATATGTGTGGGAACGAGCTTGAAGTAGGGATTCTGAGGATGTTCTTTCATGTATCAAAGCGATCTCAAGAATGTGCTATGTATGATAAACCTGCAATAAAGTCATAAACCTGTGTATAAGAGGCCAGGCCTCAGAGATGTGGTTAGAGCACCTCGTGACAATACCTTGCTGTCTGATCTGATGTGTTCTCCTCTGGAGAGAATAAACTTTGTTTTCCTGCCTTCCAGTCTCCGGCGCCTGCCTCTTTGTTGGTTAATTTTCGAATGGTATAAGAGGCGATTACCGCGGGGCAATACTTGAAAGGTTATCGACTGCAACTGCCACTACCATTTAACAATTGGCGCCCAATGTGGGGCCCATCAGCGACACGTGGATCCAGTGGGAGAGGTCCCGACGACAGAGTGAACGACTGCAACGATCGGAAAGAGCTCCTGCCCGATAGACCCTCGTCTGGCAGCCGATCATCCGAACTTCACTGGTTCCGAACCGACCTCTCTCGAGTGATCTACGGTCCTGACTGGGAACCATCAGGAGTGCCGCGGCAAATACGGAGAGTAGAGGACGATCGGGCGCTGGAGGCGGAAGACGAGAAACTGTCCATGCGGTCCGGGTAAGGTCGTGAAACACGACAAATTGCGAAACGATTGATTGATTGATTGAAAATACTAGTATTGCTTATTGATTGTTCTCTTTGAGATATTCGCTGTCTACAAACGGGGAGGAGTAGAAATACTCTCTCCTCCTTTGCAGATAGTGAAGGGTAGGTAACGCAGACTTTTGTCCCCATTGTAACCCGTCGTGCCTATTTTTATCTCCCCACTGATTGATTGTCCGAATATTGATTGTTTTGAAGAATAGTGCTCTTTGAGATATTCTCTGTTTGCAAATAACGTAGAATAGAAATATTCTGTCTAGTCTTTGCAAATAGTGAAGGGTAGGTAACGCAGACTTGTGTCCCCATTGTAACCCGTCGTGCCTATCTCTTTCTCACCATTGATTGATTGATTGTCCGAACACTGGTTGTTCGATATTGGTTCTTTGGAGGTATTCTCTGCTTACAAATAACGTGGAACAGAGATATTCTGTCTAGTCTTTGCAAGCAGTGAAAAGATAGGTAGTGCAGACTTTTGTCCCCGTTGTAACCCGTCATGCCTGTCTTCTCCCCACTGATTGGTAGTTGGTTCTGCCCGGACCGCTTATTAGAGGTGAACCATCCGGCTCCACTGGAGGGCACCCCTAATAAGGACATATTTACTAAATATGGATCAGTCGCTGTAGCCTACAACAAACTAGGGCATAAAAAAATCGCTATAGAGAAACAAAAATAATCGAGCAAGACCAGTAGACCACTGATGGGATCCTTTTGACCCTACAAAAATAAGAAACACTAGGAAATAGCCCTTTGCGAAAAATATGAAACTAGGGGAAAGAGCCAAGCTCACGGTTGAGATGGCCACGAGGTAGCTCGGCTCCATCGCTCTCGCTGCCTAAACATGTCTGCCCTACCACCCACCCCGCCCAGTAAGCACGAAAAATCCTGCACAAATGGAAGTCTGCTAATACCCACCATCGACGTTACCGAACTGGGTTAGATCGCGCACACTTGGGCTAGGTCGTTTTCCGATTACGCAGTAACATCCTTGTGCTCGTTGCCAGATTGCAAATATGTACAACACTCCAACAAAGTAGTATGATTAAAACATTTTAATAACTTATAGGTATAACAACATTCCGACAGGGTGAACACGTTAAAACACGTTTTTTAACAACTATTTACATGCACGTCCGCGTGACACAGTCCTCACCCTCCTTCCTCGAAGTAGCAACATTGGCTTGTTTTGGGCGGTCCTTTTAGTCGGCTTTGGGCTATAAAAGGCATGCAAAATCCATCGGCCTGTAGGGCGGCATCAGTGGCGGACGGTTGTGCGAATGGGCCGGAGGCTACACGCAGCGCTGGGACCCTGGCGGCGCCGAGGAGGAGTCTAGCGGGTTGTTGTACTGGTCTTGCCATTCTCTTCTGCTGCACAGAGCGACAGCGAAGGGTGCCCTGGCGGGGGGGAAGCGACGCGAACGGGCCTCCCCAGGTGGAGGCTCACCAGCTGAGAAGGCACCCCTGCCGTTTCACTCGTCTTCCAGCTGAGTAGGCGCCCCTGCACTCGCCGACCAGCTGGGAAGGCACCCCTGCCGTTTCACTCGCCGTCCAGCTGAATAGCTGCCCCTGCACTCACCAGCCAGCTGCAGCAGGGGAACCATTTACGTCTCGCCTATCGGGCAACCACCCAGGCGCGGATTCCTTTCTTCACCAAGATTGCCGTCAGCGTTTGACGCAAGAAGTGGGCCCCCGCAGCCAAGTGGTCGGAGGGACCCACCCCGGTGGCTGTAACGAAGAGCTGCTGCTGCTGCTGCCACTGGACCCTCGAAATGGCGGTCGACTCTTCAGATTCAGGCCTGGTCCACTAAAAGATGGCTCCGGGCTACCGTGGAACTCGGAAGCTTGCCTGCTCGGGCATGGGCCACACCCTTGAAAACGCCCTCTCAGCTTTGCAGATTCTGCGGGAGTCATTGACCTTCGACTCCCGTGGCCTTCCGGTGGGGGCAACCGCCGCTATTGCTTGATCATTCCACATTAACTTGTCTTTGCCCCGGGCGGCAGCCATCTTGCCTCCTTTTGGTGCCCTGAGAGAGACTGATTCAAGGCGTCGGCAGCGAGACCCACCTGCTGTCCCGCCCTGAGAATGGATCAAGGCATTGCTGCGAGACCGTGGTGACGCCATGCTGACGCAAGCTTCTGTTTGAATTATCAGGAGACACTGTAGCCTAGCCGCTCGGATCAGTTCCGGTGGAACCTCAACATGACCCGGTAGGAACAAAAACGGTGCTTCCCCACCCCCGAATCACGATTCATGCTGTCTGTTCTTTCCGTTGGCTCTAACGAAAGTTCTTGAACTGCCGAAAGGGATTCTGGTCTGGCAGCTAGTTAGTGGAAGGACTTAGACTGTACGCTGGACCCGCCCGACCTCGCCCCAAAATGGCGCCGATGTAGGAGGGGTCTACAACTCCTTATGGCGTTTCGGTTACTTGACATTTATGTTAAAAGGATATGTATGCGATGTTTTCACACATGATGGGCGGAGGGACGGGAAGGGTACTGATCGGGCATACGAACAACCTTATTAATACTGGCCTTCCCACTTTTATTATCATTTTTATTTTTTCGTATTAAGGTAGTGTTGCTCATGATACTCGACGCCTCTCACACCGTGGCCGGCCTGTACGGTTGTAGGCCCGTATTTGTATACTGACATTGTTTTCAATAAAGGGTTTTTGAGGGAATTACGGAATCAGCGTCATAACAAATCATCTAGGTTGGTAAAAGTTTTGAATAATGACTGTTACTCCCAAGCAATAGAAAGCAGATAATGCAGACCCTTTTCCTTTTTTTGCCTGAATTTTAGATTGATGAAATTTGTACCCATCACACCTGTCTTTTTCCAGAGTTGTTAGAGAATGGTTGGCTGTAGCTTAAGGTATCTGCCAAACACAAGGCCCCATAATATGCGACCGATTGAGAAACAAATGCACGACGAAGGAACCCGAATTTAGGAGACAAATAAAATGGAGCATCCTTGTATAATCGAAAGGAAGGATATAGTAGGTCTGTGGTATTACCCGCTCCTGCAGCTAGCCTGGTACGTGGTAAGTAGAACTTTTTCGTGTCTACGCGCGCTAACGTACTTTAAATGCTGCACCCCCCCCCTCTTTTTCTTCTCTATAGGTCACATCGGAGTTCCGACTGAAGAATGGAGTGGACATGGACCGCACCGTGCTCAATGTAGGGAAAAACATAGACAAACGTTGTGGGATGGTGCGTGAAGGGCAGACCACCACTGGGAACGTGAAAAACTGTATGGTATGACTGTGCGTATGTGCCCTGATTGTACGGTATGAATGTGTATGCATTACATATGCTTGGGTCGCTGGAAGAGAATGTCATGGTATGACTGAAGTGCTTGTCTATCGATCAAAGGGAGGGGAGTAAAAAGTCCGACACCCCCCCAAAATGAATTACGGAAAACACTGGAAATACGCAGCATGCATAGGAAAGAGGACAGGAAAGGAGAGGTCCCCATACTCAGCGTAGCTCTGTGTCTACGTCTTAAGTTTCTGCGCTTGATGTATGTACTGTTACGCCCTATCCGGTATTTGTGTGTACGTGAACGCCGAATTCATGTTTCTCCCCCGCTTGTGTTCTCCTACGTAGAACTGACCCGTGCTACTCCATGTTGAGTGTACACCAAGTAGCCTATTATCGTACACATGTCTCTCTCTCTCTCTTTTTATGTCGTACGTATACGAAATAGCCTACTTGATGCGCACGTCTCTCTCTCTCTCTCTCTCTCTCTCTCCCTCGCTGAAGGCTCTCTTGCCCTCTTTCTTTTTGAATAAATTAACGACACTATACCTCCTCAGTATGTGTATAATTGGCCTGAAACACGACAGTGTTCGAACAAATTGACAGAAGCAAAACGACCGTATTTTACCACATTACTACCTCTCCTTTCTGTAAAATGTTGAACTTAACTGGCTGAGAAAGAAAGGACAGGTAAGACGACTGATGTCTCCCAATCTGGCCCTCATCACGGGGACTATATGTCAGTGGTTTTCGTTTTAGAGCTCTAACGACACCCCCTCCACCGCTCAGAATCGCCCCGCCCAATTGCTCAGAACTGGAACGTCTAAGCACCCCGTCCTCCCAGAATAGCCCCAGTTCTGTACTAGCCGTCCCAGGGTATTTTGAACAATACAGCTGATGACTTTATTTTCTGAAGATACATCGCCTAAACTGATGAGGGTTACCTATTGTCTCCAGCAAGAAAAATGTTTAGCTTGTGTCCCTCCCTGAAATAGATATTTGTGAACCCATAACAGTAGCACCTCGCACTTTTTCATAAACTTAGCAGTCCTCGGAGAAAAATATGAATTAACAGAGCTTGTGTTAGAAGAACGAGTCTCTACCGGAGAAGCCGGTTCGAATTTTGATAGACCAGAAAGTTGACAGATGTCAGGCCTCCTGCCACGATTATAAGGTACAGGAATCGACACCTAGCAGGCCAAACGATGGAAATTTGCAGGAACACCCACAAAACCTGCACCACAGCAAATGATTAATAAGTTAGTAACATACACCGACATAAGAGTTAATAGACATCCATCATAGAGCGACCGATAAAACCTTTTCCCCGACTACTCGGTGGTTGGGAGAGAGAATGAAGTGTGTAAATGTCTTCCCTGCCAGCTCTCTAAGATTTTGTTTCTTGTACTCATTCAAAGATAACATGCGGCCATCGGAAGAGAGGGGTCGGACGTGACGCACAGCCTGGCTGCGGATCATGGAACATCTATGGCATCGACCAAGGGGGAGCCACGAAGCAAAAGGATGCGGGACGAGGCACCATTCTCAGCATGGAGAGCGATAGAACGAAGGGCTATCCCGAAGCCCCCTGCTCACTGATCAGCTCGTGCCTGAAGTCCCAACCCGTCGAGCCCGATTGATGGGCCCAGTGCTGAAAGAGTCTGCTCCCCTTGGCTCACTTTTGATCCGATCCCACTCCACCCCCTCTTCCCTCGGCCTCCCAAAGCACCCCCATTTTTGAACTTGACTTGACAAAAGAAGAATGAGAAGCGGGTACTCCGTCTCAAGGTACCTATGATAAGACCAGTCAAGGGACAGGACAGAACAGGACTGTGATCCGAGAGCAAAGAATGGTCACACCCTACAACGCGAAAGCCTGGATTTGAGCTGGACCTTAGCTCCACCGCCGGTGCTCAACAGTGCCAACGAAAGAAGAAACCCCCCCCCTCCCTGACTGTAACTCATGTTGAATTGTATTCCTCTCCCAACCACTTTTGAATTGACTATCTTCCAACCAAGTTTCCAAGGTCCTTTATCGGTCACTTCCAACTACACACTAATATCTAAGAAACATTAGCTTGGTATAAAATGACAATTGTATAGCATCAGCCATACACATGACTATGCTGATTAGTTTGATCCACACAAAATTCTAGACCCTGAGTAATGTGCGTAATGTTCCTTGTCTTGCCGGACCACCTCTTACGGTATCGACTTTGTGTTCAAGCGAGCTTCCCTCCACCTATCTCCGGGTCTGACATATGACGCAGCTGATGTAATTTTGTATACGCTACCTCCTCGCCTGTCACATCAACCACATGCAACTACGTACAATTGTGTCAGATTGTTCCTGTCTGTCCTAAAACTCTGTACTTTTAAAACAGGAATGCATGAAAGCATTTACGATATTATGGCTAAGAGGTTAACGAAGGTGAATGTTGGCTAGACAAGCTGGCTAGATATGTTGAAAAGGGAGGACTGTTAAAATCTGGTTTGCGATGTCAACATAATCGGCGCCATCTTGTCCCCTCCCAAGCTCGCACGCTCCCTCAAGCAGTAGCCATTTTCGAAAGCGCCATGGCCCCTCTGCCCCTCCCCTCCCCCGCCGACCACCAACGCGTTCCCTAGGCGCTGCAAGACATCCCCCACGCGCCGGTCGCCCCCGCTCCCTCATACATAGGCCATGAACCCTCTCCTTCTGCGCGACCCTGCCATGAAACCACATCCCGCACCTGGCCAACCCCTCCTTTTATCCCTTACATGGTCATACATCCTTTCGCTAACCCCTTCCTCCACGCCTGATCGTCCGAACTGATCCCAGGCCATCACCTAGCCCTGCGGACGCAGTTTTATTGCCCCTACTGTAAAGGAAACACCCCACATCAAAGGGATTACAGTAGATCAAGGCCCCCCCCACCCCCTGAGACCCGACCAGTCGCAGACACCCCCCCGGGAATTGGCGGAATGTCCAGCTGTGTGATAGCCATCTCCTACTGTGTGTGGGGTGGGGACTTCCACTGTAGATATGTGTGGGAACGAGCTTGAAGTAGGGATTCTGAGGATGTTCTTTCATGTATCAAAGCGATCTCAAGAATGTGCTATGTATGATAAACCTGCAATAAAGTCATAAACCTGTGTATAAGAGGCCAGGCCTCAGAGATGTGGTTAGAGCACCTCGTGACGATACCTTGCTGTCTGATCTGATGTGTTCTCCTCCGGAGAGAATAAACTTTGTTTTCCTGCCTTCCAGTCTCCGGCGCCTGCCTCTTTGTTGGTTAATTTTCGAATGGTATAAGAGGCGATTACCGCCGGGCAATACTTGAAAGGTTATCGACTGCAACTGCCACTACCATTTAACATGACATATCAGTGACCACATTGATCAACCTTCCAGTTTATCTCTTCTTACCTTGACATATCTTCTTAGCAAACTGTCCTACTTCATTACAATTCCTGCATGTGACATTTTTAGCTGGATACTGTTTCCCACTATTGAAATTAGCAGAATTCCCATACCTGAAACAGACATTTGTTTCATTAGTGAAATTCCTTGTTGACTTACCATAATCTCTAGTAACACTAACATTCTTGCTGTTACTATTTTCCTTTTGGCTCAGAACACTGAGTACATCAGTGTTTTTGTTGTCTAGTTCTTTTACCGAGATTTGAAAGGTTGTAATACTTTTATTAATGCACAACGTTTCTTCCAAAGTCGAATTTCCTCTTGACAACAGTTTTTGTTGAATAAACTTGTTAGTACAATGGCACATTAATTGATCACAAACCAACTAGTCTGTAAAATCTTCAATATGACGCTCAGCTACAAGACCCCTGAACACCGACAGAAACGTTTGAACATTCTCCCCAAAATATTGGTTCCTCATAAAAAATTTGTGACATAAAACACTATACTAGGTTGAATATAGAATCTCGTCTTCCTTATAGCTTCCATATATTCATCCATGACTTCCTCCCCCACTGTTTCCACATCTGGTAAGTGTTTGTAGATTGCACATCCCTCAAAGCCAATTGAATGCAATAGTAAAAATGTTTTTTTCAGGTCTGAACCTGCAGGCACCAACCACACCCAAGATAAGTTTGGAAAGCATCAAACCAACTTCTCCATCTTACTGGGTGTTCCCCATGTTATTCTTAAAATGGAGGCGGTAGATTGAGTGACTGCTTCATAAAAAATCTATAATAAGACAGAAAATATTGATTTTAAACTAAGATGAAAAATGTACTTGCAATAAGTACTACTGAAAAGGATGTCCAAACTGGATTAGACTTAACAAGTGTGCATATAACGCAGTATTGAATATTAGGCAATGATACACTTTGGACTAAGTGTGTGTTTCACTGACTCCCGCAAACTTTACTGTGGACAACTGTGTGCATCACTGAATGAAAATCCCACCACATAACTGCACGCCAAAAGTAAAGTGTGAGCATCACTGTTTTCACCCTTGAATCAACAGAGGATGTTGTTTTGAAAGAAAGGCAATTAAACAGTCTGGACTTCCCTCGAAAGACAAGCAAGTCCAAAAGCATTATGGCACCGGTGCATAAATTGCAATGAAAGGTGAAGATGGTGAGCTGACACCGGCAATCAAATAATTGAACCACCATTAAAACTAACCAAAAATGGCGGCTTGCAGCCAAATAGCAGTTAATGAGACAGCGCAGCTTCGAATCCATCTTAGCCTAACTCAAAATGGTGGACATCAGCATGACATTAGGTCAGCTGGAACACAAAGAGCGCTGTCAGACTTCATTTTGTGTGAGCAGTATGCCCACACAGATCGTAGCAAAGTTCTTACCGGCGAGTTTCCAGCCGGAACGAGTACATTACTCCATAGGTAGGAATTTTCGAGTAAAAAATAAACAGACGTGCAGTATACAAGGTTCCTGCAGACCGTAACAAATCCCTCCACTCATGTGTCCTAGTGGCAGCTCCAGCTTCATTCACCACCAAGTTGTAGTGTCTTCATACAAGGAGGCACACTACGAGATAGTGTGGATCAACAGGATACATTTATTTCGTGCAGAGCTGCCACTAAACAAACGTCGTCTCACCACCAGTAAGCCAGCTCCACAGACACCAACATTTCAAAAATAAGCTGTCCACCATTGACCTCATCCCAATTCCATGGAATGCTCACATAAACCTTCTTACACTGGAATACTACACAATGACATAAAGTGAATGGGTGAGACCCACAGATCATAATGAAAGTCTTACTCAAGTTAATTCTGAGATTCAGATCGCTCATAAACTCAACAAAGTTGTTCAGAAGAGAGTGAAGGATTTTCAGTGTGTGGGCCATTAGGACCTCATCATCCTCATAATGAAGGACGGGAACAGAACAATGCCCTATCTTAGGCATGTCCCTGTACCTCTCCACTAACACTCTCTCCAAATTGTTCATATAAAAGGTGAGGAGGAAAGGCGCAAGGACATGCCCCTGCCTATCCCCCCTTGCTCTCCATAACTCATCAGAGCTGAGCATTTTTTCCATTATAGCTAAACCTATCTTAACCTTTGATGTGGTCCCAGTATAAATTTCTGTCAGTAAGCACCAGTGTTTTGGATGAGAGGCACAATCAGAGGTGCTAGACAAACAAAGGTAGCCCTTTTTTGCCACTGTTTATTTGTTGATCAATGAATTGAAGCTGAGGCTTTGTTCAACTGTTCCAATGCCTCTACGGAACCCATATTGGAAGTCAGCTAGTATACAATGTTGCTCTGCCCAGCTTTCCAGCTTCGCTGCCAGTATTCTACCCAAAATCTTGATCAGAGCAACCAATAGAGAGATCAGACCATAACAGCTCGGGTTGCCATGATTACCTTTTTTTAAAATAGGAAAATTTAAAGACCAACTAGGAATCCAAATTTTCTGTCTTGCAAACTGACCTCAAAACATTTGTTAGTAGAGGGCCCCAGACCTCAATATTGGCCTCAATAAGTTCATATGTGATATCTTTGGGGCTTGACACTTTGGCTTTGGAGTTTTTAACAGTGGCAGTAATTACCTCATGTAATGCGATATTTGAGGTAGTTACAGACTTAGGAGCTAATTATGAGTCTGGTGGTCCATTGACCATCAGACTTGTGGGGGTGCAGTGGCAGGGGTCTTCCGACCTCCCTACTACAACTAGGGCCGCCCTAGGACTGCCTCAACTGCCAGGGATCAGAGATCCCAGGCGGTGGCACAGGGGTCTTAAGGATGCTGTGGTCCTGCCATGAAAACCATGGCGAAGAGGAAAGAAACAATACAAGGCTCCCTTATGCCTCTGGGCCTGGGAATGCATGCAGTGGGGAACATGTTGTGCCCACCTGTATGCATGCACTAAGGGTGGGCGTAGTGCTCCGCACCGCCCGCAGAGTGTACGTAGTGCTGCCAGCTTCGTGGTCCACGAAGTAGGCGTACCAGGCAGCGCTACGCACACGCCTTAGCGGAGCAGAGCTGCCCACCACCCGCCTCCCGCTCGCCCTCATTTTAAAATAACTTAAAGTATTTAAAAGTAAGAAAATGCCCTACCTGAGGTGCAGCGTCCCGGGGCTCCCTCTTCCTGGTTCAGCGGCAACTTCTTCCTCACAAATGCGCGTGCGCGGATGCCCGCGCATGCGCATTTTTTGCGAGAAATGCGCATGCGCGGACGCCCGCTCCCCATGGCGACGCCACAGATTGCCGATGACTTAATTTAATGATTTGCCATAGTACATGTAGGTGCACATGTGTAGCCACGCCAACCTGCCCAGTTGCCCCTGGAAGTTACGTATAAGTTGGTAATGTGTATCTGTGCTATGCTAAGCCGTGCCAATTTGCACATATTTGTACTATCCGCTCAATTGTAGCTATGTTACGCACAATATGGCAGAGTGCTAGGACACACACCTGCAACATGGGCTCACACGCCATACCGTTTACTGTAACCCAGCAACAGAGAAAACAGAAAGCTGTTCACCCCTCCTCCCCCTTGACATGCTCCAATCGGCGCACGCTGCTGTTAGTTGCCGCATGGCATTGTTTTTTGTTTGGGCAGATACCTGTTGTCCCTCTGCTCTACTTCAGTTACACATGGCCCCCAAACTCAACCACTCCTCGAAATGACATGCATACGAGTCACAGGAAACTAGGCACACAAGTTGCATCCATTAGCAATGCATCATATGAAGGCCCCACCCTAGCCCCATTGCACCGTACACGCGTAGAGCTATTTCATCCCCATACTAAATGCTTCACACCAACATAATTACTTGGAATTTCAGAGGATTACACATGCCTGCCCGTAGATATGACATTTACGCATACCTCAAGCGGCACAAAGCTCAAATAGCACTCCTGCAGGAGCCTCCCTGTTCCTTTATTTTTTCTTTTCAGTGCCTGCCTCATTGTGGTTCTTTCCTCCCTGCCACTTTTTCCTGTATTTGTCTCTTGTGATTTTCGTTCCTCTCTGGTTTTTTGCTGCCCCCCAGACCCCGCCCACCTCCAGAGCGCCGCTTCCCCCTTCCTCCATCCCCTACTTAATGGAGGCCGCTGTGCAGAGGAGCAAGCAAGTGCCCGGACCTCCTGGCCTAGGACAGCTCTCCCTCCATGCAGCACAGCCCAGCTATCTCCGCCGCTGACACAGGAGTGCAGGGTTCGAGACCGCTCACAACCCGCTCCCTGCACCTGCTTGCCTGATTGTCTTGGTTCTCTGTGTTAATTCAGCCTCCCTGTTCCTTTCTTTTTTTCTTTTTAGTGCCTGCCTCATTGTGGTTCATTCCTCCCTGCCACTTTTTCCTGTATTTGTCTCTTGTGATTTTTGTTCCTCTCAGTTTTTTTGCTGCCCCCCAGAGTCTGCCCACCTCCTGATCACCGCTTCCCGCCTTCCCGCCTCCCCCCCTCTCCTACTTAATGGAGGCCGCGCAGCAGCTGCACCGCCCGCGCGCCAAAGGCAAGCCCATCTGCGCCCATCCACGACCCGACCGCAATCAGCACCAGGGACCCTGCATCTCTGACAACCCACCGTTACAACTCGGCCGCCCTCCACTCACTCAACCCTGGAAAACGCAGACACTGCCAACAGGCCACACCTAACACAACCCACGGCCAGTTCTCCTACCTCCACTGCCGCCAGACCTTCACCTTCACCACCAACCCTGGCCCCAGCACCACCAAAACCAACACCAGCGACGCCCTCAGATGCATCCTCTTCAACGTGTGCTCCGTGCACAAACACGCCATGGAGATCTGGCACCTACTCGACTCTCTCTCACCAGACATCGCCTTCTTCACGGAGACGTGGACCAATGCCTCCTCCAGCCCTGATATCAGCACCGCCATTCCAGAAGGGTACAAGATCCAGAGGAAGGACTGCCTCAACCACCTGGGAGGGGGCCTCAACATCGCTTACAAGAACACCCTCTGCCTCACCACCTCCAGCTAAACCTTCCCCTCTGCTGAACACCTGCACTTCCAGATCCAGACCAGCCCCAACTCCACGCTCCGCGGAACCCTCATCTACAGACCCCCCAGCCCCCGGGCCCCCTTCGCCACAACCATCACCGACCTCATCGCACCCCACTCCATAGCCTCATTGAACTACATATTCATCGGCGACCTGAACTTCCACCTCGACAACCCCAGCGACCCCAACTCCACCACCCTGCAGGACAACCTCACCATCATTGGACTTCACCAACTCGTCACCACACCGACACACAGGGCAGGACACACCCTCGACCCCATCTTCGCAACAGGAAACAGCGTCCACTTCAGCCACACAATGCAACCCCCATGGACCGACCACCACTGCGTACACTTCACCATCGACAAACCGAAAGCACCCAAACCAACCCCATGCCCACCACAAAGAAAATGGAGCAAAGTTACAGACGAGCAACTCAACTCCACCCTCACCCAAGGCAACCACACCCCGGCATCCGACACCAACGCAGCAGCCAGAGAACTCCACACCTTGATCACCAACTGTGCAGACAAACTCACCCCGCTACACAACACCAACAAACAGCGCCCCAGGAGAGCCGCCTGGTTCACCACCAATCTCCAAGAAGCCAGACACACCTGCAGACACCTGGAGAAGAACTGGAGAAACACCAAGATACCTGAAAACTACACCACCTACAAGGACGCCATGACGAACTACCACAACTAAATCAGAACTACCAAAAGGACTTTCATCCACAACAAAATCCTCGCGAACTCCACCAACTCCAAGGAGCTCTTCACTGCCATGCAGGAATTCACCAACCCCCGCAGTGAAGCCACAGACATCACCCCGTCCCAAGACCTCTGCAACAAGCTTGGAACCTCCTTGCACCTCAAGATCGAGAACCTCTACGACAACTTCGCCAACGACTGATCAGACACCACACATGCCTGTCCCCCATACACACCAGCCAGCCCGCCATCACCACATGGACTCCAGTCACAGCCAAAGACACCGCCTCATTCATGAAAGGCATCCACTCTGGAGACCCCACGGACCCCTGCCCCCCCCACATCTACCACAGAGCCACCACCGCCATCGCACCCAAACTACAACACATCATCAACACCTTCTTCGAAACAGGCACTTTCCCAGATGATTGAAAACGTGCAGAAGTCATGCCCCTGCTCAAGAAGCCCACAGCCAACCCCACCAACCTCAAGAACTACCGGCCCATCTCGCTCCTTCCCTTCGCAGCCAAAGTTGCTGAAAAAACAGTCAAGAAGGAACTAACATGATTCATCGAAGACCATGCCGTCCTCGACCTGTACCAATCCGGATTCTGGAGCAACTACAGCACCGAGACCGCCCTACTCACCGCCACAGATGACATCTGCACCCTCCTGGACCAAGGACACTCCGCCGCTCTCATCCTACTCGACCTATCAGCAGCCTTCGACACTGTCTCCCACCATACACTCATCGCCAGACTACATGATGCCGGCATACAAGGAACAGCCCTAGACTGGATGCGATCATTCCTCACCGGAAGAAGCCAACGAATCAGACTGCCACCCTTCCTGTCTGACCCCATGATCATCACATGCGGAGTCCCACAGGGGTCGTCACTGAGCCCAACCCTCTTCAACGTCTACATAGCCCCCCTCGCAGCCATCGTCCGACAGCACGGTCTCAACATCGTTTCCTACACCGACGACACCCAGCTCATCCTCTCCCTCCCCAAAGACCCAGCCACCGCCAGACTAAACTTCCAAATAGGAATGCAGGAAGTAGCAATCTGGATGACCAACAGCTGCCTTAAGCTCAACGCTGAGAAGACAGAAGTTCTCATCCTTTTAACTACCACCTCAGCATGGGACAACACCTGGTGGCCGTCCACCCTCGGAAGCCCACTGACCCCCTCAGACCACGCCAAAAACCTTGGCATCGTACTCAACTCATCCCTCACCATGAACAGACAGGTCAAAGCCGTCACCTCCAGCTGCTTCAACCACCCTGCAGGATAACCTCACCATCATTGGACTTCACCAACTCGTCACCACACCGACACACAGGGCAGGACACACCCTCGACCCCATCTTCGCAGCAGGAAACAGCATCCACTTCAGCACACAATGCAACCCCCATGGACCGACCACCACTGCGTACACTTCACCATCGACAAACCGAAAGCACCCAAACCAACCCCATGCCCACCACAAAGAAAATGGAGAAAAGTTACAGACAAGCAACTCAACTCCACCCTCACCCAAGGCAACCGCACCCCAGCATCCGACGCCAACGCAGCAACCAGAGAACTCCACACTTGGATCACCAACTGTGCAGACAAACTCACCCCGCTACACAACACCAACAAACAGCGCCCCAGGAGAGCAGCCTGGTTCACCACCAATCTCCAAGAAGCCAGACACACCTGCAGACACCTGGAGAAGAACTGGAGAAATGCCAAGATGCCTGAAAACTACACCACCTACAAGGACGCCATGACGAACTACCACAACTAAATCAGAACTACCAAAAGGACTTTCATCCACAACAAAATCCTCGCGAACTCCACCAACTCCAAGGAGCTCTTCACTGTCATGCAGGAATTCACCAACCCCCGCAGCGAAGCCACAGACATCAACCCATCCCAAGACCTCTGCAACAAGCTTGGAACCTTCTTGCACCTCAAGATCGAAAACCTCTACGACAACTTCGCCAACGACTCATCAGACACCACAGCTGGCCTGTCCCCCATACACACCAGCCAGCCCGCCATCACCACCTGGACTCCAGTCACAGCCAAAGACACCGCCTCAACCATGAAAGGCATCCACTCTGGAGCCCCCATGGACCCTTGCCCCCACACATCTACCACAGAGCCACCACCACCATCGCACCCAAACTACAACACATCATCAACACCTTCTTCGAAACAGGCACTTTCCCAGATGATTGAAAACGTGCAGAAGTCATGCCCCTGCTCAAGAAGCCCACAGCCAACCCCACCAACCTCAAGAACTACCGGCCCATCTCGCTCCTTCTCTTCGCAGCCAAAGTTGCTGAAAAAACAGTCAACAAGGAACTAACATGATTCATCGAAGACAACGCCGTCCTCGACCTGTACCAATCCGGATTCTGGAGCAACTACAGCACCGAGACCGCCCTACTCACCACCACAGATGACATCTGCACTCTCCTGGACCAAGGACACTCCGCCGCTCTCATCCTACTCAACCTATCAGCAGCCTTCGACACTGTCTCCCACCATACACTCATCGCCAGACTACATGATGCCGGCATACAAGGAACAGCCCTAGACTGGATGCGATCATTCCTCACCGGAAGAAGCCAACGAATCAGACTGCCACCCTTCCTGTCTGACCCCATGATCATCACATGCGGAGTCCCACAGGGGTCGTCACTGAGCCCAACCCTCTTCAACGTCTACATAGCCCCCCTCGCAGCCATCGTCCGACAGCACGGTCTCAACATCGTTTCCTACACCGACGACACCCAGCTCATCCTCTCCCTCCCCAAAGACCCAGCCACCGCCAGACTAAACTTCCAAATAAGGATGCAGGAAGTAGCAATCTGGATGACCAACAGCTGCCTTAAGCTCAACACTGAGGAGACAGAAGTCCTCATCCTTGTAACTACCACCTCAGCATGGGACAACACCTGGTGGCCGTCCACCCTCGGAAGCCCACCGACCCCCTCAGACCACGCCAAAAACCTTGGCATCGTACTCAACCATGAACAGACAGGTCAACGCCATCACCTCCAGCTGCTTCAACACCCTTTAAATACTCCACAAGACTTTCAAGTGGATACCCCCTGAGTCAAGAAAGACAGTCAACCACGCACTCATCACCAGCAGACTGGACTAATGAAATGCACTCTATGCCGGCATCAACAAGTCCCTACTCCGCAAACTCCAGATGATACAGAACCCCGCCGCCAGACTCGTCCTCGACATCCCCCGGCTCGAACACATCTGCTCACACTTACGTAGGCTCCACTGGCTCCCCGTGGAGAAAAGAGTCACCTTCAAAATCCTAACCCACGCCTACAAATGCCTGCACAACACCGGACCAGAATACCTCAATGACAGAATCAAGTTCCACGTACCCAAAAGGAACCTCTGAACTTCCAACCTCACACTGGCTGAAACCCCATGCATCCACA
The DNA here is from genome assembly GCF_964204655.1 of Triturus cristatus. Lineage (NCBI taxonomy): Eukaryota > Metazoa > Chordata > Amphibia > Caudata > Salamandridae > Triturus > Triturus cristatus. Next base: position 988,510,423 of record NC_140585.1, on the reverse strand, counting down.
GAGCAAGAGCAGGTGGAAGATCTTTCTCCCACATCGCGGCCAACACCTGGAACGAACTCCTGGCAGACATCAGGCACACCCCCTTGCTCTCACAACCTGGCTCTTCGGCTGAATGGATCTGCTGCACCCCCCCCCGCGCCTTGAGACCCTCACGAGTGAATAGTGCGCGTTACAAACCCCCTGATTGATTGATTGACCCACATTGTGCAGCCAGAGATCCGCAGACTCCAGCAGCGGTGGAGGCGGCAGATATTGACCACAGGGTATTCCTCGTTTGACAGGGGTGCATTGATCTGGATCAGGCCAAGGACTTTATTCACACCGAAAGAGAACAAAGTTGACCCACATGGTCGTTATGTCCTGCCCAAGGATCGCTTAAATGGGAGACTCCTGGTATTGGGCTCCATATATGCCACAAATACAAGCCAAAATGAATTCTGGCAGGCACTCTCCGGCCAACACTAGCGTAGGTGTGACATTCCCTGGCTGTTGGGAGGGGACTTCAATGCAGTGCTTGACACCACCTTAAATAGATTCTTCCCACCACTGACACAGATGGCAGGGTCTTCTAATGCATGTGGACTGGGGGATTGGATGCACCACTGGAGACTGTCTGAATGTTGGAAGGCGCTGAACCCACAAGCGTGCTTATACTCTTATTTCTCCCACCCTCATGGCCTACATGTCCGCATTGACCACTTCACCGTGAACCAGTTGATGTTAACGCAGTGTGTAAGTGCAGATTATGTGGACAAGACAGTCTGAGATCACAACCCCCATGTACTGAAGCTGCACGGAGATGATGAGGGACTAATCACACACATATGGAGGCTCCAACCCATTGCACTAGAAGATCCTCTGTTCAGAGAGGCTGTAGGCACAGCAATGGACACATATTTTGCAGAAAACACTGGCTCTGTAACTGATGTGGGACTGTTATGAGATTCCGTTAAGGCAGCAGTCTGGGAACAGTGTTTAGGCTTGACTTGGTGTTTTTGTCGTCAACTCGACAGAGAAGTGACGCTGATCGAGAACACCTTAACTGCGTTAGAAGCTGATCAAGAATGCTGCAGAGACACACAACATGCAATAGATGCACAACAGCGAAGGCATGCGGAGGTCTTGGAGAGACTGCGTTGCCTAAATTACGCATCACACGCGGCACACACTCATTCAGCAGCAGATAGGGCCGGCAGGCTGCTCACGCATATCATCAGGCAAGAACAAGCTCAGTCTCCTATACTATGTCAAATCCTCACCAAGCAGCAAGAAATACATGCTGAATTCACAATGCATTACACCAAAGTATACAGATCTGCGAGTTGTGAGGAGACAGCTGAACCGGACTCATTCCTCTCTCAGCTGACTCTGCCACTAATCACTGCCAAACAGCGAGATGAATTAAATGAACCTATTACACTGCCAGATATACACGCGGCAATTTTTTCCCTGGCCACGGGTAAAGCGCCGGGGCCTGATGGCTTCCCGACTGAATAATACAAGTCCTATCAACAAGCCTTAGTGCCACAGTTCCTCACTGTGTATCGCAATGAACAGGAGACAGGGATATTGCGGGGCACACTACGTGAATCGCTGCTGGTGTCACTACCAAAACCGAATAGGAATGCGGAGCTACTCGGCTCATACCGCCCGCTAGCACTCCTGAATAAAGATTCTAAAGTACTAGCAAAAATGTTGACATGCAGGTTGGCCCTACTAGTTTCGGCGCTTATTCATTCAGATCAAAACGGGTTTGTACCTAATCGCAGCACATCATTAAACCTACGTGGTTTCTTCAGAGTGGCGCATTATTCCAGGGCCACCTGGGAATATTCTGGATGTCTAGTATTAGACTTAGAAAAAGCGTCCAACACCCTGGAGTGGAACTTCTTATTTGCCGCACTGCATAGAAACAGCCTAGCCGATGACTTCATAAGTCTAGTCTGACTACTTTATACTCAGCCAGTGGCCACAGTCAAAATTGGCCCATATGTATCAGACCAGATCCCCATTGAGCGAGGCAAGAGGCAGTAATGCCTGCTTTTCCCGCTCCTGTTCACGCTAGCTCTTAAGCCTCTGGCTAAAGCGCTGCGTAAAACACAAGATGAGTTGGGTATCTCTCTAGGAGATGGTCTAGACGGAGTTTCATTATATGCAGAAGACCTGCTCATTTATCTCAAGGACATCAGGCTACCCTGCGTGGCAAAAGAGACAACTTTGCTAGAATTCGCCACCGTTTCATGGCTCCGCGTGAATTGGGATAAATTGTGCCTGTACCCTTTCGCGGAGGTCACTTCAAATCCACACAGGACTATTATTGTCAGTCCGGTACACTGGCAATTGTCAGAATTCCGCTATCTCGGACTACATATGGGACCTCCTTGACAGTCACTTGGTGTGTGCCATCACTGCGGTACGAGCGCAGATGTCCTTTTTTGGGGCACACTACCGTTGACGGTCACGGGATGCATAGCACTACTAGATGATAGTACTCCTGTGCCTTTTATGCCATTTTGTGAATTTACCATCCTGTCTTAAACCGGTACTATTCAATGGTCTGGAATTCGACATGAGGAAATTCATCTGGAACGGGTCGCGCAGTAGAGTGTCCTAGGCCAAAATGTGGCCCTCGGCAACTAGTGGAGGCCTATCGCTGCCGAATATGGAGCAGTATTACTTGGCGGCCCAACTCCAGTGGGTGGCGAGATGGCTGAGTGCGTGTCACATAGAAGACTCAGCGACTCAGCTGCTGGGCTTTACACAGACATAGATGTTGGAATTGTTCCACCCCAACAAGAAGGGTAGGCAGCCACCTCAATTATTGTTGGACATAGCCCACTACTGTTTCCGCCGTAGCCTGCGAATCACGCATGGGGTAATCCCATATGCGCCGTCCCTCCCCATGGTAGGTACGCCCAGAAGACACCAGGCTATCACCAGCACAGAGCTGCTGCAACGGGAAGAAGTAGGCATTTTAACGCTGGGGAACCTGTACAGTGACGGGCAGCTCCTGCCTTTTGATGCCATTGCGGATAATACAGGTCTACAACGCGGACAGTTCCTGTTACATTCGGCAGTAGTCCGCATGCTGCAGGAGGCATGGGGCAGTATGGTGCAGGAGCCTACCACTCATGTAACCATACAATATCTGCATGAACTAGGGACAGGCTGCCACCTTGTCAAATGGTTTGCGGAGTCATTAGGGATACACACAGCGCCACAGTTGAGTTCTCTGCAATCTCACTGGGACACAGACTTACAGCGTCCCTGTACAGAGCGCGAATGGGAGGCCATACTTGAGGGCCCCACTCATATCCCCCTCAATGCACGATTCCGGCTCATTCAATATTACATTGTGCATAGAGCCTACCTGACACCTGCCAAGATCAATAACTACTTTGACCGTGCAGACGCCAGCTGCCCCAGATGTGGAGAAGTGGGAAGTGACCTACTTCATATGCTCTGGTCCTGTCCTGTCCTATAGACATACTGGGAAGTGGTCACCAAGTCCTTAGCACATTGCACAGAGCGCGCACTAAATTGGGAAGTGTGCATATTGGGGCTGTATCGGAGGTCGAGCAAATAAAAGGTAACGTCTCGATTCATTGATCTGGGACTCGTTGTGGCCAAACACCTCATCACGTGATGCTGGAAGTCTCCTGGGCCTCCTGCACACAGAGCCTGGTTCCAGTCACTCCTCTGCTGGGCGCAAGCGGAGAGTATAGCGCTGCATCGTGAAGATGCAATAGTCATTCGTAAGCAGCCACTCGCAGCAAATTGGGATGCTATTTTGACAGACTTCAGTACAGTCTGGCAGAGCCAGGCCGAGGCACAAAACTACGCACCTGAACGATGCGCTGTACAAACCCCAGCAGGTCCACTCGAGTGAAAGGCCCCAAAAAATCATATTCATGACACGCTCACTGACACGTGCAAGGATAAGTAGAAGAGGTTCCTCACTGACATCTCCCAAGACAACCAGCACAGCCTGCAATGGACACCCATGGGGGAATGAGAGTCTGGAGTGTGGCATTGGGTCTACTCACAACTAAGCTCTGCACGGGAGCAAATAGCTAGGTCCCACAGAGGGGTTATTTAGGATGTATACCGTGATACACTGTTTCGATGTCTGTATATTTGAGGAAGAGAGCCAAAGTGACATTATCCTTGTTCTATCGATGTTATGTTATCAGTTACCTTATTATATATCAGCTGGACCAGTGTAAACATCTGTGTAGTACCGAATACGTTTTTGTAATTTTTTGTTTTTTTTTAATGTTCACGCGCTGCACTGCAAACCTGTTCAGTGAAACTTTTCTGTTCAAAATTGTAATGTGATATAAACTGTGTAACCTGCAGTGAATCGCAATTACGAAACTCCATAAACAAATGTAAACAAACAAAATCAGGTTTGAGTCAATATTACTCCCCTCTTCCTGTGTAAGTAAAATCAAAAAGGATCGGGGTACGCTCACCTTATTCTTAAATACAAATTTGGGCTTGGGGATTAAATAATTAATCAAATCTCTGTATTCGACATGCATAAAATGGGACTCACTATTTGCATCTGAGCCATGAAAGCCACACACTTCTTTAGCTGGTAACGGGTAAAGATGCATGTTAAAGCCCCCTTCCCAGATGAGATAAGATTCTTGGGCACTATTGAAACACAGGTCTTATAAGTCCTTATCAAGCCTGTGTAACACATCATTCTTCTCTAAATAAAGATATTGTTATAGTAGTTAACTATGACCAGACAAACATCCCACATATTATTTGAATACATGATTTGATAAAAGTGAATGGGTAATATACACTTTATAACCGTCCCAGGAACCTGAGTGGTCATATGGAACTCCAGACCACCTTTGGCTATTCAAGGGTTGGAGCAGATAGCAGACAGGTGAAAAGTGGTAGAGCTATTTATGTGTGTCCTATTGATAGCTCACGTTTCTTGAAAACAAAGGTTCTGAAACCCAGATATAAAGTTTGATCAATCTTTGTTATTTAATTTACTTTTGAGACCCACTGTTAGACCTGGCACCATTGGCGTGGGTCACCCTTCCATTTTTGTCTGTGCCTCAATCTATTTTTGTGCTGGTGTTAGCTGCTCAGGGCACTGTGCCACTGCCATCCAGTGCCACAGTGCAAGTGCTCCCCATGGGAAAATGTATTATGTGAATTGACTTCCATGTTTGGCCTATTTGGTTTACTATCAGTCCCTGTAGAGTGCACCAGGGGTGCCAAGGGCTTGTATATCCAAATGCTGCTAGTGGGCTTGCAGCACTGGTTGTGCCACCCATAGAAGCAGCCGGGTAAAATGTGTCTAAGGTCTGCCATTGAAGAACCTGCATGCAGTCTGGTACTGTCATGCTGACTGGGCAAGTGTCCCCACTTGCCAGTCCCTAAACCTTCCCTTACCTTCATGTTAGTCACCCCTATGGTAGGCCCTAGGGCAGGGTGCATTGTAAGGATAAGGTAGGACATGCCCTGAAGTGTGTGGCATGTCCTAATAGTGAATTACAGCCATTTTCGTTTTTCACTATTGTAAGGCTACCTGCTCTCCATAGGCCAGAATGGGCTGCTAGATTATAACACTCTATAATCCTAGCAGGCTCAGGAAGCATGGTAGAAATTCATGTTTAGTATGCCTGAACTCAGAATAATAAAATACATCTTTTAGCAAAGGTTATTTTAATATCCTGGGTTTGCAAATGCTACTTTTAGAAAGTTAGCCTTTGCGTGCCTAACCATTTCAGTCCGCCTCTGCTGGGAGGGGCTATCTTCTTTGTGTGTAGCTTGAGTGACAGGGCTGGGAAGTTCCAGGAGACAGGCTGGGGCTGCCAGGTGGTGAATAGAGAGATTACACCAGGATGGGTGGGAGGAGTGCACCTTGACTCTGAAGAGGGCCGTGCTCTGCCACCACAATGCTGGCTCCACCCCCTGGGGAGCGTCTGATGTCTCTGCCCTGCCTGCTGAAAGAAGAAGCCAGAGTCCCAACAACAAAGTGCTCCTCACTGAAAAGAACTGGACTGGGATTATGCAAAGGCCCCCCTGGCCTGTAAAGACAAAAGAAACTTGGTATAAATGTAGGAGCCCTGCTCCTAAGAAATCAGATCCTGATTGAACCACAAAGAAACTCTGCCTGACCAGGAGGTCCTGGAAGAAGCTGAAGGAGGAGTAACTTTCCCTGACCTGGGGGATTGGCCTGCAGTGGGTGCCTTGCTGAGAAAGGAGAGGAAAAGACTAAGAGAGATTTTGCACTTTGTTTTCAACAAATCTCCAAGGGCTTGGAAGAGAGCTTGCCCCCTGAACTGAGTCCCAGGACCATTGGACTCATCTGCCTTCCAAAACCGAGTTGCCTGGACAATTCTTGCTTGTTTCCCGCTGGATTTGGCCCCAGTACGACTCGTACCCCATCCGCCACGAAGCCGTGTCTTTGCCGCCCGGCACCGTGTGTCTACGCTGATTTAAAAGCGTTAGTACGCACCGTATCCCTCCCGGCTGCATCGCACCTAACCTTCCCGCCGATTCGAGACGTACAACCCTGGCTGCCTAATCCTGTACGCCGGACCCAAGCTTCGCTGTCCCGCAAGTATGGTCCGTACGCTGCTAACGTACTGCACCGTGCCGTACTCAGAGCCGAGAAGCCGCATCACGCTGATCCTCCCCGTACGCTGTACGGCGCCGAGAAGTGTCGCCGCCTATCCGCACCGAAGGTACGGCTTGAACGTCGAACGCCACGGACTTTGCAAGCTGATCCGGGCCATCCGCACGTATCCCTGAAGGTCCCGTACCAACGCCCCGTCCCGACGCCTCGACCCGACCAGCATCCGAATACGCTGCCGAACTACGACCCGGACCCATCAACTTGTCCCGCACTGTCCGTCGTGGACCCTCCAACACCAAGGTACTTTGTTCTGTTCGCACCGCAGCGTGCACGTCATGGACCCCGGAGTCCGCAACAATTGTTAGATTCGTACTTTCTTTGTTGTTAACGCCAACGAGTCGCACATCCAGGTCGAACCGTACAGAGCCTTGACAGAAGCGTACTTATGTGAAAGAAGTGTATTTTAACTAAAAGAAGCCTATTTTTGTGTTTTAATCCTTTCCACAAGAACATTGAACTTTAAAATAATACTGTGGTCATTTTATTCGTTATTCTGGTCTTGTGCTAAGCCTTATATAAAGAAACCTATTTTTTATACAACCTTGACTGGTGTCCATTTGTGGTGTGTCATTTTATTACTGTATGTGTTCACAAATACTTAACCTATGACGCCCTGAGAATAGTCTTGACTGCTTGCGCCACACTACCTAAAGGGTGAGCAGGGGTTATTTGAAAGGGTGATCCCCTTACTCTGACTTAGAAGTAAGAGTCCCTGCTTGTCACAAGTGCATACCTGTGCCAACCAGAGATTCCCAATTCTAACACCCACCATATGTCAATATACAAAATTCATGTTGGTGACAAAATCTTTGACTTAAGTCCATGTCCCCTTGAGATTCTGCTGGCTACGCAAATACACGCGGAGAACACCAAGCACCTACGGATAGACGTACTCGTCAACGGAGCCTGAATGTCGAAATTTGAACAGTGTGACTAACTCACATACTTGGTTGGACCTTTGGGTAAACAACTGCGGACAACGCTTAATTACACCGGTTGTTTTTTGAAATATAAGACCCCCGGGTCGGAATTATCACCAGGTGGAAGGTCTGAATCATTGGCCGTACTACGATAAGCCCTGAAGAAGTCGGGGGGTGTGTGTACCCCATGACGAAACACGTGTTGGCTGGCTGGATTTTTCTGAATTTCACCATAAAACCGAAAACTGAATCTACTTGATCGTCCTGTGATCCCTCATTATCCAATTATTATATTGCATGAATCTTGTTTGATACAAATTGGTAACATACCTTACATACTGTGAAATTAACGTGTGCACAGTCTTGCTTTATGTTAGAAGTAAGAGTCCCTGCTTGTCACAAGTGCATACCTGTGCCAACCAGAGATTCCCAATTCTAACATTGGTGGTCAGCGGTGAGGATTTGAATTTGCATTTGTGATTCATGTACAGTGATTGAGTGAACACCACGTAGTGAGTTCAGACCGATAACGCAGCCACACAGTATTGATTTTTGTTCTTTCTGAAGAATCTCCACTTTAAGAAACCATGCCTAGCTCAGTCAATGGAGGCAGGACGGCCTCTATATTCTCTGGGGTTGATGACATAGATTGGGAGGAGAGGGCACTGCTGAGGTGCACAAGTGAAGTCTTGAAAGGATAACTCTCCAAGTACAGAATTAACCAAACTGGATTGAAAAACAAGGAGCAGTATACCAAGGCGCTGAGGCCTGGTAGGAATCCAAGTTCCCAAAGAATGTGCTGGAGGTGATACCCCCAGAAGGTGCTTCTGAGCCTGGCAGAGGCCTGTCGCCAGAGGAGATGGCCGACAGGATGGCTGCAAGAGCACATGAAGTGGAGATGGCAAAACTGCAAATGGAAATGGAAAGACAAAGGCTGGCCATGGAGCATGAGGTAAAAATGAGGGAGTTGGATCTCAAGGCCAAGAGTTTAGACCGCTCTCCCTCTGGTGGCAGCAATTTAACAGAGTCAAGGGTGCACATTGCTAAAGATGTGGTGAAGGAGTATTACAAGTAGGATGATATTTGGCAGTGGTTCAGGGCCTATGAAGTAGCCATGTCCTCCCACCGGGTCCCTGAGAGAGATTGGGGAGCGGGGTTGTGGGGAAGGTTCCAGAGTGAGGGGCGGGACACACTGCTGGATCTCCCCTCTGATGTCACCACATCCTATCCACACATGAAGGAAGCTCTGATGACAAGGTATGGGTTAACTCCTGAATTGTACAGGCAGAGATTTAGGGACTGCACCAAGAAACCTGGTACCACTTATGTAGAATATGTGACTTTTTTTCCAGAGCGCTAGATGGTTGGGTGAAGGGTAGCAAAGTAAATGATTACGAAGGGCTGTTTGATCTAATTGCATGGGAGCACTTGTCTGATAATTGTTTTCCTGAGCTACGCCAGCACCTGATCGATAGCAAGCTAACTAACCCTAGGAAGCTTGCTGAGGAGGCGGACCGCTGGATCAGCACCAGGGTCCACAAGGGTCCCGTGGGAGGCCCCGCCAAAGGTGGTCAGGGTCCCCAGCAGAAGAGTGGGGGGGACAAGGGTAAACAGAGGGAGTTCTACAGAGGGCCCCAAAGTAATTCCCAGGGGAACCAAGGGAAAGGTTCTCAGCCACCCCCACCCCCGAAGCAGACCGGGGCCCGACAGGTAACCCTGTTCAAAGAGGGCCCCCCAGATGTTACAATTTTAACAACCTGGGGCACTATTCCATGGATCCCAAGTGCCCCATGTTTGGTAAACCAGCAACCCTGGTGCTCCACCCCCCAAGCAGGTGGCTAGTGTATCCTTTGGGAGAGAGGTAGATGTCCAAGCGGAGGGGGATCCCGTACAGATGACCCTAGTCTCATTAGGAGACAGTGAGATGGTCGCTGAGGCCCAACTGCCCCCCAATACTCAAAAGTATGGGCAGTGGGTGACCATAAATGGCCAAAGGGTGGGGGCTCTTAGAGATCCAGGAGCCAGTGTGACTGCTGTCAAGCGACACCTGGTGTCTCAGGAGCAGGTTGTCCCACACACATTCTGCCGTGTTGTCAACGCCAACAACACAGAGAGTCCGTGTCCAATGGCTCAGGTTACCTTTGAGTGGGGGGGGTCTCTGGTACTCTACAAGTGGCTGTGAGAGCGGCCATGCCTGTTGATTGTCTATTAGGTAATGATTTGGAGAGCTCCCCTTGGGAAAAGGTGGAGAAGACGACTCACCTGCGGATGGTGGGTTTACCTGATTGGGCGTGCGTGACCACCCGGTCGATGGCAGCCAGTAGGGGTGCTGAAGGGACCCTGGAGCCTGAAGGAGAGGCCCAGGAACCGGCCTTAGGGAGAGGGCGCAGGAGTCATGGGAAACTGGCTCCTAACGTTCCCACGGCCCAGGAGGAAGCAGACCTTGAGGGGGATGCCCTGGAGCCTACCGGGGAACAGATAGCCGAACTGGGGGACCTGCCTGAGCTGACCCATTGGCAGCAAGAAGGAGGCCCCACCAGGTAGGAATTCTGCAGGGAGCAGAAGGAGTGCCCCTCTCTAGTGGGTATGCGGCAGCAGGCTGCAGCCCAGGCCAACGGTGATCAGTCCGGTACTCACTAAATCCACTGGGAGAACGACTTCCTGTACTCAGAGCCTAAGGTTGCTGAACCTGGGTCAGCCCGTGCGCTGGTGGTACCCCAGAAGTTCAGAGCCTTCCTACTGGGGCTGGCTCACGACGTTCCGTTAGCAGGGCATTTGGGGCAGGACAAGACCTTCGAAAGGCTTGTCACCCACTTTAATTGGCCTCAAATGCACAGGAGTTCTGTCACTCACTGCAGGACATGCCAGACTTGCCAGGCAAGTGGTAAGAGTGGAAGGAAGCTGAAGGCTCCACTTCAACCGTTCCCTGTGGTCAGTACCCCATTCCAGCGAGTGGGGATTGACATTGTGGGGCCACTGGACCCCACGACAGCCATGGGCAACAGGTTTATCCTGGTCTTGGTGGACCATGCCACCCGGTACCCTAAAGCCATCCCTCTGAGGACAGTGACAGCCCCCGTGGTGGGTCAGGCCCTGATGGGAATTTTCTCACAAGTAGGATTCCCTCTAGAGGTGGTGTCTGACAGGGGGACCAATTTCATATCCAAATATATGAAATCCCTGTGGCAAGAGTGTGGTGTGACATACAAGTTCACCACCCCTTACCATCCCCAAGGAAACGGGTTGGTTGAGCGCTTCAACTGAACCCTAAAAGGCATGATTATGGGTCTTGAGGAACCCATGAGGCGTAAGTGGGACGTCCTCTTACCATGCCTTCTCTTTGCGTACCGTGAGGTGCCACAAAAGTCTCTGGGGTTCAGTCCCTTTGAGCTTTTGTATGGCCACCACGTGCGAGGACCTCTTAGTCTGGTCAAGGAAGGCTGGGAGCAATCTCCCAGGAAACCTCCCCAGAATGTCTATAGTTACATGCTGGCCTTTCGGAATCAGACTAGGCGTTTCAGGCAACTTGCTGAGGCAAATCTGGAAGCCAGCCAGGAGGAAATGAAGCGGTGGTACGACCAGAATGCCACTCTGGTTGAGCTTCAACCTGGTCAAAAGGTATGGGTCCTGGCCCCTGTGGAGCCCTGTGCACTCCAGGACAAGTGGACAGGACCCTTTGAGATTGTGGAGCGCAAGAGTTCTGTCACCTACTTGGTGGACTTGCAGTCTCCTAGGAACCCCTTGAGGGTCCTCCATGTCAATCGACTAAAGCCCCACTTGGAGAGGTCCGAAGTGGGCATGCTCTTGGCCACAGATGATGGGACGGAGGAGGAGTCTGAGCCTCTTCCTGACTTCCTGGTAATCTCAGAGCGAGACGGGTCAGTGGATGGAGTTAACCTCTCACCCACCCTGACCCCTGAGCAACAGGATGACTGCCGCCAGCTGCTGGGGCAGTTTCCTGACCTGTTCTCCCTGGTTCCTGGTATCACAGATTGGTGCGTCCATGATGTGGATACAGGAGACAGCTTACCTGTGAAGCACAAGGCTTACAGGGTAACTGACAGGGTCAGAGCCTGCATCAAAGAGGAGTTCTCAAAGATGCTTGCTCTAGGGGTGGTTGAGTCCTCCAGCAGTCCTTGGGCCAGCCCAGTGGTCTTGGTCCCAAAGGCTGCCTCGCCGGGTGCCACACCTGAACTCCGGTTCTGTGTGGACTACAGAGGTCTCAATTCAGTCACGAAGACTGACACGCACCCCATCCCCAGAGCTGATGAGCTCATCGATCGGTTAGGGGCTGCACGGTACCTCAGCACGTTTGATTTAACGTCTGGGTACTGGCAGATCGCCTTGACTGATGGGGCCAAAGAGAGGTCCACATTCTCCACACCAGATGGGCATTTCCAGTTCCGGGTTATGCCATTTGGGATGAAGAATGCCCCTGCCACCTTCCAGAGGTTGGTCAACCAGGTGTTGGCTGGGCTGACCGAGTTCAGCGCCGCATACCTGGATGACATCGCAGTGTTCAGTGGCACATGGAAAGAACACCTGCGACATCTCTGGGAAGTGTTGATGGCACTGCGCAAGGCAGGCCTCACGATCAAGGCAAGCAAGTGTCAGATCGGGCAGGGTTCCGTGGTGTACTTGGGACACCAAGTAGGGAGCGGCCAGGTGGCGCCCCTACAACCCAAGATTGAAACGATCCTGGCTTGGGAGCCCCCAAAGACCCAGACGGAGGTGAGGGCCTTTTTAGGACTCACAGGGTACTACAGGAGGTTTGTCAAGGGGTATGGCAGCATCGTTGCCCCCTTGACAGAGCTGACTTCGAAGAAGCAGCCCAGAAAAGTGATATGGACTGACACCTGTCAGAAGGCCTTTGATACCCTGAAAACGGCCATGTGCACGGCGCCCGTGCTCTTGGCTCCTGACTTCTCCAAAGAATTCCTTGTGCAGACAGATGCATCAGAGCATGGTGTAGGGGCTGTTCTCTCACAGATCACTGAGGAGGGCTTTGACCAACCCGTAGCCGTTATTAGTAGGAGGTTACTTCCCCGGGAACAAAAGTGGAGTGCGATTGAGCGAGAAGCATTTGCTGTGGTCTGGGCATTGAAGAAGCTAAGACCCTACTTGTTTGGGTCTCACTTCCGGGTTCAAACAGACCACAGGTCCCTCAGGTGGTTGATGCAGATGAGGGGTGAGAATCCTAAGTTGTTGAGGTGGTCCATTTCCCTACAGGGGATGGATTTCACGGTGGAACATCGCCCCGGTACAGACCACGCCAACACTGATGGTCTTTCCAGATTTTTCCGCCTTAGTGATGAGAACTCCCTGGGGTAGGGTAGTTCTCCCCACATTTCAGCTGGAGGGGACACGTGTTAGACCTGGCACCATTGGCGTGGGTCACCCTTCCATTTTTGTCTGTGCCTCAATGTATTTTTGTGCTGGTGTTAGCTGCTCAGGGCACTGTGCCAATGCCATCCAGTGCCACAGTGCAAGTGCTCCCCATGGGAAAATGTATTATGTGAATTGACTTCCATGTTTGGCCTATTTGGTTTACTATCAGTCCCTAGTAGAGTGCACCAGGGGTGCCAAGGACTTGTATATCCAAATGCTGCTAGTGGGCTTGCAGCACTGGTTGTGCCACCCACAGAAGCAGCCGGGTAAAATGTGTCTAAAATCTGCCATTGCAGAACCTGCATGCAGTCTGCTACTGTCATGCTGACTGGGCAAGTGTCCCCACTTGCCAGTCCCTAAACCTTCCCCTACCTTCATGTTAGTCACCCCTATGGTAGGCCCTAGTGCAGGGTGCATTGTAAGGATAAGGTAGGACATGCCCTGAAGTGTGTGGCATGTCCTAATAGTGAATTACAGCCATTTTCGTTTTTCACTATTGTAAGGCTACCTGCTCTCCATAGGCCAGAATGGGCTGCTAGATTATAACACTCTATAATCCTAGCAGGCTCAGGAAGCATGGTAGAAATTCATGTTTAGTATGCCTGAACTCAGAATAATAAAATGCATCTTTTAGCAAAGGTTATTTTAAAATCCTGGGTTTGCAAATGCTACTTTTAGAAAGTTAGCCTTTGCGTGCCTAACCATTTCAGTCCGCCTCTGCTGGGAGGGGCTATCTTCTTTGTGTGTAGCTTGAGTGACAGGGCTGGGAAGTTCCAGGAGACAGGCTGGGGCTGCCAGGTGGTGAATAGAGAGATTACACCAGGATGGGTGGGAGGAGTACACCTTGACTCTGAATAGGGCCGTGCTCTGCCACCACAATGCTGGCTCCACCCCCTGGGGAGCGTCTGATGTCTCTGCCCTGCCTGCTGAAAGAAGAAGCCAGAGTCCCAACAACAAAGTGCTCCTCACTGAAAAGAACTGGACTGGGATTATGCAAAGGCCCCCTTGGCCTGTAAAGACAAAAGAAACTTGGTATAAATGTAGGAGCCCTGCTCCTAAGAAATCAGATCCTGATTGAACCACGAAGAAACTCTGCCTGACCAGAAGGACCTCGAAGAAGCTGAAGGAGGAGTAACTTTCCCTGACCTGGGGGATTGGCCTGCAGTGGGTGCCTTGCTGAGAAAGGAGAGGAAAAGACTAAGAGAGACTTTGCACTTTGTTTTCAACAAATCTCCAAGGGCTTGTAAGAGAGCTTGCCCCCTGAACTGAGTCCCAGGCCATTGGACTCATCTGCCTTCCAAAACTGAGTTGCCTGGACAATTCTTGCTTGTTTCCCGCTGGATTTGGCCCCAGTATGACTCGTACCCCATCTGCCGTGAAGCCGTGTCTTTGCCGCCCGGCACCGTGTGTCTACGCTGATTTAAAAGCGTTAGTACGCACCGTATCCCTCCTGGCCGCATCGCACCTAACCTTCCCCGCCGATTCGAGACGTACAACCCTGGCTGCCTAATCCTGTACGCCAGACCCAAGCTTCGCTGTCCCGCAGGTACGGTCCGTACGCTGCTAACGTACTGCACCGTGCCGTACTCAGAGCCGAGAAGCCGCATCACGCTGATCCTCCCCGTACGCTGTACGGCGCCGAGAAGTGTCGCCGCCTATCCGCACCGAAGGTACGGCTCGAACGCCGAATGCCACGGACTCTACAAGCAGATCCGGGCCATCCGCATGTATCCCTGAAAGTCCCATACCAACGCCGCGTCCCGGCGCCGCGACCCGACCAGCATCCGAATACGCTGCCGAACTACGACCCGGACCCATCAACTTGTCCCGCACTGTCCGTCGCGGACCCTCCAACACCAAGGTACTTTGTTCTGTTCGCACCGCAGCGTGGACACCACGGACCCCGGAGTCCGCAACGATTGTTAGACTCGTACTTTCTTTGTTTTTAACGCCAACGAGTCTCACATCCAGGTATGAACCGTACAGAGCCTTGACAGAAGCGTACTTATGTGAAAGAAGTGTATTTTAACTAAAAGAAGCCTATTTTTGTGTTTTAAGCCTTTCCACAAGAACATTGAACTTTAAAATAATACTGTGGTCATTTTATTCGTTATTCTGGTCTTGTGCTAAGCCTGATATAAAGAGACCTATTTTTTATACAACCTTACCTGGTGTCCATTTGTGGTGTGTCATTGTATTACTGTATGTGTTCACAAATGCTTAACCTATGACGCCCTGAGAATAGTCTTGACTGCTTGCGCCACACTACCTATAGGGTGAGCAGGGGTTATTTGAAAGGGTGATCCCCTTACTCTGACTTAGAAGTAAGAGTCCCTGCTTGTCACAAGTGCATACCTGTGCCAACCAGAGATTCCCAATTCTAACACCCACCATATGTCAATATACAAAATTCATGTTGGTGACAAAATCTTTGACTTAAGTCCATGTCCCCTTGAGATTCTGCTGGCTAACGCCTACTGGACTAAGTGCCAGAGATTTAACATGTGGGCATACAAGCTCAGAAGAGACCTCCCTGAGCACTGATACGTTCTCCTCCAGCACTGTGAAGGGTATGACCAGCAGATCTCTAACAGGTCTAGACGCCTGTTAAGGCCCCAGCTCAAGATCCAGATTAACTTTACCCTCTGGGTCTGAGCCAGGAAGTTATTCTGGGTAGTCGAAGGCTCTTCAAAGGAAAACAATTGATTCATAGTGGGAATATTACATTGTTCCTGTATTTGATTGGGAGGGATGAGCATTTTTTGAGGTATTAAGCTTGGGGAATAGAATTGTGGCTTATTACAAAAACCCTCAAGGGATAGCTGAGATCTGTGAAGGGAACATGACAAAATACCTCAGGCTTGTTAAAAGCGTTTCCACTAAACTAGGTGATCTAAAATTCATGATAACCGAATCATCCTCACAAGCTTTTACCCAATGTTTTAACTGTTTTACTTTCCATATCATTATTATGTCATTGGAAAGTTCATAATCAGAATTCATGTCAATAACCTGTATTTGCAGTGAACTTTATAGATGGATGTCTAATGTGAGAAAGGTACCCCTGGTGCTATAAGCAAAGTAGATGAACTGTGGAGTTGAAAAATTGCTCAGTGCCCACTCAACCCCACAGTATCATAAACTGTTGTCTCTTCCCATCAACGACAGTGGCATTCTGGGAGGACTGAAAATGTAACTGTTAGACCAGCAGTAGGAATTAGGTAGGCATGAAGAAGTAACCCAGGCACAAGTAAATGTCTAGACTTCACACAAGGAAACATTTTGCAAGGAGAACTGTGCCATGCAAGAAATGACTGACCTTTAAGTGTTCACCTGTGGGTCTTTTTACAGGAGAAAGATCTAAACAACTAGCAGACATTTTAAGCTTGTAAACGCATTAACTACAGAGAATGGCCTTTTGCAAATATAATGTCTAGACTAAGTTTAATTCAATTTATGATTAATGTAGTGCTATTAATCCAGTTATGATCCTCATGCCCATATGGAAATACCTTGACATTATCAAATTACTGTATATTCCTAAATACCATTTCTTCATGTTGTAGTTACCATCTTGTAAAAATCATTGCAAAATGGAACATAACCCTCCCCACATGGACAGGATCTCAAATTGCTGAAGTACATTGGATTGTCACAAACGTCCCAGTGAAGAAGTGTTCAGAACATAACTGAAAATCATTTACACAAGTTAAACAGTAGCACTACCTGGACACACTCATTCAAAAATATCAGATATTTAACTGCCTTACCATGTACTGTACTTACAGTTCTAAGCAAAGCTACATGTGACATTGTTAGGGTATGGCTAACAAGAAGGTTTCTAACCTTCAATTGATAAAGGAAACATCATTAGGATTATCTCAACTAGGCATATACTTTTTAGTCTTATTTTAAATATTGTTGTTGAAAATATCATTGCATTGAATATAGTAGTATAGAATATTGTTTTTTGTATATTATTAAACTGTTATACATTATATATATATAACGGCATGGTGTTGAGAGCACAGTCACGATCAGTGAGCAAGGAACTCTTACAACCCAATTCAGTAAATTAGAAAGATTATTCGAACGTGAAATTCGTAAGTGGTGGGAAGCCACCTCTCTCCAGAATTACATTGAAGTACAGCGTATTCCACGCGGTTTATGCATTTACACCGTCCCCGCTTATGAAAATCCAGACCCGCAACTGCTCGATCAATGGGCAGCATATACCGCAGATGTGTCGGGCGGCATGTTGAAAATTTTAATAAAATTCGCCTGGAGCGATAGAGAAAAGTGCCAAAAGGAAATTGAGGAACTGGAAGCACTAATCTCTCAGGATCCGGATACCAAGCTGAGGGATGAGTTACGTGAGAGCATGAAAAAACGACTGTTGGCATATGAAGATAAAATGAGACAACGGAAACAAACTAAGTTCAATAGAGACGCTCGAGATTACGAACAAGGAAGAGTTCTGACATTCGCACACAAATTCGATGCACTGAAAGAGCATTAAGAACCATTGCCAGCAAGAAAATTGTGGAACGGAGAAAACACATCGAGACTTCTGAATCGGATGTCCCAACAGATAACGAGCAGTCTGGAGACAAAAGAGTGACAACGAGTGGACAACATTCAACACAGTCGCATTTTCGCAAGGAATTTCAGCATATGCGACCGACGTGGCAAAGAGGCAGCAAAGGCAAACCCCCGGAAAGAAGACACGAAAGACGTGAAGAGGGGGCCACTACAGAGGGCAACCAAAGAGTGGCCTCACAGACACGCAGCAAGAGGGGAACCAGACGATAATCCCTGCAGAAGATTTGACTATTATCAATCTGACCATGAATTCCGGAAGTACTTCCCTGATGAATGAATTTAAAAATGGCGATGTCCTCCATTTATGTTAAGCAGTAGAAAAAGGCGCGAAGCCAAAACTCGTCCTGTTTGTTTATATGCGGAAATAAAGGATACCGTATATTCACCTTTAATAGATTGCGGTCTCTTCACTTGTTTACCGAGTGAGGTTTGGAGCTTTATATATTTCCGGGGTACCATTGCCACGGAGGATAGACCGGCACCCGTTCCTGAGTTCTGCCTGCGACTACTGATGGAAACTTGAAGCCGTAACCAACGTTGCTTTAGCACCGCCGAAGATATCACGCAAAAGAAAATCAAGAGACGCAGACGTGGACGGGTGAGTCGAAGGATGCACACTTCCCCGTTTCTTTCCCCCACAGTGATTTCACAGCTGAATATCTGTAAGGTGCTCAATTTTGCATTATCGGCTGGAACGCTCCTAAAGGTGATTGTTAAATTTGACTTTAAACACGAACGGAGTGTTGGCAAGTAATGTACTCCGATGACGCACGCCTCGCATCAGCGGCTGACATTTTCAAGAAAAAAATCCCACAGCATGGTGTTGAGAGCACAGTCACGATCAATGAGCAAGAAACTCTTAAAGCCCAATTCAGTAAATTAGAAAGCTTATTCGAACACAAAATTCGTAAGTGTCGGGAAGCCACCTCTCTCCAGAATTACATTGAAGTACAGCGTATTCCACGCGGTTTACGCATTTACACCGTCCCCGCTTATGAAAATCCGGACCCGCAATTGCTCGATGAATGGGCAGCATGTACCGCAGATGTGTCGGACGGCATGTTAAAAATTCTAATAAAATTCGCCTGAAGCGATAGAGAAAAGTGCCAAAAGGAAATTGAGGAAATGGAAGCACTAATCTCTCAGGATCGGGATACCAAGCTGAGGGATGAGTTACGGGAGAGCATGAAAAAAACGACTGTTGGCATACGGAGATAAAATAGGACTGAAGTACTGGGTATTTTAGACCCAGCGGTGCAGGGGCACACACCCTATGACTTCTGGGTTCACCCTGTTCCAGACCTACAGAAACACAGAGTCTTCTGGGTGAAGTCAAAGATTCGTTTATTGGCTGCAGACCAATGACAGGTATCCTAGAAGTACAACAGCGTGTATGTTCTCAGGAGACTGCTGAAAATCATAGAAACGGACTTCATCTTAAATACGCTTTTCCTTGCCTCAAGCATACATTCCTAGGTTTTATGATACGGCAATATACAAGTGTACATTACAAAGAAAAGGCAGAGTCATGATGACCATCCCACATTCCAGTTCGGCCAGCCCACAATGATTTATACAGTAAGGTTCAGATCCCACATCGGATGTCAATAGACCCCCCAATAAACATGAGCATCTCCTGTTTTGGGAAACAAGTCATAAAGCAGGAACAAGCAGGTGTGAAAGAGATTAGCCGGGGGATTGTATAGAATGAAAGGGTTTTATGACGGGTCAAGCCCTGATGCTAATCACAGGTGGACGGAGGAAGGGGAGCTCGTGAGACCGGTTTGACCTGGGGCAGCAGAGCCAGCTGCCCAGGTCACAGAGAAGTCAGAGGGAAAGCCCATGTACTGTGAGGCCCGTATTTACTCCATTATAGCCTATGTGAGGGCAATGACAAGATGGCCACTGCTTCCAAAATGGAACCCGCGTAGTGAAGCAGAATAACGTGTACACAGTGCATTCATAGCTAGAACGATATATAAAGCACTCGTACATGCCGCATTTACCATTTGCGGTTCGCTAATCCCAAGATAGACAGGGGTAGGGCCCTGTCCCCTACGCGGTCCCGAATATTAAAGTACGACAGACCCTCCTTTTGCCCTTACATAGGCAATCACTATACTCATCTTAATCCGAGTCTAGGTCAATGTTCACAAAGTCATGGAGATGTTGCTGTAGCATCATCCTATTACTTAGCTCGTCCCTCGATACAGGTTTCCTTACACATAAGGTAGCACAGAGGCCACATATCGCGGGAGCACACTGTATGCACAGACAGAACAGGAAAAGAATGGCTAAGATCATTCCAATGACCATCAGAACTTTCCAACCCCAGGCAGATATCAATTCCCAGAACCACCCCACCAGTGACCAATCTCCCTTATCCACGTGTATGGATTCAGATATTTTATGGAGTTTGGAGATGGCCTGATACACTGTTGGAGCATTATCTGGTATGAAAATGCAGCAACTGGATTGGATGACCTTGCATACCCCACCGCGGTCTGCAAGAATAACGTCTAGAACCATGCGGTTCTGCAGAGTCATAAGGCGATCCGCTTGGAGCTCAGCTGTCAGGTTACTAAGGGCACCAGCCGTTACATTGACAGTGGATTCAACCACACGTGTCAGCTGTCTCAGGTTCCTACTATTGACCATAGGTCCCCAAAACGGCAGGAAACCCAAGAAGAAGTCTCCCGCTTCCTGACCCGCAGTGTCTTCCTTACTAATCACACCTCTCACAACTCTGGTCTTGTGATAGTCAGAGGCGGCAGTAAATGTCGGCGGTAGCAAGTTCGCAATATAACATGTGCCCGAGAAATCAGGGGGCAGCCATGTATATGCTCGGTCATGACAGATGAAATATGTGCCCTTGGCAGCCAAAAACGCAGGGGAAAACTGTGACGGGAAGGTGTACGTTTCAGTACAGTCACTTCTTCCCAGTTGAGCTCTAGGATTCTGACCATTGCCCTGTAAGCAGAACCGACCCATGTGGGGTACGACCCAGATTGGAGATGAGATTTTTCGCTGTCTTTCACCCAGACTAATACTATACCCCGTCGCGTTCCATCCTACATAAGGTCTCAACTCTTCTTTGGGAATGGATGAGTATGCATCGATATCCCTACTCATATCGGCAACTCCTTTCATCAAAGCCTTATTATTGGTGATAGGTCTGATGGAACGCGGTTGGCGAGGGGAATATGTATCTAGAGCATAAAGAAACATGGTTTGGAATGCCCATGACGATCCATTGTAACTGTACGGCAGCACCAGGTAGGGAATACCCTTGTTAATGGTATGGGGCATTAACCCACACACCCAGCAATTGGTCGTATTCATTACCAGTTGGTGCTGGTGCAAGAGCTGGATAAACGAGTTATTTACAAACTCTGATCGTCTGGTCTGTTCGTGCTCAGGCAAAGGGTGAAAAGAGTGAGAGGAGGCAGCAGAAAGAGGTATAGGCTGTTCAGTGGGTGCAATGGGCTTTTGAGCGGAGAAAAACACAAACCCCACAATAAACATTATTATGCTACACAGTGTAAAAAAGCACAGAAAGACAAAACATTTACTTTTCATAATTTTACATATCCTTGCTTTAAAGTTCATTTCCTCAATCGGTCTCTCCATCTTAAAAAACTCCATCCTCTACTCGGGCCGCTCGCGGTGGATGAGTTTCTTCTGCTAAGGGGCACGCCTGTCAGTCCAGGGAAACGCCCTAGACCAACCAGAACCGTTGACCTAGCGTCTTCGGCCTGTACCCCAAAGTCTTGGCACCGCGACCCTGCGGCAGAACCCGGATGGTGGTTCGAAAAACAAAAATCAAGAAAGTCCTTCAGATGGGAGAGCAAAAAATGTCAAAAAGGAAATCGTAAGGAAATCTTTATTTGTCCATGGGCCTTGGTCTCAAATTATAGCGGAGACGGCCAGGTGCTGTTTGGTCTTGAAACAAAAGTTCAGGCTCAGTGGTGTCCAGTCGATTTGATGGTGGCACAGCTTCCTGCAGAATATTGTCACTCTCTTGGTCTGAAACTGTGTCTTTTATGCGTGCGTCACTGAATGGTACAAAACGAGGTACAGTGTCTGTCTCTGAGTCGGCGATACCCTCCTTGACCCACTGGTCATATGGCAGAGGCAAGGGGACTACTTTACAGTGGGTACCATGGATCCAGTGCTTCTTCCCTTTCACTCGCACAGCTGATCTTGTCGAAAGAAGAACAAGATGAGGGCCGATCCAGCGAGGCTCGTCGTTGCTCTTGCGCTGGAAATTTCGGACTAGCACCCACGTACCAGGGTTGATAGGGTGTCCAGGAGGTTCAGAAGCTTGGGGAAGAGTATCATGTACCTGTTGGTGCAAAACACGCAGTTTAACAGTCAAATCATACAGGTAATCGAGCAGTACTGGATGCTCTATCTCACTGAACTTCATGGGCCTTGGTACTCCCCATACATTGGCCGGACGGCCAAAGACAACCTCGTAAGGGCTAAGTCCCACTCGTGAGTGTATGGTCATTCTGGTGGACAGGAGTGCTAAAGGCAGAGCGTCAGGCCATTTAAGACCGGTGCTCGCCTGGATTTTGGCCAGCTTGAGCTTTAAGGCTCCATTGTAGCGTTCTACTAATCCAGCTGATTGGGGGTGATTTGCAGCGTGGAACTTCTGCTTTATCCCTAGCCCTTCACATACATTCTTCATCACTTTACCCACAAACTCACTTCCGTTATCACACCACACCATTCTTGGCATCCCAAACCTAGGGAAAAACTCTTTCACAAGGGCTTTGGCTGTGGATAAGGCAGTGTTATCTTTCAGAGGATAAGCCTCTATCCATTTTGAGAAAGCACAAACAACCACCAGTACATATTTCAGGTTGTTGCATCTTTCCATGTGAATAAAGTCCAGCTGCAAAACTTCAAATGGACATGATGGGGGTGCAAAGTGACCAGCTGGAGTTGGGGTTCCCCTACCAGGGTTGTACTTCAAACATACTATGCAATTCTTGACCACATTCTCTGCACACTTGGGAATCCCAGCATTCTGCCATACTGGAGCTAACAACTTACATATACCTTTCGTACTGATATGTGCCATTCCATGTGCCATAGTAACCACTGGAAGCACATATACATCAGGCAACAACCATCGCCTATGTTCTGTCAGATCAATCCAACAACCATTCCCATCCAACTTACCCATACTTTCTCTCCACTTGCTTAACTCTTCCTCTGTGGCTTCAGCTTGAAGCGACTTCACACTCTCTATTGTGTTCTCACACATTCCCACATCATTAACCCATCTTGCGGGGCCTGCAACATACATTCTAGTCTTCACATTCTGTGCTGTTTCTCTCGCGGTCTCATCAGCAAACGCATTCCCACGTCCAACATCATCTGTGACTTTCCTGTGCGCACTGCATTTCATGATCGCAACTTGCAACGGTAGGGTCAGTGACTCAAGGAGATCATTCACCAACTTGCCATTCTGAATCTTAGCTCCATGCGACGTCAGGAACCCACGCTCCTTCCACAGTCGCCCAAAATTATGAGCTACGCCAAAGGCGTACTGGCTATCTGTGTATATATTCACTCTCATTCCTTCGGACAACACACATGCTCTCGTGAGGGCGATTAATTCCGCTGCTTGGGCCGAATTATGTGGCACCCGTGCAGTTTCCACGACCGTGTGCAAAGTCGTGATAGCATATGCAGCAGTCGTGTCACCATTAGGGAGTTTGAAACATGAACCATCTACCCATAAAGTGCCATCACACTCAGTCAGGGGAGTATCTTTTAGATCTACTCTCCCTTTCGTCTCTTCTTCTGTTCTGAACAGACAGTCATGTTGCTCAATCTCATCTGAGTCTGCTGGAATTGGCAACAATGTAGCTGGATTCAGCGTATTGCATCTCTTTATGTGTATGTGATTTGCTAACAGTGTAAGTTCATAACCTGATAATCGCGCACTAGTCAAGTGTTGTGTCTTGGTCCTATTTAATAATGTGTCTACAGCGTGTGGAACCATAACAATCAATGTGTTGTCCATTACCAAACCAGCAGATTGTCGGATAGACATCGCTGCAGCAGCTGTCGCTCTCAGACAGCTTGGCAATGCCCTCGCTACAGGGTCCAAGGTTGATGAAAAATATGCGCATGGGCGCGGTCTGTCGCCAAAAGGCTGTGGTAACACTGACAACGCACATCCGTCTTTCTCGTGAACATACAATGTAAAAGGCTTACTGTAGTCAGGGGTACCCAACACAGGTGCTGAACATAATGCATTACGCAATTCCACAAAACTTTTCTGGCACTCTTCAGACCATGGGATAGGATTCGGTGTGTCTTTGCATGTTAAGGCTAACAAAGGTTTTGCCAATAAAGAAAAACTAGGGATCCAATGCCTACAGTATGAAGTGATGCCCAAGAAAGCACGCACTTCTCTCTGTGTTTTTGGCACACTCAACTGTGCAATGGCTTGAATTCTTTCTGGGGTCAGTTTCCTTCCCTCCTTCGATAAGAGATGACCTAAGTAGGTCACCTCTTGTCGACAATATTGCAGCTTAGAGAGAGACACTTTGTGATGGAAAGCGGATAAATGGCGCAACAGTGACAATGTGGCTTCTTTACAGATCTTTTCAGTATCCGCGGCAATTAGTAAATCGTCCACGTACTGAATCAGGATAGCGCCACTAGGTAAAACAAGTGCATCAAGCTGCGCTTTCAAAGCCTGACTATATATCGATGGACTCTCACAGTAGCCCTGGGGAGCGCGTTTGAAGCGGAAGCTTCGGCCTCCCAGACTAAAACCAAAAATATCTCTGCTCTCTTCTGCAATTGGGATACTAAAGAAAGCATTCTTTAAATCGATCACTGAAAACCATGCAGCAGAGGCTGGAATCATCGTTAACAAGGCCGTTATATCGGGGACAACCGGAAACTGTGGCACAACAATCTTATTAACCTCTCTAAGATCAATCACAAATCTGTAAACAGGTGGCTGTGAGGGATCCGTTCGTTTTAAGACAGGTAAAATCGGACTATTGCAAACGTTGCCTCTTGTCTCTTCAATCACACCCTTATTAATCAAGTCGCTGACAATGTCTAACAATGCTTTCTGCCCTTCATTAGAGATCTTGTACTGGGGAATACGTGGCAGTCTGACATTAGCCTTTAGAGTCACCACATATGGCGGTATCTCCAAGAGGCCCACATCATTGGGACCAGTAGCCCAAAGGGCATCCGGAAGGGATGACAATTCAGGTGGCATTGTATTTTTAGACAAATACATTGGGGAAATCACTTTCTTGCCTAATGTAAGTTGTACTCCTGAAGGAGAACAATACAGTGTAGCGTGCAATCTTTTCAACAAATCTAATCCCAACAAATTCTCACCACAACCTGTTGTCAGAATCAGGGGTGCTTTCAGCTCGCAAGGTCCAACAGAAAGTGACATGGGACTAGAAATCGGGTTCCTAACCGGGGCGCCAGAAAAACCTACTGAAACATTTATATCGCCAGACAAAGGTGCGCCAGGGAGTTTTGAATGCATGATTGAACTCTTTGCAGCACCAGTGTCTAGCAGAAAAGGCTCCGTTACATTTGCTGTAGTCACCTCAACATACGGTCCACTCTGATCCACTGGCACTGAAACAACTCCCTCTCTCTGTCTATGGCTGTCCTAGTAGTCATTATTTTCTGCATCACCGTCCTCTGCATAATAATCATTATTATAATACTGAGCCGTATTACTAGTCGCGTTAGCTTGCTGATCAAAGCTATTGATGGTACTTTGAGGCGGCAGAGGACGCGCGTTCTGGGGAACACTTCCACGCCCTCTGCCTCTAGGAGCTTGCTGACCACCCCTACCTCTTGCGCCATACGCATTACCGTTCCGCTGCATTAATTTAGGGCAACTATATTTAAAATGACCTTCCTCTTTGCAGTATGAACATTGGTTGGGACCTACAGGGATACGTGGTTGGTAATACCCATTCATTTGCTGATTGTTCTGAAACTGTTGGGGTTGGTGATAGACACCTTGGGGTTGCCTATAATTATTCTGACCTCCACGTGGCGGATAGGCCTGCTGTAAAAGGACCTTTGTCTTTAGTTCCTTCGTTTTCTTTTCTGTTCTATCTTTCTCGTCTTTATCTCTATTTTCATAATACTGTGCAGTAGCCAGTATTTGTGCTGAAGAAGAAACAGCCCAAGAACTTTCTGAATCTTTTAACTTTTTACACAGGTCAGGAAGTAAATTCTGCACAAACTTATCCACAAATAACCGTTGGCCACCCTCAGTACTCTTATCCTGCCCACTGTGGTCAATAAACGTTTCTTCAAACCTAGTAAAGAAGTCTGACACTGTCTCATCTTTCTTCTGCTTGCATGCAGATAACTTGTCCCAATTTACGCGCATCGCAGGCATTATTGTCTTCATATACGTGATGATTCTACCAGGCAGTTCAGCTATTAAAGGTTCTGGTTTCGCACCACCAGTTTGTCTAGCATCAGCAGCAACAATGTTAGCCCATGTATCCCCTAGTTCTGCATTGTGATCTACATTACGAATTGATCCCCATAGAGGCTGTGGAACAACATTACCAAACAACATGTCTATGTCGGCCAGATTCATAATGCATGACCCTGCCGTCTGTGACAACTCTTTATAATAACCTGCTGGGTTTTTACGGGGATCAGGCAAGGACTGCTTAAGCGCTAACACCTCAGAGCGCTTCCATGGAACATGCACCCAAACACGCTGGAAATGCGCTGCCACAGCGGGGTTACCACCGGCAGCTGCAACCGCTTCCTTCCATACCGGGGGAACTTCTCTCATAGGGTATTGTCGCGCTTTTACCTTTTTCCCCACAAGGACATCTTGTTCAAACAATGATTGTTGGCAATCATCATTCCTAAAGGACAATACAACCGCAACTGCTTTATCTACTCCACGGTCCACAATTATACCAGTTCCAAAATCGAACCTCATTCTACACAATTCCTGCGGGTTCGGATTTTTACCACTATCCTCCAATTCTTCACAGAGAATTTCGCACATTTTCTCAAACACATATCTCTGTTTTGGGGCATCCCATTGATGGAAAACGTTGACAACTGATTCCACATCATACAGTGAAGGAAAAACAATCCATCTACGCGCCATGTTATCTATTACCTTTTTCTCGTCAGGGTTAGGCAATTGGCTGCGCAACTGCTTACGCTGTAAACCAGGAGTCGCACCAGATGACTCAAAGAGAGGAGACATTAATGTAGTAACCACATTAGCTAAGCGCTGTCGCGCTGAAGGAGAAGCTGAGGCGAGAACAGGGGGAAAAACAGAGGGAAGAAAAGAGGATGTAGAGACAGGTACTGGAGTGGTGGAAGGAAGAGTGTTAGGGGAGGCAGTTGCTGAATTAGGCAAAGTTGCAGGAAGTGCGGGGGCAGTTGGAAGCACAACTGGCGGCGCTTGAGAGGGCTGCGCTACAGGGATAGGAACCGGCTGCAAAACAACTGGCGGTTGCGGCAAGGCTTGCAGTATATGCACTGGAGGTGGCATATTTACAAGCTGGGGAGGCGCCGTGGCAGTTTGAGCATACGGGGGTGGCGAACTCAACAAATGTGACATCAGGGGATCTTTCTCCTTTTCTTCGGACTCATTCTGCTTAGAATGTGGTAAAGCTGGGTAACATTTGTCAATCCCTAACTTGCGCTGCCTATGCAATTGCTCACTCATCTGCTCCTCTTCATTGTCTTTAAATTGTACAGCTGCTTGCATTACTGTCATACCCTTCTCTCTCTTATTCTTTTTCGCTAGCTTAATTTCCTTTTGTTTGGCTTCCTTTCGCCATAAGCGGAAAGAGTCAAACATCGCCGGCCGGGCTTTCTTCTTAAACAATTTAATTTCCAAATTATCTAAAATATCGGTATCGAAACTACCATTTTGGGGCCATTTTAAAACACCATCTTTCCTGGTGTAGTGGATCCACACTTCGTTATATGCAATGGGGCCTACGCCATGTTTTACATAGAGCTCATAAGTTGGAGTTCCAACCGGAGGAACCGGACATGATTCCTCTAGCTGGAAATCTTTTCCACAACCCAAACAGAATAATCTACCAAATAGTCCAGAACCAGGCATCTTTGCTCACTAGTCTAGATCCAAACGTCAAAGGATTATCGAATACGATATTCTCGTGAATACACGAGTCCTCTGGTTTTGGCGTTTGCAAACTCCAAAGTACCAAATTACCAAATCAAACGATCCCGAAGGATACCAAAAACAAATGGGAGACGCTCCACTTATACTTAACTGAATATTGTTGATCGATGGCGTCACCAGAAGACTCTCTCGATTGTTTCGCTCTCTCAGATTCGTCAAGGGTCCAAAACAGGTCGATTAATCAGGGCAGCAGTCCTTCGTAGCCGTCGGGACGCGGAGAACCTCGCAGAAAAGACTTTCGGACCACGTCGACATGCAGGGGTCGATGAAGTGGCGGCCTTCCTCCGGAATTTCCACACGAAGCTCCTCACGAACCTCTGGCTTGGACTGGTACCGCTGAAATCGTCCCGAGTTGGGCGCCAAACTGAAGTACTGGGTATTTTAGACCCAGCGGTGCAGGGGCACACACCCTATGACTTCTGGGTTCACCCTGTTCCAGACCTACAGAAACACAGAGTCTTCTGGGTGAAGTCAAAGATTCGTTTATTGGCTGCAGACCAATGACAGGTATCCTAGAAGTACAACAGCGTGTATGTTCTCAGGAGACTGCTGAAAATCATAGAAACGGACTTCATCTTAAATACGCTTTTCCTTGCCTCAAGCATACATTCCTAGGTTTTATGATACGGCAATATACAAGTGTACATTACAAAGAAAAGGCAGAGTCATGATGACCATCCCACATTCCAGTTCGGCCAGCCCACAATGATTTATACTGTAAGGTTCAGATCCCACATCGGATGTCAATAGACCCCCCAATAAACATGAGCATCTCCTGTTTTGGGAAACAAGTCATAAAGCAGGAACAAGCAGGTGTGAAAGAGATTAGCCGGGGGATTGTATAGAATGAAAGGGTTTTATGACGGGTCAAGCCCTGATGCTAATCACAGGTGGACGGAGGAAGGGGAGCTCGTGAGACCGGTTTGACCTGGGGCAGCAGAGCCAGCTGCCCAGGTCACAGAGAAGTCAGAGGGAAAGCCCATGTACTGTGAGGCCCGTATTTACTCCATTATAGCCTATGTGAGGGCAATGACAAGATGGCCACTGCTTCCAAAATGGAACCCGCGTAGTGAAGCAGAATAACGTGTACACAGTGCATTCATAGCTAGAACGATATATAAAGCACTCGTACATGCCGCATTTACCATTTGCGGTTCGCTAATACCAAGATAGACAGGGGTAGGGCCCTGTCCCCTACGCGGTCCCGAATATTAAAGTACGACAGGACAACACAAACAAACTAAGTTCAATAGAGACGCTCGAGATTACGAACAAGGAAGAGTTCTGACATTCGCACGCAAATTTGATGCACCGCGAAGAGCATTAAGAACCAATGCCAGCAAGAAAATTGTGGAACGGAGAGAACACATCGAGACTTCTGAATCGGATGTCACAACAGATAACGAGCAGTCTGGAGACGAAAGACCGACAACGAGTGGACAACATTCAACACAGTCGCATTTTCGCAAGGAATTTCAGCTTATGCAACAGACATGGCAAAAAGGCAGCAGAGGCAAAGCCCCGGAAAGAAGACACGAAAGACGCGAAGAGGGGGACACTACAGAGGGAAACCAAGGAGTGGCTTCACAGACACGCAGCAAGAGGGGAACCAGACGATAATCCCTGCAGAAGATTTGACTATGATCAATCTGACCATGAATTCCGGAAGTACTTCCCTGATGAATGAATTTAAAAATGGCGATGTCCTCCGTTTATGTGGAAATAAAGGATACCGTATATTCACCTTTAATAGAGTGAGGTCTCTTCACTTGTTTACCGAGTGAGGTTTGGAGCTGTATATATTTCCGGGGTACCATCGCCATGGAGGATAGACCGGCACCCGTTCCTAAGTGCTGCCTGCGACTACTGATGGAAACTTGAAGCCGTAACCGACGTCGCTTTAGCACCGCCAAAGATATCACGCAAAAGAAAATCGAGGGACGAAGACACGGACGGGTGTGTCAAAGGACGCACATGTCCCCGTTTCTTTCGTTTCTTTCCCCCACAGTGATTTCACAGCTGAATATCTGTAAGGCGCGCAATTTTGCATTATTGGCTGGAACGCTCCTAAAGGTGATTGTTAAATTTGATTTTAAACACAAACGGAGTCTTGGTAAGGAATGTATATATTTACTTTTTTTTTAATAAAGTGTTTCAATATTGCAAGCATGGATTGTTGGGTTTGTAGCGGTATTAGGTCAGATGTATTTTCTATTTTCTTTTGAATAGTTATTGATTTTTATATGCAATTTTTTAAATACGTTTTTTATTTACATTTATGGCAATTCTTTGAAGTATTATTGTACTGTTTTTTAGGTCATTTTTTTAATTGGTGTTTTTTAGTTTCAGAATGTAGTGTTTATCTGGGATAATGGTGGGGAGTGTGTTAGAGTGTATTTTTGTAATAATATTTTTTTCATTTTTCATGTTGCATTTAAAAATATTTTTTTCATTTTTTACAAAAAATAAAAACGTCTACTTAAAGAATTAATAGATTTAGTTATAATTTTATATTTATATATAAACAAATATTATATTAGTGGCAGTGAATATTGTAAGAAAGGAACACATATTAGACTTTATTTTAAAATATTTTGCAATTGGTTATACAACTGTCAAACATTTCACTATTATTTTAAGACTAACTGATATATGTATAGAATGTACTTGTATTGTTATTTATTCATTAGAGTTATTGTATCTATTTTAACCCCTTCAGCGCAGCGCGGCGCGGATTACCGCGCCGTGCTGAAGGTTCGTTGCGTGGGCGGGGCCGTGACGGAGCGGTTCCGTCATCCGCACAGCGCGACCGATGCGCATGACGGAACTGCTCCGTCATGCGCATCGAAAGGGTTAAATATAATCAGAAAATATTTCTCACTTTTTTAAAAATAATACTTTTATTTCTTAGTTTCTCCAAAGTAGATATGGTTTATATATCTTTTTAATGTTTAATGTTTTCCCTAATGTAGCTCAAGTTGGAGAGGGATTAGGTAATTAAATACCTTGAATATCCAATGTTTTCTCCAATGTAGCATAGATTGAAGTGGGAATACTAAATTTAACCCCTTGAATGTGAAACAATTTCCCCAATGTTGCTTAGTTTGGAGTGGAAATATGAATCAACCGATTTTAATTCCAAGACCTTCCCCAATCTAACTTAGATTGGAATGGGAATATTTATCCCTTTTAAAGTCTAACACCTTCCTCAATGTAATTTGCATTGGACTGAAAATAGTAAATGTAACCCCTGCAATGTTCAACACCTTCATCAATGTACCTTACATTGGAGTGGAAATGGTAAATGTAACCACAAGTTGTAAATTTACCCCCTTACATGTTCAACATTTATTCCAATGTAACTTGAACTGAAGTGGGATTAATAAACCTACCCTTTTTAAAATGCAACATCTTTCCAATGTAGCTTAGACTGGAGTGGGAATACCCCCTTTATTGTCCACCACCCTTCCAGGTGAGCTTCCCTAGGAGAGGAAATAGTAAATAAGCCCACTATAACATGCATAGGGTTCAATTTGTAATTTATAGTGTAGTGCTGTTGAATAATTGCAAATAATTTCTAAAACATTTTTTTCAAATGCCAGTTTTATTTTCACTCAATTACATACTTTTTACATAAATGTTTACATTTGACATACTATTAATATTTTTTCTTTATTTTGTTTATTTTTTACACACTTTTTAAGCAGACACTGTAATAAATATACGCAATGTGTTTGTATATTTTTGTAGCATTTATATTTTTATTTTTCTAACAAATCATTTCACACATACATTTAAAATTTCACACTATGATAAAATGTTTTATATATTTCTGAACTTTTCTTTATTAACAAACACATTTAGTTTTTTACATGAATTGTTTTGGCATTTTTTGTAAGACATAACCATATTATATAATATATAATAAGTCGTGCAAAATCAAAAATATTATTTGTTATCATTTTTCCCACATTTTTATTTTTTAAAGTGTATAACATTTTCATAATTGTTAATAAATGTTTTCATATTTTTGATATATAGATTTTTTTTACACATAGAATAAATATTGGTACACTTTATTTTTTGTTTCCACTGTTTTGCATTGCTAGATTTTCTTTTAATTAATTTCATTTAGAGGTCCATTAGCTTACTTTTTGGGTAGTTCGATGTTACTGTCAGTGGATATTCCCTGTTGCTGCTAAACAGATCAGGCAAGAGTACTTTTAAGTTACTATTTGGGTACTTGGTGATTGGGGTGATGTATTTAGGATTAGTATAGTTAGTGTAGGTTAGTATTTTGTTGAGCTTTAGGGCTCGATTACGATGTGGTTAGGAAATCTTCCCGATCGAATCAGTTTGGAAATGGTTTCCGACCAACTGGAGAGTCCAACCGAGTATGATGCATCCGGATGCTTCCAGATGTGATTTGGTTGGACTCCCATTGACTTCTATGGAACCCTATGTTCCTAAGTGCATCGTAATCTGGCCCTCGGTCGAGAAGACGCGTTCCCGATCCAATTCGGAAGGAGCAAATGCCGTTAGGAGGCCTTCCTAACCGCATCGTATTCGGGCCCTAGATGGGAATGCTTTCCTAACCGCATCGTAATCGGGCCCTAAGTGTTTAAATTGTAGGTCTGTAGTTAAATGTTTTTGGTTTAGCACAGCATGCCTTGGTATTTTATATGTGGCTTAATGTAATGTTTTGTTGTTTGTAACATAGGTATATTTATAGTTAATGATATGTTATTTGCAATGTTTATGGGGTATATCTTTTGTGTTGGTCGATATTTCATGATTTTGTCCAGGTTTTTCATCAGGCTGAAGGACTCTCCCTACTTTGGCTATGTTAACCTTTTCTTACTGGAAATAAGATTGGCTATAATTTAACTTACATTATTTTTAATCTCCTTTATTTGTTTATTTTAATGGAGCAGTGTTTAAATTTCACTGTTTTGTGTTTTTGAAGGGTTCCAATGATTGCGATTGTTTCCTCGTGGTTGAGTTTTTTATCTACTGAATTTCAGCATTTTCTTTGGGGATTTTTTCACCAATGTTTTGGATATATTTTAGTGGATTATTTCTAGATCTTGGAAATCACTGCCAAAACTGTAAGTTATATTTATTAATTATTAATGGATGTGAAATAGTCATTTGCTTTATTAAGTGCGATGTGCTGTATTTAGATATTGCTACTTGATTGTAGCTGTTGTGTTTTGAAAGCAGTGTTAAGTTTGTAGGTAAATGTATATTAATTTATTTAGCAAATATTCATTGTATTTATTTATACTCATAATTCTGACTATTCTATTTTCTTTAAATATATATTTTGACTGAATAGTACAAATTATCAAAATAATCTATATAAATAAATCAGCATGGTAAGTTTTTGTTAGCTATAGTTTCATTTTAGGTTGAATTGGAATATTAGGATTTTTAGCATAGAATTCTTGCTATAGATTCTAAGTATGATAGGTCTTACTTATTAACAAATAATTGTATTTTTCACTTGTAGTATGTGATACATTTCTTTGGTTTGGGGTACCTGGGGGTTGCCTTGTAGTGCAGTCAGGAATTTTGGTATGATCTTCCTATTACTGCAGATTTTTGAGTACCAGCGGTGATTTTGTTAAGGGCTTGTAAAACACTTCTTAATTTCTATTGCTTCCACGTCTGGTGGGTGAATGTGTTCTCTAACTTTTAGTTCTACATCTTGTTTAGTCATTGCCCTCCCATAACACCCATTTGAATAATGCTTTGTGCATACTTACTTTTTGTAAGAATATTCAATGTGAGACAATAGCAGTTTTCCTTTCTGAGGTGTGATTTAAGTGGCTCTTTCCACAATTACATATGTGAGTTTTACAGTTATATATTAACTAAGGACCTGATTACGAGTTTGGCGGTCTTGGTACTGCCATTGCAGTGGCATCAGATTCACCACCGCACTGCTGGCAGTGCGTCCCCTGAAGTACGATGCATGCAGTCACATAGATGAAAGACCTTCAAGGTACCACCACCGCAGACAGGAAATCTTGATCGCAGTGGGATAGGCCAATGCGTTGGTCAGAGGATGGACCACCAGTCTAACCACCAGCCCAGTTACAAGGTGCCTTACTGCCTACCTGAAAGTGGTAGGCCAACCACCACATCTGAGGTAGCAGAAAGGGAGGTATATTAGGCCAAATCTCACAAGTACTCACAGAATGTACATTTCCTGCCTCTGCTGTACCTGCTTGATGATGTCCAAAGACGACACCATAGTATACGCAACCAATTGTTTCCATCGACTTCTCAGTAAATAGATGCCCCGCTATGGACCTGGAAATGGGTTTGGAGTCCCTGGGCCAAATATGTTTTCTGGGCCCATGTTCAGAATTGTTTTCAATGTATGATCAAATTACAACTCCACTGTGCCCTCTTTGGCCAGGTCACTGATACTGCACAGGCACTCTCTACACCACAGGTACTCACAAATATTTACTAAGGGGTCATATATAAAGTTTTAGGGTTTGACCGCGGGCAACATTGGTGGGGGGAGGAGAATTCGGGGAGCAATCATAGATGCAAATTGAGTTTGAAAACAACAAATATATGTTTTTTTCTGAAATCTTCTTAAAGCATACATTTCTTCATATTTTGTTATTTCCCTTTCTTCTTGTATTTTACAAACCAGAGAAAATAAGTTGAGAAAAGTTTGCCAAGAAAAACAATCCTGAAATAAGTAAATTATTTTCATTTTAAAATGCTAATATGATATACAAAAGTGCCTTAGAAACAAGTTGATTTCTTCTTCTGTGCATTTCAGCAGTGCCCCTAGTGTATATAGAATTGCATGTTTTCATGTTGATAATAAAACAGGAGAGCACATTAACATTAGGGGAGGGCGGAATTTGCAAATTATCAAAATCTCCGCGAGCACGGGGAACTTTTGCGAAGATCCGGAGATTGCTTTTCCCGCCCGTTCATGATGTGTTTTTGCGTGCACGCGGGGAAATATATCTCCAACTTGCCCATGCGGTCGCTAATGGGCGCAGCCATCTTGCTCGCGATGCTTATTTCCTGTTCCGAGTCGAACGACGTGTTCGCGATCGCAAACTCTCGTGGGATAGCGCGACCGGCTACCAACAATACAACATCTTGTGGCGCAAGCGAACGGATAGGAAAACTCGTCGGCGAACTCAGGGACCCGTAAGTCGCGACCGCGCGTGCGAGAACGCATTTTTAAAGCGTGAACAAGAAAAATACTTCAGTTTCGCGGCAGATTGCGAACGTTTTTACATTTTCGCACTCTCCGCGGAACGTGAATATGTCAAAATATTGCAAATTCCGCGAGCGGAACGAAATTTACTGCCCAGGCCTAATTAACATGAGAGTGGCTGCTTTCACTGGTTAACGCTTTAAACAGCAATGGAATGCTCACAAAGAGGGCTTCAAGAAAAGGCCTGGCAGGCCACAGGTTGCCCCCCGGCCTTACAATAAGTATCATTGCTCTACACAAATAGACATATGTTTGCTTCTCATAACCAGTGATAGTGATGTTTGCATTAAATTGTGTCACCCAACATCACCCCCACATCAATATCACACCTATCAATATCTGTAACACCTTCACATTGACCACATCCTAGGCCCTGTTGTGATATCAAAGATACATCTGTATGGATATGTCATGACACTGAAACACACCATCTCTGCTACATCTCTATATTGGACTCTCACACATCACCCGCATTAAAAGGTAATGTCAGTAAATGGGATTACAAATGATCAGTGTGAGAAGCATTCATAGGACACAATGTAAACACTCTCTGCAGAATAGGTATGCCTCTATCAGGGGGAACCCTGAAAGGCTGGGCCCTGGGCCACAGTCCACTTTGCACGTCTTAAAACCTCTATGTGCACAAGCAATAACAGTATTTGTCACAAATTAAGATAAATTAGGTGTATGGTACACACAGGAAATGGAAACATGTCCATGCAAAAGTCTACAAAGGTATGACAATTTAACACCCTTCATGTGTGGCTAAACAAATATCTAACTTGAACACATCAAACACATATCCAACCTACATCATGGGGAGAAGTGCAGCCTAAATGATGTTGCCATTAGCCAGGCCAAACTGAAATACTTACCCTATAATTAGGTCTGGGCGGAGTTTGCTGAGTTCTGTTATGCAGAACTCTGTTAAGTGCCAAAAAAGCTCTGCCACGCTCAGCACGTTCTGCAAGCAGCAGAGTGCGATAAGTCATTCTGTTGTGCTGATTTTTAGCGGCAGGAGTTTGCCCCATGCTGTAAAATTAGTGAGAACGGCACCACGTGCAGCACAAGAGGGTGCTTCCTCTTCCTACTCGAGCAGCAGCTTCCTCTACGCAAACTACAGGTTTCTCAACAAAAGCAGTAGCGACCTGCAGAGAATTCCCGTCATGAGAAACCTCACTGGTAAGCGGTCTAGCGTATGATTTTCCTCACTCGCCAGCTTACCGCACAAGAGGAAAACCGCAACTTCGCGCTTTACGTGTCATGTAGAGTGGGCAAATCTCTGCAAATTCCACCAGCAAAGCGCAGTTCACCACCCACCCCTACAAATAATATAGCACCCATTCAATGTCAGCACCAGTTTGATTACATCCCACATATCCATCCATTCAACATTTCCCTTTGTCCTGTGTAACTCTGTAGCACTGGTTCCAAGGTCAGATCATACAAACCACTTTAACTGGATCAGCAATCATGGATAAAACATAGACAACTGAAGTCACACATCACTAACTATCCAATAACATAAAATAATTAGAAAAGTAATGACAGGACTAATGTCTTCCAAACTAAGCAAACCTTTAATGATTGTCTGACAAAACAACTGATAAAACAAAGGCCATTGGTCGGTCCTTTTGTACAATCTGTGGCACAGCACACTGCTGTGCCACTAAACGTGCCCTTACTGAAACTGCCAGGAAACCTCCTCACAAAGGCTTTTGTTTTGGGAGAGGTTTTCATGGACTTTTTAGGGGTATGGCTGGGTTTAGTGGGTTGAGGATCAGGTTTTTCAGGGGTAGATTTGGTTGTGGAAGGGATGAGCTGGTGTTTGGAAGTCATATTTTTTTTACCGGGGGGGGGGGGGGGTTGGATTCCAGTGGGTTAAGGACAAGGGACAATATCAAAAGTACTTTATTTTGGCTTATAAGGCCATAAAAGTAGAAGAGCAATAAAATACAGTATATACAGATAAAAAGTTCTTAAAATGCATTCATCCATTGCTCGCTTTGTCAACTCTATCTACATCCAGTACATTGTAATTCATTTTAAATCTAGATGAGTTCCACCAATTGGTATTGACAGTCCGGGGGTTATCCTATTGTCTTGTTTGCTGGAAAAGTGCCTGTGCAATGTAATAGGAGCAAAGTACTATTTGTTCTGTGCTCATATCAAGTTCTTAAAAAATTCATGTGCAATAAATGCGTAGTGGTACACAATCTTATACTCTACCATTATGCTAGAACAATAACTTGAATTGATTTATGTCCAAACTGAAGAGAATGCTGGAGAAGTTTAAATATTCAAAATAAAGTTCCAGAAAATGCCTATGTTAAGCTAGAGCTATCAATTCTTAAAATCATGAAGTTAATACTAAAAACATGTAAACCACTACAATACACAACAGTTTAAAAATGCTTCAAGTTTTGCACGGAGGCATAGCTATTTCAATTACGTTTGGCCTTAGCCAGGGTATGTAATCCCCTTTGATTTTTGTCATAGTTATTCTTGCCAGATTGTACAGCATTACCTCTAGGTTGGTGCCTTGGATTGACAGCAAGTTATAAAAAGTTATAATTTATAAGTTTTGTCCTCCCTTTTCCCTTGTAAAGTTAACAGCCAATAAAAATCGGCTGAGGGCAAAAACTATTAGGCGAGAATTTTCAGTTTTTAGTATTCTCAACATATCGTTCATTCTCCTAACACTAAGGCGTCAGGCTATTGGTTTTATCCATTTCCTTCTGGCTTCTGACATGGGACAATAGCAAATAAGAATTTTCACAGGGAAAATGGGCAGATGTCCGGGAAGGAGTAGGGTTTCGGAGGTAGAGGGAGTAGAAGTGAGAGGTGCGTGTTCTGTATCTTCTGTGTGCTTTGTAGGTGTCTGTTGTGTGGGTAACTTTGAGCATTTGCATTTTTTGGTGTGTGTGATGTGAAAATGCTGGGTATGCTATGCTAGATGTTGTGGATGGGTATGTGGGTGTTAGTGTGGTGTCTGCTGGAATGCTGGTGGTTAAGGATGGGTCTGTGTATGTTGGTGTGGTGTCTTTAGGAATGCTGGTGGTTGGGGATGGGTCTGTGGGCATTGGTGTGGTACCTGCAGGAATGCGGGTGGTTTAGGCTGGGTCTGTGGGTGTAGTGTCTGCATCTTTTCTGCTGTTTTTATTTGTGTGTGGTGCTTGGGTCTGATGCGTGCGGATATGTGAATGTGCTTGCGACAGGCATGGGGGTGGGGAAATTGGATGGGGAAGGGGCCGAAGGTAGGATGGAAGGTTGGGATGGGTGGAAGGCTGCCGTAAATTAGTAGGCCAGAGCCGGAAAAGACCTCTGTAGGCCAGACATAGCACGGTGGATGCCTTCCAGGTAGGCTGCCATCTGTGTCTGCTGGCTGCCTTGCCCTTGGATGGAATTCAGGAGTGCAGTCTGAACCACAGATATGTTCCTCAGGAGTTCCATACCCGCCTCACTCAGGGTAGTGGGGTAATAGGGACAGAGGCTGAGATGCCTGGAGCGAAGGAGACAGCTCCCCTCTTAGGGGAGCGGGCCCGGCTACCTGTTTGTGGAACAAGGAGTGTAGCAATGGAACTGGGGGTGGTGGACAAGGATTAAGGTAGAGCTAATCCGGTGGGGTCCGCCACCACTAAGGAGAGTCCACCGGACTCAGATGATGAATAACTGGAGCTCGTGTTCTCTGTGGCACTCCCCACACCCTCTTGGTCACTGAGTCCCTCTGTATCTGTGCTGTCAGTTTCCAGAACCACTGTGGTCAGCTGTGTCCCCAATGATGTTGCCCCTTCTCCTTTGCTTGCCCTGGATGAATCTGGAATGACATGTAAAATAGGTTTCATCACCTGATCATTACCTATCAACAGAAAACATTTAGTAAGTGCACATATTACACCACCTTCATTGTTCACTACATAGGCTTCAACATTTGCAGGAGCAGATGCTTGCATGCTACATAAACTGCAAACAGTTGGTTCCACTTATGTCATAACCTCAGTTAGCTCCAAGTGCATCGATGGACTTGTCTACACTCCATCCTTATGTCCACACTAGGATAGTTGATCACCTTGTATACTTTGGCCCTTGTAGTATACCATAGTAAAATGATGTTTTGCAAATAGGATGGATACAATTTTTACATTTACACAATGTTCACATAAGGCCCAGATTTCAACAAATATTCATTTTCCTTAAAACACATCATGATGTTATGAAGGTCAAGTTAAAATTCAATGTGCCATCAATGTGTGCTGTAGCAGTAATCATAGAAAACCAACAGGAGAGGAAGGGATCAACACGACTAGTCCCCTCAAGGAATTATTCAAAAACAACAAAGTCAGTGTAAGCCAAGTCAATAAAAAGGGCACTACTGATTAGAAGAGCACTGATCCACAAGTTCTGAACAAACCGATATGTTGTTGAGAAAAATGCAGACTTTAAAGAATATTACCCAGTTGGTATAAAAGCCCTCACTCGCCAACCTGGTTGGTGACATGCTTCATCATCGGGCTCCACTGGGATGACCGAATGTCATCCCAGTGTGCTACAATGCCAGGTTACTGCGGAGCGGGGTTCGTGTGTGGTGGTAGTGAATTTAAAATATCCAATTGAGTCAAAAATAAAACTTTAATAATTTTGCTAATTGGAAAAGAATAAAAAGGAGTGAGGGTCAAAAATAGAAGACCTGTTTCACTCCACGGCGGTCAACATGTTTCTGCCTCAGTGAGTGTTCATCAGGCTTTCATCAGGACCAGAGTGGAAGTGCGGAGCCCCGGTGGTATGAACGCACTAAGGTTCACCCTACCGTGGACTGCAGTGTGAAAAATTATTTACAGTGAAAAAATCCGCCAAAAGATATATATAATGGGGGAGAGAAATGAGTTTATTCTGACATTGAGAAAGACACACAAACAAAAGACAAAACATAAAAGGAGTCATAAGTGTTGGTGACAAACTCGTCATGTAATACTCAAGGATTGAGAACAATAGTGCTCAGAGAACGAAGGAGTGCCACTAAGTCTACCTCAGGTGCTAAAATGGTGAAAAAATGTGCACCTAGGTGTATCCAGATATCGGTGTAAGATAAAACCTTTTGCTGAATATCCTGTAGGATGTGACTAGAGTCGTATATCGGAACGCACGTGGAATTATACAGCGTGCCACTCTAAATACGAACAAAAGGGGAGGGCTAGGGAATGGCAAAACGGACCCCGATGCTTAACATACAAGAATTTCAAAAACATCTTACAAAGAGGCCAATCCGTTTGATGCCTCAAGGATCCCGGGAGGGGGGTGGGAGCAATATGGCACACCCTGCATGAAAGAGGAGAGAGATAAAAAAGGGGGGCGAGTCACAACCTCGAGCGGAGAAGTGTGATCCCGCTTACCTTCTGGGACAGGGAGCAGTGTAAATAACTTACGCCCTTGCTGCTCAGCACCCGTATGGCACCTATACAGCCTCTAGCTGTATAGGTCCGGATAGTAGGGATCCGTGGCCGGAGGCTTGTATATGAAGAGATTCGAAGAGACCCCGGTGGGGCTGAAAGAGAGAGCACACGGGATTGGGCAGGTTCGCCAAACTCCGTTTCTGATTGGGTATAGAGATCGATGAACATCCAATGGGAATGCGAAAAAGGGGGAGAGTCGTTCACAGTACTGAGCGACACGCAAAATAGAAAAAGGAGCACAGAACTTTATTGAAAAGCTCCGTGAGGAACAATCTATGCACCCAGACAAAACCACACGGAGAGCGTGTGAAGGGGACTCAGTATTTTAGACAGGAGCACGCTATGTTAAGGCACAGATCAGTGATTCCACCATGTAGGTGACAGATTGAAATAAGTTCAGTAGGGAAAATGTATATATATATAAATATGGTCAATGCGTGCAAATACAGAGTATTGAGTTAATAAGCTCTGTTACAAACATTTAATCGGCAAAATTGCATGTTTAATAATGCCTGACGGAGTCTACCTGATTGCCTGAGTAAATCAAGGAAAGGGGACATAGTTAGATGGTGTGCCCCCAGTGGACCACAGGTAGATTATAAGATATTAGTCCAAGGTATATTATCATTCAAGCCATGAAGGTTGGTACCAAGACGGTAAACCCATCT
Organism: Triturus cristatus; assembly: GCF_964204655.1. Lineage (NCBI taxonomy): Eukaryota > Metazoa > Chordata > Amphibia > Caudata > Salamandridae > Triturus > Triturus cristatus. Next base: position 988,469,254 of record NC_140585.1, on the reverse strand, counting down.
CTGCTCCTTTTCAAAAAGGGTTTTGGGGATGTTTCTGCCTGTTAAGATCTCCTCAATGATGGTCCACTTTAAGTCATTTGTTGTATGATTGACAGATAGAAAATGTTCGCTCAGTTTTGTGGTAACACGTTTGCACCTGATGTTACTCCGGTGCTCGCATATCCGGAGTTTGACCTTCCTCGTAGTCATCCCTACGTATCGTAGTCCACAGGGACATGTAATTAAGTAAATTACATTAGGTGTATTGCAGTTGGTATGACCTCTTTGGGTCCAAAGTTTGTTGGGTTCAAGGTTTAAGGTTTTAGTGTGTGACGTCAGATTGCATATGCTACAATCAGAGCAAGGAAAATGTCCAGTTACCTTGGGGAGGCCCCACGCTTCAGTTATAGTTCTTTGTGAAGTGTCAGAATGAACTAAAGGGCGTGTGTGTACGAGACTATTGCGTAGGCTCTGAGCACGTTTAAATGAAAAAAGCGGTTTTTCCCACTTGCGATTGATGCTGTTGATTACCCCCAGTGTTTTGTGATGGCTTTCTTCAATTGGTTGGATAAGGTGCTATAGGTGGTGACACATGTTAATGGGATGGGAGCAGTATCTTTCACATAGTCATTTAGGAGCACTTCCCTGGGTTGATTTCTCGCACGCTTATAGCTTCTGGAGAGGAGAGGGGAGGGGTACCCTCTGGCTATCAGTTTAGTAGTCAGATCATTAGACTGGTTTTTGAAATCACTCAAGGCAGTGCAGTTCCGTCGAAGGTGGAGAAATTGCCCGTAGGGCAAGTTCTCCCTCAATGTGCGAGGATGAAAGCTCGTGAAATCAAGGAGATTATTCCTCGAGGTAGGTTTGTAGTATGTCCTGGTCTGAAGTGAACCTTGCGTCTTTGTGATCACTACATCCAGGAATACAACTTCAGACTGGTCATAAGTATGTGTGAACACGCCCCCCTTCCAACCAAGCACCATGGTCTAATTTTCCTCCACAACAAGGGGTTCTGGGCACACACCCCATGCAATTCCATTATCCATTTAACCCACACTTGGGTTGGAATCCTGGCTATACGTCCCCAATGTACCCACCTAATCCCTTTATACAGAACCCTTTTTTAGAAAGAGGCCAAAGGGGAAAAGGTCGGCGGAGAGGGCCCAACCAAAGGGTACACTGGGTTCAAGACGACCCAGTGGGCAATCACACCCAGAGCAAGCAAGCACAGGACCAATTGGCCGCGGGACCGAGCACCTCGATAGCTTGATAGTCAATTTATCGAACAAAATACTGACAGTTCAAGAGAGGTCCATACTAGAAAAGGGATTGGGTTTTGTCCCATCAGCCCGTCCCGATAAATTCCGTCTCCACTGTGAACTTTCAGCATTCTTCAGGAAGTTGAAACTTAAAGCTTTCTTTGAGGCACGCACGATAGACGAAGATGATTCTGATGCAGGGGACACTCCCCTTCGCCCACTATCTACGTTTATCCCCCCTCCACATACTATACCTGTGGAAATCACAACTTTTGAACGAGCAGTGTTTGCAGAAATTGAGAATCTAGACATTCCCACCAACTTCAAGAACCTCAGGGCAGAGGAATACAGAGCCATCACCTCTCTTCGTTCGGACCCTAATCTCACCATAAAACCTGCAGATAAGGGGGGTGCGGTTGTACTACTGAACACTGCCGATTACAACCAAGAATGTCTCAGACTTCTAAACGACCGTAGGAATTACACACCACTCCTGAATGATCCTTCCAACGATCTAAGAAGTCAGATCACGAGTCTTGTTGAGGATGCACAGACACAAGGCATCATCACCAGGGCGGAAGCACGATTCCTAACCGAAGGCCCAGCGAACATCCCATACTTCTACACACTCCCAAAGATTCATAAAGAGAGACTCCCTCCCCCCGGACGCCCAATAGTCTCGGGGATTGGCTCTCTCCTGGAACCCCTCTCATGGTTCTGCGATCACTTCTTGAAACCGTTGGTGCAGCAATCTACTACTTACCTAAAAGACACTAAGGACTTACTGAAACTACTAAACAACATTACGTGCTCAGAAAACACCATATTGGTTACATTACATATAGAAAGTCTATACACGAGCATCCCCCAGGACAAAACCATTAGGGTTCTGGAGGAATCACTTGACTCCAATCCTTGGGAGTATAGAACTACAAAGAAGTTCATCATTCAATGTGCCTCCCTGGCCTTAAAAATGAACTTTTTTGAATACCAGGGACGTCTCTATCTCCAATCCACAGGTACTTCCATGGGGAGTACCTTCGCTCCCAGTGTGGCTGGATTGTACGTGTATGCCTTTGAACAAAAGTTTATCCTTCCTGATTCTAATCCATACCGCTCTTCCATAGGCTTATGGAAGCGGTATATAGACGATGTGCTACTGATCTGGCATGGCAACACCAACGCCTCCAGACTTTCCTCACGTGGATAAATACCTTGAATCCAAACCTGAAATTCACACATACTTATGACCAGTCTGAAGTTGTATTCCTGGATGTAGTGATCACAAAGACGCAAGGTTCACTTCAGACCAGGACATACTACAAACCTACCTCGAGGAATAATCTCCTTGATTTCACGAGCTTTCATCCTCGCACATTGAGGGAGAACTTGCCCTACGGGCAATTTCTCCGCCTTCGACGGAACTGCACTGCCTTGAGTGATTTCAAAAACCAGTCTAATGATCTGACTACTAAACTGATAGCCAGAGGGTACCCCTCCCCTCTCCTCTCCAGAAGCTATAAGCGTGCGAGAAATCAACCCAGGGAAGTGCTCCTAACTGACTATGTGAAAGATACTGCTCCCATCCCATTAACATGTGTCACCACCTATAGCACCTTATCCAACCAATTGAAGAAAGCCATCACAAAACACTGGGGGATAATCAACAGCATCAATCGCAAGTGGGAAAAACCGCTTTTTTCATTTAAACGTGGTCAGAGCCTACGCAATAGTCTCGTACACACACGCCCTTTAGTTCATTCTGACACTTCACAAAGAACTATAACTGAAGCGTGGGGCCTCCCCAAGGTAACTGGACATTTTCCTTGCTCTGATTGTAGCATATGCCATCTGACCTCACACACTAAAACCTTAAACCTTGAACCCAACAAACTTTGGACCCAAAGAGGTCATACCAACTGCAATACATCTAATGTAATTTACTTAATTACATGTCCCTGTGGACTACGATACGTAGGGATGACTACGAGGAAGGTCAAACTCCGGATATGCGAGCACCGGAGTAACATCAGGTGCAAACGTGTTACCACAAAACTGAGCGAACATTTTCTATCTGTCAATCATACAACAAATGACTTAAAGTGGACCATCATTGAGGAGATCTTAACAGGCAGAAACATCCCCAAAACCCTTTTTGAAAAGGAGCAGAGATGGGTTTACCGTCTTGGTACCAACCTTCATGGCTTGAATGATAATATACCTTGGACTAATATCTTATAATCTACCTGTGGTCCACTGGGGGCACACCATCTAACTATGTCCCCTTTCCTTGATTTACTCAGGCAATCAGGTAGACTCCGTCAGGCATTATTAAACATGCAATTTTGCCGATTAAATGTTTGTAACAGAGCTTATTAACTCAATACTCTGTATTTGCACGCATTGACCATATTTATATATATATACATTTTCCCTACTGAACTTATTTCAATCTGTCACCTACATGGTTGAATCACTGATCTGTGCCTTAACATAGCGTGCTCCTGTCTAAAATACTGAGTCCCCTTCACATGCTCTCCGTGTGGTTTTGTCTGGGTGCATAGATTGTTCCTCACGGAGCTTTTCAATAAAGTTCTGTGCTCCTTTTTCTATTTTGCGTGTCGCTCAGTACTGTGAACGACTCTCCCCCTTTTTCGCATTCCCATTGGATGTTCATCGATCTCTATACCCAATCAGAAACGGAGTTTGGCGAACCTGCCCAATCCCGTGTGCTCTCTCTTTCAGCCCCACCGGGGTCTCTTCGAATCTCTTCATATACAAGCCTCCGGCCACGGATCCCTACTATCTGGACCCGGCAGCTAGAGGCTGTATAGGTGCCATACGGGTGCTGAGCAGCAAGGGCGTAAGTTATTTACACTGCTCCCTGTCCCAGAATGTAAGCGGGATCACACTTCTCCGCTCGAGGTTGTGACTCGCCCCCCTTTTTTATCTCTCTCCTCTTTCATGCAGGGTGTGCCATATTGCTCCCACCCCCCTCCCGGGATCCTTGAGGCATCAAACGGATTGGCCTCTTTGTAAGATGTTTTTGAAATTCTTGTATGTTAAGCATCAGGGTCCGTTTTGCCATTCCCTAGCCCTCCACTTTTGTTCGTATTTAGAGTGGCACGCTGTATAATTCCACGTGCGTTCCGATATACGACTCTAGTCACATCCTACAGGATATTCAGCAAAAGGTTTTATCCTACACCGATATCTGGATACACCTAGGTGCACATTTTTTCACCATTTTAGCACCTGAGGTAGACTTAGTGGCACTCCTTCGTTCTCTGAGCACTATTGTTCTCAATCCTTGAGTATTACATGACGAGTTTGTCACCAACACTTATGACTCCTTTTATGTTTTGTCTTTTGTTTGTGTGTCTTTCTCAATGTCAGAATAAACTCGTTTCTCTCCCCCATTATATATATCTTTTGGCGGATTTTTTCACTGTAAATAATTTTTCACACAGCAGTCCACGGTAGGGTGAACCTTAGTGCGTTCATACCACCGGGGCTCCGCACTTCCACTCTGGTCCTGATGAAAGCCTGATGAACACTCACTGAGGCAGAAACGTGTTGACCGCCGTGGAGTGAAACAGGTCTTCTATTTTTTGACCCTCACTCCTTTTTATTCTTTTCCAATTAGCAAAATTATTAAAGTTTTATTTTTGACTCAATTGGATATTTTAAATTCACTACCACCACACACGAACCCCGCTCCGCAGTAACCTGGCGTTGTAGCACACTGGGATGACATTCGGTCATCCGAGTGGAGCCCGATGATGAAGCATGTCACCAACCAGGTTGGCGAGTGAGGGCTTTTATACCAACTGGGTAATATTCTTTAAAGTCTGCATTTTTCTCAACAACATATCGGTTTGTTCGGAACTTGTGGATCAGTGCTCTTCTAATCAGTAGTGCCCTTTTTATTGACTTGGCTTACACTGACTTTGTTGTTTTTGAGTAGCAGTAATCATGCCACATGCAAATGCTCATTGCACATTGATGACACTTTTGACTTGAAACTTTTTCATATGTTCACTACCTGAAAATTCTAATGAAGGCTGTACTGAAGTAGTTAAGCTATCTTTCACATGTAGCATAGAAAAGTAGCCTTGAAGCAATGAGGGCCTACATTTTGAGAGATAGATACTCCAAAGTCACATAGCATAAGACTTCATATAGCCATATGAATATTCCCAAGTCTGCTTGGTGCAGGTGATAATGCCATCCATAGATTGTTTTCCTACAAACCAATACACCTTTGGAGGTTGTTGGGTCTCAGTAAATATATATGACATCAAGATGTGGGATCACTATAGTCTTACTGGAATGGCATATCACATCACTCTTTGGAATAGCAAACTCAAATTGTCTTGTAAGGATGAGGGTAGACACTCACATATGATCTCTACAGTTCACCATCTCACTCCCTGATGCATGTCACCAGTCAGTGAATGAATTTTTAAACACTATTGCAGATGAACTAACAACAGGACAAAATACACTGGAAACATGTAGGCACTAGTGCTGATAGCACTAGTGATGGTTGCACACTCATGTCGCTGCTGCATCACAAGTGTTGTACAGTCACTGCATAAAGAGTGCAGTGTCTGCCATGTCACATGTAATAGGGCCACCATCACACGGTAGACAGTAGTGAGGGAACATCACTCCTTACACAAGGAAGATAAGTGGCCTGTATGGTACAATTGTCACCCAGAACATCAAAGAACATGAGATGAATTATCAGTTCACTCAGTCAGTAGTCTGACAAGATAGCAAATTGGTAGTAGACTAGACTCTGCAGTGTTCCTGGTCATAAAAACAATAGGCACAGCACCTCAGCATGCTCCTACTACCAGATTTAAACAAACAATAACTCTTCTTGTGTGTTGCACATGGGCCAACCCTAATATTTATGGGGAAATGCTTGCCTGTACCACATAAAGTTGCCAATGTAACATGTATAACTCTGGCCAGGACTCATCCCCTTGTAGCTGCTGCCGGCAGCGGCGACTGGTGCAGGTAAGTGTGGTGGGCAGGGCGGGGTGGGAGACAGGGAAGTCGACAGATGACGGAATAGGTACTGGCGGTTGAGGGCCAAACTGACTGTCGGGCCCTCAACTGCCCATCAAGCTTCGGGAATGCCACTGCCAATATGCGGGCCAGTAGGGGAGTCATGGTCCAGGGCGCTCCCCTTCAACAAAGGGGTAACTTGCCAACTGGACCTCCATGATCTTCCTGGTTCAGCGCCTCAGGTCCTCCCACCTCTTCCTCCAATGGACGATGCACTGGTTATAGTCCCCTAGGTTCCGCACCTTACAGGTGATGGCTCTCCAAATGGCTTCCTTCTGGTAGGTGTTGACCTGTATGGACATAATAGATAAAGAAATAGATTATAAATGCAAGTTTTTGGATATCTGTTTGGTTCATACACATTTTATGTACACCTAGAACAAACATTTATCAATAGTCAAAGTACCACATGTGTAAATATCAAATGCCTAAGCATTAAAAATTTGAATGCACACTTTTGTGTTAATCTGCAGAATATCTGCAATTTTGGTCATGACGTACACTGACTGAGTCAGCCCACTAACATCATGTGCCCACGGCCATCCTACATGTATCGTGATGTGACATACTATGACACACAACACACCATGGTGACCTTCTGAAGGGTAAACTATTTGTGCATGACTGTACAGACACCTTTACAGCCAGGCCCATTGACTTGATGCATACAGTCCATAAAGCCTGGCACCACAGTATAGACTACATCCTAAGACTAAGGTCACAATGAAAGGGCTGGCATGCATGTCACTGAGAGCTTCCTCTCTGTGGATATGTGGACATGTGGGCTACTTAATCGGATATCATTCTACATCTGATTGAGTTTGTGTGGTATGTACTGTCATCACAGGACACACCTTTTGTCAGATGTGGCACTGTTACAGGGATGACAATCAACTTAGTACTGTACGTTGTGTAATGTAACAAAGCTGGTGATTCACATATCAAAATGTCTTCAGAAATAAGCAACTATAAACACTGTTAATGTGTCACATGTACAATAGCCATGTACACTGCAAGTATGACTTATGGAAATTGAAAACAGCCATGTAGGAGTAAGAGGCCTGTCATAAGTAAATGACACATATTAACAATGTGGGTAAATGGAAAGAAGTATAAGGTCAGGGGGTACCTTCAGTCACAATTCCAAATATAGATGGTTCAGAAAACTATTTTTGGGATCATCTAAGGATCTTCAGGTCTACAGGGAGATTACTCTGTGCATCAGTTGTAGTGCCACAGTAACTCTGCCCCAGCCTGGGCCATGGCCCGTAATGGGCACAACTCATTGTCAGGCCTTGCTATCTGCAGACTGAGCATACTGATCCCACATACATGATCATCACATTTCCACCAATTCAATACAAAAAGTACATTTTCTGTCCATTAAATTTGTGACCTCAAGGTTGTGTGGCACTCTGAAGTGGTCTGTGAGGTATAGCTAGCTCCCAGACAGCAGTGTGGCAAAGTTTGATATGGGTTGAGTGATATGTGGAACTATACACATAGCTAACATCATCCTCAACTGCTTCTTACAGTATATAGGCAAGCTCATGCTGTAAAGCCCATACATGTATGTGCCCATTTACCATGATCTGATCAGCAAATATAGCATAGGATCAATTAAATGTATACATGCATACATATGTGCATGCAACACAAGTGGAATGTAAGGCTTATCACACATCCCAATGGAGATATTAAGTCCACAAAGTACAGTGCCCCAAAAGCCATTACATGATTGTCCTATGTAGGGACCACAATAAACATTCTGATTTCACTCTGGGACTCAGAGACATATTGTAGCCTATGAGAATGGAAAGGATGAAGTTGAACATAGTAATAAATGTATTTGAGATAGTTACCTAATCCTCTGGTGAGCCATAGAGCTGGCCATACAGGGAAAGGACCTCTTCAACCAGGGTCTCCAGCTCCTCTGAATAGAAGGGATGGGCCTGCTCACCTGCTTGGCCTGGCAGGATTACTCTTAGAGGTGGCAAACAGCAGATAAAGTGGAGGAGGTATTGATACCAGCAGTGTCAGGAGGCAAGTGAGTTATTTTTCAGACAAGTACGCCCCGTATGCTGTCATCAGCATGGACGGACACAGCCATTGAACTGTAGGCATCACAATAACCAACATTAGCCTATGGCTGTGTCCACTGTGGATGAAACCACCCACCACGCGGTCGACTTCCACCAATGGCTGTTGTCCCAAATGACCTATATGCGAGGTCAGGCATCTGCCATTTTAGCGGTTGGGGCTACAGTATTGGTGACTGCTAAGCACGTCACCACCACTACAAATGAGGGCTAACATGTTTGCATTTGAAATACTCCATTGCCATGTAATTTTCAAAACACAAATCGTCTGTGTAGTGAATTACTTTGCCTAAAGCAAAATATGCGCTGTACACGGTACTCCCCGGTTGACGGTTTCTTACTTAAATTTCCTAAATTCATAATTATAGTGCAAATTTTACATTTCTGAATAGATAATGTGCACATTTCTGTTACAGACATATGAAGGCCACAATGGGGATTATTGGTGGATGTTGGACAGTAGACAATTATTATGTGAATTATATGTCACGCTTTATGAAGCAGTTATGTTTAGTCACATGACTTTTGGCTTACTCTTCATATATTTTACTCTGGACTTGTGACCAATTTTCTAAATTATTTTCACTCCTCATACCTCGGGAGAGGGAGGAGATGAAAGTCTCCAGTCTCCAACCCATTTCTAGACCTTAAGACCATGGAAGAAAGGCACATTCAAGACATTTTGTTTGAATAGGCAAACAATACAGGATTTATGTCATCAGTTGGAGCCTGATCTCCTTCCTCAAATCACTTATATTACATGTATCCCAGCAACTGTGAAGCTTATTTCAGCATTGGTTCCTTTCAATACACTCTGGCTATATCTGGTGGTATGTGACAACCAATGTCAGTGGTGTACTACATGACGTGCTTTCAGCAATGATGAGACACATGGACAGCTACAGCCAGTTCCCCAGATGTGAGGATTTAGCCACTTTAAAGGGGGATTTCTATAGATTTGGTTGCATTCCACACATGGTTGGAGCCATTGATAGCACCCTTATTGCCTTTGTACCACCCCAAGGAACAAGTTCACTGCAACAGGAAGCACTTCTATTCTAGCAACGTGAAAGTTGTATGCTTACCGGATTTGTACATCTCAAACATCTGTGCCTGGTTCCCAGGTTCAGCCCATGATTCCTTCATACTGTAGAAAATACTGGAGAGGGCCTGGGATGTTATTTAGTTTGATCTGTCCTAACTTTGTGTGTGCAATGTCAGGTACTAAAATCAGAAAGTGTGTGACATATTGTTGCACTTCTATCTGTCTTCCATCTAGAAGACTCAGTGCATCCCAACCGTCCATGGTTGTTGGAACAGCTGAGGAAACCAACTACGCATTGGAAAGTCTGCTTCAATGAGGCTCATGGAAGAACACGGTGGCCAGTGTAGGGGGGCTTTGGGCTCCTGAAGGCCAGATTCAGATGTCTGGCCAAGACTGGGGAAACCCTCCTCTACTCATCCGGGAAGGTGTGTCAAATCCCCGTGGCCTGCTGCTCCACATTGCCCTGCGATGGAATATCCTTAATACCTCAGAGCATGAAGACCATGATCTCCCACCGGTGAGGATCCTGAAATGCCACATCAGGATGATGATGGTAAAGAGAAAGGAGCTGACATGCTTCAAGATCTCATCGACTTATTTTAATGAGTGTAAGTATGTTGTGAGATGTCTTGGTTATGACTATTAAGGCAACTCTTGTTTTGATGATGTGAGTAGGATGTTTATGGGAAATACTAGGAAGATAAAGCTCTGGCAAAATCTGGAAAGTTGTTTGTTGAGGAAGATTATGACACATGCTCATTTTTGTTAGTGTTGCTTTGTTTAGCTTAGAAGTTTGTCATGGACTGTGTTCTCTAGAAGTTGACTATGTGAATTGTGTCATATGTATGGTTTCACAAATTCTTAATTTGAACATTTCAGAGTTGTGAAATTAGAAGGTATATGATGATGATGTTTAGATGTATGAAGTGGACATGGATTGTTCCTGGGAATGTCTGTCACAGGCTTTGAGTGTACAAAAAATGAACCAACACAGCTTGCATAGAGATAGGATGGAGGTTAAGAGGGTTCTATTGGAAGTTTTCTTTGTGGTGTGGTGGTCCTAATGCAAAATGTGTGACATCATGTGCTTCAACACAATGTTGTGTTGGGCTCAAATCATGCTATTATGCCTTCACATTGGCAAAATCCTCATTGTGTATGAACTGTATGTAGTTGTTGATGTGTCTCCTCATTGCATGCCAAAGTGCTTGTGGCACATCACTGACATTTGTTGAGACATCCCACCAGATGCAGCAATACTGGATTAGAATGACACTGTGTTCAGAAACTGTTGTACTGCCATGTGTCTGTTTATTGGTTTAAATGATGTGGGATTCCTTTTGTGAGGTAGGCGATATGGCACCAGCTGAGGGTATAGTTCAATTTTATGTTGCCTATTCTTTAGAAAATATTCTGATGTGTCCCCTCTTTTTTTATTTTGTTTTTTAACAGAGTTTTATATAGCGCGAACTTGACCCGAATCGGGTATCAGAGCGCTTTACATAGCTTCAGTTGCATTACTTGGGGACACATTCTTTTTTTTTTTTTTTGGTTAGGCCCCGGGGAGATGAAGTGATTTGCCCAGAATCACAGGATGTTTAGAGTCATTTGCCGAGTCTCGAACCCCTAGCTGTTAGGCCAACTCCTCTCCCCAACTCCTCTCTTTACAAGCTGCTAAGGTCTGCACCTGAAAATGTGACCACTGACACTGAATAATTGATTCATGTTTGATTTGCTATGTTTCTGACATCATGTCAGCCTATGATTGGAACAATGGTATAAAGATGTTATAAGACCAGACACTTGTATGTATGTGTTGGTGTGACATGGTTGTGATCCTGAGTCAAAGATTGTTTACATTCAACATATCCATGTTTACACAAGTAGCTTGTTTTGGCATTGTAGCATTCACATATGATTTTATATAACCCTGGGCGTAGTGTGCGTAGTAGCGCTATGCGAAGCTACATGAAGTGCACTACGCACGCTACGCATAGCTACGCAAACTGCGTAATGCGGTAGGGAAATGCTGTTCGCACTGATTGCACAGTGCCGGATGCGTGTCCGCACTGTGCAATCATTGCAAACGGCATCTTGCACAGTGCAAGCGGTCGTTTTCTGCCGCTGGTGTAGATTTGTACTCGAGCTGCAGCTTTATCAACGCAGACTGGTAGTTTCTCACCGCGAGCGGTCGCGAGCATACGCGACCACTCGCAATGAGAAACCTGACCTCCCCATGTTGAGAATCTCGTCGGGAGGTTTATTTTCCATGCTCGCGATCGGCAACTTGATGTTGCTGATCACGAACGTGGAAAAAGTCTCGCCGGGATGTTGATTTTGCTTGCTCGCGGTCGCCAACTTGACGTTGAGGACCGCGAGCAAGCAAAAAATGCCCAGTACGCTACGCGCTTTTGCACTGTGCTATGTGCAATTCGCGTAGTGCATAGTAGCGCAAACTATGCAAGCTCCGCGAGTACTACACCCAGGGTTAATTATATATACATTGCTAGATGTGAGCAAACATAATGAATGCGCAAAACCAAACAGGGAAAACCAAAAGTGAAGAAGTCAGTCATGGTGAATAAAACAATAGTTGTAGATGCCAAATTGTCAGAAGTCCAAAGCCAAAATACTACTCCCATCATAAATGGAAGAGTGTCCAAAAATAGTCCACAATTGCATACACTGGAGGAAATTAGGTGAGAGGTTTCTTACTGGTGGTGGTGTGTGTCTTGCCATCCACACCTCCTGGGTTTTTTAGTGGACGTTCCATCCTGCGGGGGACGGGGGAATACGCTGCTACTGAGAAAGGAGTGTATGCAGATGTGTCTTCCTCTGACATGGCCTCCTTTCCTGTAGATGTCAATGGCCTGGATGTAGTTGGACCACAGGAAGGAGTAGATGGTAGTGGGAAATCCCTGCAGGGGATGGTGTTGATATCCTGCAGCACCCCAATGAGCTGGCCCATGTTTGTATTCTGGGTGGGCAGCTCCTGGTGTATGTCCCTCTGAAGCTGCTTCATCTCTCAGATTTCTGTTAGTACCCAGCCCATCATGCCTTGGGACTCCTGATAGGCTCCCAAGACTTGGTCATTGGTGGCCTGGGTGTGAGTGGCCATAGTGGGCTGACTCAGGGGGCCCATAGTTACCTTCCCGCACACCCTATCCCCACAGGCTTATGCACTTGGGCCAGGCTACACCCTCCCACTGGGTCCTAGTTCCTCAGTGACAGCTTGTTGATTGTCACTTCAGAATTCAGGCCTGGGGGGCACAAGATGTCAGTGACTGAGCTTGGTACACAGGTTGGGGAGGCAGGAGTTAACTGAGATGTTGCAACTGGGGTGGGAGGTATTGTTGTGGGCACAGTGCGACCCACTGTTGTTGTATGCCCAGGCTGCCCAGATGTGCCAGGAAAGTCATCCACGTCCACATCCCCTGTCATCATTCAGGGCTTTATCCTGGGATGGAGCGGGAGGTTGTTCAGTTGCCAAGCTCTGGCCATGTGCTGTGCCAGATCGACCTGTTGATAAATGGTGAGAATTGTTATTGGTGGAAGTGTGGTATCTACATCCGCATTGTTTGTGACACAGTAAGTAGAGACCTAGGAATAAATAAAATAGGTAGAGATTACTATCCTGATCTATTTTTGCGGCATTGAACTTTTTTACAAGACATTCAGAGACAATAAATTCATATAGTGGATTTGAGCAGCTCATTATGATGCGTTGCATTTTGGATTAAGGAATTAACATGACATCTCCCGAACATTTAAGCCAACATAGTGTAGAACTCACATGTATTTGACAGTTATAAGGCCTAGTTGTGTATAATACAGGTGAACACACAACTCGGTTGTATATTTAGCATTAGTCATCATGTGAGCAGTGCAATATCAATGGGTCACCTGCCACTTCTAATCCGCTGAATTACCTTCATGCCTTACATATATTTGAGGTAGTTGATATGGTGTCATTCATGCAATCAATAGTTTCAGTTGAGGAGACCACGACAACGTCAAACTAAGTAGGCAGACGTCTCTGAGTAGAGCATTGTATGGAGATTGCTCAGTCCATGAGAAGTGGAAAACAGTAATAACATGGCTGACAAGTGAGAATGGGCAAACAACCTTATTGCTTCTTGATTGTTGTTGCAGAAACAGGGCCTCATGGTAGTTGTAGTCATTTCTGTCTCTACTGCCTCACACTTGACAAACGGGTAACGCCATGAGAGGTGACCATCAGTCATGACATCGCTGACAAATGAGAATGAGAAAGCAACACTATTGCTTCTTGTTTTCTGTTACAGAAACAGGGCCTCATGCTAGTTGTAGTCATTTCTATCTCTACTTCCTAACACTTGACAAATGGGTTACTCCATGAGAGGTGAATACCAGTTGTAACAAGGCTGACAAGTGAGTATCGGGCAAAAAACCCTATTGCATCATGTTTAGAGTTACAGAAACAGGACCTCATGGTAGTTGTAGTCACTTCTAGCGCTACTTTCCAACAAATGACAAATGCTTAGTGTAACATACCTTTTGCAAAATCCAGTTGGGCTGGACAATACATTTGCATAGTGACACATATCGCGGGTTCTAGGATGATTATTTAATGGTAATACACTTACAGACAGCATTGCAACATGTGGCATTTAGTGAAAATTGATATATATGATCTGAAACTTTGAGTACTGCATGTTAGGAAAGTAGAGAACCCATTAGCAAAAGCTGAGATGAGAACATTCAGGGCATTGAAGTGTGACAGTTAGTGAGGTGCAACGTACCAGACACCACTCCCCCAGCTATTACTGTCAGGACCTCAGAATGCAGTGTGGCGTATCTCTTCACCCCCCGGGAAAGAGCTGTGATGGGCGCTGGGAGGACCATCGCCAGTCTTCTGGGCCTCTAGGTGCTGCTTGGAGGCTAGGAATCAGACCCTCACCCTTAGGTTGTAAAAACTACTTTCTTAATAAACATTATTATTTATATGTATATATTACATGTTATACTTAAAGATGTGATGCTTTTTTTATTCCAAAGAGATGTTTGCTGAGGTCTTTATTTATTTTTGCAAGTTATGGGACAGGTGCTTGATTGTTGTCTGTTGAAAAAAGGTTTCTAGAATTATATATGTTAAAATAGTTTTGATTATTTCTAGGGTTTATTTTATGCTACTTTCACTTTTAATCCATACAACAGTTAGGGCTTTTTAATGCAAAGTTATATTTTCTTACTTGTGATAGTGTGTTTGTGGAGTTTGTAGTTTAGAAAGGTGATCCTGTTATCTTTGTCTTTGTATTTTTAGATTTGCTCTACTTGCATGTCCTATATTAGGGAAAATCTGAGAACATTAAATTAGTTATTGCATTTAAGTTTTTCTAGTTTGAGTGTGCAGAGCCATGATAGAATATATAGAGATACAAGACAGATTATAGAACATTTAGACATTACTAAGCAGATGAATGATACAAATGACCTGTCAAAAATGAGGCACTCGGCCTATAAATTGTAAAGGAATACCTAATAGATGTGGCATGAAGCAGTTATAGGTCTGAGTAACACGAATGGTGACAAGACATCATTATTAAATCATTTTAAAATAAAATGTGGGATGTCTTAGTGTGGAGAAATGATACAAATGATCTATTGCAAATCATGTACTGAGCCACATTACAGTGTTTTTAAGTACACAATATTATAGGGTAACAAGTAGAGTTGCATTAATAATAAGCATGACATGCAAACTTAATTGAGAGACTTAGGGGGTCATTAGTATAGTGGGCGGATCGCCACCGCCCTTATGGTAGTGGCGATCCGCCTGCTAAAAACCTCCGCCCGCTGCCAATTTCCCACCTCGTCTCATTACCATGGCGTGGGGTGACCCCGGCGGATGGGAAGACCGTCTGCCGGTTTTCCGCCGGTAGGCAATCCGCCCGATTG
This sequence comes from Triturus cristatus, assembly GCF_964204655.1. Classification (NCBI taxonomy): domain Eukaryota; kingdom Metazoa; phylum Chordata; class Amphibia; order Caudata; family Salamandridae; genus Triturus; species Triturus cristatus. Next base: position 988,453,856 of record NC_140585.1, on the reverse strand, counting down.
CCTACCGGGCGGAAAAGCAGTTTATATGGTGGCGGTGTCTGGTAGACACCGGCATCCATATTACTATGCAGGCGGGGACCTGTTGCCGCCACGGAAAGGCAGGTGGTGTTTGACATTGGGGGCCCGTAGGTTGTGGGAGTGCACATGGGGGTACCTATGGCACCCCCCTGCAATTCAATGTACAACATGGCAGGCACCACACGGTGCCTGTCACGTTGTGCATTGAAAGGCACAGACTGCCTTTGTGGCATTGCGGCGGGCGATGTTCTCTGCACCGCCCGCAGCAATGTTGCAGATGCGCCATGCGCCCCCCAGTGTGGCAGGCGCATACTAATCAGGAGTGCGGGACCGCCGCACCCTCAGCGGGCGGTCCCGTTTCCCAAGGGTATGGCGGGCGGACAAAGTCCGCCCGCCATACTAATGGGGCCCTATGTATCACAAATCAGAGAAGAAGAGAATACACATTGTGCTGGTTAAAAATGCATGAAATGAGTGCAACTCCAAGCCCCCTAATTCATGTGTAATAAACATGTTTTGTCAGTATAAAATGCAACAATGAGAAAGGACTAATTGACAGTGACCAAGACCTCTGTGCCGAAACGTGCCGGTTGGAGTGTTATCTGGTTGCTTTTGTGATTGTAAAAACAATTATAACTGAATCCCCTGGAGTGCAGAGTTCTTCTATTTGAACATAAAACTGTTAGGAGAGTTTTGATCTTACTCCTGAATGCCACATCAGCAGTCAGAGCGCTCCGACATCTCACCGAATTTGGTAGAAAGCTAAATGTTGGTCCAGAAAGTGTGCTTTTTGTGATTTGGTGTCAATCCGTTCAGTAGTTTCAGAGATATTTAAGTTAACAAATATAGATATCTGAGAAATCAAAATCCTACTGAAATTTGATTGGCTGCCAACACCTTAACCAGGATGTGTTGGTGGCCATCTTGGGCTTGAAGCCAAGTCCCACAAAAAAAGTAAACAAGCATTTGCAATGGAATAGGTCTCGCATTCACAAGAGTTTGAGCTATTGGCATTGTAAATGGCAATGCCAATAGCTTAAACTCTTGCAAATGGGAGACCTATTGCATGCCGCGCTTTCACGTTAATGTCAGCCACGCTCGTTTCTTTTGACGAGCCGCATCTACAGAAAAGAGCGCAGCCGCCATTAAAGTGAAAGCGTGGTATGGGGCGCTTTTACCAAAATAAATCTGTTTGTCAAGCTGACAAACATGTTTTTTGTTGTAAAATTGCCTCATGCCCCGGTTTCAGTTTAATAGCACACCTTTCTTTAGACGCGGTTCATCTGAAGAAACGGGCGTGGCCAACATTAAAGTGAAAGTGCTGTATGGTGCGCATGTAAACAAAAAAAACATGCGGCTGGGTTTGGCCTGCAAATAAACTAAAGGCACGGCCACCACTGCATCAGCGGGGTGTGCTGTGCTTTGGAGAAAAAAAAAGCGTTGGGAGAAGAACATGTCCTGCCTGCAACAGCAGGCAGGAGTAAAAACATTAACCTAATAGTGCTTGGAGGCTGTAATGAAAGCCTACCGAGTAACAACACATGTAACAGGGGGTGTCCTGATGAACCTATTGAACAATGAAAAGCTACAGTTTCCAAAGGACAATGACACAAGTCAACGAAACATATGGGCGGAGAGTGAGCGAAACTTCAAGTTCATACTTGAATACAGTACGCCTCACAGAGCAGCGCATGTGCTGCCCAGGATCAATCAAAAAATGATGAACTTGTCTCATGAATGCCCAGACTCAGATGCTGATGGCTTAAGACCTGGGAATGACTGCACAACATGCAACTCGATGAATAAAGCACCCAGTAATTCTTTTAGCATATTACAGGGTGATCACGTCACTCCAGGTCATTATAGACACTGCTGGACTCTGGACTTTTGTTACAACCCAATGCATTCTGGGTGTTGAAGTCTTGTTTCGCTACCATTGAATTAATTAGCCTAACACACCTAAAATCAATGATTTGGAGGTTAAAGTTCTGGACTGGAGACTGTCTTCGTAATGACCTGGAGTAAGGTGGTCACCTTAGTGTAGCACCAACCAATGCTAGACAACAATGCAGCCCACCCTCAAACCAGACATGCTGGGAAAACATCCTAAAAGAGCAAATAGTTAGCATGGGCAATAATAGTACTGTGTCATAGGAAGGCCTGCCACAACCTCATCATATCATCCTTTGACGCTGAAGCCGAATTACAAACATCCCAATATATAATATGTATACATGTAAATACAGTGTGCATTGTATATTTATATGTGAAAACCACACATTTGTGTCCATCTACCTATTTATTCAAGTCTGTGAATGTGAAGGTAACATATGAGCTTATGTTTTCAAAATAAACCACGCATCTACAAACAATCTAGAATACCCGACATGAAAGAAAACACAAGCTGGGAATGCAAATCTGGCTTTAACCCCTTGTGTGCCCCGCCCTGTGCCGGGCGTTGAATTAGCGGGCGGGGTTCATGACGAGATAGTCTCGTCATGGGCACAGCGCAACCGCGGCCCATGACGAGACCATCTCGTCATGGGCACTCAAGGGGTTAAAATGTTATGTTTTCCTGTAACCCTTTATATTTAGAACTCTAAACTAATCTCAGTTATGCTGCTCCTGGGATTCATTATATTATAGAACGCATGTCTTGGGACAAGAAAGCCATTTGTTAACAGGGATCTCAGAGGTTTGTTTTGTTTTTATTAGTGCTCTGAAGCAGCCTCCTCACTGAAAGAGCACTATACAAAAAATGGAATCCCACAGTTACAAATTTGAAAAGAACCTTCAAAAGTTTTTTTACCTATTGCAAATTATTTGAATCTCGTAGCACACAAAGAAACACTCTACTAGAACTAACATAGAGAAAGGCAAAACTAGGACACCATCAGTTGCTGCCGGTTTTAATTTCAGCATCTGACCTTACAAATCAAAGGAGATATATTTAGATCAGACAAAGAAAGCAAATCGGGTTCTTAAAGTGATTTTGGAATATAATTAATATCTGCCTGGTGAGTTAAAATGAAACAAGGCGTCATTTCCCTGAAGGCATGGAGCAGTGACGTATCACACAATTGAGTACAGTCCGGGTTGCTCAAGACAGTGCTAACCAGCAAACTTTGTAAAATTGCACGGCGGAGCTGCTCGCCATACTCCTTGTGTAGTAGTTGGGACAATATTTTAGATTTAATTAAGTGACAGTTTGCTTTGAAAAAAAGCAATATGACTACAGCCAGCATTAAAGGGGCAAGAAACAATAAAATGATGGGGGAAGGGTGGATGTACGTGGAAGCAAGGACTGCCTGGAGGTAAGGTGGTATGGGGGAAACAAATCCATGTTATCGAAGTAGCTCCCCAGAAGCAAATAATGCGCTGGGCTAATGCCGTTGAAACTGCAAACGAAAATGCCCTTTGATCTTGTGGGTTCAAACCACCCAAGCAAACAAAAACTCTGACATGTCGAGTTTTTGGCTGCATGCTGACTCCTCCTTTCCACCACTACGAAGGCACAAGTTTGAATCTGGAGTTGGACAAAAGTCGCGAGTAGTTCCTCAGAGAAGGAATACAACTTCATAGCAGAACAATCAGGCGCCTGCTGAAATATAAAGCATGGCGCCCGTGTTGCTGCTAATGATGAAAGTTCAGCGACAGCTCGGGGGGGGGGGGGGAGGGGGGGGGAGGATGGCAATGAGGAGCAGGCTACAATGCTCAATAAATAAAACAGTACACCTATGTGTAACAACCAAGTAAAGGGGCCAGTAGCCATGTGAGGTTACAAATGATGACAGGGCCATACTAAGGAGGGACTAACAAGCCTATTAAGGAATCAGAGGTCAGCATTTATGAAGGACAAAGACACAAGCCAATGACAAATATGGGCAGGGGGAGTTGGTGGGGCTTCTCTCCTGTGCTGAACTACCACAGATCATCCCCAGAGCAGTGCGTGGGCGCTGGCTCAGGCTCAACCTAAAAAGAAAAGGGACCCTCCAGGCCTCCTGGGGTGAGGGTCCTACAGGAACCCAGCAGGGCCCAAAAAATTTTTTTTTTTTAAATTCTGCAGGATCCAGGCTCCCCCGCTAAGTTTCTAATTGGCCACTGGGTGGACAGATCCTGGGGGCATTATAATAAAGGAGAGGGGCCGCCCACACCTCCCTCCTGGGACTGATTGATGCCCTGGTGACCATCACCTACCCAGGGCTTCGTAAATCAAAAAACCTGTATGGCCTCCCCCACTGCCACAGGGACCACCGCCTACCCAGGGCTCATTTATTTAGCAATGGGGGGGCTCATGAAACTCCCAAACCAATGGGGCTGCCATCTCCCTGCGGCAATAAGTTTAAAGAATGCAGGGAGTTGTGCGCATCCCCCTGCAGCCCCAGGGACCGGCACCTCTTCAGGGCTTTTCTAAAATGCAATGCTGGGGGCCCTGTGGCACCCACACAGCCCCCGGGACTACCACCTCCCCAGGACTTATTTATTCACCAATGGAAGCCTCCTGGAGCTCACAAGCACCTCACCAGGACTTTTCTAAAATGTAATACTGGGGGGCAAAATTGAAGAAGGGATGGAGTCTGTATGCCCCCCCGGAGCCTTAGATATCCCCGTGGACCGCCACACAACAGTTCTGACTCCTCCTATGTCCCGGGGTGTCCACCCCGGGAGATAGCTGTTTGCTATTGCTTGGCGGGAGCTTTACCGCTCCTTCCAAAGCCATAGCAAACTGTGCTCTGCTTTTTGCAAGCGTGAACATTTTGCTCTTGTTTGCTAAAAGCAGAGCACAATTGCTTTGACTCAGAGGGAGCTGTATGTTTGCAGCTCCCTCTGTGTCAAAGCAATGCCGGGTCATGCAGGAGGCAGGGAGTCGGCAGTGACTGTGGGGGCCTTCAGGCTCTCCCTGCGGTGTTGGACTGAAAATGTTTTGGCCGACTCCTAGCATTGTGCAATTTAAGTTAGCATTTACGGCACCATTTTGTATTAGTCGCCATTTGAGTAATGATCAAAACTAACTTCTGTCTCATTTTGTGTCTGCCTCATCGAAAAGCAGCTGCCAATGTGCCCTCTGTTTCTTCAAGGTCGAGTTTACTGTACTAATAAATAAACTGTCGCTATCATTGCATACCTTTCTGTCTAGATAGGCCTGCTCCCACAGCTTAGAGCAGTATGGACAGGCAGAGTAACCTTGGATGCAAGATAATGTGTACTTGGTCCCAGGATAGTAGCTCATCGTTCTGTACCCTCTTTGTTCACCAGCTCTGAGACTGGAATATTCCTGTCTGGGCGTGTCTTCAGGGGTATTGGAAATGTACTTTATGCCTTCCCATATTTCCTAAATTCAGTCCTTCTGCAGCAATCTAAGCAGGCTGGTCAGACCGGGCTCCGCTCGAGCATATACTAATAAATAATGTTGGTTTGTATTATCTACTGTCTGACCGACTCTTCATTTGTATGGAAGGCTGAGAGGTGGTTGCAAGTGACCCAGGAGAGTCTTGGTAATTTGTTAAGGGGAGAGTCTTGGTAATTTGTTTGGCTGTGTCACGGATCGGGGCAGCTTGGAAAAAGCCCTTTAAAAGACCTGAGGCAACTTCTCGTGTTTCCCGCTTTGCGGGAAACGCTCGTTCATTCTTGCACCAGGGCGACACTCCAGGAAAGGACTACAGCGCCCACAAGGCAGTGGGGACCTCTGCCACGCCCAGCACACCCGGACCAGGTGCATAAAATCATCATCGGACCAGTGGAAAGTGGGAGAGTCTTGGTAATTTGTTTGGCTGTGTCACGGATCGGGGCAGCTTGGAAAAAGCCCTTTAAAAGACCTGAGGCAACTTCTCGTGTTTCCCGCTTCGCGGGAAACGCTCGTTCATTCTTGCACCGGGGCGACACTCCAGGAAAGGACTACAGCGCCCACAAGGCAGTGGGGACCTCTGCCACGCCCAGCACACCCGGAGCAGGTGCATAAAATCATCATCGGACCCGCGTTTAGCGGGACGCGCGCGGGACGAAGCCCGGACAAAGGGCGGACAGTCTGAGACAGTCAGAGACTGAAGGAGACTGGACTGGGCCATTCCCCTTGATTGCCGGACATGGACATAGCGTTGGTGTAGGGAAGAAGAGATCCACGTAAAGTACTGTATCATTATTCCCAATTGCTGAGTGGTTGTTTTGTATTTGATAAACATTACGCGTAGCCTGTGAGGGAGGAAGTATGGCATCAAATTCACTGAAAGGCCAGAAATTGAGTAGTAAGGGAGGGACAGGGGGAATTATTGGTCCAATAGACGCTTTTATTACAATGGCCGCCTCGGCTCTGGAAAAGGAGATCGACTAAACGGTGCGTCGTCTATCCCTTGATCCCACTCTTCAAAAAAGATCGTCTCTTGGGAATATTGCCCTCGCTGTGTCACCAACGTCTGTTCAGACTCAGAGTGCTCCCTTAAATCATATCAATATGGAGCAGTCTGTTATTTCTGACATAAGTGGGGTGGATGCTAGCCTGGTTTCTTTTATGGCTTATCCGAGTATTGTTAATGATGCCAGGAAAAGTATTGATCCAGTACTAGAACATCGAGCATCACACAAATCCCTAGAAAGTACGCCAGTGCCGGCCTTGAAGCGCAAACGCGCTGATATAGCACTGAAGGGGGGGAGCCGCAAGAGGACCAAAGTTACACCATCCGGCCATAAGGGGGTCACTCAGAGAGGAAATAAAAATATCTCTCTCCAGGAGGTGACTCATGTGCCCTCCCAAGTTAACTCTTTTCCTGACAAAATAGATGTTGCCCCCAGTAGAACTGGAGACACTGTTTATTTATTAGAAAAGTTTGAATGTTTGTTAAAATCACTAATCTCCCCAATAGTCGAACGACTTAGAAGGATAGGATCGCAGTTAGATGCCCTTCAAAGTGTTACCCCCGCAAATTCAAATATGCCTAAAAACTTGGGGGAAGTACAACAGCCACAAAATAGTGTGTCTACTCCAGTTATTCCTCCAAAAGCCAGTCAGAAGCCCTGTTCTAAGGGAAAATTGGCTAAAGGGAGCAGTACACACTTTAATTCTGGGGGGGGGGGGGAAATCGAAGGTAGGCCTCCTCAGGTAGCAAGTGATACACAGACAGGCAACATAGCTGTAAATCACTGGCAGATAACCCCGAAAGGCACACAGACAATTGATAACACTCAAGTTAAAGTGGCGCCTACGGTAATAAATGGTCTGAGCAACCATAAGGGAATTGACCTCCCTGAGGAGTCTTATCCGTTTGTGATTGTTTTGGCGGGGGTTCCAGAGTGGGTGAACAACAGGGCAGAGTCTTACCATGAACTAAAAAACAAGGTAATGTTCTGGTTAGGGAAAAACCGGCCATTAAGTCGGGATTTATATGGGGAAATAATAAATGTGAGACGGGTCTGCTGGGTAGGCCAAAAGGCAAAGGACATTGAGGGAGACTGCATTATAGTGAACTTTAGAAATCCACGTGTGGTTCAGTTCATTAGCGGTTTCCCGAATTACAATAATGGGGGTGGAATTATGACCTTTGACTTGAGTTATTTTTACTCATGCCCCCCCATATGGCTGGTATGGAGAATTTTCCTATGCAATTTCCTGGGAGAAATTGCGCTCAAAGGAGGCACTTTACTAGGACACTGCCCACCCCCCTATTGTACAAAGGTTATCCCCAATATAACTCTCGTCATACCTTGGGATTAGACAATCTTTTTAACGTCCCGGTTTTTAATCAGTATGATGCTCTGTCCAATTTAGGCTGTATAGATTGACTCTGGCATGGCTTAGGGATTCGAGTTACATCCGGTTCCCGGGAAGATGGTGAGACCCAGGCCCCAAATGTTATGAAGCCTAATGATGATGTAAATACCCCAGTGGGACGTTGGCAGCCTCAGACGGGTTAGTTCATCCCTTGACTACTACCGCCATAAAATTTGTAACCTGGAATATTGCGGGTTTGCGGAACAAATTGGGCGATCCCATTTGGAGAGAGTTCATGGGGACAGCGGATATCATTGGGTTACAAGAAACTTGGGACTTAGAAAATAATTTAAGTATAGATGGCTATTCTACCTATTTTCTGCCGGCAATAGCCTCGGTTATGGGGAGGGCAAAGGGGGGGTTAGTGACGTTAATTGTGGCTACCATTCCAGGGACACACACACAGATAGAAACTGGTCTCCCTTATTGCTTAGCAGTACAAATTGCTTGTGACGGGGCATGTAATATTTTAATTGTGAATTTTTATAATTCTTATGATAGATCAAGCCTGACTGACCAACTGGCCTCTCTCGATTGTTTCCTGGACAAATATAGGGAGGTAAATCAGCATCATTGTTCAATCATTCTCCTGGGCGATTTTAACATTCATGGGTGCCCAGAAAATTGCTCTTCTTTGGACCAGTTGGGACCCATAGAGCAAGGGGAAGCCCATTTTGAACATTCAGTACAGGGAGTATTTCTTGAAAAAAAATTGGCTGACCATGGTTTGATGCTCCCACAAAGGGAAGATGAGAATATACCTACCTTTAAAGGAAGAGGAAGGGGCTCTAATATAGATTACATCTTTATCAGTCTTATATTAGGGAATTATATTAAGAGCTACAGTGCGGAGTGGTCCCATTTTAGTGATCACAACCCAGTAACTCTTAGAGTTGCAGATTTTATTAGTGTCCCTGAGAAAGGTCAGAATAGGGTTGGTAAGAAAGATATTGTCCCAACGGATCAAGGAAGAAGATTAAGAAGGGCCAAGGTTGTCCCTGAGGAATTTTTAATTAATCTCAGGGCTAAAGTAGGTAGGGAGTTGGATATATGCAGGGATTTGGAAGCAGGGGATCAGGAGGTTTTAGATGCGTACCAAACAGTCTGCACTCAAATAGGGGCTGATCTTAATTGTCCAGCTCAAACAAAAGACCCGGAGGGGGTCGGTTGGTTTGACCATAAATGTACGCATGCTAATCAAAAACTACGAATGGCCCTGAGGGGTAACTCAGTAGATAGGACACTCGTGGCATCCCTAAGAAAATCATATAAAAGGGCCATAGAGATTAGAAAGCGTGAGATTAGGGAAACAGCCTGGGACGATCTGACCTCCATTGATGTCCTGAAGAATAGTGATAAATTCTGGTCCGTTGTTAATAAACCCTTTTTTAATGATGTTGGCAACCATGTGTTAGATTGCAACATACAGGAACAGTCATGGCTTTTGCATTTTAAATCAGTCTATGAAGTGACAAATTTGGGTGAGGAGGGCTCACCCGCCGTCACTTTGTATCCGTACACTCTTTCGGTCACGATGTAAGAGGTGGCAGACGCCATAGGGAAAATGACTAGCAATAAGGCCCCGGGCCCAGATGGCGTTCCTGCTGACCTCTTCAAAGCAGATGTCAAGCTATGGTCCGCAGTTTTAGCTAATGTTTTTAATACAGTCTGTAAATCTGGTATTCCAACCACTTGGTCAGAATCAGTTGTTGTGCCGATATTCAAAAAAGGTAATAGAGGGGATCCTAGCAACTATCGCCCGATCTCACTCATTGATTCTGCAGTAAAGGTCCTAGGACGGGTGGTCCTGAGTAAACTTTGCGATAAATTGCAAGAGACTAATACCCTTTCGGTTCTTCAATTCGGCTTCAGGAAGGGTCGCGGTACGATAGACCAATGCCTCAATCTCCAACTTTTAATTGGGAAGTACACAATTGCTAAAAAGGGTTCATTACACATAGCATTTATGGACCTCTCATCGGCCTTTGATCGAGTAAATAGATCATAGTTGTGGGACATACTTTTAAAATTAGGCATTGATGATAATATTGTGTACTTCCTGGCAGATCTTCACAGGGACCTTACCGCTACAGTGAGGTATGATCGTAAGGGCAACTGTACGGGTAAGATCGGGATTTTGAGTGGGGTTAGGCAAGGCTGTATTTTAGCCCCCCTTCTTTTTACCCTTTACGTTAATGACCTTGGTGTTGCCCTAGGGAAAGCATGTAAGGACATACCGAGGGTGGGCAAGTTTACCATACCGGCATTACTTTATGCAGATGATGCCGCCCTTTTGGCACGTACCATGGTAGGTTTACAGCTGCTTTTTAAACTCATTTTATGATTTTATGAAAGTTTTAGATTTAAGTGTTAACTATTCCAAATCCCATGTAATGACAGTGGGACCAAAGGGCAAACAAATGAAGAATTTGTATTGTAATGGAAACGTCCTGTCTAAAGTCTCTAGATTTCCATATTTAGGGGTTATTTTTGATGATAGCTCCACATGGCTGCCTCAAATGGCATCCAAGCGTAATGTCTTCTCTAGGGCTATCCTGTCAGTACTAGGATTTGCACGGAAATTAGGCGTGAAACCACTGCAGGCAGTTTTAAAGGTGTATGACGCTAAATGTGTCTCTTTGGCCCCGTATGGAGCAGACTTATGGGGTTTTAAAGATGCAAAATTGTTGCAGTGTGTGGAGGACAAGTTCCTAAAAAGTATTTTATCAGTACCCCAATCCACCCCGGGGTTTATCGCCCACCAAGAATGTGGGTTGGAATACCTGGTGGATCGAATCGCAGTTGCACCACTATTAAAATGGATTACAGTATGGTTGAATGCAGACCTAGAATTAAATCATGAGGTCTTAAGGGACTGCTTAGCACTTGAGCGATGTAATTCCATCCCGTGGCTGAACTACATTAAAAAGATAGCGGAATATTTAGGTCGTCCTGAATTGTATAGCCAGCCATCTAAAATAGTTAAGGGGGTCGTGAAATGGGTAAAACATACATCTAGGCTCATTATGGGACTAGAAAGAGAAGGAAAAGAATTGTCCAAACCCACTGTAAGAGCGCATCAGTTGTTAATAAATTCTGGGGAGATGGAATTGTACTTGAGAGTGGTCAACAATTCCAACCATAGATTCTTGCTGACCATATTTAGATTAAACAAAATGCATCTTCTTATCACAGGTCGCCCAGGGTGGACAAACGTGAAAGATTTAACGATTTGTCCTTGTGACGGATTCTCCATCATGGACACCACGCACTTTTTGTTCTTTTGCACACACTTTATCCCAATAAGGAAAAAGTTTATATTACCCCTAATTAAGGATAAAGGCTTTAGACAGGTTAAACCGGCCCTTCTGTACCTGCAATTGTTGTCAAATATTTGGGAAATTTTTAATATTGCGAATTTTCTGACCATAGCTATGAGATTGAGCAAGAAGATAAATTGGAAGAGAGTAGTGTAGTGGGTTTTCTGGGTCGTTTTGCTGACCTGGTTAGATACATTTTTTAGAATGGTTTTTATAATGTTTGTATTTATATTCTTTCTTAAAAAAGAAAAATTAATGTAGTTTCAGGGGACCTGTTCTTGTTGTCTGTATACTTTTATGGTTTTTGTAAAATGAACCGAATAAAGTACTTCTTGACTTGACTTGACCCAGGTGGCCCTAATCGGGTCACTTCCTTCAGCGGTCCCAGTGAAGAGTGGGTGCCCTGGAAGCACCCACTTTCAATGGCCAGGCCCCAGGAGATTGGGTACCCGGGGTCAAATTCAGCCCCGGAAGGGGGGGCCAAGTGGCTCTCCCTCCCCTAAAATAAATAAAGGCTGGGCCCCACTTCCATATTACTGTTAGGCTGGGCCCCGGGGGATGGGGTCCCAAGGGCTGAAATTAGCCTGTGGAGGGGGGCCGCACTGCCCTCCTGCCCTAAATTAAAACATTTGGGGAAAAAAAGCCCAGACCTGGAGGATGAGGTTCCCAGGGCTGAAATCAGCTGCAGAAGGGGGCAGTGCTGCCGCTCTCCCCCATTCAAGAAATGCCTGGCCCCCAAGGATGGGGTACCCCAGACTAAATCAGCCCAGAGAAGGGGGGCTGCGCTGCCCCCCTTCCAGAGTAAATTAAAACATTTTGTTAAAGAAGGCAGGCTAGCAAGTAGCCGGAGGCCCCACCCTCTTTCTCCACCACTCTGCAAAAGCTCCTCCTGGCACACTGCTGGTTGTGGGATGAAGTCCCCTTATGTCCAGAGGCTCCTTGGGGGTTAACAAGCCCTCCTATTACCTCCAGTAAGTCCCACACAGGGATTGCTTAGAGGTTTTCTGAGGCCATGCCCCCTTTCTTCACCACTCTGTAAATGTGCCTCCTGGTGCAATGCTAGTTGGGGGATGAAATCCCCTAAGGTTTAGAGGGTCCTTGGGGGCCAACAAGTCCTCCTTTTACTTCCAGCAAGTCCCACACAGTCTGATAGCTGAGAGGACTTCGGAGGCCACTCCCCCTTTCTCCAGCACTCTACAAACGCAGATCCTGGCACTTTGCTGGTTGGGGGATGAAGTTCCCTTAGATCCAGAGGGTCCTTGTGGGCCAACAAGCCCTCCTGTTACCTTCAGTAAGTCCCACACAGTGGGATTGCTGAGAGGCCTTCGGAGACCAGAAGCCTTTCCCCACCACTCAGCAAACATGACTCCAGGTGCACTGCGGGTTGGGGGATGAAGGTCCCTTGGATGCTGAGGGTCCTTGGGGGCCAACAAGCCCTCCTGTTGCCTTCAGTAATTCCCACACAGCCTGATTGCTTAGTGGACTTTGGAGGCCACATCCCCTTTCTCCACCACTGTGCAAACACACCTCCTGGCGTGCTGCTATTTGGGGGATGAAGTCCATTAGGCTCCTGTGGGTCCTTGGGGGCCACTACCCTTCCTGTTATCTCCAGTAAGTTCCACGGAGTGCAAATGGTGTGAGGACTTCGGAGGCCAAGCCCCCTTTCTCCACTACTCTGCAAACACGCCTCCTGGCACGATACTGGTTGGGTAATTAAGTCCTTTTGGATGCTGAGAGACCTTGGGGGCCAAGAAGTCCTCCAGTTACCTCCAGTAAGTCCCTTACAGCAGGATTCCTGGCAGCTGGTCAGAGGTCCTGCTGAGTTTCTCCACCCATCTGTAAACGCAACTACCAGTTAAAAAAACATAGAAAATTAGGAAATAGAGTTAAAAATTATTTTGAAATTCACTGCAAAAACCAAAGGTTACAGGGGCATTATAGTTAGGCTCAGAGTTCCCTCATACAAAACCAGTGAAATTCAGCAGTTACAGTTACATGAGCTAGCTGTAAATTATGCCCCCGCAATGCACTGCCTATGACCTCACATATTACATCACACATGACATATTAGAACACTCATGACAAGGTCAGTGACATCACTGAAGACATCACTGATGGCATCTCAAATTACATCACGGATGATATCTCTGATGACATCATCCCATGACTGTAAGTGCTTTGTAAGAATATCTGAGACTTAAATATATATACTAAACTCTAGCATAAGTTAAATTACTATTTTTTTCTGTACTAGTAATTAGTCATACTGTTTCTAACATATCTCTTCTGAGTGGCTGTGTGACTGTCTGTATCAGTGTGTGAGGGGATGTCTCTGTGGATGTATGTGTATGTGAGCGAGTGTAAGAGTTGCTATATGGATGTGTTAGTGGGTTTGTGAGGAGCTGGATGAGTGCGAGGCTGTGTAAGTTGCTATTTTTGAGAGTTGGTGGCTGTGTGAGTGGCTGTATGGATGAAATTGTGGCTGTTTGAGTTGCTGCATAGGTGTGTGAGTGGGTATGTGAGTGGCTGTATGGGTGAGTGAGCAGCTGTTTCAGTATGTATATAGGTAAATGAATGGGTGTGAGTGGCTGTTTTGGACAGTGAATGCCTGTGAGAGTGGCTGTAAGGGTGAGTGGGTGTGTGAGTTGATGTATGGTTGTGTGAATGGGTTTGTAAGTGGTTCTGTGGGTATGTAAGTGGGCATGTGAGTAGTTTTATGGATGAGAGAGGGGCCGTGTCAGTGCCGACATGGCTAACTTAATGGGTGTATGAGTACATGTGTCAGTAGCTGTTTTGGTGAGTGAGTGTCAGTGTGAGTGTCTGTATGGGTGAGTGTGAGTGTGTGTGAGTGCCTGTATGTGTGAGTGAATGGCTGTGTGTGTTTCTCTATGGGTGATTGACTGGCTGTGTGAGAGTCTGTAAGTGTCTGTATGTTTGTATGTCTGGATGTGTGACTGGCGGTATTGCTGAGTGAGTGGGTGTATGAGTGGCTGTATGGGTAAGTTAGTGGGTATGTGAGTAGCAGTATGAGTGAGTGGTTGTGCGAGTGGGTCTATGGATGAGTGATTGGTTTTATGAGTACTAGTATGGGTCTGGGAATGGGTATGTGAGGGGTTGTGTGGGAGTGGGTCACTCCGCGCCACTCTTCATGGAAGTATCCGCTGTCCAGCCCGCACCGGGTGACCCCCAATCGCCAAGAGACAGCAGTGCTAAGCCGCACTTGGCCCTGTGATCCGTGCCTAGGTAGGCTGTGTCCTCTGGAGCGGAGGCTTCAGGGGGCTCCTAGCCCCGTAGAAGACGCTGCAGCACTCACAGGCTTTGGGGTAAGTCAGTCATATTGCCCCTGGATGAACGAAGGCTAATTACTTAGGGATGACCAGAATAATAGATGGATGGGGCAAGGAGCAGTCTCAATGTGCGTCTGCCTTCTTAGACTGTTGGCCAGGCTCCCCTTGTCTGGACTTCTTTCATACCTTTTCAAGAAAACAAATTAATGTCCAGGTTCTGGAACTATCTGTTTGCTAATATTATGTACTCTAGTTAAACAAAGTGAAAGCCTACAGGGGCTCAAGAAATAGATAGCACATATGAACCAGCTATTCAATGGAGAAAGTGCAAAAACAAGACATTTAGCAAACATGCCAAGTGAGTGTAGAAGATAAAAGAGAGGCTACATAAAAGGTACATAATATTTCACTCTTCTTTTCTAGACTCTACGAAGGCACGTCAATTGGGCCGGCATGAAATTGGAATATGGCAAAGAATGAGAAAGCACCAGGTAGAGGGTCACAACATTGTCGATATTCTCTCTCTCGCTGGCTCTCGTTCTGTTCCCCTTCCCCTTTCTGGGCCCTTGTTCCTGCCATGTGAGAACAACCATGGAGGGGTCATTCTTTCTAGAGAGTAATTGGGAGTAAGCATACAGGGTTCCGTATCACTCCTACAAGATCAATTACAAACAGGTTAGTGTAAATTGATCATGCTTGACATGTATATAACATGATTGTGATAGTTTATATTTCTTTTGTTTTTTATCAATATTAGGATATTTTAGATATTACTAATGCCGATGTTTTTGTAGTCAATGTGTGTATTTTTCTTGTTTAAGCAGAGGACAAACGCTATTTCTGTTAACAATAATTTTGGGTGATATTTTGTAAATTAATCTTCCATTATTTCCAATGTGACAAATATTATGTCATACAACCAAACTGACAGAGACAAAAAATTAAAGTCGAAAGATAAGGGTAAAAAAGGGAGTAGTAACAGGTTGAAAGAAAAAGATTGTAAGAGAGAAAGAAATAAAGAATAATTTGCAGTAAGATGGAGGAAGAAAACAAAAAGCAAATAAGAGAAAGAAAGATGGCTATAAAAGAGGAGGGACTGTTATTAAAGAGGAGAAAAAAGAACATTACAGATAGAAGAATAAAAATGGTGTTAATAAAGGAAAACGGTTAGATCACACAAGAAAAGAAAATGGGAAATTAGATAATACAAATGACTTGGTAAGGGAACCAGAGAACAAGCTATAATGTGAATGAGAAGTGAGTTAAAGATTTAAAGGGAAACAATATTTAGAAAGGGAGAAGGAATGAAGAAAAGTTAAAGAGAGGCAGATGAAATGGACATGGAGTAACAAAGGGAGACTGTCGGCAACAGTATACTGCTAGAAAATAACACTGGCACCGGTGATGGCATTCATTAAAGAATAATTGTATGCCATTTAAACTATAACTGATCAGGCCAAGTGGGCATGGTCATCCATCTCTGTTCACAGGCCAACAACTAAACCATTTTCAGAAAATATACAAAAACAAGGAAAGCCAATGAAAATGTTCAAGTTAATCTACCTTAATATTTATTTTGTCATATAGAAATTGTATCCATTTTAGAAAAGTCAAGACAGACCCCTTTTCCACAAAATAATTCACCTCCCCAGAGCATGAACACACTGTCAGAAAAGTCAGTTTCAAATCTATTTCATGAATAAATTGCCAGAAGAGCACACCGACCTTTGTTACCACTGGTGCCACTGCTGCGAGTCTCTATGGTTTCCACTGATGCAGCGAAGCCGAACTCTATGGTATAGATAGTGTTGGCTGCCTTACAAGGTGCAGCAGTGCTGGACATTTTTCGGCATCCTTGGGTCCTGGAGGTCCTGATCATTTCCTCCTTCCTCAGTGAGGAAGAAGGTTGTATGGCAGACCCTGATGCATTCTGCATTGTTGTGGTACTCTGCACTCTCCATGTGCATCAGTGGCAGCTCAGTGATTCAAACTGATTAGTCCTAGTGTACGCTGGCTTCTCGTTCTGTTCCTCCATATTGTCTTCTCCACAAGGGTATGTGCGGCCTGTAGTTCAATGCTGAAAATAATTAAACAAAAGAATATCTCACATAACAGAAGATACCCAAGTTACAAAAGCATTTTGGCAAGTTCAGTCAAGAGAACATTTTTCTCTATTCAGAGGATGACTATGAGTGGGATGTTCATTCTAAATCTTCAGATGAAGGCACCACCTGCAGTAGGAAACATATGAATTGCAGTGAAAACTCAGGATCAGGGAGTTGGAGTCGTGACAAGAGTTGGGCAAGAGACCAAGGACCACCATTGTTCACAGGCCCCCCTTTTCCATACCAACAGCAACCAATGTGGCAACCGCCCTATCAGTTCTTTCAACCTCGGATGCTGATGCCATACACCCTGGCTTTTTAGGAAGAGGCCAGGGCAGAGGGCGAAACAGAGGTAGAGGCAAGCAAGTTTGATGGCAAACTGTGGAACCCCAAATGGTGTTATGGAGCAGAGGGAAGAACCAGAGGGACATGACCTAATTGTCAATCTTTTCTCCCATACCTTGAGTGAGGCTGAATACTCAGCCCTTAACAAAGGCTTGGGTTTCATGCCCACTTCCTGAGTGGACCAATTTCGCTGAATTTCACATTGGGGAAAATGTTTAGGAAGATAGGACTCCAGTTCTTCAAAGACTTTCCCCCCCAAGATCACCTACTCAGTATTACACAACCCCTCCACTTCAGTCTCCGATCAATGTCCTTCCAAGTGAGGTGATCACTTTTGAAAAGACTGTAATGAATGACATCAAACAAATGTCTCTCACCTCTGGTTTTCAGAACCTTAGTAAAACTGAGAGGAAAGCCATCATGGTCCTGGCTAATGATGAAAACATCATTTTCAAGCCTGCGGACAAAGGCGGGGCCATTCTAATTCAGGATACAACAGACTGCAGGAATAAATGCCTGCGCCTGTTACAAAATACTGACCATTACAGACCCCTGGACCAGGTTCCCACCCCAAGACTTCAATTCTGTATTAGGACACTTGTGAATGAAGGGGAGACTAATGGATGAATCTCCAAACACGAGGCGGGTTTCCTCTTGAATCCTAATCCAAGGACACCATATTTCTACTGTCTTCCCAAAATCCACAAGGAAGCACGCCCTCCGCCAGGACACCCCATTGCCTCAGGGATTGGATCACTGTTGGATCCCCTCTCATGCTTCTGGGACCATTTCCTTCATCCTTTGGTCAAGAAGCCACCCACATACCTGAAGGATACTATTGATATTCTGAACCTCATTGAGGAGATTAACATCACAGGGGGAGTGCACCTCTTGGGCACACTTGATGTTGAAGTATTATATACAAACATTCCCCGAGAGGACACCTTAAAAGTGATTGAAGAAATGCAATAGGTAAATGGGCTTACAGATTCAAGCTGGTGAAGAGTCACGTCTTCAAGGCCTTACGGAACAAGAAATGAGTTTCCAGAGCTGAAATTGAAGGAGGGAGGGAATTCCACAAGTTGGCTGCAGCCAGCGAAAAAGCCCTAACCCCCCATCTGGATTTCCTGAACCTGGGAACTGTCACCAGATTCTTGCTGGCAGATCTTAGCTGTTTGCCAGGGATATATCTCCGAAACAGTTTTTTTATGCCGTCTGACCCCATATTGTTAAAGGCCTTGTGCACCAGGCACAAGGCTTTAAACACAGTTCTCCGACCCAGTGGAAGCCAATGCAGGCTTCTGATGGTAGCCGATACAGAGAGGAATTTAGGAAGGCCCATCACCAGCCTGGCAGCGGCATTCTGCACAATTTGAAGTCGATGTAGAAGCACCTTATTTATCCCTACATGAAGGGCATTGCAGTAATCGAATCTATATATAAACAAAAAAAGAGTGTGTCCGTTAGGATTAGACAAGTGCTGAAATATTCAGAAAAGCACAGGGGTGAATCACTTTGTTTTTAGAAGAACCCTCACTCACCAGCCTAGCTGGTGACATGCTTCATCATTGGGTTCCCACCGGAGAGACCGAATGTCTCCCCGGTGTGCTACAACGCCTGATTTACAGCGGAGCTGGTTTTTTGGTGTGTGTAAGGGTAGTACGATCCGTGATGGTGCTGTTTAAAATGTGTCGCAATTTAAACCAATAAACAACTTTTAATAGTGGTCAACTGGACACCGTTAAAAATAGTGTTGTGGACGTGAGAACTCTGGTAACAAATAGGCCAGCTACGTCCTAAGAAAAGTGCAATGTGAATAAGATGGTCAACATGTTTCTGCTTCTCACGATACTACATGAAGCATTCTTCAGGACCTAATGGTGGACCACCACGGCGGTATACGCACGCTAAGGCGTACCCTGACCTGTGGGGTCCAGAACCACTAAAACTTACGGTTGTTGTAAAATAACCCTTCAGGATTTCTGAGAGCTTTCAATTCTGTTGGAACAAGGCAGAAGTAAAAGAGAAAACAAAACAAACAGTGATTCACAACATACATAAATATTCACAAGGAACAGACCATGGACACTCAAACAGATTTGTGAATGAACTTCATGCTCATAAACTGTGAATTTTAACAGAACCTGAAACACCGGGAGTTGACACTCGTATCAGCCCGTGCCGGTATAGTGGATTTCTCGTGCTGCAAATTAGCACTAATCGATTGTGCCAACAACCATAAGTTTTAGCGGTTCTGGACCCCACAGGTCAGGGTACGCCTTAGCGTGCGTATACCGCCGTGGTGGTCCACCATTAGGTCCTGAAGAATGCTTCTTGTAGTATCGTGAGAAGCAGAAACATGTTGACCATCTTATTCACATTGCACTTTTCTTAGGACGTAGCTGGCCTATTTGTTACCAGAGTTCTCACGTCCACCACACTATTTTTAACGGTGTCCAGTTGACCACTATTAAAAGTTGTTTATTGGTTTAAATTGCGACACATTTTAAACAGCACCATCACGGATCGTACTACCCTTACACACACAAAAAACCAGCTCCGCTGTAAATCAGGCGTTGTAGCACACCGGGGAGACATTCGGTCTCTCCGGTGGGAACCCAATGATGAAGCATGTCACCAGCTAGGCTGGTGAGTGAGGGTTCTTCTAAAAACAAAGTGATTCACCCCTGTGCTTTTCTGAATATTTCAGCACTTGTCTAATCCTAACGGACACACTCTTTTTTTGTTTATATATACTAGCCCCGGGGGATTAAGAGTGGCTCCAATAAAATTTCCCTCTCTCTCTTGTTGTTAAATTATAGTAATCTAATCTAGACAGCACAAGGGCCACCATTGCCTGTTTCCGCGAGGGGAGTGATAGGAATCGAAAGATCTTTTTGCCAATCCTTATCATCCCGAAGCAGGTAGAATTGGTTCTATTTATTTGGGGGCCCAGAGAGAGGGAGGTGTCCACTATGATGCCTAGATTGTTGGCACTGAGTCCAGGGCGAGGGCAAGATCCAAGCGTATCTGGCCACCAGGCCTCAGACCAAATCTCCTGTTTGTCCCCGAAAATTAAAATCTCAATCTTATCCCCATTGAGTCTTAGATAGTTTTCCACCATCCATGAAGACACCGCCTGCATGCAGTTTATAAAGTTTGCTGCTGACGCTTCGACACTCTCAGTGATGGTAATCATGATTTGAGTGTCATCAGCGTAGGATAACACTTCTAGGCCGAAAGATCTTACAACCCTGGCAAGCGGGGCTACATAAATATTAAAAAGGGTAGGACTCAATGAGGATCCCTTGGGGACTCCACAGAACAACTGTTTCGGAGCGGAGAAGAATTGGCCCATCTTAACTCTTTGTGACCGTTCCATGAGGAAGGATGTAAGCAGATTAAGGGCAAGGCTCTCAATCCCTATTTCCCGGAGCCTCTCAGCCAATCTAAGGGGAGAGATGCTATCGAAGGCTGCCGTCAAGTTCAGAAGGATCAGTAAGGTGGTATGACCAGCGTCAACCTGTTGTCGAATGTTGTTGAAAACAACGGTTAACGCCGTCTCGGTACTGTGCTCACTTCTGAATCCATGCTGCGAGTCATTGAGCAACTGATAATCCGCCAAATAGGTACTAAGATGGAGGTTCAGATGTTTCTCCAGGATTTTTGCAGGGAAATAGGCCAATAGTTTTTTAGTTCTGCAGGGTCAAGAGAAGGCTTCTTTAACCCCTTCAGTGCCCGCCCCTTTCCCCGCCCTGTGCCGGCCGTTGCATTAGCGGGCGGGGTCTATGACGAGCTGGACTCGTCATGGGCACAGCGCAACCGCGGCCCATGACGAGTCCAGCTCGTCATGGGCACTGAAGGGGTTAAAAGAGGTTTAACCACTACAGATTTCCACACTGTGGGATACTGGCCAGAGGTAATGATTGGTTCACCCCATCTTATACTGTCCTTCATCTCATTCCATCCTCATCCTGCTTGCATTATTTTTCACTCTATTGTCCCCTCGTCAGTTAGTGGGGATATGTTTAATCTGAAAAAGTAACAGCCTGATGCATCCTTTTCTTTTAACTATTATTATTAGGTATGGCCTTCAGCTGGTAATTACCAACTGAAGGTCATACATTTCAAGGTTGTATCATTCTCACAATGTAACTCTTACAACAATAGTATGTCAGCATGTGGATGACAAATGTGGAGTTTACGGTTTTGCAGTGGAAGATACAATTAACCCAAAAGTTCTATGCCATCATAACTCAATGCTGCGGTCAGCAAAAAAATAACAACCATGTCACAGCTTAAAAATCTTAAGCTAACAGATGAATAACCCCAGCAGCACAGTAACAAATGACACACAGAACAATTAGGAAATTTGAAGAGATTGTTAGACCACTGCCGAGAGAGAAGATATGCTCTTCATAGAGAATCCTACACAAATATTACCAAAGTTAGTCAAACATGAGTACTGAATGAAGTCTAGTAGATGCAAACCAACTATAAACTGACCTTCGAAGTTCTAATTAGAATTAAGAACAAAAGTATCATGTCACTGACAAATGTGTACAGGAGCTAAAATATTTGCATAGAGAAGAAACAGGAATAAAGAAACACAAGTGAAACTAGATCACTTCTTGGATGAATCAATAAATTGTCCCATATTTGGTTAATTAGTACATTTCAAACCAATAGAAGGGGATAAAGTGACACATCTGAAAGGGTATCCTAGCAAGTTGAAATATACAGTGAAGAAACACTAACATGTCTGAAGAATAGTCAGTAAAGATACCAAGGCTGTATTGTTTAGGGCTTTGCTGGCACAGCACAGAGCTGAGCTTCCATTTTATGCACCTGCAGTAAATTCATTTAACCTGATATTTCTCTGAGTTAGTTTTTATTTTTAGATAGAGCAGCTCGATAAACAGTGAGAAAATGTAATGATCCAAAGGCAAGGCAAATAGTGATTCTTTGATTGAAAATATCTTGCCTCCTTGCTCTGCTTTCCTTCAAGCACAAGGATTACAATAACAATTGAATCTTAAATATTTTACAATTGCACTAATTGGATTATTCAGAAATAGCATTCCATATCCTTGAGAACATGTTCTAGAATTAACCAGCAATACACTACTCCCTTCCTAATAAAAAATACAAATTATGACGTACCAAATAAAAAAACTAGAACATATGTACACAGGAACTTTACAATGAGGATGTACAGTGGAAACTCTCCACGCCATAATTACGGCATAAAATCAGTAAGATATGGCAGACGACTGATGATATGACCAGAACTGTTGTTAAGGGTACTATCACCTTTATATACTATCACCTTTATTCTCTCTTTTCACCCTTACTTCACCATTCTACTCAGCACTAGTTCTGCTATTGTCTCTACTCTCATCCCCTCATGATATTACACAATCTTCTACCAGCCATTGAAAATGTCTCTTGTCCTCTCCAATACCATCCACATTGTCAACATCATGAGCCACATCCCCCTTGCAGACAGCCAACCTATTCATGACCACACACTACCACCATCAAGTGTGGCTGAATTGGAGTAATACTTCAACTACTTCTAAAGACTTGGAAAGCACACGTTCCAGCTTCTGCACCTTCCCTGTTAATTTCACTCTCACTTTATCACCTTTAATTAACCTCACCAAATTTTTCCTACAACTCCTATCATACAGTTTTATACACATCGTATGCCTATTTGACATTGTCCCTAACATCAGATGTGGACCACTCCACTCTCCTAGAACTTCACACTTCGATTATCCTACTCATTTGGAGTAAACAGACTATAACCAGTGAGGTTAGTAGTGATTCAGTAAGACCGAATTATCTTCTTACCTTAACCCTTCCTGTTATTCTTGGCACTTTGTAACACTCCCTTGATAACTTGATGAAATCTCTCAACCTCACCATTCCTTTGGTGATGATAAACTGATGTAAACTTATGTTCAACTCCATTACATCTCAAATACTCATTTACTTCTTCCACTTTAAATTCAGAAGCATTGTATGGGATTTTTTTTTAGGCAAACCTTCAAAAATTGTATCTAGCAACTTCACTACTGTCCTTGCATTTACATACTCTTCAGGCCAGTATGAGAAATAATTAATTGTAACTAGGTCTGGGCGTAAATTTCGTTCCGCTCGCGGAATTTGCGATATTTTGACATTTTCGCGTTCCGCGGAGAGCACGAAAATGTCAAAACTTTCGTGATCTGCCACAAAACAGAAGTATTTTTCTTGTTTGTGCTTTAAAAATGCATTCTCACGCGTACAGTCGCAACTTACCAGGTCCCTGTGTTCGCCTATGAGTTTTCCTATACGTTCGCGTGCGCCACGAGATGTTGGATTGTTGGTAGCCGGTCGCGCTATCCCGCGAGACTTTGCGGTTGCGAACACGTCATTTGACCCGGAACAGGAAATAAGCATTGCGAGCAAGATGGCCGCGCCCAATAGTGACCGCATGGGCAAGTTGGAGATATATTTCCCCGCGAGCACGCAAAAACACATTGCGAACGGGCGGGAAAAGCAATCTCCGCATCTTCGCGAAAGTTCCGCGTGCTCGCAGAGATTTTGAGCAATTTTGCGATAATTTGCAAAAGTCAATTTCGGAAATTCCGCATACCCCTAATTGTAACAACAAAAAAACGTGGAGCTCCCACAGGTTTCCAACACTGTGCCTATGAAATTAACTTTAATGGTCTCCAATTTTATGTTGCGGCACTTAACAGAATATAACACAGGTGTCAAAGTCACTTAAGTCTTGTCTGCACTTTCACACTCCATATAATTCTGAATACTACGTTCAGGTCAACATTTATGGTCGACCACCAATATGATTTCGTAATTCTTTTTTTGCTTTTAA
The DNA here is from genome assembly GCF_964204655.1 of Triturus cristatus. Classification (NCBI taxonomy): domain Eukaryota; kingdom Metazoa; phylum Chordata; class Amphibia; order Caudata; family Salamandridae; genus Triturus; species Triturus cristatus. Next base: position 988,430,136 of record NC_140585.1, on the reverse strand, counting down.
CTATGCGCAGATATCCTTCATGACATAAGTCAGTGATCATAACCCTTAATGCCAAGGGTAGAAAAACTCTTTCACCACCCCAAAATTCCTCACCGTTTACTGAGAGTTCCTCTCGTACTGATGAATATAGGCCCCAGCTAGGCCAGCAGGACACAAGGGTTCGCTCTCCTGCAAATGGAATCTACAAGGAAGTTGGCACGGAAACTGCAAAGTACAAAGACAAAGTTTATTAACCCTTAAGGGTGGTCCTACAATCCATACAACACCCTTCAGTATTGCATAGAGTAGCACACACGACTTGCGTACACGGTCCCCTTTTATACACAACAGAGGGGCTCATAAGTGGGTGGATACAACATGAAGCAAGGAATATTGCCTTTTATGGACATTTCCAATACAGAATCAATATGTGGGCGGAGTTGACACACTCCTTGAGCCCACGAAAACATGGTCAAGTAAGGACTAACTGATAACAGATGTGGTCGAGTCTGGGCATGCGCCAGACGGACAAAGGAGCTATTTATAGACTGTTACTAGGCAGATTGCAAGAGCAACTAACACGAAGATAGGACTCTTCTCGTGCTGAGCACGAGGAGACATGACAATACAAAATGGAGTCCAGACTTTAGTCAACATAACGAGAGAAACTCGGTCATATAAGGGGAATTCATGTCTTTAGTGAATGCTTACTCACATCGTTATTTCAATTTTCAACAGACGACCCTTTCAGCATTCACTGAAGACATCCGGTTTGTTAGGATAATCATTCGTATATATCAATCTTCAAAATTTCTTCTATTTCTTTAGTCAGATGTTTCTGGTAAGTGACATTGGCAATAGCTTTCTTATCAGGAATGCAGAGTGACACACATAGGGAACAGAGTAAAGGACCACATTGAATACAAATGCAACAAGAAAACAAAACTGCCACAATGATACAGAGACCAGTTAAGACCTTCCACCCCCATGTGGTAATCAACGCCCAAAACCATCCAGAAAAGGTCCAAGTACCATTTTCTGTATGGATTTCAGCTGCAATTTTATGCAGTTTATTGATAGCATTATAAACTGATGGCGTGTGGTCAGGAATAAACACGCAACAACTACTTCCGATAATTTTACAAGCTCCACCTCGGTAAGCTAACATAACATCTAACACCATGCGATTCTGCAATGCAACAATTCTAGTAATTTGTAATTCTTCCGTAAGATTCCCAAGAGCAGCGGCGGTTTGATTTGTCACAGCCTCTACCACTCTTATTAACCTTCGAACTTTCCTACTATTTAGGGCAGCTCCAACAAAGAAAAACAATCCTAAATTAAAATCAATATACTGCTGCAGACTGGTGTCAGTCTGGTCCACGTCATCAATCGATAGAGTACGTTTATACCTATTTACAGTCACATTATTCAACAACTTCAAATCCTTATGATAAGATGCAGGTGCCAAGAATACGGGAGGCAATAGAAATGCCACATAACATACTCCAGACCAACCGGCTGGCAAACGGTAATAACCTTTGTTTCCACATACGAAGTATGTATTATGGGATGCTAAGAAGGTACTGTTATTCAATCCGTCGATGTTTAAAATAGTGATGCAATCACTAACACCAACAGGAATATAACCCACACTTTGGACACACAGGTCCGCTTGAGCTTGTGCCACTTGAATCACAAATCGGTCTTTCCCCACAGTGTCTCTGGTATTCGTGAAAATATAGGGAATCGATTCATTGTCTGGTCGATACTCTTCCCATTCCCAAATTGTCCCATTCGCTTGCGGATATCCATCTTTATCCTGATGACATTCCCTATTAAGTCTGAAGAGTAATCGTCCCACTGTAGGTTTCCGGGTGGCAAAAAGCAAGGTGTACCATGCTCTACAGGAGCCGTTATGAGAGAAAGGAAGAGGTATGAACGGAGTTCCTCCTTTCTTCTGGTGAGCTGGCATCATACCACATATCCAACAGTTCGTAGCATTGGTGGCAACATGGGTGTGATGCAACATCTGGATGAAAGTGTTGTTCAAATAAGACTGACGATGCTTCAACTCTTGATACGGTAGTGTATAGGCACTGGAGTAGTCAAGACAAGTAACTTTCGAGCAGGAGTCACATCCTCCACAAACCATGTGGTTATCCCAACAATAGCTACTGTAAACATAAAACCTGTTGCACAAAGGATTTTCTTTTTCTCCATGTCAGAATAAAAAAAAATCAATATCTTCCTGAAACTAAAAGGTTGTCAGAACTCTTCCCCTTAGGCAGCGGTTGATTTCTTCACCAACGGGCCAAGACGGGTGTCGCTACACTAATGCAGGGCTGATCCCCCCCCCTTGCCTCATTGGCTCTCCGTTTCACTAACCCAAGGGCCGTTCTGACAAGGTGTCCTGAAACTGAAGAATTCACTTCCTCGGTCTGAGATGATATCGCCTTCCTCCAGGAATCACGTGGTCCGGAAAGAGCTCCTTAGTGTCGTTCGGTTCCACAGCACGGCCTTTCTCTGCAGTCAGAATTTCTCGATGGTCGGTCAATACAGCAGGCTCCACCAATCCGGGCGGCACTTTGCGACAGTGCAGGGAATGAATCCAATTCTTTCGGTTGGAAACCCGCACAGCCGTCCTTGTTGCAAGTAGGACCTGCTCAGGACCAACCCATCTCGGCTCCAAGCTGTTCGTCCTTTCAAAAATCTTCACCATGACATAGTCTCCAGGCCGGAGACTGTGACCTTCGCCGGTGGACCGATCAGGGAGCGCCTGCCGGACCTGTTGATGAATAGTAACCAAGTTATCCGTTAACTGTGCCAGATAATCATTCATCATTACACAAGGTACATCATACACAGCCTTAGGGCGTGGTGGACCCCAAATATTCATTGGGCGTCCAAAAACAATCTCGTACGGTGTAAGACCAGTTCGAGAGTGCGGTATCGATCTAATTGACAATAATGCCAGCGGTAAAGCATCTGGCCAAGTCAAAGACGTCGAAGCTTGGATTTTAGCGATCTTGAGCTTCAGTGTACCATTATACTTCTCGACTAGTCCTGCAGACTGAGGGTGGTACACTGCGTGAAACTTCTGGGTGATGCCCAGACCCCTCAGAACATACTTTATAACATCCGCTATAAAGTGGGGTCCGTTATCACTCCACAGCAGTCTACAAACACCATATCGGGGGAAGAACTCCTTCAATAGCATCTTGGCGGTAGTCATTGCAGTATTGTCTTTCGTAGGGTACGCCTCGACCCATTTACTAAAGGCACATACCACTACTAGAACATACTTCAAATTGTTACAGCGCTCAAGCTGGATGTAATCCATCTGCAAAACCTCAAAGGGTGCAGTAGGTGTCGCAAATCCTCCTGCTGGAGTTCGAGTCCCCTTTCCTGGGTTGTACCTCAGGCAAATCATACAGGTCTGCACCACCCTCTTTGCCGTGCTAGCAATCTCTGGATGCTCCCAGACTTGGGTAAGCAATTTTACAATTGCGGAAGCTCCAACATGTGCTAGCCCATGTGCCATCTGAACCATAGGTTGTACAAAAGCTGTGGGTAACTTCCATCTATCCATCTGCTTATTTCTCCAACAACCCTCATCATCCAATTCTCCATCATTGGACCATTGCTCCCGTTCTTTGTCGGAAGCGAACCTCTGTATTTCCAGCACCTCTCTTTTCGCATCGTACCATCTTTCTACCTGCGACTTTACTACATACATGGCAGTAGCACCGGGCTGCATCGCAGTCTCCCGTGCCACCCGGTCTGCCAAAGCATTTCCTTCTCCAACTTTATCAACTACTTTCTTATGGGCACTACATTTAATGATAGCAATTTTCCTCGGATATGTCAATGCAGTTAAAAGGTTGTGAACTAACTCTCCATGCATTATTTGTACTCCATGCGACGTCAGAAACCCTCTCTCCTTCCAGAGTAGGCCGAAATCGTGCGCTACTCCGAAAGCATAGCGGCTATCTGTATAAACATTCACACACAATCCTGTACTGAGCTCACATGCTCGTGTTAATGCTATCAGTTCCGCTGCTTGAGCTGATTTCTGTGGTATGTGTGCTGTCTCCACTATTGTTTGCAATGTGGTAATTGCATACGCTGCTGAAGTCGTACCATCTGGTAGCTTCAGGCATGACCCGTCCACCCACAGTTCTCCATCTACATCTGGAAAGGGTGTATCCTGGAGATCAATACGACCCTTTGTTTGTTCCTCAGTCACAAGAATACAATCATGTGCTTTCCGTGCCTCAGACTGAGCTTCCGGGAACGGCAACAATGTAGCCGGGTTTAACGTTACACACCTCTTCAACGTAATATGAGGAGCCAAAAGCGTCAGCTCATATCCCGTTAAACGGGCACTGGTCAAATGCTGCGTCTTTGTCTGATTAAGCAGGGCATCAACAGCATGGGGGACTAATACCAACAGCTTATGAGATAACACAATTCCCTCGCTTTGGCGTATTGACACAGCTGTCGCCGCAACCGAGCGAAAACAACCAGGCAATGCTCGGGCAACTGGATCAAGTACAGCCGAAAAATATGCACAAGGGCGCTGCTTGTCGCCGTGCATCTGCACTAAAACTGATAATGCACATCCATCTTTCTCATGCACATACAGCGAAAAAGGTTTTGTATAATCAGGGGTCCCTAACACTGGTGCTGAACAAAGGGCCTGTCGCAATTTCTGGAAGGCAGTGTCACACTCATTTGACCAAGGAAGCGGAATAGGTGTGTCTTTTGTCAAAAGGGCTAACAATGGCTTGGCTATATGTGAAAAACCTAGTATCCATTGCCTACAAAAAGAAACAAGACCCAAAAATGCACGCACGTCCTTCTGCGTGGAAGGCACTGGCGTGTCCAAAATTACTTGAATACGATCTGGTGTGAGTGCACGCCCCTCCTTAGACAAAAGGTGACCCAGATAAGTCACCTTTGGTCTACAGAACTGCAATTTCTTCCGAGATACTTTGTGATTGTGGGATGCCAAAAAGGAAAGCAAGGATAACGTACTCTTCTCACACAACTCCGGAGTGTCAGCCGCCAACAAGATGTCATCGACATATTGAATGAGGGCGACACCCTCGGGCAGAACAAAGGAGTCCAATTGTCTTTTCAAAGCTTGACTGTAAATGCTAGGGCTTTCTGTGTAGCCCTGAGGAACTCTACAAAATCGATAAGACCTATTATTCAGAGTGAAGCCAAAAAGGTATCGACTATCGGGATGAATAGGAATCGAAAAGAAAGCATTTTTCAAATCAATGACTGAAAACGTCGTCGCCGTAGGTGGTACCAAAGTAAGCAACGTCGTGATATCAGAAACCACTGGATACTGAGGTATCACGATCTTGTTTACTTCCCTCAAATGAATAATAAACCGATAAACTTTGGCATCCGTATCCTTTTTCAAAATGGGTAGAATCGGACTATTACAGACGTTGTAGGGAACTTCCTCCACTACTCCCACCTTAATCAAATCCTGCACAATCTGTATAAGGGCCTCCTCCCCCTCCTGGGAAATACGATACTGCGGGAGGCGTGGTAACACCGCCCCCTCCTTGACACTAATATGGACAGGCGGAATCACCATCTGTCCTAGATCGGTATCCGAAATGGCCCACAAAGTACGGGGGAGAGTTGCTAACACGGTATCCTCTGCAACCACACACATCCGGTCAGACAGAGGGTGATTATCATTTAATATCACACGCACACCAGCGGGGGAGCAGCGGATCGTAGCTCTGAAGTGCTTGAGCATATCAAGACCCATAATGTTGTCCGGCGTGTTCGGGGCAAGCAAAAACGGACAGGGTGCAGAAAAAGAATCAACCTGAAATGTGAGGGGTCGAGAAAGAGGGCTTCGGGAGAGCGTACCGTCAAACCCTACCGATGTAACCATTAAGCCAGATGGGGGAGCCCTCGGAACCAATTGTTTAGACAGCGCACTACGAGTCGCTCCTGTATCTACTAGGAACTGATCAGTAGAACCCAAAACCTCCGCTGATACATAAGGACCCTTCTGATCAACCGGCACCTCAACTGATTCTAACCCCCATCCGAAGCATTCCTATGCATGCTGTGAATCATGGTACCCAGAGCGGTCGGTCCCTGACACTTAGTACTGGTTCTGTCGATCAAAGACATTAGGTCTATTTCGTTGCTGCCCGGCAGGTTCAAAGCGGGCGTGATCATTAGAGTTCCCTCTAAAATTCGAAAAAAACCCTCTACCTCTCGGTCCACCCTCATTATGCCCCTGACGCGATGCATACAACGCCGGGCAATCTCTGGCCCAATGTCCCGATTGTTTACAATACGCACATTGATTCCTATTCAAATCAGATCGGCCCAAAGGAGGACCATAAGATCCTCCCCTACCTCTATTGATACCCCGACGAGGCGGACCATACACTTGCGCTAACATCACCTTTGTTTTTAAATCTTTCGACTTCTTTTCCTCCTGCCCCTTCGCTTCTTGCTCCTGACGCTCATAATACTGAGCTATAGTCAGGAGGGCTGTCGGGGACGCAGTGGACCAAGAACTTTCACTCGCTTTTAGGCGGGCTGCTATTGCCGGTAATAAATTTGCCACATATTTATCAGCAAAAAGGTGTCGACCCGTATCATCCGTAAGGGACTGACCACTAAAATCATGAAACGTCTCCTCAAAGCGCGTAAAGAAATCTGCAACTGATTCATCGACTTTCTGCTTACACGAGGCTAACATGTTCCAGTCAATCTTTTTAGGGGGAATGATTGTTTTTAACTTGGTCAAAATAGTAGCGGGGAGATCTAGGATAATCTGAGGTGGTTTCTGCGCGGGCTTCCTCTCCCTATCCTCATCCTCAAGTTCAGACCACCGAGCTTTAAAAGCGGCAACATCGTCCACCTTCCGTACGGATCGCCACATATCCGGTGGTAAAATAAGCCCAAAGAACAGATCTATATCTGCTAAGGTCATAGTACAAGAATTCAAGGCCCCCTCGACTTCTTCGTAAAAGGCCGCTGGATTCTTGCGGGGATCAGGCAACGCATTCTTTAATGCCATAACGTCAGCCCTATGCCAGGGAGTATAAACCCAATTGTACACAAAATATCCTTTAGCGTCAGCGGAGGTAATATCCGCACTAGTTCCCGCTCCTTTAGGAGGAACATACAAAGTTGCCGCCTCTCGCATTGGTTTAGCATGCACTAGGTCGCTCTTATCTGAGTGGGAGGTAGATGATTGGTCATCACCGACACGTGAAGCCGACTGCTTTTCCTCCTCTGCTTTTAGGCGCGCTCTCTCTTTAAGGTCACTCGCTGCGTCCCGTAATGCAAACAGCCGTCGAGCCGCATCAGGCGCCTTAGAGGGAGAAAAGACACCGTTACGCAATGCTTTAGCATCTAATATTACATCATCAGGCTCAAAAACTGCCGAATATTTCCGAAAGACAGTAATCACTTCATCAGAAAAGTGGCCCAAAAAATACAACTTCTCTCTATCCTGCCACGTTTCCCAAGAGTCCAACAATTCAGCGAGGGATAACTTGCCCTTAAGTGCACGATAGGAAACTTGCCGAAGCTCACCCATTCGGTCAACCGATAACATGGACCGCGTGTCTACCTTACCCGACGCCGATCCAGAATCCTGTGGCCTCGGGGCAGACGCGCCAACATAAGGGGGCGGAGAGCGATCTAGTAAATAAAAATCATCGTCAAGATTAGTAAGGACAGGATAAAGTGACTGACGGACAGCATATTGACCCGAGACTTGCAGCCTACGCTCTTTCTCTTGTCTCTCTGTCTGTTCTCTTTCCTCCCGACGCTTCGCTTCCTGTGCTCGCACATGGTCATTCTTCCGTTGCTCTTTATCAAACAGCGCTTTCTCACGTTTCTCTCGCTCACGCACTTCCTTCACCCATAATCGCACACATTCAAACATGTCTTGCCGAGCACGCCGTTTACACATACACTGTTCCACATACTCAATCTTACGCATATCAAACGACCCATACAAAGGCCACCGTAACTCAGGATCCTTTCTGGTATATTTCCTCCATACTGTGCTGTGCATTATGGAAGAAAGACCATGCTTCACATACATATCCCTATTAGGAGTCCCCTCTGGGGGAGCTGGAGCAGATTCCTCGAGGTTTAACCGGTTTCCAAAGCAGCAGCACCACTTACGGAGTGCGCTAAAAGCAGGCATGTTCAAAAATAATGCAAAATATGCAGTATTATCAAAAAATGGCACTTAAACGTTGTGCCGTTCAAAGTTACACAGCTCCGGAGAAATAGCTCCACATTACCTGCCTATATGTGTTGCAACGCGTATATTCTCACAATAATCAATACAAGATATGACCGGTCATCACAAATCAAACTCAAATAGCCAAACCCGGCTTCAAAAACTCGGAGCAAGTACCGTATAGCGGTTCTTACCAATCAAGAGTGTCCAGATTCCAACTGCCAAGCTCCACAATTCGCCCAAACGGCTGTCACGGCAGGCCCGACAGAAGAGGTCTCAGTCGAGGACCGGCGCCACCCAGATGGTCAGCTCGGAAGGGAAGGAAGAAAACCTCGGGATGCCAGGACTAAAGTTCCTCTGGCAGTGATCACATCCCCGGCCAAATTCCTCACCTTCGTCACGACCAGTCCTTCGAGCATCCGAGTCGCCGATGAGCCCCACGTGACGGGCGCCAATTGATGAATATAGGCCCCAGCTAGGCCAGCAGGACACAAGGGTTCGCTCTCCTGCAAATGGAATCTACAAGGAAGTTGGCACGGAAACTGCAAAGTACAAAGACAAAGTTTATTAACCCTTAAGGGTGGTCCTACAATCCATACAAAACCCTTCAGTATTGCATAGAGTAGCACACACGACTTGCGTACACGGTCCCCTTTTATACACAACAGAGGGGCTCATAAGTGGGTGGATACAACATGAAGCAAGGAATATTGCCTTTTATGGACATTTCCAATACAGAATCAATATGTGGGCGGAGTTGACACACTCCTTGAGCCCACGAAAACATGGTCAAGTAAGGACTAACTGATAACAGATGTGGTCGAGTCTGGGCATGCGCCAGACGGACAAAGGAGCTATTTATAGACTGTTACTAGGCAGATTGCAAGAGCAACTAACACGAAGATAGGACTCTTCTCGTGCTGAGCACGAGGAGACATGACAATACAAAATGGAGTCCAGACTTTAGTCAACATAACGAGAGAAACTCGGTCATATAAGGGGAATTCATGTCTTTAGTGAATGCTTACTCACGTCGTTATTTCAATTTTCAACAGTACCTCACAAAAGGCTTTAAGATTCGCAATCCATTCTTGTCTAGAGCTCTTTGACCACTGATGGACCTTCCTCTGCTAAATATAGTTGCCTCATAGCTGTCTTATACTTAAGTTCAAATAGAACTGCCCATGCATTGGTATCGGTTCTCCTGCAAAACTATAAATATTTACATCCAGAGGAAAACGATGTGGCCCTAATTTTTGATGAAATTCCAATTCCTCACATTAGGTCATTAATGGAACAGAGTAGCCTTGAATCAGCAACTATCATAATTCATACTCCACCCTAAAATAATCTTTCACATGGGTTTAGTGCTAGAATTCTTGACTTTCTCCCACTCACAAAATGCAATCTTTAATTGTTAATTTTAAAGCTTCTAGAAAAACCTGAATCAGAACAACTTGACTTTGACTCCGAATCTGAGCTTGCATTTTGTTCATTCATTGGATTACTTTGTTTTCACGATTGCCATTCTTTCAGACTTTTGCAAAGTGAACTTTAATTTTACAGTAAGTGCATGGCTGTTTCATTGCTGAAAAACGTTTAGGGCACCTTATGATGTTCTCTGTGGCTCTACACATGTTGAGTGATTTTCTGTTACCTGTAATGGGTTATGCATGCCCAACTGGGTATGAGCTTTTTAGCCTTCATCTTGATATATTTTCTGTGCCCGCAGGGGGGTGATCTCAGCATTCCCTTGAAGTGACATGCCTTTCCCCTGTTGTACGTCTTCTTCCTTAGATGTGTTCTACAGCCATGTGCTATGTGCTTTTCAGCAACCACTGTATTCCAGCCCTCACAACTTAGTGTGTCCTTAAGCCCTCTTTGTGACATGCTCTGTGAACCCCTTTTTAGTTGCTCTGTAGCCTACCTTGGGATGTTCCTTGTAGTCTGTGTTTCTCATGTGCTTTGCAGCCTGTCCTGTGAGGTGCTGTGCTGTGCAGCCTCCATGCACCCAGATGATGAACGTTAACATCCCACTGTGTGAGGGCTATGTTTGATGAACTGGTAGGACATGAACCATCTTCACATTAGAGGCCGCTACCTCCTTCAGGCTTCACCAGCAAAGGACTCAGTGGTAACTAGACCTGAAAAGACTTAGAGAGAACCATTTCTGAAGAAAACCAACATAATGCTGAGCATGATGACAACCAGGAAAGAACTGGACTGGAAGTGGCCCGTACACAGACAGAATCAGACCCAGAGAAGACCAGACACAGAGAGGAAATGCCATAGAGAGGTCTGGATATGGAGGACACAAAAGAACAGAGTTCCATTAATGGTGACAGCCTGAATAAAACTACATGCAAAGTGGAGCAAGGGTAGGACAGACCTTGAGCATGCATGGTCCAGGAAGGAACGGAGAGAACCATGTCCAGAGTGGACATGGCAAGGAGGGGAACAGACCCAGAGAAAATCTTGTAAATCCACACATAAAAATCAAATATAAAGAGAATAGACTCATACAAGAGAGCATTGATGTACAAGACCGATTTAAGCCTTTTAAGCATGAAAGGGAATTGGGTCCCCCATACCTTGGTTTGATGATATAAAACAAATACTAATTTAATTCCAATTGTCCTCTCACACCCCTGGTGCACTATTGTTAGCTATGCCCCTGGAAGAGGGCCAGCTTTAGAAATATCTTGAGAAGCCCCTGCCAGTTAGCACCTTCACCAGAAAGACACATTCAAACCCAGAGGGAACTGGTACAGGCGGGAAGTAAACCAAGAGATAATCTTAATAGGCCTCACATAAAGAAGGCCTCATCCACAGGCGTGCAGTAGGCCTGATTCATATAGACCCAAGAGAGTCCAGAGCTGGTTAGCACATTCACTACAGTGAACCAGGAGATGTACACATAGAAAGTAAGTAAGTAAGTAAGTAAGTAAAAGGCTAGCACACGAATGCCGAGGTGTCTTGGCGCTATGGAGAGCAGGACGGAGGCGAAGGCAGGAGGGGCTTGATCACTGTTGGTGAGGGAAAAGCCAGGTTTTTCCTAAACTGTGATCTGGATGATAACAGCCTAATATTGAATGGAAGTTCATTCCAGGGCTTAGATGCCAAGAAAGATAGACAACTGCCTTCCCATTTGGTCCTTTTGACTCTGGGGACATGAGCCAGGGCTTTAATGGCAGATCTTAACATCCTGCGAGGGGCATGCCATTGGAATAGTTTTTGGTAGTCATTGCCCCCCCCACCACCCCCATAAAGGGCTTTATGAACCAAACACACAGTGCCTTAAACTGAGTTCTCTGTTTAACTGGGAACTAGTGCAGGTCTCTGATTTAGCTCGAAATAGGACTGTATTTTGAGATGTTTAGCAGGGTGAGTGCAGCCGCATTCTGTAGGGATTGAAGTTTCATCAGCTGGCGTTTGTCAACACCTAGGTACAAGGTAATACAATAATTTAGGCGGGAGAGGATAAGAGCGACCACAACCATTTTTCTCAGTTCTTCAAGTAGAAAACATAGAATTTTACAAAGCATTTTTAGAAGAAAATAATCAATCAATCAATCATCGCATTTATATAGCGCGATACTCACCCGGAGGGTCTCAAGGCGCTGGGGGGGTCCGCTACTGCTCGAACAGCCAGGTCTTGAGTTGCTTCCTGAAGGTGAGGTGGTCCTGGGTCAGGCGGAGGTGGGTGGGGAGGGAGTTCCATGTCTTGGCGGCGAGGTAGGAGAAGGACCGTCCCCCTGTGGTGGCTCTTCGGATGCGGGGGACGGCGGCGAGGGCGTGGCTGGTCGATCGAAGCCGGCGTTTGGGAACGTAGAAGTTGAGGCGGCTGTTGAGGTATCCTGGGCCTTGGTTGTGTAGGGCTTTGTGTGCGTGGGTGAGGAGACGGAAGGTGATTCTCTTGCTGACCGGGAGCCAGTGCATGTCTCTCAGGTGTCCGGAGATGTGGCTGCGACGGGAGATGTCCAGGATGAGTCGCGCTGAGGCGTTCTGGATCCGCTGGAGTCTCTTTTGGAGTTTGGCGGTGGTTCCGGCGTAGAGGGAGTTGCCGTAGTCCAGACGGCTGGTGACGATGGCCTGGGTGACCGTCTTCCTGGTCTCGGTGGGGATCCACCGGAAGATCTTACGTAGCATGCGCAGTATGTTGAAGCACGACAAGGAGACGGCATTGACTTGTCTGGTCATGGAGAGGGAGGAGTCCAGGATGAAGCCCAGGTTGCGTGCGTGGTCTGTTGGTTTGGGTGCGCTGCCTAGGGCGAGGGGCCACCAGGAGTCGTCCCACGCGGCGGGTGAGGATCCCAGGATAGGACTTCCGTCTTGTCTGAGTTCAGTTTCAGGCGGCTGTTCTTCATCCATTCGGCTACCTCTTTCATCCCTTCGTGAAGGTTGGCTCTGGCGGTGGCGGGGTTGTTGGTGAGGGAGAGGATCAGCTGGGTGTCGTCGGCGTAGGAGATGATGTTGAGGTTGTGCTGGCGTGCGATGTCTGCGAGGGGGCTCATGTAGACGTTGAAGAGGGTTGGACTGAGCGAGGAGCCTTGAGGGACGCCGCAGATGACTTCGGTGGCTTCAGATCTGAACGGAGGGAGACGGACTCTCTGTGTCCTTCCGGCGAGGAAGGAGATGATCCACTCCAGTGCCTTCTCCTGGACTCCGATGTTGCTGAGGCGTTGTACTAGGGTACGGTGGCAGACAGTGTCGAAGGCCGCGGAGAGGTCGATGAGGATGAGGACCGCTGTTTCTCCGTTGTCGAGTAGCGCTCGGATGTCATCGGTGGCTGCGATCAGGGCGGTCTCGGTGCTGTGGTTGGCTCGGAAGCCAGACTGCGAGGGGTCGAGGGATCCGTTTGTTTCGAGGAAGGCGGCCAGTTGCTTGTTGACGGTCTTCTCGATGACTTTTGCTGGAAATGGGAGCAGCGAGATGGGGCGGTAGTTCTTGAGGTCGGTCGGGTCGGCCGATGGCTTCTTGAGTAGGGCGCTGAGTTCGGCGTGCTTCCATCTCTCCGGGAAGGTGGCGGTGTCGAAGGAGGTGTTGATGATGTCCCGCAGGTGGGGTGCGATGACAGCGTCGGCCTTGTTGAAGACGTGGTGAGGGCAGGGGTCGGTCGGAGATCCGGATTGGATGGAGTTCATCGTGCGGACGGTGTCTTTGGTGCTGATCTGAGTCCAGGCGCGGAGGGTGGTGGTGGGGGGCGGTGGTTCGGTCGTGGCGTTCATCGGTAGAGACCTGAAGCTGTTGTGTATGTCCGCGATCTTGTTGTGGAAGTAGGAGGTGAGGGAGTTGCAGAGGTCTTGCGAAGGGGTGATGTCGTTGTTTCCGGCGTTGGGGTTGGAGAGCTCTTTGACGATGTTGAAGAGTTCCTTGCTGTTGTGTGCGTTGTTGTCCAGTCGTTCCTTGAATGCAGTTTTCTTGGTGGCGTGGATGAGTTGGTGGTGTTTTCGGGTGGCGAGCTTGAGGGCAGTCATGTTGTCCGGTGTTGGGTCTCTGCGCCAGGTTCTCTCGAGGGCTCGGCAGTTCTTCTTGGAGCTCTTGAGTTCGTCGGTGAACCATGGGGCTTTCTTGCTACTGGGTCTGCTGGGCGGGGTCCTCAGGGGGGCGAGCTCGTCTGCAATAACAGGCTGATATCAGTTGATTGATCTGCCCAGAGTAATTGAGCTGAACATCACATTGAAAGCCAAGGTTTTTCACTTTGGTGGCAGGGACATAAGGTGCCCCAGCCACCGCTGGCCACCATGCTTGGGTTTAAATAGGAGTACCATTTCCAAATTCCATGACTCTGTCTTGTCCATGCTTAGTTTTAAGTAATTATTATGCATCCATTTCATGATGTGGCCAAGACAGCTATGAAATCTGTCCACCACCGAATCTGCCGATGATGAAATGGAGATAATAATTTGAGCATCGTCAGCATACGATACTAACAAAAAGCCATGGTCCCTGACTAGTTTGGCCAATGGGGTCACATGAATATTGAACAGCGTTGGAGAGAGTGCTGATCCTTGCGGCACTCCCCTGGGAAGATAGAATTTGCCAGTTTCTAGGGTGTCCCAGCACACCCTCTGTTCTCTTGCAGAAAGGAAGGAGGTGAGAAGGGTGAGCGCGGTGTCTCCAACTCCTACTGCCTCCAGACGTCACGTAAGTACAGTGTGATTAACCGTATTGAACGCAGCTGATAGGTCAAGTAGGATCAGGATGGCCCTTGCACTCCTGTCAATTTGCCATTGTCTTTCCTCTGTGGCCATAATTAATGCAGATTCTGTCGAGTGGCCCGACCGAAACCCATGTTGTGTAGGTTCTAGAAGGTTGTTGGAATTTAGTTAGTTCATGAGCTCTGAGTTAATGGACTTTTCAAGGACTTTAGCTGCTAGAGGCAAGTAGGAGATTGGGCGATAATTTGTTACCTTTAGAGGGACAAGAGAGGGTTTCTTTAAGATGGGTCGGATACAAGCTTTCTTCCAGGAGGTTGGGAAGACACATGTGTTGATAAAATTGTTAAAGAGGGCGGCAAGTAGGGCACTGACTTTATTAGAGACACCATGAATTATGTCCAGCGGACATGGATCAGTTGGAGATCCAGAATTGATAGCCAGTAATAGGTCATTTACGCTGTCGGTTGTCAAGGAGGAGAAGCTGGTTAGGTGGCAAGTGTTGGATGTCATGTCTTCTGTCAGTGTGGATGGAGGGGGGGTGTCAGGGCTCTGGCTCTCTAATTCCTGATATATTACTTGAACCTTTGACTGAAAGAAGGTGGCCATTTTATCACACAATGCTTTATCCGGGGCGAATACATTGCTATGCTGGAGTTTGGATAGGGCACCGACTGTTTTAAAGAGTTCTCTGGTATAATTTTTTACCCCCTCTATTTTGCTTATGTAGATGTTCTTTTTCGAACTGATGATGGCTGCTTTGTAATCATTTTGGGCCTGTTTGTAATTCTTTTTGTCTGTCATGCTGTAGTCCACCCTCCAGACGCGTTCAAGGCATCTGCATGTGGATTTAGTTGTTTACAGCTTGAGGTTGTACCAAGGGGCATTGGGGTTTTTCCTACGTTGTATGACAGTTCTCTCTGGGGCCAATTGATTAATGGCTGACCTCATCCAATTCTCATAGCTTTCTACCGCCAAGTTAGAATCTGTAGCTAAGGTATGCAAACTGTTATCAAGCAGGTCTAATAGCACCTCATGCCTGATGTTATGCCAGGGCCGAACTTTGGTCAGAGGCCAATCTCCAGTGGGCAGACCACAGCTGCGTCCACTTCAGCTTCAGTAAAACGACGACCCACCACCACCCTCAACAAGCCTCCCGCAGGAGCTGGAACAAGATCACCGGCGACCAGCTCACCACCTTCCTCAGCCAGAACCCCCCCACCAGCTCAACGGACCCCAACGAAGCCACCAACAACCTCACACAGTGGATCACCAACTGCGCAGACGCCCTCGCACCACTGAAGAAGAACCCCCCCAGCAGACGCGGCAGCAAGAAAGCCTCCTGGTTCACCGACGAGCTCATCACCTCCAAGAAGAACTGCCGCTCCCTGGAGAACACCTGGCGCACCAACCAGACCACAGCCAACATGACGGCCCTCAAACACGCCACCCGCAAACACCACCAACTGATCCGCGCCACAAAGAAGACAGCCTTCAAGGAACGACTGGACAACAACACCCACAACAGCAAGGAACTCTTCAGCATCGTCAAAGAGCTCTCCAACCCCGACGCCGGAAACAATGACATCACTCCCTCGCAAGACCTCTGCGACTCCCTCGCAGCCTTCTTCCACGACAAGATCGCCAACATTCACAACAGCTTCGGCCCACCAACCACGAACCCCACCACCGATCCGATGCCCCCCACCGCCACCCTCCGCACCTGGACCCCAGTCAGCACCGAAGACACAACACGCACAATGAACACCATCCACTCCGGATCCCCTACGGACCCCTGCCCACACCACATCTTCAACACGGCCGACCACATCATCTCACCCCACCTCCGCGACATCATCAACGCCTCCTTCAACACCGCCACCTTCCCGGAGTGCTGGAAACACGCCGAGATCAGTGCCCTGCTGAAGAAACCAACTGCAGACCCCTCCGACCTCAAGAACTACCGCCCCATCTCACTCCTCCCGTTTCCTGCCAAAGTCATCGAGAAGACCGTCAACAGACAGCTAGCCGCCTTCCTCGAGACCAACGGATCCCTCGACCACTCGCAATCCGGCATCCGAGCCAACCACAGCACGGAGACCGCCCTCATCGCAGGCACAGACGACATCAGATCCCTAATGGACAATGGGGAAACTGCGGCCCTCATCCTCCTGGACCTCTCCGCAGCGTTCGACACTGTCTGCCACCGCACCCTGGTACAGCGCCTGAACAACACCGGCATCCAGGAGAAGGCCCTGGAGTGGATCACCTCATTCCTCGCCGGAAGAACCCAGAGAGTCCGCCTCCCCCGTTCCGGTCAGCGGCCACCGAAGTCATCTGCGGCGTTCCACAAGGGTCATCGCTCAGCCCCACCCTCTTCAACGTCTACATGAGCCCCCTCGCAACCATCGCACGTCAACACAACCTCAAGATCATCACCTACGCCGACGACACCCAGCTGATCCTCTCCCTCACCAGCGACCCGGACGCCGCCAGAGCCAGCCTACACGAAGGGATGAAAGACGTCGCCGAATGGATGAAGAACAGCCGCCTGAAACTGAACTCAGACAAGACGGAGGTCCTCATCCTGGGATCATCACCCTCTGCCTGGGATGACTCCTGGTGGCCCCCCGCCCTGGGAGCCACCCCCAAGCCAACAGACCACGCACGCAACCTAGGCTTCATCCTGGACTCCTCCCTCTCGATGACCAGACAAGTCAACGCCGTCTCGTCTTCATGATTCAACACCCTGCGCATGCTTCGAAAGATCTTCCGGTAGATCCCCACCGAGACCAGGAAGACGGTCACCCAGGCCCTCGTCACCAGTCGGCTGGACTACGGGAACGCCCTCTACGCCGGCACTGCCGCCAAACTCCAGAAGAAACTCCAACGGATCCAGAATGCCTCAGCACGACTCATCCAGGACATCCCCCGACACAGCCACATCTTCGGACACCTGAGAGACCTGCACTGGCTCCCCGTCAACAAAAGAATCACGTTCCGACTCCTCACCCACGCACACAAGGCCCTCCACGACCTGGGCCCCAAGTTCCTCAACAGCCGCCTGACCTTCCACAAGCCCACCCGCCAGCTCCGCTCCGCCAGCCTCGCTCTCGCCACCGTCCCCTGCATCCGCAGAGCCACCGCCGGAGGAACATCCTTCTCTTACCTGGCAGCCAAGACATGGAACTCCCTCCCCATCTCCCTCTGGACAACGCAAGACCATCTCGCCTTCAGGAAGCAACTCAAGACCTGGCTGTTCGAGCAGTAGCGTTCCCCCCTCCCCCCAGCGCCTTGAGACCCTCCGGGTGAGCAGTGCGCTATACAAATGCCTATGATTGATTGATTGATTGATAGGCAGAGGTGGCAACAGCTGATCTTTATTTGGCCCGTAAGGTAGGTTAAAGAAAATTGCCATATGATCGGACCAAGTAAGTGGCAGAATTCTATCTACACTCATAGAAGAGTTGTTCGTAAAGATCCCATCATGCGTGTGAAGTGCCTTATGAGTTGGTTGTAAGACTATCTGAGTAAGGCCAAAGGCTTCCAGAGTGTCTTTCAACACAGAAGTATATGCATCATCACTACGTTGAAGGGGAAAGTTAAAGTCCCATAATATAGTAAACATGGGGGAGTCTAGGCACGATTCTAGCAAGGGCTGTAATGCTTGTGTAAATTGGGATTTGGGTCCAGGCTTCCTGTAGAGGAACAAACCTGGAAAGGCTAACACATTCCTTATTTTGATGTTGAACAACATGGCTTCTGCTCCTGGTAGCAGAACAGATTCAAAGGTAAATTTAAACTCTGACCTATAGATAATAGCAATCCCACCACCCATTTGCCTACATCTGGGCTGGCTAGCAAGCGAGTAGCCCACTGGTAGGGCTGTCACTCAATCCTGTTCCGATGACGCAGTGGCCCAGGTTTCAGTAAGAAACAAAACGTCAGGTTCCGAAGTTTGCAGCAGACATTCTAATTGATACTGGTGTTTGATGGCGGATCTAGTATTAAGTAATATAGTGCTAAGTAAGCTATCTTTGAATTGTGGGGCATTAGTAACTCCTGAAGAGTCAGAAGAAAGAGAAGTACACTGGGAGTTTAGATTCTTGGTCCTGCGATTTATGTGCATTTGTGGGTCCCTCAATTTGGGGAGGTCTATGGCCGGGGAGGTAGCAAGGAGGTTACTGGCTGAGAGTGCATACCTGCTGTGGGGGCATAGAAGGGCGTTATTGTTAACTTCCCTGAGATGGAAAGAGACAATGCCACACCAGTGTTTTGGAGCAGTAGCTGTTCCTTGGTAGGAAAAACGGGCAGGGTTCCTGGCGCAGGGTGTATTCCGGGCGCTGACGGGCTTGCCGTTGGTGTGCCGGCGGTGTGCCTGCGGCGTACGTCCGCTGCACGTTCGGGAATGCATCGTGAAGATATGCCCCTGTGGTCGGAAACCAGACATGCGGGACCGGGAAACTGCGGTAGTGAGCTGGAACGTCAACTACTATGATGGCGGCCGGGTTGGAGGAGAGAGAGAAAGCAAAAATGGAGATCTTTCCGCTGAATCGAGGAGAACCTCGCAGCAGACCGAAGAGCCCAAAAGAAGGTAGGAGGGAGCTTGGAGTGCTCAGCCGAACACTCCCAGGAAGTTTGCAAGGCAGAAGTGAGCTAAGACACTTAAAAGTACATAGAAGTACAGCGAGCTTAAAAGCAATTAAAAATGCATAAAAGTAAAAATAAAGTGCAACAGTGCTATGTAATTCTAATCGGGTATGCTAAAATGTGCTTCTTACTTCAGCAGGCATCCCAAGAGGGACAAGAGGGACACACAGAACAAGAGGAGAGCAGACAGACTTGGAGAGCCTCCAAAGGTGAGAAGACCAGGAGTCACATTACGTACTGTGTAACAGGTGTGTAAACCCATTTTTTGCAACCTCGGGGCGCTGCAGAATTAAAAAATGAGGCCACAGACGCATGTGTGGCCCCTTCTGTAATACCGATAAAGATGGTGCACATACATTGCCAACGGTATCAAAGAGGCCATTCCCTGAGTTGCATGAAATAGTGACCTCATCCAAATGAGGGAAACACTTTACCTCTGTGATCGTGCCACCTTTTGGACGTTGGGGCAGTGGCAGAGAGGCCGTCAGGAGATGCACTAATTGAGCGCCACAAAGACACAAAGAGGTGGTGCACAATTAATGTGCCCCTGGTACTAGTCCTCTGGAGGGGGAAAGGGGTCCCATGATCCCCCAAACATCCCACTGCAAGAGGGTGCATTCATATTCACCACACCTGGATGCAAAGGGAGCTCTGTTTCCCCTTTCAAGTGCAGGTGGGTGGCACATGCAGAGTGAAAGATGGAGTGGCTGCTTCAAGCAGCCACTTTGCCTTTCACTAATGCACTGAGACCACGGCAGAGAAAGTTCACAACTGCCCTGGAGGCAAAGCATTATCAACATTAGGGCACACTGTCTTTGATGTAATATGTGACATCATCAGCAGTGCATTGCGGGCACGTGAGTTATAGTTAGCAGAACTAACTATAACGGAAGAATTTCTATGGTTTTGTATGAGTGAAATGGGCAATTAACTATAACACCCCTGAAACCTATGTTTTTTTCTGTGAATTTCTAAGGTTTTTTAAATGCTAATTTCTAACTATAACGTCCCTGAAACCTATGTTTTTTTTCAGTGAACTTCAAAGGTTTTTTAAATGCTAACATTTTTAAGTGTGATAGTAGTTATATCTATTTTTTTGTACTGATTTTCTACAGTTATTTTAACTGTTTATTTATAAATATTTTATTCATTAAATAACATTATATATTTTTCTGAAAATTGCACAAAATTTTTTTTTTTAATTAAAACTGAAAAAAAATCATTTTAGCAAAGTCATGTAGGATCCACGTCTGGTGTGTGACGGCTGCGTGTTTTTCAGTTACATCACATACATTTAATATCACATGATATGCGCGATTGGTATGTGACCAGTCTGCGACTCCTGCTCCCGCGCATTTGCGACACATGCAACAATTTAAAAAGTTCGCTTTTTAGGAAGAAAACAGCAGGGAATAGCCTTCTCCATGCACGCAGTTGTCACCCAAAGTCTTTGTTGGATAGCATTCCTTTGGGAGAACTGTTACGAGCTAAACGTAACTGCAGCTCATTGGAAGGTTATGAAAGAGAGGAAAAGGTAATGATCGAAAGATTTTTGGAAAGAGGATACTCTAAAGCTGTTATAAATAAAGCAAAAGCAGAAGCGGCCAAAAGATCCAGAGAGTCATTGTTACTTGACAAAGTCAAAGATAATGAAGAAGTTGGAAAAATTAGGTTTATCACCACTTACAATAATCAGGTTCCTGATTTACGTAAAAGTCTCAACAAATTTGGCCAGTGCTACACACTGATAAGGACCTTTCGATGAGTGTGGAAATTTTTCCACAGATTACTTACAGAAAGGCAAAATCATTGAAAGATACATTATGCAGAGCCATCGAACCAACACATGTTAACATCCTAGGAGTGCAAGGATTTTACACATGTAGAAAATGCAAAGCATGCAAACATAGTAAAAATTGCAAAGAATGCATTCTTTCCCCAGAGAACAAGCCTTACAAAATTTTGAAACACACCTCATGCAACACAGATTTTGCAGTATATGCTCTATTTTGTCCATGTAAAAAAGATTACATAGGCAGCACCATACATAAAGCTAAGATCAGGATTCTAGAACATCTTCGCACCATTAAACATGGCGACAAACAGTACCCTATAGCACGCCACTTCCTCAGTCATCATAGTCAGAACAGTGATTTACTTAGCTTTTGTGCTCTTGACTCTGTAAAGATTAATGAAAGAGGTGGCAATAGGGTCCAGGATCTTAGACGTCTGGAGTCTAAGCTCATAATCCAATATAGAACCTTGGCCCCCATAGGCCACAACTGTGATGAAGAGTTGACAGTGCATTTGGGGTGAGAGAGAGATATATATGAGCATTTAGTTTCTCTGTCTCAGAATGTTTCTGCATTGTTGATTGAAAGCCAGCAGCCATTTGTTTTTATAATTGTAATTGTTGCAAAAAAGTTTTATAATCAAATATTTAGTGTTGGAAACCAAGAAGTGTTTAATCAAGTGATTTCTATTAGTCAGTTTTTGATTGATTCATTTGTTTTTCTTTTTTAGATGCAAAGCATTGGTCAACTTTGATGAATTGCAGAAGAACTAAAGTATCTTTTCTTATGCCCACTAGGGAAATAATCAGTAATTGTGGTTACATTGACTATATGGCTGCTTTTGGACAATATGCCCACTTGGGCGATATCCGAATTTAGATGAAGTGATTGGTTGCATTTTGGACATTATGCCCATTTGGGCAATACCCAACTGTAGATGGCGGGTTTTATGATTTCAAGCTGCATATCAGATCCAAATGTCACCACGGTTCTATCCGTCACTGGTTGTTTTGTACAACACTCGAAAAGCCGAACACTATTATAGAATTTAAATAGTATAGAATCATGGCATGTAAATTAAGAACATAACTGTTGCTTTTTCTGTAAGTTCTAATTTATGAATTGTTAATTTAGAATTCTTTGACGAAATGTAAAGTTGCATTGAAATGAACAAAGCGGCTCCGTGAAGCAACGGAAAACCGCTAAGTCTGTTTTCTTTGTTTATCACAATTGAATCACATGACTATTTATAACACTTCCTGGTTAACTAACGCTATACTCGTGAGCAAGGGATTGTTATCCCGAAACGCGTAGAGTTAATCGTTGGCCTGATGCTCAGATTAAAGACTGTTTGGAAGCCATTTGTTGTCCGTGGTTGTTGCTGATTCAGAAAAGGAGGAATTACAGCGTTGGGTTGTATATATATATATATATATATATATATATATATATATAAATATATATATATATATATATATATTAATTACCTACTGGCAGTCACCAGTAGGTAGTTATAGTTAGGACCTATTTTACATAGGAAATCCGCAACATTCTATTTGGAATAACGTTGGCGTCGATTGATGAATCTTCGCGAAATTTTCCAAACTTTTGGCCAGCTCCGGTCCGCTCCTATCCTGAAAATTTCACGGTGATTTGTCAAGCGGGGGCTGAGAAAAAAGGGGGGTCCCAAAACGCTTTTTCCCCATGCATTTTCCCATAGGATCTGTTGACGCAGCTACAGCCCGAAGTGCTGAACGGAATTACACCAAATTTGGCAAAGAGGTAGTCCTCAGTTCAGACTCGTGCCTTTTGCTTAAATGGTATAAATCCATTCAGTAGTTCCTGAGAAAATCAAAAGTAAAATCACATATATATCTGGGCAGAGCCTAACCACACATCTCATTGTGAGATCTGATTGGCTGTCAGCTGTCAGCACTTCATCCAATAAGTGGTAACACTTAAAACATTTAATTTACAAAGGAACAAAATGAGGGGGTTCATTTTGCCATAGAAATTTTGATTAGTGCTGCAGAAAGAAACATTAGGGCACATTTTGACTTCTCAAATCCTCTTCTATTTCATAAAACAATTCTGACATGCAGACTGAAACATGCACTTTGAATACCAGCAGCAGACTTCTCTGGTGAGCAGTAGCTTCACTACAGTGATCTAATGAGGAACTAGAGTGCTAACATTCAGAATTTATGGCAAATGTGTGACACATCTGAATGCCTTCTTGATGGAACCAAAGTAAAAAACTGAAAGTATTTCCTACTGAGGAGACGGCAAAAAATGAGGAAATTAGGAAACTTCATATCAAATAAATCTCCCAAGATGGCCACATGAGGCAAAAGAGACCAAATGTAGCCCAAATATCACCCAGATGTAGCCCAAGTATAGCCCAATGACAGAATGTCCCAGAGTGTTCTTAAGAACAACTAGAGCGCTTACTGCCTTACTTATGACAAAAGTATGGCACACCTGAAGCCATCTTGATAGAATAAACTGGTAACACTTAAAATATCTAATTTAAAAAGGAACACAATGAGGGGGTTCATTTTGCCATAGAAATTATGATTAGTGCTGAAGAAAGAAAAAATAGGGCACATTTTGAGTGACTTCTCAAATCCTCTTCTATTTCATTAAAAAATTCTGATATGCAGACTGAAACATGCACTTTTAATACCAGCAGCAGACTTCCGTGGTGAGCAGTATCTTTACTACAGTGAACTAGAGTGCTAACATTCAGAATTTATTGCAAATGTGTGACATATCTGAATACCTTCTCGATGGAATCAAAGTAAAAAACTGAAAGCATTTCCTACTAAGGAGACTGCAGTAAATGAGGTAATTAGGACACTTCATAACAAATAAATCTCCCAAGATGGCCAGCAGAGAGAAAAGAGCCCAAATGCAGCACACATACCACCCAGATGTAGCCCACATGTAGCCCAATGACAGAAGTGTGCAAAACACTTATTTGTTTGTGTATTTGCAGTTTTATATAGTCCAGACTTGTCAGGTATTGGAGTGCTTTACATGAGCATTGGTTACATCACACAAGATCAAATTCATTTTGGTTGTAGACATGGGGAGATTAAGTGATTTGACCAGAATCACACAATGTTGAGCTGAAGCAGAAAGTCCAACCTGGTTCCCCAGTTGCAAAGTCTGCAGCTCTGGAAGTAACACCACATCCTCTCCCCTAGGTGCAACATTTAATCAAGTGGTCAACTGGATAAAAAAACATAAAGATTACAAATAATTTAAAAGTTCTTTGTCACTATTTGAAAACTCAGAAAATATGTCCTCATTTTAGTTTTTTAGAGCACTAACCATAATTTTGATGCAAATAAGACCTTCTCATCTATGTAATTTCTAAAGGAAATACTCTAGGTATTACAGTTTTGATTACATCAAGATGACGTCAGGCGTTCCACACTTTTGTAATAAATATAGAATGGTTGCAATCTAGTTGTTCATTGGGATACTGTTGAGAGGCAGAGGCCAGGGGCATGGACTCTGAAAATTGAAGGCAGGTAGGAGAGTGCAAAGGCAACAATTTGACCACACTGGGCAGGCAGGAAGGGCAGCGGCAGCACAACATATGGAGGGCAGTGGAAAGGGGGGCAGGGGCAACAAACCACCAATACAGGACTGGCAAGAGAGGCTGTGGCAATATAATAGACCATCGTGGGCAGAAGGAAGAGGCAGTGGTAGTACAACCATACATGCCAACAGACCCGTTTCAGCCTGGAAACGTCCAATGTTTTTAAGCTCAAATGGGCTTTATTTGATCTGTCTCCTGTCTACAATCTCCTCTTTTTCAATGTAACTCAAAGGGGAAAATCAATACCCCAGTTTTTTTCCAAAATCTCCCTCTTACCAAGTTCAAAATGTTCGCAAGTATGGTACATTGGATCATGGTAGGCAGGAGGAATTGGGGTAGGGACTCGGATAACAGAGGAGAGGAGTGACATGGAGAGGTGCACCAAACTGACCCTACAGGGCAGGCATCAGGGTTTGCAGCAGCACAATACACCACACAGCGCATGGGGGACGGGAGTGCAGCACATCAATCCATAGAAAGCAATAGGGAGTGGACAGGACCATGCACATGGACAACAGAGAACAGAGGGGAAAGAGGCAATGGTAGCTAGCTGACCATAATGGACAGACAGGAGAGAAAGCTGCAGCATAACAGACCATAAAGGGCAGGAGGGACGGATCAGGGGCATTACAATGAAACAGACAAGCCAGGAGGAGGGAATAGGGGTCTGCATATGGAAACAGAGGGCTGGGGGCAAGGGGGCAGGGCAGTAGCAGCAAGATGACCATGGAGGTCAGGCAGGATGGGCACTAGAAACAAGACACAATATGGAGAACAACAATGAGACTATGGTGGCATACACACAGACCATGGAGGGAAGGTGGGAGGGGGTCAGGGGCAGCTAGCTGACCACACAGGGAAGGTGGGAGGGGCCATGGCAGCACAGAAGACCACGCATGGCAAGCGGGAGGGTTAGTGGCAGCACAATGGCTATGATGGGCAAGACGGAGGGTGCAGGGGCATGCACAAAGGACGATGGAGGATAGAAGGGAGGGTCAGGACCTGGGCACAGATAAGAGAGTTTAGGGGAAGGGGCCTCACAACAGACCGCGCGAGGCAGGCAGGAGGAGCAGTTGCAGCACAACAGACCAGGGAGGGCAGAAGGGTGTGGCAGTAAAATGGACCATGGCGGACAGGAGGAAGGGGATAGGGGCATGGCATGTAGACAGGCAGGGTGGAGGTGGCAGGGACAGGTTACAGTCATCTGACAATGCTAGGCAGGTGGGAGGGGAGTGGCAGCTCAACAGAACACTCAGAGTAGATAGGAGTGGCAGGTCCATGGAACATGGTGGGCAAAAAGGATGGAGCAGGGGCATGGGCATGCACAAAGACATCAGAGGGCAGGGGGAAGGAGAATAGGGGCAGCAAGCTAAGCACAGAGGCTAAGCAGGAGGTCAATGATGGGCCATAGAATTGGGCAATGGAGGGCAGGAGGAGTGGACTGGTACATCATGCTAAATGGAGGGCAGTGGCAGCACATCAGACCATGCATGGCAGGAGGGAGGAGGCTAGTCCATGGATTCAGACAACAGAGGATAGGGAGGAGGTGGATGGGGCAGCAAGCTAACTGTTCAGAGAAGGTGGGTATTAGGAACTTTATTGTTTTTAAAATGTGTGTCTGTGCAAACTGCTTAAAATATGAACAAGTATGCAGCATAATCTCACTTTTATTCAGTGAGGAGAGGACGTTTGTGACTGTGACTCCGGGCTCACTTGGCAGAAACACCCCCTGACCCTCCACCCCCATCACAAAATGTAATACCCGTGAAAAGGGTAGATGGACGCAGTGTTATATAGAACATAGTCCTGAGAGCACAATTGAAAATGAAAACTAGATATAGTATATGGTATAAACTATGAACCAAAAAGTGTGATATAAGATAAACCGGGGCGTGAAATATAATATGCAATACATTGTGCGCAATGACAGATTCATTGGAGAGCGCGAGATAGCACAGGCACTAGCGCGTGCTATGCGATATGCGCCTTGGAGTGTAATATGCACAGGGCAGTGTTGTGTAATCTAACTAGTCTCTAAAGTTGTAATATAAAATATGTGCTGGGGATTGTAACGTTGCATATGCACTGTGACAAAGGTATGGATCCCAGATTGTAATATGTATGGCATAGCGCTGTGCGTTATAACATAGGCATCGAGGAAGGCACGTTAGATGGGGCAATATAACCCGTGCGAATGCAAGTGTGGCATGACATATTCACGGGGTGGTGTTACAGTGCACATGGGCTAGAGAGTGTCATAGCATACGCACTAGCTGGTGGAATACAACCCAGAGTTGTGAGGCACTCGGCGGGCACTGGTGGGTGTAACACAGCATTGGGCTCAGCCAGGAGCACGCTGTGACTCTCAAGTGAGGTTCGCCACCTTTCCAGAGAGTAAAATAAAAAGTATTACAAATCCGGCGGTGGATGTGTGTTTTATTAACCGTGAGGGGGTTTTCTTGCATAGTTTGGTCGAATTTTTGTCGAATCCCCTTTGAATGGCTTGGTGTGCGTGTACATTAAATGTGCCCGTCAATAGCTACCCATGTTTGTATAAATAAACGACAAGGGTGTCTACTTGGAGAGTACCCACCGGCGGGGGCGCCGGGATTAGGCACGGTAGGGCGTAAATACGTTCCATGTGGATTAATTCTATGCATAGTCGCCTTTTAATGAATATCACGCAAATCGTCATGGTGATAGGTACATACGGTTTGTCCAGCATGTCCTAGGTTTTTCTATAAATATATATATTTTTTAAAATAATAAAAAACAAAGGCCGGCCCCGGGGGATGGGGTCCCCGAGGCCATAAGTGGCCTGAGGAGGGGGGCAACGCAGCCCCCTCCTAAAGGGGATTTGAGATGTCATCAGTGATGTCATGAGTGATGTCACTGACCATGTCATGAGTGATGTAATATGTGACGTCATCAGCAGTGCATAGCGGGCGCGCGAGTTATAGTTAGCTGAACTAACTATAATGGGGGAATTTCAATGGTTTTGTACGAGTGAAAAGTCCAGCTAACTATAACGCCCCTGAAACCTATGGTTTTTTGAGTGAATTTCTAAGGTTTTTCAAATGCTAATTCCTAACTATAACGTGCCTGAAACCTATTGTTTTTTCAGTGAATATATATATATATATATATATATATATATATATATATATATATAAGCAGTTAAGGAAATATTTTAGGAACTTTTCACCACGTGACTTTTGACTGCCGTTGCCTTTGTTTTATTTGAATAACAGTATGTCCAATTTGCATGATATATTATCATTATCATTATTATTGCCGGTGCTATGTCTGAGCTGATTATATTTTTTTTCAATTGCTCGCTTTTTAAGCTTGTAGGGATTGTATAATCAGTTGATTATTTAGTCCGCTTGGGTTATGTTGATAGTACTGCAAAGCTATGCAAGCTAAACAATACGCTGTTATAACTGGTAAAACTGGTATGCTGTACGCTTTTCTGATTGATGTCTGTAAGAAGACACTTGATGTTAAAACACTCATGCAAGAACGCTTTCATGTCAAAACTTTCTGCTCTTTCATCATTGCTAACAATGCAATTTTTTTCTGCAGTTTTCTGTAGCCAAATTAAAGGCAATTAAAGTTGTCTCTTTATAGAATACATTTAACTTCCTGGTGTGACATAAAAATCTGTTTAGTGTGCAGGTCTGCTACAGTTCTAATTCCTTTCTACATCAAGTCAAGTTTTCTGAGTCACCCTTGGTACCCTTTTGGTGGCCCATGATTTTGAAGAGAACGACAACCACGTACAAAAAGTTCCTGTCGTAATTTAACCCAACCGCCTGGGCGACTATACATATAATCATCCTCTCCATAGATAAGGATACACAGTTTTCACTGATAACTTCTATTTCAGAGCATGGGAGCTTAAAGTAGGCCTATTGTTATCACAGGATGTGTGTTTGTTTCTCCCTCCTGCAAAACATTAATGAGAAGGAAAAGTAGCCTTTTGCAAGTGTAGTGCTTCTTCTATGCCTTTTCTCCGCTGCGTAGACTGTTGGAACCTTAAGGGGGAGATGGTGTAGTGTTTCTTCTATCCCTTTTCTCCACTGCAATCAAAGTTGGAACCGTACCCATGTAATAATGCCTGTTTGAGTTTAATCTATGTGCGCTGACTAGACCGTCAGTTGACAGTTGGTTCCTGGAGCTGGTGGTCCTGCTGCGCGTCTGGTTGTGAATAAACACTTCAAAACTTACCTTTTGTCTAGTTTTCACTACACTTTTATGGTGACAATTCACGATCAGACGGGACCCACGCCTCTTCATCTCGTTGTGTGGACCTGTCTCCTCTGACTCCTGAGTTTGCTGTTACTGCTGATGCTGTTCTTTACACGGATGTCTGTCGTTTGACGACTGCATGGTGCCTCTGCCCATACCTTCACCCTGAGACTGCTTCCTCCGTCGGCGTGCGGTCACGTGAGGCTGTTTCTTTTCATTTTAACTGTATTGTGCCATATTTATGACCCTGCCTTGCCAGTCCTCCATTTCGTGTCTCTGGAGTATTTCTGCCTTCCGCCCATTGGCCACCTTCCCCTGCCTCCCTTGGTCATTGGTTGCTTGCCTTGTCTCCAGTTCAGACATGCAGGTCAGGCAAGTTCTTCCAGCCTCATTTGTCGCCCTCTCCAGCTTCCCCAGGTCATTGGTTGAGTCACTCATTTTCACGCGGGCCAGGCAAGCAAATCTTTTGCTTCACGTACCCAGGCAGTGTTGCTTAGCAACTGAGACGCCCTACTATGACTCGCACAGAACATTTTCAACTGACTTCTTCACGTTATCACCAGCTTCATTTTTGTTTGGTCTGTGCAACCTTCCCTTATGCTGATTAACACAGTTATTCCTGGTTGACTGCTTCAAGCTCAGCGTTGCTTTTGTTTTCTGTGCGAATTTTATTACGCTGATTCGCACAGCATTTCATTGGTTACGCTGATTTGGGCAGCTATTGGTGTGCTGAATAATTCAAGCTCATTGTTGCTTCTGTTTATTTTGTGCAAGTTCTACCACACTGATTCTCACAGCATTTCATCGGTTGTGTGCTTCTTTACTTGGTCTGTGCGATTTTTACACGCTGACTCACACAGCATTGCATTTCTACTTCATTTTTTTTTTTCTGTATTGATTTCTTTGGATTTTCTGCTAGTTTTGAATTTCTCTCTCTTTAGTTCCTGCCCTGATTCGCACAGCTTTTGCTCTTGAATTGGCAGTGTGTGGTGAATCAGCATTAATTGTTCATTTACATTCCACATATTACATTGCTATTACACTTTTGGTTTTTGATTTTTTTTCTTTTTCCTTCAAATATGGCATCTGCTACTTTAAACTTCACTGTTAATCCACCAACATAATTTTGTGTGTTCCTGGAGATCCACCAGTTCCTTGGTTACAAGGGAAGGATTATTTTGTGAATTATTTAATTACTATTGACCATGCTAATAAGTTGTCAACAGAAAGGAAAAAAAATGTTGTTGCACTCTTTAGGTCTTGAAGGCTTAAGAATTTATGGTCAATTGAAAAAAGAAACCGTTGGTGATGAAAACATTGTCAATGAAGCCATTAGCCATTAGCCATTTAAACAATTATTTTTTTCTTAAAGTTTGTAGAGGTATAACTCATTGTAAGTTTTTCCAAAGGAAGCAAGATTAGAGTGAATCCATTGATGAATATGTAACTGTCCTAAAAAACATTGCATTAAAGTGTTGTTTCGGTGTCATTCCAGAGAATTAGTTATGGATCAGGTAGTAATGCATACTTATGATGCGTCTTTGAAAAGAAGGGGACCCCTACATAAGCAATGAACTTACTATACGCAGGGACAAACCACATAAGGTAAAGAAGACTATAGCAAGCTTCAATAACAAATGGCAAAATATTCTAGGTGTATATTAGAAGATACCACTAGTTATATTCTATACATGAATCAAAAAATACATAATTATTATGAAAAATATAATTTTATTTATTTTCAATTTTCATTTTTTGTTTTTCTAAATTCATTTTAAATCATTTAATTAAAGAAGATATACATTGACAATAAATATTAACCGAAAACAATATATAAAGTAGTTGTGCTAAAATAAACATCATATTTGTTAAACAATTCAACAATTCACATAAATAAAATTGAATATACGGTTGATGAACAGTTGATAGGGGCAGTGCGGTAGATGTAAGCACTTATGATGAGTCTACACAAGAAAGATTGTGGATCAATGGTGATAATCCTCTGAAAGATGTTCTTGCAGTAGCTAGGAATGCTGAAATACCGTGTGTGTATGCCATAGCACTTAACCCCTTCCATGCTCATGACGGAACGATTCCGTCATGAGCATCGGTTGAGCTGTGCTCATGACGGAACCGTTCCGTCATG
This sequence comes from Triturus cristatus, assembly GCF_964204655.1. NCBI lineage: Eukaryota > Metazoa > Chordata > Amphibia > Caudata > Salamandridae > Triturus > Triturus cristatus. The sequence goes on along the minus strand of NC_140585.1, from coordinate 988,399,295 downwards.
GCCCCGCCCGCGCTCGAACCCTTCAGCACCGCGGGGGAATCCGCGCAGCGCTGAAGGGGTTAAGAAAGATGGCCAGTTGTCTGAGCAGTAGGAGACATTTGCTAGGGTGCTCACTAATAAAACCCAAGTTCATACCTCAAGTAAATCTTCCAACAAGAAAGATGCAAGCAAAAGGAAAAAAAGAACTCAAATGTTTTCGTTGTGATAGTAAATATCATTTATCCAATGATAGGAAGCGCCCAGCAATCAAACAAAAGTGTACTAATTGAAGGAAAATCGGTCATTTTAGCCGCATTTGCAATACTAAAAAGTTTAGAAAAGAGAAAGTTAAATGCTTTAAGGAGGGTGCATTCTCATAGTCTAATGATGATAGTGATGACGAAGATTGCAAATTTCTGTACTTAAAAGAAAAAAAAGTGGTCCTAAACATTTCTTGCAGTGATGACTCCAGTAAACTTATGTGTTTGATGTTTATGTCAAGGTACTTATAGAGCGCACTGTCACCAGACGGCCACCTTGCGGTGTCACCTTTTCCGGTTTCCTGGCGCTGATACTCATACCGCTGTGGAACCCCTCCTGGCTTTCCCTGTGAAGTGTCCACTCCTGGGCACCTCCAGGGTGAAGCCAGGCATCCTTAGCACTGTTGGGGCCGGTGTGGAGGCTAAGCAAGCTATTGCCCAGAGTTGCAGCATGGGGCCCGTGATTAGAATAGGCACCGAGGCGAGAATAGACAGGTCCGAGGAAATTGAGCCCGAGCCCCGCCGAGGCAGGAATCAAACCCTGGTCCCTGGCTAGAACTCTGCTTCAGGGTCTGCCGCTCTAACCATTGAGCCACACTCCTCCACTTTGATGTCTATGGTCTATGGGTGTGGTTAATATGCGAATTGCTGAGGATTCCGGCTCACCATTTACCATCGTCAATGAATGCATTTGGTCCAACAAATTCATTGATAAGCTTTGTCCTAATTTAGTTGATGCTGATATTGCCCCTAAGAGTTGCCCTGGCCAATCTATTGATTTGCTTGGTGATAGGAATCTCATCTTTGGGTTAAAAAACAGACGGGCTTTTTGCAAGATGAATGTTTCCAAGTAAGGCTCTTCTGTTCTAGGATGGAATGATCAAAGAAAACGTTATATTATTTTGGATCCAATTGACATTGAACAGGTGTTAGTTTTGGATGAGGGTGCGTGTTTGGGATAAAGAGTATGTGAGGAGTTTTCCAGCGTTTTCTCATGTAAATTAGGCAGATTAGAGGGTTTTGAACACCAGATTTATCTTAATGTCAATGCTTCTCCTAAAATTCATAAACTTAGAAGTGCTTCTTTATCTGTCAGAGATGAAGTGGAGAAGGAATTTGAGAGGTTGGTCAAGGATGGTGTCATAAAACCCATCGAGGCTGCGGAATGGATTTTCCCATTAGTCGTCGCTAGGAAGGCCAACAGAAAAATCAGATTGTGCATTGATCTGCGTCACCTTAATGGTAACATTTTGATGTATCAATTTCCCCTTCCCAAAATCAATGAAATGTTAACTAAAACCAGAGGTATGAAACATTTTTCCACTATTGACTTGTCTCAAGCCTATCACCAAATTCCCTTTTGAGATGAGAGTAAAAACTTACCAGATTAATCTCTCACATTAGTTGTTTTCAATTCACCAGAATGCCGTTTGGTTTAGCCTCTGTGGCTGCTGTTTTCCAGTGCTTAATGCAAAACATTTCGGTAACTTGGATTACGTTCTAAAATTCCAAGATGATATCCTTGTCATGGTGAAGGATAGTAATGGACATAAAATTAAATTTAGCCATGTGCTCTCACTGTTGAACAAGTTTGGTTTGACAGTGGAATATTCCAAGTGTACATTTCCTGCCAGGAAGGTGACTTTTTTAGGTCACGAGACTAGCACTGTTGGCATTCATCCTAAAACCAAACTACTTTCTGCTATTTCTGATGCTCCCAGTCCTGAAAATAAATATGAGGTAAAATACTTTTTGGGACATGTCGAATTCATTTCCAAATTTGTGGAACATTTTTCAAGTAGAACTTTTCACATTAGGCAACTTTTGAAACTAAGAGCGAATTTGGAGTGGACTCCTGACTGTCAAAAGGATCTAAAAATGTTATTTCCTCAGCTCACGCTTTGCAGGGTTTTGATCCCTTAGGAAAGAATGTGATCACCACTCATTATAGTGGTACTGGCATTGGTGCAGTTCTTTCCCAAGTGGGGAAAATGGTAGTGAATGTGTTCTTGTGTATGCGTCAAGGTCGTTATCTCCTGCCGAATGTAAATATGCTGTGATTGAAAGAGAAGCTCTAGCATGTGCATGGACATTCAAACATTTTCGCTCTTTTGTTTGGGGTAGAGAAGTTACCATCAAATGTGATCAAAAACCTTTAGTCAAGGTTTTGTCTAATGTTGGCATGAACGTTTCCTCTAGATTAGCAAGGCTCTCCGTGAGGTTATTAGACTTCATAAATAAAATAGAATATTTACCTGGGATGAAAAATGCTGTTACGGATTTTTCCGTCATGTTTGCCTATTCAAATGGTTGAAAACCAAATGACCTTATGGAAAGTGTACAGCCTGGTTGTTGGACCATGGTTTGGAACCCTTCTCTAGGGATGAGTGGATTGAAGGGTTCAAGAAATATTTGTGTTTGATGAAAGTGGCTGAGTTTGTGAGTAATGGGTGGCCATGTAAAATACAGGTGAAAGATCTCAAGGCATTCTGAGAGGTCAGAGATGAGTTGACCATTATTGATGGGAATATTGTGAGAGGCGAAAGGTTAGTTTCTCCTGAAAATTTGAGAAGCAAAATAATATATTTATATCATGAAGGACACTTGGGTATTATTAAAACTAAATCTATTGTGAAAAGTAGGTACTGGTGGCCCGGCATGGAAATTGAGGTAGAGAGAGTTGTAAGAGAGTGCAATTCATGTTTGTCTGCTGATAAACCCTTAAAACTTTGAGAACCCCATGAGTGATTTTATGTGTCCTGAGTCCCTGTGGGAGCACGTAGCTGTGACATCATGGGTCCTGCTGGGAGTTCTGGAAAATATGTAATCTCTCTTATGGATATTTTTTCTAAATGGCCTGGTGTAAAGATTATTAAGAAATTAGACACTGATACTGTCATCAATTTTTTTGATGAAGTGTTTCTTAATGAAGGCGCCCTAGTCATCATCATCAGTGACAATGGGCTACAGTTTACTTCTGATGTCATGATGCAGTATTTGGAAAAATGTGGCTTCAAACACAAAACAACCTCATTGTACAATCCTAGTGGCAACAGTCTTGTAGAACGTTATAAAAGCGTGTTCAAGGATGCCATTCAATTGGCTTGTAGGAACAACATACCCTGGGAGACTCAAGTGTTTAAAACAGTGTGGTCATAAAGAGTTTCAGTGGTTGATTCCACTAAGTTTTCTCCTTTCGAACTCATATGGTGAAGGAAACCTAGAGCCAAATGGTACACAGTTTGGATTAAAAGCATTGGTGATGTCAATTGGTCTTCTTCTGAGGTGAAAAAATAATTTGGTGCTTTAGCATGACAAAAATAAAGAGTTTTATGACACTAAGTATAATACCAAACAAACCAAGCTGTCTGTGGTTCAGTGAAAAGGGGGAGAAGAAACACTACAGCAAGGTGGCATGTCAATGTTTGGTCTTATTCCAGCAGTCAACATCTAATAATGCTAAATTACTTGGAGGAGTCAGTATCTGTTTTCTCACTCTGAGTCACTAATTATAAAATCTAAGTGCCTTGCTCTGCCTGAGTAACACAGTCATTTTAGACTATAAGAGGTAAAGCAGTACCGGAGTCCAAGATCCAAACCATAGACATGAGATGCCAGGGTAGGAGGAGATTGTCATGTATGTAGCTGGACTCTATGACCCTGTGGCCACCCTGTGGCTACCCTGAGCTAAAATCACTCCTCCAGACCCTAGATACCATTTCCTACTAGGTGCGGAGGAAGCGGGCGGAGGATGGGGCAAACTACTCGGGGCAAGGTCCAGCAACTCGGGATGTAGACTAGCTCCCCCAGGATTAGCCCTCCAAATATACACACTCCTTATCCAATTTGTCAACTCTGATGCAGCACAAACGCTGTCAACTAGTTTTATGTCAGCAAACACTGGCTGCAACAACAAAACCACACACGAAAACAAATGTCCTTATTACACACGTTAAGTGTATTTCAATGACATCGAGTGATGACATCATAAGAGCACTATAAATAGTGCTTTGAGCTGTAGAAATAGAAGAAATTCACATATTATGTGCTTAACATGTGTAATAGTACTCTTGTGATGTCTTAACAATGCTGAAATAAAAATGTATACAAATCATGCACTAATGACAGGCAAAATAATGTAAACTAAACTTGATAAATCAGATATCAATCAGTGATCCAGATATGTAGAGCACGGCTGCATCACTTTTGAGCATCTTGAGGTGCTGGAAGAACTGGAAGAAATTCAAGTCTTGAGGTCCTTCCTGAACTGTTGGAAAGATTGTAAGACTATAAGATGCAGGGGGAAGTTGTTCCAGGTCTTAGTCCCCAGGTGGGAGAAGGAGTGGGCTTAGCTCTTCATCCGGCAGATGTGACGTGAGGCTGAGGGGAAGAAGTATTCGTAACGGAGTTTCCTGGTAGGTTGGTGGAAGTTCATTTGAGTGTTGAGCTATGCCAGTCCTTTGTTGTGTAGTGCCTCGTAAGCGTGGGTGAACAGCATGAACTGGCATCTCTTTGTGACTGGTAGCCAGTGGAGTTTTGTGAGGTGAGGGGTGATGTGAGTACGTCTGGGGAGGTCGGGGATGAGTCTGGCTGCAGTACTCTGGATAGTCTGAAGTTTCGTCGTGAGCTGAGTGGTTGTTCCATTGTTGAGGGAGTTGCCGTAGTTTAGTCTGCTGGCGATGAGAGCTTGTGACTGTTTGCCTGTTGTTTGGTGGGAGCCACATGAAGAACTTCCTGAGCATTTGGAGGGTGAAAAAGCAAGCAGAGAAGACGGCGCTGACTTGCTTCTTCATGGAAAGTTGCCTGTCTAGGGTGATGCTATGGGTGCGGGCATGTTCGGTGGGTTTGGGGGTTGGGCTAACCTCAGGTGGCCAACATTTGCTGTTCCAGAGAGTGTCCTTGCCTTTCTCAAAGATGAGTACTTCTGTCTTGTTGGTGTTGAGTTTAAGACAGTTGTTGTTCATCCAGGTGGCCACGTCTTTCGTGCATCTTTGGAACTTGTCCTTGGTGGTCGGTGGGTAGTTAGTCAGGGAGAGGATGAGTTGGGTGTCATCCACATAGGAGATTATGTTTAGTCCATGGCTCCTGACTCTGTTTGCCAGGGGTATCATGTATATGTTGAAAAGGTTTGGGCTGAGGGATGAGCCTTGAGGTACACTGCAGTTGATGTTCTTAGGGAGCAAGGAGAGGGGCAGGAGAATGACCTACTGCATTCTTCCTGTGAGGTTGGATGCGATCTACTTGAGGTCTGCTTCTCAGATTCCAATCTGGTGGAGTCTGTTTAGCAGTGTCTGGTGGGATACAGTGGTAAAGGCTACTGAGAGGTCGAAGAGGATGAGGGCTGCTGTTTCTCCACGGTCCAACGGCATTCTGATGTCATCCATGGCAGTGATTAGGGCTGTCTATGTGTTGCTGTTACCTCTGAAGCCTGATTGGGAGGGTCCAGAAGGTTGTGGTTATCCGAATGTCTGCTGAGCTGGATGTTGATGGCTTTCTCACTGACCCTGACTGGGAAAGGGAGCAGGGACATGGGTCAGTAGTTCTTAGTTACCCTGGGTCTGTGGATGGTTTCTTCAGCAGTGGCTTCACATTGGCATGCTTCCATTTCTGGGAAAGAGGGCAGTGGTGATAGAGGAGTTGAGGACCTTGGTGAATTCTTTGCTGATGGCTTGATTGCTGAGGTTGAAAGTATGGTGTGGGCATGGGCCTGCTGGGGCTCCTGAGAGGACGGATCTCATGATGGACCCCATTTCCTTCTTGGATGTTCCACAAGGTGAGCTGGTGTGGGTGTACATCAGTCAGCGTGATGCAGTTGATGCTGTCCTGAGCAGGGGGTTAGGGTGCAAAGTCTTGGTAGATGGTAGATGTTGTGAAAAATGTCTGCAAGGGTGCCACAGAGAGCTTGCAAGGGTGTGATGTCATTTTCTGTTGCCAAGGGGTTGGTGAACTCCTTGACTATGTTGAAAAGTTCCTTGCTGTTGTTAGAGCTGTCCCTGATGCAGGTGGCTTAGATGGTCTGGCTGGAATGTGGAGGGGTGGGTGTTGGGAGGTTCCGAGATGACAAAGTGGATGCAGTGGTGGTCGGTCCAGGTGAGTTCTTTGGTGTGGGTCTATTTCACTCTGTTACTGGCGGAGAAGATAGGGTTCAGTGTGTGTCTTGCGGAGTGGGTGGGGTATGTGACCAGCTGTTTGAGCCAGAGGTTTGCCATACTTCCTAGGAGGTAGGTCGTGTTGGCATCATCAGTGTTCTTAAGGTGGAAGTTGAGGTCTCATAGGAAGATGTACAACTTCAAGCTGATGGTGAAAGTCAGGGATAGCGTCGCAAAGGTGGGCAGGGTCCTGGTGGTCTGTAGTCTAGGGGGCCTCTAATGGTGATTTTGCTGTTGGTTTGGAGTTGGATGTTGAGGTGCTCCATGAAGATGTAGAGTGGTTGGTGGTGGTGGAGCCTTCGAGGTTCTCTTTGTAGATTATGGTGATGCCGCCGCTATTTCTGTTGGATCTGTCCTGTGTGCTATCTTGTATCCATCAGAGGGGTTGTGGTGATGTCTGGAGCAGATATAGTGTCCAGTAAGGTCTCTGTGATGAAGATGACGTCCGGGGCATAGGTCATGATGGTGTCCCAGAATTCCATTACATGTTTTCCGAGGGAGCATGATTTGATCAGCCAGCAGTGGATATTTCTGCTGGTGTATGCTTATGTGAGTCTCAATTTAATAATGCAATGTGTGTAACAAATTAGAAAACATCTTTTAAAGCTTCCTTTGTAATGCACCATAGAGATCGAAAAACTGGTGCAAAAGGATTATAATAAAACTTACATGTATGAAACTTTCTAAGTAGCTGCTTTACACCTAAAAGAACATAGATTTATTCAAGCGACAATAAATATTTGTTTTATAGAATTATTTTACATATTGGTACTTTCTGATATGTAATAATGAGCTATTGTTAGGATCAAATATATCTATGCAATCACTTATGACAACTTCTAAATCTTGCTTATTTTGCGATGAATATGTATTTGAATTTATTATGCTTGGACCTAATTGCAAATGTGTTTGTTAATAAGAATTACATTACTTGATATGCAATAAATGATTTTCCTCTTAGGATTTCATTCTACTCTAAGGACTGATGAATAAGACCTCTACCTGCCTATTCATGTAATACTTTTTGTACTTTCAAATAATATTCCTGATGCATAAGGGACATTTTTTCGACACTTTGACATGGTTTCCCATGTGGGAGCCTGACCTCATGATACTAACACATGGAAAGTAACATTTGAACACTTCTTTTTGGATCAAATTGTGTGCCCGGACAGACAATCGATTCCCATGGATGGTATGGGAACAATCTCTGAAGAATCTTCTTTTGACCTTGTGAACAAATGATGGTCTCATGAGAGACAGACCATTGTGAGGTGATAGCTGCTGTCACCTCCGGATGCAGCAAGTATTATATTATTGAAAGGACCCGGGATGGGGTGCAGCATTCTCTCTCAATCGCTCAGACACTTATCGCCCCTACTACCTACCCCTTTTCCGGCTGATGAGAGCCCTTGAACATTTTCCTTGAATGCTGTTGGACACTTGGAGATGCTGGCTCTCAAAGACATACTCTCAGACTCTGAGACTGAGACATCCTGGCCTTGGCAGTCCTTGTTTTCCCCGAATGCTGAGGCTGCTAATGCAGAAATTCCTCTCCTTAGCCACTTTTCCCCAATCCCAACTCTCATTGAACTATAAGCCTATGCCAAAAAAACTGATTGAAACCATTCTCCTGCCTTTAATGGTAGGGGGAATTAAATTTGCTTGGCAAACGTAATGGACTCTGTGGCTAAATAGTAGCCTCCATATTTCCTTGTAAGATTTCTTTTTGATTTATCTTTGCTATATACGTGGGTTTTAACTACAAATGTGTAATTGATTATCAAGACTCATGACTTATTGCCTAAATGCTGATAATTTGCTTGAATTCGAAAAGATTCAATAAATGTAACCCTTGTCATCCGAGTCTTCTTTAAAATGTAACCTAAAATGTTCTTTCCACAGAGACCATGCATGGACAGTCATAGATTATTCTCAGAACACCAGATTATTGTGTTATTATTTTGCACTGCATCCTCAGAACTATTGGTTTGTATCATTTTGGCTCAACTAAACTTCTTAGGTTTGGAATTCCTGTAGTCATATTGTACATTTACTGTATGATCTTGAGAGTGGTCTATTTAACTATTTAATGTATCTAATTTGTAAATTGGTTACCAATTAATTGGTCTTCATTGGGTAGCCAACAGGAGCCACCATAGTTCCTCACCCCTCAACACAATGAGCAAGGCCCATCGAGAGCCAAAGCCTCCTGGGTGTGAATAAACATAAATTTAATAGGTGAATTAATTGACAAATTGTCCTAATATGTTTGTGGGCCCAGCGGATGGAAATAACCAGAGCTTCCGCTGCAACAGTTCTGGGTGACCATTGCAGAATGGAAGAGAACAAGACAGGATGAAGAAGGACGTATTGTTAATCTGCGGGTATTTCCCATTAGGAAAGAAGGATACCAAGGTCACTTATTTGCATCCCCTCTTACATACAAGAACCTCATGATTCAAGATGTGATGAAAACGTCTGCAAGAACACACATTGGTGCAGATGTGTTAGGAAATGCTTCATACAGACGAGGGGCAGACGTTTGTTGACCTGCGTGATCTACGTCTGAGGTAGTTGAGTGTGTTTACATTCCAGGGATTGGAATTTGTAGCCTACTCAAGGAGACAACGTGTTCTCTTGTAATCTTTCAGGCGGGGCTACTTTATGAGTGTATAAACGTTTGGCAGCAATCAAGCGATTATTTTTTTACAAGACTGTAAGCCACCAAGGAAACTTGAAATGGAGGCCTGGGAAGAGGCAAAAGCGAATTTAGCCATAATAGAGTTGTGAGAGAAAGAAAAGCTGATTCAGGATTTGTGCAGATATATTAATTAAACTTATTTTTCATTACAATAATAAGACCATGTTTGGATGAAAAGCCTCTGTATGAGCAATCAGCAGATTTAGTGACGTTGCACTGGAGTTCGCCAGTTTGGATGATTTAAAACACTGGCCCCCGCAGATGCTTGGCATTCCCTATCTACGAAATTACAAGCAGAAGGTCATTCCAAAGGACAAAATATGCCTCACTAAAGCATTCCGCTTCATGGACACATAGGCACGCAGGGAGCATTACAAAGTTGGTTCTCAACATTGTGACAGAATTACATAATCCACAGGTCTAGTATTATTTATAAGAAAGTGCATTGATTGGCAATATTATATTTGGTTTCCTGGTTTAGTGCTTGGTGAATGTGAGAGTCAAAGGGTGTGTGGATGAGAGTGCCTGGGTGAATGAATGAATGAATGAATGGGTAAATGAGTAGGTGCATAGATGAACATGTGAATAACTGAGTGCAGCGAGGATGATCGGTGACTGAGAGAGTGTCTAGGGGATGGTTCACAGCTGCTAAATAATGGCTGGGGGATTTTGAACAATGGAAGGTGAAGAAAGTGTAAGAGATAATGAATGTATAGGGAATGGTGAGTGAAGAGAAAGGTGACTGTAGGTAATGGGAACAGTCTTTTGCCCGACCAAGTCATTTTCATACTGTTTCTGGCAGGAAATTACAATAAACAGCAGAGGCTGTTTATGTAGGAAGAGTTGAGCCACCAACATTAAGGAGGGCAGGAGCTCATCTCAAGTGCATTGCACATTAACATACCCAATCTATATGCTTATTCTTGCTCAGATTCAGGAGGATTGGCCATAACACACCCATCTTACTGAATTCAGATAACAGCCTTGTTGGAACCCTGTGAAAGCAGGTGTCAGGGGCAGGTTACTCTTCAGAACAACTTTTTTCCAGAGTTGCAAAGGTGTGTACATCTACATAGATTCAGATATGATGCGGTCTATGAATGATTTAGCTACTTCAGGTTTAGCTATGAAAATTAATGTGAAGAGAGCAGTGAGGAAGGTAGGCTTAACAGTACTGTCAGGCCCGTGGGGGTGGTGGGGTGAAAATTAGTATACCTGCCAACTCACAGGGTTCCACCGTGTGACACGCGATATCAGCTTCCATCACTCAGCCTCCCCATGAGGAGCCGATATCACACGGTGGCAGGGGAAACGAGCTGAAAACCACTGTAAATAGTGATGTTCCAGCTTGTTTTACAAGGCTTTGAACTGCTGACGTCCATTAAGGGTATGTGAAAACACCCCAGGACATCGGCACCAGCCTCAGTAGCCTTTTTTTTTGGGGGGGGGGGGGGCTTGGGGGTGGGGTTCAAAAGTGCCTCACCCTCATCACACAGTGACATTCTTCTTTAAGCTGGCAGATATGAAGTAGGGTAATGTAGACAGTGAGAAGGAGAGCAGGGCATAGGGGAAGAGTAGGGCAAAAGCTGGGGTGAGCACAGCTGCAGAACATTGACAAAACAAAGGCAAGTGTAATGCAGATGCTGAACTGGAGGACAGTGCTAATAGGTAGAACGAAGGCCAGAGAGACCATGAGTTTGGACAAAAATGAGAGCAAGAGACCTTTAAGGAGATTAGAAGGCCTTCCCACACCAATCCACAGATTGATGTACAGTCTGGGCAGTATAGAGGAATCACTGGAGGTGGTTGGCAAAGTGTTAGCATCGAATCCACCAAAGTTGTCTGAAGAGGGCGTCCAAGGACCCCGACGTGAGCACACAGCAATAAAGGGCACTTTCTACTATGTTTTTATTCTCTCACTTACATCCTGCCCCTTCACAGTGTACGAAATACACCCTAGACCCTCCCTGCCTCACCACTAGCACACAGAGGTGTTCCTCAATGCCCCCCTTGGCCTTTCCGACCTCTCCACTTGTGCACAAGGGTGTTTCTCAAGTCCTTTGCCCTTGGCAAGGATGTGTTTCATCTTTTTAAGGCACTAAGCAAATCCTTTCATCCATTTTGGGCCGCCCATCAGTCCCCAGGCAGCCAATTTTAAACATTTAGAGTGAGGCTCAAGATTTCGCAAGATCTCGAACTATCGTAAGATTTGGTTGCCATTTTGCAGCGCGGTGTGCAAATACTGCACTCAATCCCCAGAGCTCTACTTTGCATACTGCTCCACACAGGGTGAAAAGCTCTGCTTCCTGTTCCAGCTCCCATTCCCTCCACCTAGCCTCTTACATGCACTCCAGGTTCAGAATTTGGCGAGTGGCTCATCGTCGCCAGATGCCACATGCTGCGCCTTTCACCCAGTGGCACCTCCTCCTCTAAGCCAGAGGAGCATCTCCCCACTGCTCTTGAAGCAGTGTAAAAGATAAAAGAAAATGATAATAACAGAAGTTAATTCTGTTATTATCATTTTATTTCTAGTGTCAGCAAGGTTGTGCGGGGCAAGGCTGGGCTCTCGTGACGTCTAGGAGGAGGCATGTTTGCTGCACTCCAAAGTGTACATGACTGCTTAGCTGGCCCTCTCGAGCCGGCCAAACAGTTTTGTGCACATTGCATGTTCTGCACCTGGCCACAGTAGCCTGGTGGGGAACATGCCAAACCTCCCATTCCTCATCTGAGCACCGGGGCCTGGCACTCAGACCATTGCAGCGTTGTGCTTGGCTTAGCGGAGGGAGCCTATGTGCTTCTTGGTTCTGGCCAGAGAGACGACGAAGACAACTGAGGAGAGGAACGCGGCGAGGAGGTACGTGTTTTGTTGTTTTGTTTATATTTTGTACCCCTGCAACCGCCTCCCCTCCACACATGTTCCCTGCCAGCCGCTACTGCTTTCACCGCTCCTAAAAGAAAGATAAAGAAACACCAACATTACCGCTACTGCTTTCACCGCTCCTAAAAGAAAGATAAAGAAACACCAACATTACAATTGAGCCCAAGAGATCTTCAGCACGAGCTACGGTCAGTGCACTGCACCTAAATCCCTCTTAAAAGAAAAATACATCTTTATTGGAACTTTGAGTTTACAGTATTACAAAACTTTGAATTGTGAAATAAGACTAATTGAGTCAAGACTTTTTGGTAAAAGCCACGAGGAATTCAAGACAGTAGAACCCAGGACTCAACAGTCTAATCACTTGTTGCATCAGAGAGCATACTAAAAAGAGCGAATCGGCTACCAAGAAGCTTCTTATAGTAGTCTATGCAGTAATATACAATGTACTTTGTCAAGGTAAGTGAAGACATTTTTTAAATGGCAGTTCTTAGTAGGGGCTGTCAGAATCAGAAAGAGACGTCTTGCACCAGCCTCGGGTTCTTTTACTACTTACTTTCAGGTGGTTTGTGGAACTTTAAACTTATTGCATGGACTCAGAAATAGACTTGAATTATTTATTTTAACTTCAACAAGATCTTATATGTGTATATCAAATGGTTAACCAAAATTTGGATTTATATATGTATTCTGTATTGAGGCATTTAAATTGGCGTACTGATTTTGGCTGGGATTATTTTAGAATGTGATATACTTTAATGTTGTCTGTATTTTTTATGGTTTTAATTAACTGAATAAAGTTTAACTGAATTGAACTGAACTGAATGGCAGTATAATTGATAAGAGTTTGCTTGAAATGCTTTGAATGCATGCCACTGATCTTACCACTATTACCCCCTTGTGTGCATTCTAGAAAATATACTGGAGACCACCTTAGAAACCAGTTACACCTGCAATGCACTACATATATGAAAGTTTAGAATCTGAAAAGTGCCCTCACCTAGCATATAAGGAATAGTCGGCTGAGACCTCCCTCTGTTATCTCTGTCATCCCCAACCCGCTTTCCCCTCGAAGGCACACTGCCAACACACATTTGTTTACTGTGATTGCTGAGGGTAGACCAACAGGGGATTGGGTGGATAATCTTCGCTCCTGCATAACGTGGCTGTTCAGGTGATTTGACCTTGACACAAAATGTTCACTTTCCTAAAGTGAGGTATCAGTGACGGTCAATTACAGCAAGGGCACTTGTGTGAATGCAGCACTGGCCGAAGGCGCAGCAAATGATGCAGAACTGTGGGAACCATGAGACAGATCAGGAGGACCATGGGCCTATAGGTCAATCTAGTGATGAAGCCAAACCGCATTGAAAATGGCACAAGATTTAAATATATGGAGGCCCACAGACCTAAACAGTAACGAGAGAACCTGGGTGACGCAGGGAATGAGAGTTGCTAAGCGTAACATTACGAGACTGTGGGGTTCTCAAGAAGTACCAACAATCACTGCATGGAAGAAGGATATGGACTGGCGCATGTTAATGGAAGGGACAATATACGAATCAAGGGGTTGTCCTAGAAAATGGTCACAAATATGGGTAAAGTGGAATGAGTATAGAGGGAGTGTCTGTGAGCCTCCGTGGGGGGAGCAGTGCCACATTACGCTTCATAGTGAGTAAAACTGGACAGGTACTATATCAACGGATAGAACATGATAGATTTGGATATGATAAATCATGACTCATTGTAATTGTACTCCGTAGTGAACTTTATAAATAGAGCGAAGAAGCAACAGACTGATGCTTGTCAATTGCTCTGGTTGTTTGGATGCTCCATTTGCCAACTCTGACTACTTGGTACACCATATTCTTGACAGTTGTTGCCCTAAACCTCTATTTCTCTTCTTCTTACTCCTGTGTTTCTTCTCCTGCCTGTCTTTGACCCACCCTTGGTTCATTTATGGTTGTTCCTTTCCATTACCATTCCATCGCTAATTGGATTGCCCTCCTGTGAAACAACACTGTCTCTTCTCATGCATTTGATTGGATTCTTCATTGGCTAGATTCTGTTGCTATGACTGCCATGATCAGCTCGGGTGCTGTCCTGTCCTTTCCTGTTGCAAGACTTTGATTTCCTGTCCTCTTTCTTCCTGGTGTGAGATTTTGTTTCCCTTTCCTGTGCCTTCCTGGAGCAAGCCTTTGATTCCTTTTCCAGTCCATTACTGGTGTGAAGCCCTTGCTCTCGGATGCCTTGTTTTGTTTACCATTCTTTCAGTGGTGCTACATACGTTTAATCTGACCTTCCCTTGAGACTTTTCACTATCTCTAAGAAAAAGATCCTTGTGTTGTATTCATGGTCACTAGTTATTCTTCTGCAACGTTGAGGGTTACTTCTCATTTTTGGCCTGTATGTAATCTACCCGGTAGAAAATTAGATTTTAGCACTGATCAGATATTTTTCAGTGTCCAGATATTGTTTCAGGTTCATTTTCTATCAAAGTCTGCATGTCAACTATCTTCCTCAACATGAACCACCCATAATGAACAACTCTGGTTTCTTTTCTTACGGGCCAGCGCATTGTGTTCCTTGTTTAACCACTTCTCATTTTATCTGTGTTGGTGATCCCGGAGCAAAGGGATGTTGAGCTGATCACATCATTCTCTTGACCAGATACCTTCTAAACTCATTGAAATTAACTTTCAATAAATGGTTAAGTCTACCAACCAAAATGGAAAAACCAATGTGCCACAAACATACCACTAGTATATAAACAAAAGAATATATGTGGGAGTAGCCACCAAAATCATCCATTTCAAGGTGTGATGTACACATTTGCAAAAACCTAAGAGCCATCTTTGATATTATCATTCTCATAGAACTAAACAATCCCACCAAGCAATCTGAATCTAAAACAATCACAGTAACCTCCAGCTTTGCCTACCAAAATCAACCACTGCATGGCCACGGGTCTTCACATTATTGAAAAAGAATGGAAGCTTCAAATACAGTGTTACAAGCCAAAACTGGTATTGAGTATTCACAAATTTGTCTGTGTAAAGATTTGTAGCTGTGCTTCTAGATTTTTAGACGTGGTTTTTTTATATGATATGATGAATTGTTTTTTCAGAGGTTTTTAAAATGCCCCTAAGTAATAGGCCCAGATTTGCAAAGGTTTTACATCAGGTTTGCATTACTTTTTTAATGCTGGCATGATACAAAATGCTGTTTGGGATTTACAAACCAATGCAAAGTGGAGATTTAAGTTGGTTTGTGACAAAAAGGAACGGAAGGTAGCGCATTGCTGCCTTCCTTTCCATTGCATCAGTGAGGCATTCCATGAGCGATGCATGGGCGTTTCACTGCATCCACCCATGGATTTTGATCAAAATCTATATATACAAAGACTTGTAGACATAGATTTAATCCAAAATCCTGTGCCTACCTGGGACTGGCGTAAGGAAGAGAACTATCTTGGTTACTCCTCGTTGTTTTCCTCTTTGCATGTGTGCTGCATTCTTCAATACACATACGTAGAGGAAACAGACTGAAAGCATAGTTTTTCTGCAGGAAGGAACCTCTTCCTGCTCAAAATCTATGCAGACCACAACGCAGACACCCTTGTACTATGTTGCAAGGGTACCCGTGCTGGTACGTGGCTGCCCAAAGTGTGTGTAGGACCAGAACTGTGTAATTTCTTTGTAGATATGGCCACGTTCTGCTCTCTTCAGTTCACACAACGCAGCACAGCAACTTTGCTAGCCACCATGTGTTTCATGCACACTGGCCTTATGTTTTTACAGTTTTGTATTTTGCAGCGTGTTGTCAGTAAACTATGCCAAAATAAAAAAGATGGAGATGTTTTCACGTAATATATGTTGACAATTTAGAGCTATGTGTAATTATAAATGCCATGGGAAAAAACTGATTTTGTGTCTTAAACATAAATATTCCACCGTTGCCACAAAACCCACAATATGCTTCACAATTTTCTGATTGTAACACAAATAAACGTTTCAAGCTCGAAAAGAGAAACACCACGCCAAACACTTTGTTAATGTTTAATGTTCACCTTTCAGTTGCAAATAGCTCTTTTCAGACATTTAAAGAAATGCCACATTTTCCCTGCGGGTGTAATCACTCCCCAGTTGGTGAAAGGAGCACAGGTCCTGACTGTGCTTGTAACAATTTAGCATGTATTATGTGAATATATATGCACCCATGTGTGTGCTGCAATTTTTATTTGAAGTGTTTGGTCATACGTCAAAAATGGTGCAAAAGGATCAGAGCTCCTTCTCTCAATTTGTGGGATGGGCAATGTTTAAAAAAAATTGTGAAATACCCCTCACACACTGAAACCTGATTCAGTGTTATGCTTCATCATTGGGGTCTTCCCGCCCCTCTGCGGGACGGGGCGTGCTATGAATTACGTAGACGCAGGAACACTTTATTCAGTGATTGGTGAGTATGTGTAGTGCGTGGGATCATGAAAAGAAAATGTGAGATAGTTAAAAATCCTCTGGCTAGTGGAACGAAAATACTTTATTGTCTCCCCTGGCTGAGAATAGTAAAAGTGGGGAGGTGTAGATGGTGTACTATAATGACTCACCTCCTACAAGGCCGACATGTTTCAGAAGCCATCCCATTGGCATTCTTCCTCAGGACCATAAAAACGATCTTTGTTACACCTCAATGGGTGATAGAATAAATGTACATATGCCTGATAGTCACAAACACTGTCCTTTGTTCCCTGTTATGGGAGTAGATATACCACTTGTATATCTTAAGAACTTTAGAATGTAATCGTTATCGCTCCATGAGCTCACATGAGCGGTGTAGGGCGCCTTCAAATAGACAATGCTGGAAGGAGCGCGATCATCAAAGGAAGTACCTTCTCATGGCTCGTTGGAACCTGGTTCGATAATGATTAAATTCTAAAGTTCTTAAGATATAAAAATGGTATATTTTTCTACTCTCATTACAGGGAACAAAGGACAGTGTTTGTGACTATCAGGCATATGTACATTTATTCTATCACCCATTGAGGTGTAACAGGGATGTTTTTTTGCTCCTGAAGAAGAAAGCCAAGGGGATGGCTTCTGAAACATGTCGACCTTGTAGGAGGTGACTCATTATAGTACACTATCTACACCTCCCCACTTTTACTATTCTCAGCCAGGGAAGACAATAAAGTATTTTCACTAGCCTGAGAATTTTTAACCATCTCACATTTTCTTTTCACGATCTCACGCACTACACATACTCACCAATCATTGAATAAAGTGCTCATGCGTCTACGTAAGTCGTAGCACGCCCCGTCCCATAGAGGGGCGGGAAGACCCCAATGATGAAGCATGACACTGAATCAAGTTTCAGTGTGTGAGGGGTATTTTACAATTTTTTGAAACATTGCCCTTCCCACAAATTGAGAGAAGGAGCTCTGATCCTTTTGCACAATTTTTCACGTATGACTAAACACTTCAAATAAAAATAGCAGCACACACATGGGTGCATATATATTCACATAATACATGGTAGAATCCCTATGTTGGATAACAGTATCAAGAGGAGGACGATTCTACCTTTTTCCTCTTCACTCTCTCCTTTGATTTTTTGATTGTGCTTGTAACAAGACATAAGAGCTTATAGC
Source organism: Triturus cristatus (assembly GCF_964204655.1). Lineage (NCBI taxonomy): Eukaryota > Metazoa > Chordata > Amphibia > Caudata > Salamandridae > Triturus > Triturus cristatus. Next base: position 988,381,678 of record NC_140585.1, on the reverse strand, counting down.
ACCTGTATGTAATACGAAGAGTGGCGAGAATAATTATTTCTTTAATATGAAACTGTTTTGTTTCGCATCTCACACAAATTCACTTTTACACAACTGAGAAAGTTCAGTTGCTGTAGTTAGTACAAGAGGGCGCTCAGACTTCCCAAACACATTATATCTCTTTTTCAGGTTTTAAATCTTCAGTCCTAAAGTACAATATTTCTAATGCCATAATACATGTGCAACTCAAAATACTGTTATGTGGGGCTGTTTCTTAATTAAAACGTTGCACACACGAGCTCTGCAGAGTAAACGCGGGTTAAACTCAGAATCGAAGGCAAGTTTTAGAACGTATTCATTAAATGAGGCACACCTTATCACTGCAAGACCTGCACACCTAAGGTACTTTCTAGAGTGCGATACTGTACCCATTTTATAATTTCTTTTTCTTTCGAATCTGTGTGGGACAATGTTATTAGGCAGTGCACTGTCTAAAGCACGTTCATTTAGTATACTCCGAGTTAGTGCATGAGTTGCACAGAGCGCAGCTCTGAATGAAACCATTGTTCCGTGTCCAATGTATGCGGTTTTCCGCTTTTGCACTAGTTATGAGAAATTCCGAGTAAATGTATGCGCTGAGTGCAACACGTTCACGAAGGGCCTCTGGTTTGCAGTGGGCACTCCCGTTAAGAGTACCCAACAATGCAAACCTGTGCCCCTGAGCCCCAGTTGTTAATAACACCTCTACTAGGCGGTGGGCGGTGGTTTATTTTACATCGGAGGCAGCGGTGTAAGGGGCCCTACACTTCAGAAGGGTCCCATTCAGTCACAGAACTATGAATATATATCTGTGAAATATGGGAGTTTCGCGGGCTCATTAACATATTCTTCGGGGGGAGGGGCATTCTTTTGAGTCCGGACACTGGTCGAAAATCCCTTTTATGGCTGCGGATGAACGAACGGTCGAGCAATTCAAAAGGCATTACTTGTCTTTTAAGAGTTTCCAGTAAATATGGAAACAAAGAGATTGGCATTTATTTTATACGACAGTAAGAGCCTTATTCCTCAGTTGTCCCAAGAGTAATGTTGCAGTAGGGCCGTTGTATTATCTATTATGCGGCTAGGCCACTGAAAATATTCGCATAATTCGATTTCCTGGGAGGCACCATTTCTGTGAATCATTATCAAGAGTTTCACTCCGATTTCAACGAGTCTCACCTTTCCGATGAAATAGTAGTGAATTTGGAGTAATACTTTACTACCGTGAGTGAATGAGTGCAAGGGCAAAACAGTTTGCCCGAGTGCTGGACAACTTTGTGATGTCCTCCCGCGAGTTCAAAGGCAGGACTGAGAAGTCAATCCAGGAAGACGGTCTGTTAGCAATGCTTCCTCAGGCATTTCTATTTATAGAGCTGTTAGTAAGGAGGCTATCCATGTATTAGCCACCTACTCGGACAGGACATGAAATACTTTCCTGTTTCGAAAGGGCCGCCCTTAAATCACGGCAACTTCTTGTTTGGCTTCCATTGTGTTAGATCACCAGACAAGAATACTCCATTAAAAGCACAAGGAAGGAAACCGGAATGACACGCCTTCCTTTTTATGGCCACACGGATCGGCTGCGCTCACTCAAAAGAAGAAAGCCTTCTCATAAACAACTTTACATCATTTCCTGCTACTGTATATATTTTACCAGGACCGGATTTTTATTTAAATAAGAAGATTGCGTCAACTTCAAGGTATGTTCTCAGTCCATTTTTTTTAAAACATAGGGAGCTTTGAGACAAGTGTCCCTTCGTACGATTCACAGTTTGTACCTTCCCACTTTTCCTTCCCTCAAATACATTTTCTTTAAGAAAGTCTGTCTACACTTAATTCTTTTACCAGGTGACACCAACCCTGCCTTCTCGAACCCTGGAGGTGATTTGACCTAGTTTGGGTGTCACCGGAGATGCAATCAATGAAGGACAGCAGGTCACATTATTGATCGCATAAGATCCCTGCCAAGCAGGTTTTACACGAGTGCTTGACACGTGACGTCCAACATGCCTATGAATAGAAGCATTTGCCTTGGGTGACTTTCGACCCTTAGTGGATGTAGTTAAACAGACAGAAAAAATGGTCAGAATAGCAATGCATTTTGTTGACATGATTGAGCTGTGGAGCACTAATATTTCTACCTCTCCTTCCAAGTGAATGTATTGGATTTATGTAAATTTATGAGGTGGGGCTATCAGTGCTTAGTTTGTGCAAGAATGAGTGACGGTGCCCAAAAATCTGCTCAAGAACCGGCGGAATTAAATGTTGCCTACCAAATACAAAGGCTGTGTCTTCTTAAGTCCACTACATGCCTTTTAATTCCCTATTTAGCCACTTCCATCTTCTTTATTTCACTCTGCAGCGTCCTGCTTTGTGACTTTTTTTCAGTCTTTCTCTTCAGCAACCTTTCTGCTTTGTGCGCTTTCCCTTCTCTGATGCAGATAAATAGTGCTGGTCCCCAAAAATAAGTGTCAGTGGCCTCCACAGGCAACCCCAGGCTCAAAATAAGCACTGGGGTTATGCTGGAGCTAACTTAAGACTTAAGACTTAGTATTACAACCCTTTCTTTATGAATGTTCACTCCAAGATAGATTGTTGATCTACTTCTGGGAGAGCTTTTCAACCACTATTCAGCATCTGTGCTTCTCTTCTGCGGCTCTTTTAGCCTTTCATTTTCTGTTTGCATCTTCAAGAACAAGTGTGGCTGACAGATTGGTTTGAATGGCACTTCTTCATGCATATGGATTCACAAATATTCATTCATTTGAGATGGAGTCATGCCACTGCTCAAGATGGCCGCTCTCACCTGAGCTCCATGGGAGAGAAAACAAGGCCACTGCTGCAGACAATGCCATTGTGGTCATGAAAGGAGGACGATCCCCAGCTGTGGAGGTGGATGCTCTGATTCCCATGCCATGCTCATAGAGCTTGTCTCATCTCCTACAGTGATCCTGATGCTGCCGGTGCAGCATAACTCTCCTTGAGCACCGACTCACCGCAGACGCCTGTCCAGGGGTGGACACCGCACTGCAGACACTGCTTCACCACAACAGCGGCCTATTGCAGTGATGATTGGGCCGATCATAGCCCGGGGCACCCAACACCCACTGAGATACTTTGGCTGCCTCCTCTCAAACTAGGATAATGGGGAGGTTGGACCCCTGCCCCACTGAGCCCCTGAGGTGAGCACAGTTGTGGTTGAGGTGCCCCCTTCACCTGTTTTCCCCAAGAGGCGCTGCCAGGAAATAAAGATGACCAGAGGGGTGGACTGTGCTACACAATTTTTTCTTCCCCTTTCTGATGACAGCTTCCCCGTCACAAACAGCGGAGCCTGTGTCATGTGGGGGACATAGTCCTAGGCATGCAAGCATAGCTACGCTTCACCTGTGGCTCGATTCTAGAGCTAGCGGACCATGGATGCAGAACTCTTACTCTTACTCAAACTGACCCTTTTCTTCTAGGGTCGGCCTCCCTGCAAGGACATGCTACAGATGCTTTAAAGAGCCCACTACTGGCTGGACTGCTGATGACTTCTTTTCTTTAATCTTCACTTACACAGATGGGCCACTATAAGGACCACCCCCCCTTGACCCTGGGATCATGTATAGCCTCTCTAAACAGCCCAATTTCCTGGTGGTGGCCTACACCTGGTCTGCTGATTCAAGGCTCTGGTTGATCCATTTCCGCCCCTCCTTGATCCAATGATTGCAACCCGTAAACACTCTAGACAGCTGCCTTTCACTGAAGTGGTGGGTGGCGAGAAGCAATCTCCCACCCTTGTACCAACAACACATTCTGCCACATCTGATGAACATCCAGAAGTCATTTTTAGAGAAATTACTTCCATTGGAACCCATCTATCCGCTGTGGATGGGAATAATTACTGATTTTACACTGTATGTAAAAGGCATCACAACAGACATGGGGCTGTTTCATACTCTTCTGGACTCCTTGGATCAACGCCTTACACAGATTTGGAGAATATTGAACAGGAAATTTAGCACATAAAAAAAAACTCATTGACATGGAGGACCACTCCCTTGTCACACCAGGAATCCCTGAGAAACTGGAACACTCTGACATGTATCATTCTTACTTGACTATATTATGAAAATCACGCAGTTATCCTTCACCTCCCCTTAAATTACAGAGGGCTCACAGGATCCGGAAACACCACCCGCCTGAGTCTTGGACCACCAAGCCTCGCCCTTATATTACCTACATTCTAAGACATGCTCATATGCAACAGATCCTCTTTGAGGCCTGCAAACATGATCCAGACACTAGTGCCAAACAACAAGAATTCCTGGCCGTGCATCCCAAGTGGTGGAAATGAGATATCAATTTTGGATTATTAGAAATCGCCATCATGTGGAGCACTATAAAATGCCGTTCCAGAGACTTTAGCAACCCACAGGAACTAGCCCGATTCCTGAACTCCCTGAGTGACGTCAGCATGGATACCTCCCAACCTCAACATATGGACACAGATGTAACAGCTGCCTCCTGCCTTGATCCACCATGCCAGTGGCTCCCACAGGACCAGCCTTATCAAACATCACAAGACAGGGTACAATTGATAAAAACTGTGGCAGAACTGACCCACTCTGAGGAAGTGATAAATCTAGATCCCCCTGTAACTGGCTCCCTCCTGGGCTGACAAACACAACCTACCCCCCTGAATGAGATCCAGGACTCCCCCTAGAACGTCTTGCACCCAGCTCTAAGTAACATATCATGGGGCTGTTGGGCCATGCTTTCTAGCATTATGCTTCAGACCCACCCCCTTACAATATTCCCGCCCCAATTCCCGCAATATACCCACCTCCCCGTATCCTATATCCCCTTTATTTACCCCTTACACCCCCTTATAGGCTGGATGACACCGTAGATCACCTATTTCCCCTTTGGCCTACAGCTCACTCCCTGCCTTCATTCTGCAGTTGAATAGTTATACAACTGTTTTTACAAGGAGGTGCGCCTCTGACCACAAATGTTTATTGTGGATAATAGCTTTATGATGTTTATTGTGTCTGCATATGTATGCACTATTATATCCACTTGAAAGTGTTCGGCCGGATTGGTACATCCCCACACCATACGTCACGGACTGCCAACATGGGGAATCGACCGGATCGCATATGCTTCAGTTATGGTTCCTGCCCCCCTTCAGGCCACTGAAGTATTGGGCACCCTCTTAGCCGTTTTGCTCCCTGGGGATTCCCCACATCCTACATGCACTAAGCACCACTCAGACTATATTACACCCTATCCTAAGACAGCTTATTGATGCCATTCCTCCCCTCCTGGCTAGATGGCAAGCAGTGATATCCCCAGGTTCCTACACTTCACCTCCTAAGGAGATTCAGCGTCCTGTATCTGCTCGAGATGCTGTTCCCTTAGGAGCACCCATTTTTTCCTGAATTCCATACCAATTTCCCAGCAGACAGATGGGTGGCTGCTCCCATAACCCTACTAGTCTTTCTGCCCATTTAAGTTTAAGCCATGTGGACCGATCGCACAGGAAGATCCCTCTTCTGCCTTTTCTATCCTGACTTTCTCCTACATCCTACCTATCCCCTCCCTCACCTGATCTGCCACAGCTGCTGCCTATTGCTGTTAATGTTACTAGCATTTACCGCTGGCACTCGCCACTCTTTGCTGATTACAATTGTCTCCCCGGAGAGCCTGGACTCTCTGCAGATAGCTTAGGAATCAGGATAAAACTTCATTTTCCTCACCGTACATGTAACAACCATCTTAACTTGAGAACCAATCACATCACTCCTTATCTACCCATGGTCCTCACTCTGAGGCCCTTTCATATATTGCACTACCACCCACAGCTGTCCCCTCCCTCTCCTCCCTATAGTCTTCCAGGCCTCTCCCCCAGATGCTTGCTTATACACGTGTCACCTGGGTGACAGTGCCCACTCCCTCATACTTCTGTCCACTCTATTCCCAAGAACCTTGCATTTCTCTATCGCAGTACCTGCCGTTATGGCCTCACAACCCCATATAATTATTTCCCTAAATGTAAACTCACTGACCAACTACATAAGACACAATAAAAAACTTTCCTATTTAGCCTCGCAAGGCGCGGACATTGCACTCATACAAGAAACACACCACTCCCCAACAGAGGTCGATAAACTGAGAAGAGACTGGGTGGGAAATATCATCTACAGCTGCATATCTTAAGACCCCCTTCCCACTGCATCATCTTCTTTGTCTCCTCAGTTATCCTGAAAAAGTGGAGTGCCTATCCTTATTCATAAAGCTCTATCCTGCACTGTAATGAAAAATTGGACAGATGATGGTGGGCGCTATGCGAAACTTAAGATCAGCTCTAAAATACTTGGGATTGGGTCAATATATGCTGATTAATCCACATTTCTCTCCCGTCTCCACAGGCCGCAAACTGAGATTGCCATCCCTCATATTGCGTTTGGTGGGGACTGGAACTTAGCTCCAGATCCAATATTGGATCAGTACATAAAGTGAGTCACTGTTCCTTGTAGAGAAAGAAAGAGGAAGAGATTTTTGTCGTGTGCTACTCTATCTGTGGGAGACAGTGTGTCCTCATCTTAATGCCCTCACACACCCCGAAGGATGTCATGCTTCATCATTTGGCCTTTGCTCCTTGTCGGGCCAGTGCTGCAATGCCATATGGGTCCCCCGAAGGGTCTCTTTATCGGAGATCTTTTGATGAGAAGCTGTTTGGGTGCATGGGTGTAAGTGGCAGTGAAGTCTAAAGTGGTGTGTTAAAAAATGACTGGCGGGAGAGTGGGTACTATTTATTAGGGTGATCCCTCTGTGATTGTTAAAACAAAGTTTGTGGTGCTGCTCTACGGGATATAATGTCCTTCTGTAGCTGGATATATGTCCCTAATCAACATATATAATGTTCAACATGTTTTGTGCTTTATGTGGTCTCAGAGGGATATCCAAAGCGCTTCTTCAGGACCAAACACAGAATTAGCGGCACTAGTTAGTTCATGCCGCAACTGATACTAAAACTGAACTTGCAGAAAGAGGCAAGAGAGGTGCAGAAAGAGAAAAGAGGGGTGCAGAAAGAGGAAAGAGATCTGCAGAAAAAAAGCAACAGAGGAGCTGAAAGAGGCAAGTGCGGTGCAGAAAGAGGCAAGAGATCTGCGGAAAAAAGCAACAGAGGTGCTGAAAGAGGCAAGTGAGGTGCATAAAGAAGCAAGAGAGGTGAAGAAACAAGGAAGAGAAGTGCAGAATGAAGTAACAGAGGTGCTGAAAGAGGAGTAAAGGGTGCAGAAAGAGCAAGAGAAGTTCAGAAAGAGGCAACAGATGTACAGAAAGAGGCAAGAGAGGTACAGAAAGAGGGAACGGGGTACAGAAAGAGGCAAGAGAGGTGCAGAAAGAGAAAAGAGGGGTGCAGAAAGAGGCAAGAGATCTACAGAATAAAGCAATAGAGGTGCTGAAACAGGCACCTGAGGTGTAGAAAGAGGCAATAGATCTGTAGAAAAAAGCAACAGAGGCAAGAGTGGTGCAGAAAGATGGAAGACAGGTGTAGAAAGAGGCAAGAGAGTTGCACAAAGAGGGAAGAGGGGTGCAGAAACAAGCAAAAGGGGTGCAGAAAGAAGCAAGTGAGGTGCTGAAAGAGGCAAGAGAGGTGTATAAAGATTCAAGAGAGTTACTGAAAGAGGCAAGTGAAGTGCAGAAGGAGGCAAGAGAACTGCAGAAAGAAGTAATAGAGGTGTAGAAAGAGGCAAGAGAGTTGCACAAAGAGGGAAGAGGGGTGCAGAAACAAGCAAAAGGGGTGCAGAAAGAAGCAACAGAAGTGCAGAAAGAGGAAAGAGGGGGTGGAGAGAGAGGTAAGAGGGGTACAGAAAGAAGCACGACAGGTGCAGAAAGAAACAAAAGAAGTAAATAAAGAAGGAACAGAGGTGTAAAAAGAGGCAGAAAGGGTGCAGAAAGAGGTAAGAGGGGTACAGAAAAAGGCAAGAGAGGTTCAGAAAGAGGAAAGAAGAATGCAGAAAGAGGCAAGAGGGGTACAGAAAGAAGCAAATGACATGCATAAAGAGGCAACAGACACAGAAAGAGAGAAGAGAGGTGCCAAAAGTAGAAGAGATTTGCAGAAAGAGGCAGGAGAAGTGCAGAAAAAGAAAGAAATGTGCAGAAAGAAGCAGCAGAAATTCAGAAAGAGACAAGAAAGGCGCAGAAGGAAGCAAGAGTGGCTTGCACACCATTAGTACCAATTTAACACCCATATTTAGCAATAAGTAACAGGTGACCATTTTAAGTTTGCAAAGGGCTTTCCACCACGCTTTAACACTTGTCGCTGCATTTTTGGTAGCGTTTGAGGTGTTTGAGCTTGAAACAAGGCTTTTTTTCAAATCTGCAGGTTAGGGAGCAGATGATGAATTATGTGGCTAATGCAGAAAATGAATAATTGTGCAAAAGTTGGTGCAGCCAAACAGTCGCATAATTTCAGTGGCCCTGCTCATATCTCTGACTAGGTCCACAAGTGCTCCTCAGTGATTCCTTCTTTTTTTGTCTCACTGAGTTCATAGTTGAGCTTCTATGGAAAACGAGGAAGACTAAACCTGAGGTTACCACTCCACATTACAGACTACCATACCACATAAATTACTCTCCATAACACATCCCATTCTACATAAACCATATACACTAAATTCCACATACTTTCCATCCACATAATTTCACTGCACAACATACCACATAATTCCACTACACACAACGTACATCCACTCCACTCCAAAAAACATTAGTATATAATCTTTTTCATTTACAATGCCAATAGCTCTAATTCTCGCAAATGTGAAACCTATTACATTGCAAACACCTCTTTAACTAGTAGTCGCGTTTGCAGAGTGGTGGAGAAAGGGTGCTGGGCCTCCGACTAGCGCTCAGGATTTCCATGGCGTAGGACTTATAGGAGGTACCAGGAGTGCTTCTGGCCCCAAAGTACCTCAGAAGTAAACTGGACTTCATCCCCAATCCGGTATTCTGCCTGTAGGCATGTTTGCATAGTGATGAAGAAAGGGGGGCATGGCCTCCGAAGATGTCTTAGCAATCCAACTGAGTGGGACTTCATGGAGGTAACAAGAGGACATCCTTGGGGGCCAACTACCCCTCTTATTACCTCCAGTAATTCCCACACAGCAGGATTGCTAAGTTCTCATAGCATACCACGCCCCCTTTGTACATCACTCTGCAAACCCGCTCCCTGGCGCGCTCTTGAATGGGGATTGAAGTACCCTTCACTGCTGGGGGTCCTTTAGGGGCCAACTAGCCTACATCTTACCTCCAGTAAGCCCCACACACTGGAATTGCTGAGAGGTGGCCAAAGGCCATGCCCCCTTTCCCCACCACTCTGCAAACGCACCTCCTGACGCATTCTAAGTTGGGGTATTAAGTCCCCTTTATTCCTGAGGGTTCCTGGTGGCCAACTAGCTCACCAGGTACCTCCAGTAAGTGCCACACACCTGGATTGCTGAGAGTGGTCCGAGGCCATGGCCCCTTTTTACACCACTCTGTAAACACGGCTCCTGGCGCACTGCTGCTCGGGGGATGAAGTCCACTTGTGTCCTTCCGTGGACCAATATTGGCCCCATGGACCCTATTGCCTGGTGCTTGGCCATTTCAGAAGTATATTTAAGGAGGGGGGCCACGCTGCCTCCCTCTCCAGGCCGATTTTGGCATCATGGACCCCATCCCTCGGGGCCCGGCCATTTATTATTTTCAAAATAAAGGGAGGGGGTCGCGTAGCCCCCTCCCGGGCCACTTCTGGTCCTAGGGACCCCATACCCCGGGGCCAGCCCTCAGCGTTGGGGACTGTGGGGGGAGCCCCAATACCCCCACGGTCCCTGCCAGCTCCCCACCTCCTGCGGGAGCCGGCATTGCTTTTGGGCAAGGGGAGCTGCAAACATGCGTTGAAGTGAGAGCAGGTTTCCTGCTCTCGCTTCAATGGAGCAAAGCAGTGTTTGCGATGGCAGGGCGGAGCCATGCTCGCCCCCTGCCATAGCAAACGACATTGTCCCAGGCGTGGGCACCCTGGGACATTGCAGAAGCCGGCCCTGGGGGATGGTGGTCCCCAGGACCATCTAGGGCACCAGGAGGGGGCCCACATGGCCCCTTTCCCAGCATTTTTAAAGTCCTGGGGAGGTGGTGGTCCCCGGGGCCAGGGGTCCATAACGGACCACTGCCCTTAATTTAAAATTGCCCCAGGGAGGTGGTGGACCCCGGGGCTTTGGGGTGGCCGTGTGCCCCTTGCATATGATAAACAAAGCACCAGGTAGGTGGCAGTCCTCGCTGCTGTGTGGGTCCCCACACCATAATTAAGAATTGCCCCCGGGACCTGGTCCACCCGGGGGCTTGAAACAAACAAAGCGCAGGAGACTGCACCTAATTTTTTTAAATAATTTTGGCCGGATTCTCGCACCCAGCAGGACATCGGCTGAAATAAAAAAAAAATGCTTTTATTTGGGCCTGGGGGTACCTGTGAGACCACCTGAGCAGGCTGGTTTGGAGTGTTGCCAGCCAATTAGAATGAAGCTTGTGCTCCTCCTCAGAGCTCAGATAAATACATTTTTTATTTTAAAGCAACTACTGAACAGATTTACACCATTTGAAAAAAAGTCGCTTTCTGGACCAAGAGCTACATTTCTGCCAAATTTGGTGTAATTTCGTTGAGCAGTTCGGGCTGTAACTGTGTCTAAAGTTCTTATGGAAATTAACATGGGGAAAACGTGTTTTGGGACCCCCCCTTTTTTGCTTGGCCCCTTCTTGACAAATCACCCCAAAACTTTCAGGACAGGAGCTGACCTGAGTGAACCATTAGTTTTGAAAATTTCGCGTACATTCGTCAAATGGCGCCAAAGATATTGGCAAAAGAAAAAAAGCGTTTTGAATAGAAACAAGGTAATATATATATATATATATGTATATATATGGATTGATAAAGGCTGCTGTGTCAGTAGACACATGTATCTCTTGTCTGCTGGGTCGGAGGAGTCTCTATGCAATAAAAAAGCCTTAATTCAGTAGCTCTCGTGTGCGTGCTCTTTTCCATGTGGAGTAGGGGTTATTTTGTATTTATATACACATATATATATAAGATTCTTAAACTTTTTAGAAACACTCAGTCACTGGATGATGTCATCAGTGATGTCATTTGAAATGTCATCAGTGATGTCACCGACTATATCATGAGTGATGCAATATGTGACATCATCAGCAGTACATTGTGGGGGCGCTAGTTATAGTTAGCTCAGCTAACTGTAACAGCTGAATTTCTCTGGTGTTATATGAGTGAAATGTCAGCCTAACTATAATGTCCCTGAAACCTGTGTTTTTTTCAGTGAATATCGAAGGTTTTTTAAATGCTAATTCCTAACTATAACGTCCCTGAAACCAGTGGTTTCTATAACGTCCCTGAAACATGTGGTTTTTTTCAGTGAAAATATATATATATAATATATATATATAATATATATACATATAATTCACTCAAAAAACCATAGGTTTCAGGCACGTTATAGTTAGGAATTAGCATTTAAAAATCCTTAGAAATTCACTGAAAAAACCATAGGTTTCAGGGGCGTTATAGTTAGCTGGACTTTTCACTCGTACAAAACCATTGAAATTCCCCCGTTATAGTTAGTTCAGCTAACTATAACTCGCGTGCCCGCAATGCACTGCTGACGACGTCACATATTACATCACTCATGACATGGTCAGTGACATCACTCATTACATCACTGATGAAATCTCAAATGACATCACTGATGACATCATCCAGTGAATGTATGTTCTTCTGAAAATTACATATGTTTTATATATGTATATCTCAAGGCCGAAAGAAGAATAAATGGGTATATAAGTGTCTAAATGGATGATTTGTTTTTGAAAAATTGATTGTATAACTGACTGATTAAGTGTATCTTAGTGAATACATGGCTTAGTGAGTAATGTTTAAATATGTAAATATCTGAATCAGTCTCTCACTTTGTGTATAAGTGGCTGCATGGGTTGGTGAGTAGCTACATGAGTGTCTATATAGGTTATTAGTTGGTTTTTTGAGTATCAGTATGAGTGTCTGAGTGTCTGTATGGTTCGGTGGGGGGTATTACGTAGTGCATAGGTGCATGAATGAGTGACTCACTGTTTGTATGTGTTGAAGACAGCATGTGTGCAGGACTGTATGGGTGGATGAGTGTGTGCATGGGTGTGTTAGTGAGTGAATGACTGTCTCAATAGTGTCTTTATGAGTAACTACATATGTTTTAAACTAGTATATGTGACTATTGGTGTATATAAGTGAGTATATGTGAGAGTGAGAGATTGAAAGAGTTCCTGTATGAATAAGTATGTGTTTCTATAAGTGATTGTTTAAAAGAGTAAGTATGTGTAAGTTTCTGTAGAAGTAAGTGTGGTGGTGTCTGTATAAATGTATATGCAAGTAAATGGATGTTAGATTCTTTATTAGCATGAGTGACTGTGTTTGTGAGTAACTCTATGGATGAGTGGCGTTGTGTAACAGGATGTATAGGTGTATGAGTACATATGATGAGTGAGTACATGTATGAGTGACTGTATAGGACTGTTGGTGAATGAGTGGATGTGTATGTGGATCTTAGAATTACTGAATAGGTTGTTGTAACTGGTATTGGTATGTTCATTGTTTTGAAAATTTTAGTTTTTATTTTTGAATGTGTGTATCAAAGGTTATATTAGGGGGAAAGGAGGTCTGCCACTCTATCACAAGGATGATGTCATCAGTGATGTCATTTGAGATGCCATCAGTGATGTCATGAGTGATGTCACTGACCATGTCATGAATGATGTAATATGTGATGTCATCAGCAGTGCATTGCGGGCGCACGAGTTATAGTTAGCTGAACTAACTATAACGGGGGAATTTCAATGGTTTTGTACGAGTGAAAAGTCCAGCTAACTATAATGCCCCTGAAACCTATGGTTTTTTCAGAGAATTTCTAAGGTTTTTTAAATGCTAATACCTAACTATAACGTGCCTGAAACCTATGGTTTTTTCAGTGAATTTCAAAGGTTTTTTAAATGCTAATTTCTAACTATGCCTACACAGATAGGACATGTGAAGAAAGAAGAAAAAACGCACAGAAAGAAAAAAAGAATGTGGAAAGAAGCAACAGAAGTCCTCAAAGACGAAGAAAAGTGCAGGAAGAAGGATAACGTGCAGAAAGAACAAACAGAAGAGCAAAAAAGAAGCCTTGTTGCAAAATCATCCTGTACCCTCAACTTTTTCAGACGGATACTGGTGGTAACTGAGTCTGACTAACCAGTCCTAGAGCCAGCGCTATGTTAAAAGACACTCAGAATACAGTGAAAACACCTACATACACTAGGGAACACTAAGCGTTGGGGTCCCCCTGTGATTAGCATGACCTCCTCTGTAAGCCCCTAGTATATAATATGGCAGGGGATTAAAACTACCTCTCAAAACGCGCCACAGGGCGTGTTTGTACACGTCACCTCATGCCCCGTCCCCTGCCTTCCCCACTGTGTAAACACGCCCTGTGGCCATTTGAAGTTGGGAGATTAAGTCCTCTTGAATCCTGAGGGTCCCTAGGGTCCAACTAGACCACTAGGTACCTCCAGTAAGCGCCACAGAGCTGCGTTGCAGAGAAATGTAAAAAGGGGCACGGCCTAGACCACCTCTCAGCAATGCAGCACAGTGGCGCTTACTGGAAGCACCTGGTGGGCTAGTTGGCCCCCAGGGTCCCACATGATTGAAGGGGAATTATTTCCCCAACTTAAAACGGGCCACAGGGCGTATTTGCACACGTTAACTCAGGCCCCGTCCCCTCCCTTCACTAATGTGTAAACACACCCTGTGGCCATTTTTAGTTGGGAGATTAAGTTCATTTGAATCCTGAGGGTCCCTAGGGTCCAACTAGCCCACTAGGTACCTCCAGTAAGCGCCACAGAGCTGCGTTGCAGAGAGGTGTAAAAAGTGACACGGCCTGGACCACCTCTCTGCAAAGCAGCTCAGTGGCGCTTACTGGAAGCACCTGGTGGGCTAGTTAGGCCCCAGGGGCCCTCAGGATTGAAGGGGAATTATTTCCCCAACTTAAAACGCACCAGAGGGTGTGTTTGCACACGTCACCTCAGGCCCCGTCCCCTCCCTTCCCCACTGTGTAAACACGCCCTGTGGCCATTTTTTAAGTTGGGAGATTAAGTCCCCTTGAATCCTGAGGGTCCCTAGTGGGCAAAATAGCCCACTAGGTACGTCCAGTAAGCGCCATTGCATAGAGGTGTAAAAAGGGGCACGGCCTGCACCACCTCTCTGCAACGCAGAGCAGTGGTGCTTACTGGAAGCACCTGGTGGGCTAGTTGGCCCCCAGGGTCCCTCAGGATTGAAATGGAATTATTTCCCCAACTTAAAACGTGCCACAGGGTGTGTTTGCACACGTCACCTCAGGCCCCGTCCCCTCCCTTCACCACTGTGTAAACGCGCCCTGTGGCCGTTTTAAGTTGAGAGATTAAGTCCCCTTGAATCCTAAGGGTCCCTAGGGTCAAATTAGCCCACCAGGTACCTCCAGTAAGCGCCACAGAGCTGCGTTGCATAGAGGTGTAAAAAGGGGCGTGGCCTCAGAACACCTGTCTGCAACGCAGTTCCCTGGCGCATACTGGAGATACCTGTTGGGCTAGTTGGCCCTCAGGGACCCTCAGTATTGATGGGAAATTAATTCCCCAACTTACAACTGGCCAGGGGGCGCGTTTGCAGAGTGCTGCAAGGAGGGGGCGTGGCCTCCAGCACGATGCCGTTCTTTTATTTATTTTATTTTTTTAAGAAGGAGGGCTGTGTGGCCCCCCTTCTTTTTCTAATTTATTGGCCCTGGGGACCCCATCCCCCAGGGCCTGCACCCTAATTTGTTATGTTGAAAAAAATTAATTTGGCCCTCCCAAGGCCTTAATCGGCCCCGGGGACCCCAACCCCCGGGTTATGGCCTTTTTAAAAAAAAAAATCTTTAGGAGGGGGGCTGCGTTGCCTCCCTCCTCAGGCCACTTATGGCCCCGGGGACCCCATCCCCCGGGGCCGGCCTTTGTTTTTTATTATTTAAAAAAAATATATATTTATAGAAACACTTGGACATGCTGGACAAACCGTATGTACCTATCACCATGACGATTTGCGTGATATTCATTAAAATGCGACTATGCATACAATGAATCCACGTGGAATGTATTTACACTGCTAGTGAAGCTCTGACGTGTCTGACGCCCTACCGTGCCTAATCCCGGCGTCCCCGCCGGTGGATACTCTCCAAGTAGACACCCTTGTCGTTTATTTATACAAACATGGGTAGCTAATGACGGGCACATTTAATACACACGCACACCAAGCCATTCAAAGGGGATTCGACAAAAATTCGACAAAACTATGCAAGAAACCCCCCTCACGGTTAGTAAAACACACATCCACTGCCGGATATGTAATACATTTTATTTTACTCTCCGGAAAGGAGACGAACCTCACGTGAGAGTCACAGCGTGTTCCTGGCTGAGCCCAATGCTGTGTTACACCCACCAGTTCCCGCCGAGTGCCACACACCTCTGTGTTGTATTCCACCAGCTAGTGCGTATGCTATGACACTCTCTAGCCCATGTGCACTGTAACACCACACCGTGAATATGTCATGCCACACTTGCCTTCGCACGGGTTATATTGCCCCATCTAACGTGCCTTCCTCGATGCCTATGTTATAACACACAGCGCTATGCCATACATATTACAATCTGGGATCCATATCTTTGTCGCAGTGCATATGCAACGTTACACTCCCCAGCACATATTTTATATTAAAACTTTAGAGACTAGTTAGGTTACACAACACTGCCCTGTGCATATTACACTCCAAGGCGCATATCGCATAGCACGTGCTAGTGCCTGTGCTATCTCGCGCTCTCCAATGAATCTGTCATTGCGCACAATGAATTGCATATTATATTTTACGCCCCGGTTCATCTTATATCACACTTTTTGGTGCATAGTTTGTACCATATACTATATCTAGTTTTCATTTTCAATCGTGCTCTCAGGACTATGTTCTATATAACACTGCGTCCACCTACCCTTTTCACGGGCATTACATTTTGCGATGGGGGGTGGAGGGTCAGGGGGTGTTTCTGCCAAGTGAGCCCGGAGTCACAGTCACAAACGTCCTCTTCTTCCTGAATAAAAGTGAGATTATGCTGCATACTTCTTCATATTTTAAGTAATTCGCACAGACACACATTTTAAAAACAATAAAGTTCCTAATACCCACCTTCTCTGAACAGTTAGCTTGCTGTCCCATCCACCTCCTCCCTATCCTCTGTTGTCTGAATCCATGGACTAGTCTCCTCCCTCCTGCCATGCATGGTCTGATGTGCTGCCACTGCCCTCCATTTAGCATGATGTACCAGTCCACTCCTCCTGCCCTCCATTGCCCACTTCTATGGCCCATCATTGACCTCCTGCTTAGCCTCTGTGCTTAGCTTGCTGTCCCTATTCTCCTTCCCCCTGCTCTCCGATGTCTTTGTGCATGCCCTTGCTCCATCCTTTTTGCCCACCATGTTCCATGGACCTGCCACTCCTATCTACTCTGAGTGTTCTGTTGAGCTGCCACTCTCCTCCCACCTGCCTAGCATTGTCAGATGACTGTAACCTGTCCCTGCCACCTCCATCCTGCCTGTCCACATGCCATGCCCCTATCCCCTTCATCCTGTCCTCCATGGTCCATTTTATTGCCACACCCTTCTGCCCTCCCTGGTCTGTTGTGGTGCAACTGCTCCTCCTGCCTGCCCCACACGGTCTGTTGTGAGGCCCCTTCCCCTCAACTCTCTTGTCTGTGCCCAGGTCCTGACCATCCCTTCTATCCTCCATGGTCCTTTGTGCATGCCCCTGCACCCTCCTTCTTGCCCATCATAGCCATTGTGCTGCCACTAACCCTCCCGCTTGCCATGCATGGTCTTCTGTGCTGCCATGGCCCCTTCCACCTTCCCTGTGTGGTCAGCTAGCTGCCCCTGACCCCCTCCCACCTTCCCTCCATGGTCTGTCTGTATGCCATCATAGTCTCACTGTTGCTCTCCATGGTGTGTCGTGTTTCTAGTGCCCATCCTGCCTGACCTCCATGGCCATCTTCCTGCTCCTGCCCTGCCCCCTTGCCCCCAGCCCTCTGTTTCCATGTGCAGACCCCTATTCCCTCCCTCCTGGCTTGTCTGTTCCATTGTAATGCCCCTGATCCGTCCCTCCTGCCCTTTACGGTCTGTTATGCTGCAGCTTTCTCTCCTGTCTGTCCATTATGGTCAGCTAGCTACCATTGCCTCTTTCCCCTCTGTTCTCTGTTGTCCATGTGCATGGTCCTGTCCCCTCCCTATTGCTTTCTATGGATTGTTGTGCTGCACTTTCGTCCCGCATGCCCTGTGTGGTGTATTGTGCTGCTGCAAACTCTGATGTCTGCCCTGTAGGGTCAGTTTGGTGCACCTCTCCAAGTCCCTCCTGTCCTCTTTTATCCGAGTCCATGTCCCTCCCCCAATTCCTCCTACCTACCATGATCCAATGTACCATACTTGCGAACATTTTGAACTTGGTAAGAGGGAGATTTTGAAAAAAAAACTGGGGTATTGATTTTCCCCTTTGAGTTACATTGAAAAAGAGGAGATTGTAGACAGGAGACAGATCAAATAAAGCCCATTTGAGCTTAAAAACATTGGACGTTTCCTGGCCGAAACGGGTCTGTTGGCATGTATGGTTGTACTACCACTGCCTCTTCCTTCTGCCCACAATGGTCTATTATATTGCCACAGCCTCTCTTGCCAGTCCTGTATTGTTGGTTTGTTGCCCCTGCCCCCCTTTCCACTGCCCTCCATAGTGTGTTGTGCTGCCACTGCCCTTACTGCCTGCCCAGTGTGGTCAAATTGTTGCCTCTGCACTCTCCTACCTGCCTTCAATTTTCAGAGTCCGTGCCCCTGGCCTCTGCCTCTCAACAGTATCCCAATGAACAACTAGATTGCTAACATTCTATATTTATAACAAAAGTGTGGAAACCCTGACGTCATCTTGATGTAATCAAAACTGTAATACCTAGAGCATTTTCTTTAGAAATTACATATATGAGAGGGTCTTATTTGCATCAAAATTATGGTTAGTGCTCTAAAAAACTAAAATGAGGACATATTTTCTGAGTTTTCAAATAGCGACAAAGAACTTTTAACTTATTTGTAATCTTTATGTTTTTTTATCCAGTTGACCACTTGATTAAATGTTGCACCTAGGGGAGAGGATGTGGTGTTACTTCCAGAGCTGCAGACTTTGCAACTGGGGAACCAGGTTGGAGTTTCTGCTTCAGCTCAACAGTCTGTGATTCTGGTCAAATTACTTAATCTCCCCATGTCTACAACCAAAATGAATTTGATCTTGTGTGATGTAACCAATGCTAATGTAAAGCACTCCAATACCTGACAAGTCTGCACTATATAAAACTGCAAATACACAAAAAATAAGTGTTTTGCACACTTCTGTCATTGGGCTACATGTGGGCTACATCTGGGTGATATTTGTGCTGCATTTGGGCTCTTTTGTCTCTGGTGGCCATCTTGGGAGATTTATTTGTTCTGAAGTTTCCTAATTTCCTCATTTACTGCAGTCTCCTCAATAGGAAATGCTTTCAGTTTTTTACTTTGATTCCATCAAGAAGGTATTCAGATATGTCACACATTTGCCATAGATTCTGCACGATAGCCCTCTAGTTGCTCATTAGATCACTGTAGTAAAGCTACTGCTCACCACGGAAGTCTGTTGCTGGTATTAAAAGTGCATGTTTCAATCTGCATATCAGAATTTTTTTATGAAATAGAAGAGGATTTGAGAAGTCACTCAAAATGTGCTCTAATTTTTCTTTCTTCAGCACTAATCATAATTTCTATGGCAAATTGAACCCCCTCATTGTGTTCCTTTTTAAATTAAATGTTTTAAGTGTTACCAGTTTATTCCAATCAAGATGGCTTCAGGTGTGCCATACTTTTGTCATAAGTAAGACAGTAAGCGCTCTAGTTGTTCTTAAGAACACTGGGACATTCTGTCATTGGGCTATACTTGGGTACATCTGGGTGATATTTGGGCTACATTTGGGCTCTTTTGTCTCTGGTGGCCATCTTGGGAGATTTATTTGTTATGAAGTTTCCTAATTTCCTCATTTACTGCCGTCTCCTCAGTAGGAAATACTTTCAGTTTTTTACTTTGGTTCCATCAAGAAGGCATTCAGATGTGTCACACATTTGCCATAGATTCTGAATGTTAGCACTCTAGTTGCTCATTAGATCACTGTAGTAAAGCCACTGCTCACCAGGAAAGTCTGCTGCTGGTATTCAAAGAGCATGTTTCAGTCTGCATGTCAGAATTTTTTAATGAAATAGAAGAGGATTTGAGAAGTCACTCAAAATGTGCCCTAATTTTTCTTTCTGCAGCACTAATCATAATTTCTATGGCAAAATGAACCCCATCATTTTGTTCCTTTGTAAATTAAATGTTTTAAGTGTTACCAGTTTATTCCAATCAAGATGGCTTCAGGTGTGCCATACTTTTGTCATAAGTAAGACTGTTAGCGCTCTAGTTGTTCGTTAGAACACTCTGGGAAATTCTGTCATTGGGCTATACTTGGGCTACATCTGGGTGATATTTGGGCTACATTTGGGCTCTTTTGTCTCTGGTGGCCATTTTGGGAGACTTATTTGTTATGATGTTTCCTAATTTCCTCATTTACTAAAGTCTCCTCAGTAGGAAATACTTTCAGTTTTTTACTTTGATTCCATGAGGCATTCAGATGTGTCACACATTTGCCATAAATTCAGAATGTTAGCACTCTAGTTGCTTATTAGATCACTGTAGTAAAGCTACTGCTCACCAGTGAAGTCAGCTGCTGGTATTGAAAGTGCATGTTTCAGTCTGCATGTCAGAATTTTTTAATGAAATAGAAGAGGATTTGAGAAGTCACTCAAAATGTGCCCTAATTTTTCTTTCCGCAGCACTAATCATACTTTCTTTGGCAAAATGATCCCCCTAATTTTGTTCCTTTTTAAATTAAATGTTTTAAGAGTTACCACTTTATTCCAATCAAGATGTCTTCAGGTGTGCTACACGTTTGTCATAAGTAGGACTGTTAGCACTCTAGTTGTTCTTTAGAACACTCTGGGAAGCTGCAGTAGAACACAAAGGAATCAACTGACAGTCTCTGCCCTTGTTGGATGTACATGTTTTACTGAGAATGTCAGACTTCATTCTCACATGACTGAGAAAGATAATGTGAATTTGCAGAAAATATGCTCTCAGTTTAGCTGATAGATCACCTTCCAATCCTCTGTGGGAAAAGCATGAGAAAATAGTTTTCTCTCAAACATGATTCATGATATCACAGCAGGAGGCTTTTTCACATGGTAAAATCACCTTGGAACACACCACAATTCCTAAAATGAGTATGGTACCATCAACAAATGATTTATAATGTAACTGAAGTCTTAAAACCTTCTATTAATTGCAATGCTTTTTAATGAGGTGCTATCATGTATATTGGTCCCAAGATGGCTGCCAATACTTCTTGGATGAAGTACTGACAGCCAATCAGATCTCACGATGATATGTGTGGTTAGGCTCCGCCCAGATATATCTATCTTTTTAACTCTCATTTTCTCAGGAACTACTGAACGGATTTACACCATTTAAGCAAAAGGCATGAGTCTGAACTGAGGACTACCTCATTGCCAAATTTGGTGTAATTCCGTTCAGCAGCTCGGGCTGTAGCTGTGTCAAAAGGTCCTATGGGAAAAAGCATGGGGAAAACGTGTTTTGGACCCCCCTTTTTTCTCGGCCCCTGCTTGATGAATCACTGTGAAATTTACAGGATAGGAGCGGACCGGAGCTGGCCAAAAGTTTGGAAAATTTCACGAAGTTTCGTCAATCGGCGCCAACGTTATTCCAAATAGAATGTTGCGGATTTCCTATGGAAAATAGGTCCTAACTATAACTACCTACTGGCGACTGTCAGTAGGTAATATATATTTATATATATATATTTATATATATATATATATATATATATATATATACATATATATATATATCCAAACTGCACGTCTCCCCTTCTGGACAACTTGGGACCCATGAAGAGTGGCACACGCACCGGCAGGGAAAAATCCGGTTCGTAATATACTGTAAAACACTCCAAATATGTGCGCTCTCAGAAACCACAAACTCCGTGCAACTTAGAGCAATCTCCGTTTATTCACAACGCGTTTCGCTCGCCAACGAGCTTGATCACGTGAATGTTGGCTGACAAATGGCAACAGAACTTAATGACAAAAATGAAAATATAGAAAGATGGACTGGCAAACTTGGTTACGGCAGACATCTTGTAACAGGGCACAAACAACGTGTGTGAATTGTAAATGCCCCCGATGTAATCTGTTTCAAGGCCAATGTAAATAACGCCGATGTAATGTAAAATACACTGTTCAAGGCCAATGTAAATAACGCCGATGTAATGTAAAATACACTGTTCAAACAATTGTTTCAGCATTTTACCAAAGAAGCAAAATGAAGCATGAATATACCCCACTGAGCATGCATCTGTTTGTAAAACGAAATTTTATCGTGGTCACCCAAGTGGGTGACCGGACAAGTGTCCTAAAATATCATCGTGGAACAGATAAATACATTTGGTCTGTGATGTAATTCCACACGTTGAGAATTGAAACAGAAAAATGCAATTGCACCAAAATAATCATCTAATGTGATAAATCAACTCCATTGCCGCATACATAAATCTGCCAAACGGAAAGAGAGAAAAGGAAGGCAAGTGCCTCAAATCTTGAATAAGAACATCAAAAGCATCGGTGCACCTAGTACAAAAGTTTGTATAGTAAGAGGAAAATCATAACATATAGAGGTAAATACCAAAATGTCAAAAAGATTATCATCCTACATCCTATTACTTATGTATCAATGTCATAAAAAGTTCAGCCATCAAAAAGAAGGGGAAGGGAGTGAGTGACATATGTGTTCCTGTTTTGTGCAAAGAAAGGATGAACAGCCCGTGCTAATGAAAACTGATGAATGGGCCATTTCCTTGGCTCCTGTGCAAATGTAAAACAAAACATCCAAGAAAAACAGATTAAAAAAGGTGAGGACACTCAATCCTGGAGAAAAAATGTTACTTGCATTATACATCCAGAAATCGTGACTCCCTCATTGAGGAAGGGGGAAAATCCCCCGCTATCTGCTGCCTCAACAATTACATCTATATAAATGTTAAACACAACACAGCTCCTAAGCGCAGCATCACAGAATCTTGTGAACACAATCATATAAGGAAAATAAACAACAATGTGAGAGAAACGAGAAATTAGAAACAGTAAGTAGCAGAAAATTGGCTCTGAAAAAGTATCATGTCTTGGTGTTATCTGTATGGTGTTAGGATCATTCTTTGAGATGTATTGACAACTCTTCATCTTGGTTCAATCCTGTTGGGTTTTTTGTTTGGAAGTCTATGATGTATTTAGACTCCTTCTGTCTTAGCATGAGTAACCTGTTCCCCCCCCCTAGGATGTTTTACAATCTGTTCTAGGATGAAGAAACTCATGTCATTGGTGTTTGAAGAGTGTCTCTCTCTAAAGTGACGCGCTACAGGATATTTGGGGTCCAAATTTTTGATGGCCCTGCCATGTTCCAGGATGCGCTTCTTTGCCATGCATGTGGTGCTGCCGATGTACCAGAGGTTGCACGTGCACTCAATGGCATACACCACAAACGTGGAACTGCATGTGAGGAATTGGGTAAGTTCCTTACTGACTCCATTATACCTGACATGTTTACGGAGTTTGCTGTTGTTGCACGCCTTGCAATGGCCACAGGGGAAAAATCCCCTTAGACCATGCAAGTCCTTTTGTGGATAGATCGTAACATCACTGCATACCAGCATGTCTCTGATGTTTCTCCCTCTTCTGAAAGTTATGTTGGGTCTGTCTGGAATCATTCCCCCAATGACGTTGTCACTCTTGAGGGTACCCCAATGTTTGGAAAGAATGTGCCTGATCCCATTGGCATCCGAGCTGAAGGTTGTAATCATTCTGGTGTTGACCTCTTCCTCTATCTCATTGGAAGGTTTGTCAGCAATGGTAGAAGATGTAACTACCTGCTCAGCTCGGTTGAATGCCCTCTTGAGTACCCATCTGGGATATCCTCTCTCACTGAAACGAGTAATGATCTTATTGCTCTCAAGTTGGTACCCCTCCTCGGTGTTACAGTTTCTTTTGGCCCTCAGCAGCTCACCATACGGAATGCTCCATTTCAGAGTATCCGGGTGGCTGCTGAGTGCGTGCAAAATGCTGTTGCCTGCCGTGGATTTTCTAAACAGAGAGGTATGTATCTTATTCTCTTTTACCTCAAGTTTGACATCAAGGTATTCAGCATAGACATTGCTGATGTTCCCACTGAGCGTGATATTGAACTCGTTGTCATTGAGTTTGTCAATGAACTCCTGTGCCTCCCGCTCTGTCCCCCTCCAGATGATGAACAAATCGTCGATGTAGCGTAGCCACAAGGACACATGCCCAAAACCTGAAGAGAGTCCCGGATGGGATCGTGCAGTCTCCTCCCAGCTCCCCATGAATAAATTGGCGAAGCTGGGAGCAAAGCACGAACCCATCGCGGTGCCAGTGATTTGTCGGAACAAAGAACCATCGAACATGAATATATTGTTCAACAGACAAAATTCTGTCATATCCATGAGCATCTGGGTGTGCTCACGAAACCTGATGGGTCTGTCCCTCAAGTAGTGTTTGCACGCATCCAAACCTTGTTGGTGGTTTATAATCGTATAGAGACTGTGTACATCGAGTGTAATCATGAGAAGCTCATCATCCCATGTGAGATTATCAATTTTCTTGAGGAAGTCCTTGGTGTCACGAATGTAACTAGGTAGAGTAATGACATACTCCCTCAAAAAGTGATCTATGTACTTGGAGATGCACTCCGCCACACTGCCTCTTGAGGAGACAATGGGACGCCCAGGGGGATTCTTGGTGTCCTTATGTATCTTTGGAAGAAGATATAGGACAGGGAGGACAGGATAATCTCTCTTGAGATATCCATATTCCTCCCAAGTCAAGATACCTTTATTCTTCCAACTCTCCAGTAAGTCCCAAATGGCAATGATACTGTTATTGTACCTGTCAGTGCTGACTGGCTCGTAAAAGTTACCATCTCCTAACTGTCTGCATGCTTCATTGATATATTGTTCTCGATCTAGGATGACAATATTGCCCCCTTTGTCCGCAGGACGGATAATGATTTTTTTATCTTCCATAAGAGATTTGAGGGCCTGTCTCTGCTTGAATGAAAGGTTAGAATCTCTGTTGGTATTGCTTCTTTGATTCTTGCGTCTAAATGTATTGAGCGCTTTACTGACACATTCATGGAATGTGTCAATATTATCGTGTGCTGGCATGGGTATGAAATTGGACTTGGGTTTGAAGTGGGTAACTGTTGAAGCGTCAGTGGTGATGTCTGGTTCAGCCAACAGTTGAGTGGAGGTGAAATCCTGCTCGTTGTTATCATTCTCTAGTTCTAAAGAGATCATAGTACTAAGTGCCTCAATAACGTCAATGATGAGGTCCTTGTTGCTACCACCTGGGATCACCCGAGATAGAGTATTATCAGTGTTCCCTTTTAGTTTGTGCCATTTCCTGAGCTTGAGTTTGCGCACATATTTGAATAAATCTATTCTAGTGTTGGTATAGTTAGAGGGAAAAGAAGGACAGAAAGAGAGTCCTAGGCATAGAGTTCTTTTCTCTATGTCACTCATGAATCTAGAAGACAGATTGATAATAGTCATATTGACCATTGTGTCATCCATCAGTAGTTTCTTTTGGCGCGTGTCTTGGCATTTCCCCTTCTTTTTGATGGCTGAACTTTTTATGACATTGATACATAAGTAATAGGATGTAGGATGATAATCTTTTTGACATTTTGGTATTTACCTCTAAATGTTATGATTTTCCTCTTACTATACAAACTTTTGTACTAGGTGCACCGATGCTTTTGATGTTCTTATTCAAGATTTGAGGCACTTGCCTTCCTTTTCTCTCTTTCCGTTTGGCAGATTTATGTATGCGGCAATGGAGTTGATTTATCACATTAGATGATTATTTTGGTGCAATTGCATTTTTCTGTTTCAATTCTCAACGTGTGGAATTACATCACAGACCAAATGTATTTATCTGTTCCACGATGATAATTTAGGACACTTGTCCGGTCAACCACTTGGGTGACCACGATACAATTTGGTTTTACAAACAGATGCATGCTCAGTGGGGTATATTCATGCTTCATTTTGTCTCTTTGGTAAAATGCTGAAACAATTGTTTGAACAGTGTATTTTACATTTACATTTACATTGGCCTTGAACAGTGTATTTTATATTACATCGGCGTTATTTACATTGGCCTTGAAACAGATTACATCGGGGGCATTTACATTTCACACACGTTGTTTGTGCCCTGTTACAAGATGTCTGCGGTAACCAAGTATGCCAGTCCATCTTTCTATATTTTCATTTTTGTCATTAAGTTCTGTTGCCATGTGTCAGCCAACATTCACGTGATCAAGCTCGTTGGCGAGCGAAACGCGTTGTGAATAAACGGCGATTGCTCTAAGTTGCACGGAGTTTGTGGTTTCTGAGAGCGCACATATATATATATATATATATATATATATATATATATATATATATATATATATATATATATATATTAATTTTTTTGGGTTGTAAAAAATAACTCAATATTAACTGTTTTTCCCTTGGAAAACTTCTTCATTCAGCTCCATCCTTCTCCTGACTACTATTGCTCCTTCACCTCAAAATGCTTACAATATTGGTTGTTGGCCACAACTACATCTAATTGGGCTAAAGAGGCTGCAAAAAAGAGAGGTATTGCTAGGGAGTTGGATTTGCCAAATGTGCACATCCACTGGGGCTAGTACTTACGCCAGAGTTTCCGCTCGACACGAACTTGGAGTGCTGAGTTCGGGCCAATCCCTGGGTGACTGTGTCAGAGGTGCTTCAACTAATTACAGTGAGGCATTTCCTTTTAAAAAGTGAGCTGAAAACCATTTCAGATTCTGGCGGCATCTGAGGAAGTTTGGAGAAACGAAACGCGTCATGCCGATGGTTTAATAAAAGGCAGCTTACCTGGTAACCCGTGTGTGCTCCGCTTTCTTTACCAAGGGGAAGTGTGGTTTTGATGTTTTGGGTGCGGCCACTTGCACCGTAAGGAGTACCAGCCCCTCAGTGTTTCAGCGGCAAGTGTGGCAACTTTTGGACAATCCAAAAACTTTTTGGAAACGCTGAAACCACCGCATACCTGAAACCGTGCCTGGTTGTGGCGACTGCACTGGAAGGTCACTGCTCACTGTAGCGGTGTGTAAAGGCAGATTTCGGACTTACAGCGGTGGGGTAAGGGACCAGGAGAGCTGTTTACTGGCCACGAAATAAGATCCAGGCACGTACTTGGGGATAGAGCGGACACCGCCCACTGGGGCTAGTACTTACGCCAGAGTTTCCGCTCGACACGAACTTGGAGTGCTGAGTTCGGGCCAATCCCTGGGTGACTGTGTCAGAGGTGCTTCAACTAATTACAGTGAGGCATTTCCTTTTAAAAAGTGAGCTGAAAACCATTTCAGATTCTGGCGGCATCTGAGGAAGTTTGTAGAAACGAAACGCGTCATGCCGATGGTTTAATAAAAGGCAGCTTACCTGGTAACCCGTGTGTGCTCCGCTTTCTTTACCAAGGGGAAGTGTGGTTTTGATGTTTTGGGTGCGGCCACTTGCACCGTAAGGAGTACCAGCCCCTCAGTGTTTCAGCGGCAAGTGTGGCAACTTTTGGACAATCCAAAAACTTTTTGGAAACGCTGAAACCACCGCATACCTGAAACCGTGCCTGGTTGTGATCGGATGGAGCGCAACTGCACTGGAAGGTCACTGCTCACTGTAGCGGTGTGTAAAGGCAGATTTCGGACTTACAGCGGTGGGGTAAGGGACCAGGAGAGCTGTTTACTGGCCACGAAATAAGATCCAGGCACGTACTTGGGGATAGAGCGGACACCGCCCACTGGGGCTAGTACTTACGCCAGAGTTTCTGCTCGACACGAACTTGGAGTGCTGAGTTCGGGCCAATCCCTGGGTGACTGTGTCAGAGGTGCTTCAACTAATTACAGTGAGGCATTTCCTTTTAAAAAGTGAGCTGAAAACCATTTCAGATTCTGGCGGCATCTGAGGAAGTTTGGAGAAACGAAACGCGTCATGCCGATGGTTTAATAAAAGGCAGCTTACCTGGTAACCCGTGTGTGCTCCGCTTTCTTTACCAAGGGGAAGTGTGGTTTTGATGTTTTGGGTGCGGCCACTTGCACCGTAAGGAGTACCAGCCCCTCAGTGTTTCAGCGGCAAGTGTGGCAACTTTTGGACAATCCAAAAACTTTTTGGAAACGCTGAAACCACCGCATACCTGAAACCGTGCCTGGTTGTGATCGGATGGAGCGCGACTGCACTGGAAGGTCACTGCTCACTGTAGCGGTGTGTAAAGGCAGATTTCGGACTTACAGCGGTGGGGTAAGGGACCAGGAGAGCTGTTTACTGGCCACGAAATAAGATCCAGGCACGTACTTGGGGATAGAGCGGACACCGCCCACTGGGGCTAGTACTTACGCCAGAGTTTCCGCTCGACACGAACTTGGAGTGCTGAGTTCGGGCCAATCCCTGGGTGACTGTGTCAGAGGTGCTTCAACTAATTACAGTGAGGCATTTCCTTTTAAAAAGTGAGCTGAAAACCATTTCAGATTCTGGCGGCATCTGAGGAAGTTTGGAGAAACGAAACGCGTCATGCCGATGGTTTAATAAAAGGCAGCTTACCTGGTAACCCGTGTGTGCTCCGCTTTCTTTACCAAGGGGAAGTGTGGTTTTGATGTTTTGGGTGCGGCCACTTGCACCGTAAGGAGTACCAGCCCCTCAGTGTTTCAGCGGCAAGTGTGGCAACTTTTGGACAATCCAAAAACTTTTTGGAAACGCTGAAACCACCGCATACCTGAAACCGTGCCTGGTTGTGATCGGATGGAGCGCGACTGCACTGGAAGGTCACTGCTCACTGTAGCGGTGTGTAAAGGCAGATTTCGGACTTACAGCGGTGGGGTAAGGGACCAGGAGAGCTGTTTACTGGCCACGAAATAAGATCCAGGCACGTACTTGGAGATAGAGCGGACACCGCCCACTGGGGCTAGTACTTACGCCAGAGTTTCCGCTCGACACGAACTTGGAGTGCTGAGTTCGGGCCAATCCCTGGGTGACTGTGTCAGAGGTGCTTCAACTAATTACAGTGAGGCATTTCCTTTTAAAAAGTGAGCTGAAAACCATTTCAGATTCTGGCGGCATCTGAGGAAGTTTGGAGAAACGAAACGCGTCATGCCGATGGTTTAATAAAAGGCAGCTTACCTGGTAACCCGTGTGTGCTCCGCTTTCTTTACCAAGGGGAAGTGTGGTTTTGATATATATATATATATATATATATATATATATATATATATATATATATATATATATATATATATTTAATTTTTTTGGGTTGTAAAAAATAACTCAATATTAACTGTTTTTCCCTTGGAAAACTTCTTCATTCAGCTCCATCCTTCTCCTGACTACTATTGCTCCTTCACCTCAAAATGCTTACAATATTGGTTGTTGGCCACAACTACATCTAATTGGGCTAAAGAGGCTGCAAAAAAGAGAGGTATTGCTAGGGAGTTGGATTTGCCAAATGTGCAGATTGTGTGGTTTTTCCCAGAGAGGGTTAAAGTTTCATCAGTTGCTGGCTTTGGTTAATTCCATTGTGGATTCCCAAGCTCCTTACCCCATGATTGTGCACTGTGGTGGCAAAGGCCTAGACACATTGATTGGGGTAGTGCTGGGAATCCTAATGAAATAAACTGTCCCAGGCCTGAGCGTATCCTTAGGATTGAACCGATGCTCTTAGCGGTCCACCTCTCGACAGCCCCAAGTCTGGATATAAAATACACGCAGACTAAAGGATGGTCAAGGAAGGAAGGGAAGGATGGGGGCAGTGGGGAGGGAGACCTGTGAATACAAAAAAACAGACTACCATCTATACCTTTACGAGATCTCCCTACTCCCACTATGCTCAAATGTACCCCTACTTCCACTGACCTGTAAAGGAAGAAAAGGTTGCTGGCTGACAGGGGTGCTGAGAATGTAATCACAATTCCTTACAACGTATACTGGAAGACACAAAAACATATATGAGCCAACACTCCAGCAAACCTGTCTAACCTTTCTGCATTTGTACGTGATAAGTTCCCTCCCTACAAGCAACAGCTACCCGTGATATAGTAGAAGGAGGGCTTCTAGCTCAGAAGGATCACCTGCCTTAGTTCACCCCAATGGAGGTAAAAGTAGAATACTGTGAGTCACGTAAGACACTAACATGAGATGCAAGAAAACTCAGAAGCACCATCAGCAAACTGTGACCTACATAATTACGCAATCTAACTAACTGGATCCAGGAAAGACTTCAGGTATCAATATAAGAACCAAGTTGAGAGTTCAAAGTCACTCTCTCAATAACTCCAGCCCAATACTAAGAAGGCCAATGGATTCTTCCCTGCATGAGCTCACTGTCCCGAACTCGCCAACAGGGAAGACAAAATGAGAACCCCCACAAGAGGAGGAGCTTACAAGCATATAGTTGAGCAAAGGTCACTATAATCAAGAGCACCTCTATTTCCCTCGCAAGAGCTCTGTGGACAACTGGTACTGTGACGAGAGTTCACCGACATAGGGAAAGAGGGTGCCGAACACCAACACGAGTTGTGCTCTGAATAAGCACGGATAAGCCTTCCTGGTACTCCAAAAGGATAACAAAACAAAACGGTGCCTATTGGACCCTTACCCGACCAGGTATACTGCAGAAAATGGCCAGCATCCGAGCCGTACTTCCAGGAATAATCGGCAGCGTCTTCTGCCACTGCCTCGCCTTATCCCGGGTCTCCCGGTGTCACATGTG
This sequence comes from Triturus cristatus, assembly GCF_964204655.1. NCBI lineage: Eukaryota > Metazoa > Chordata > Amphibia > Caudata > Salamandridae > Triturus > Triturus cristatus. The sequence goes on along the minus strand of NC_140585.1, from coordinate 988,351,522 downwards.
GCGGTGCTTCTGACGTCAGACGTCCAACGAGGCTGCCGGGAAATGTAGTTCTCCCGGGAGCCGATCATCGTTACCGTGTCCCCTGACAGTTCATCCCCTTCCTGGAGAGAACAGGCAGGAACAAGGTTTGCCAGGGTGTCGTTTGTGGAAAGCAGAAACCAACCTAGGAGCATGCACCGAAGACTCATGCTCCCAAGAGTTCTCTTCAGCGCCATACCCCTTCCAGGCCACCAGATACCAAAGGTTATTGCGCCGGAACTTAGAGTCTAGTATGCCTGCCGCCTCATATTCCTAGACCTGATCAATCCACACAGGCACTGGCTTCTTGAGTGCTGGGCCGGACGCAGGTTTAAGCAAGGAAACATGGAACACGGGATGGATTCTCATGTGTGAAGGTAAAGCAAGTCTCACCGCCACAGGGTTAATAAGTTTAGCAACTCTGTAGGGACCTATGTATCTAGGGTTAAACACACTATACCTCCTAAAACGAATGTTACGTGTTGATAGACACACCAGATCCCCTTTCTTGTATGTAGGCCCTGGTCTACGATGCTTGTCTGCCTGTCGTTTGTATAGTTCCTTAGCGTGAACTAAATGTTTTTGTGTGCTGTTCAGGATCTTCCGTATCTGCACTATCCTGTCATGTACCTCTGGAAGATGCTCACTCCTACCCAGTGTCAAAAAAGGAATAAAACGCGGGTGATGTCCGTAAGTGCTATAAAAAGGAAAATGTTTGGTGGAGCTATATTGAGCATTGTTAAACGCTATTTCTGCAAGCCACAACCACTCCACCCAGGCTTCTGTGTTGTTGTCTACATAGCAACGTAAATATTGTTTTAATGTTTGATTTAGCCTTTCTGTCTGACCATCTGTTTGTGGGTGGAAACTGGTGGACATGGTGGAGGAGATCTGCAAAGCCAAACACCTCCCTGCCAAATTTGGTGTAAGTCAGTTCAGTGGTTCAGACTGTAGAGGTGGCTAAAGGTTCCTATGGGAATTAACATTGCAAACGCAACCGCATTTCGTGGCCCAAGTTCTCGGTCCCCACTGCACAGATCACCCAAACTTACCCAGTCAATAGTGCCCAAGTGACACATTTTTAGCAAAATTTCATGCTGATTGGTCCAATGAAGCCAAAGTTATAGCCAAGTCAAAAGATGCTTTTCCTATGGGAACTAGTTCCTAACTATAAATATGTATCTATATATATCTATATATATATTCACAGAAAAAACCATAGGTTTCAGGCACGTTATAGTTAGGAATTAGCATTTAAAAAACCTCAGAAATTCACTGAAAAAACCATAGGTTTCAGGGGTGTTATAGTTAGCTGGACTTTTCACTTGTACAAAACCATTGAAATTCCCCCGTTATAGTTAGTTCAGCTAACTATAACTCGCGCGCCCGCAATGCACTGCTGATGACGTCACATATTACATCACTCATGACATGGTCAGTGACATCACTCATGACATCACTGATGACATCTCAAATTACATCACTGATGACATCACTGATGACATCATCCAGTGAATGTGTGTTTTTCTGAAAATTAAATATGTTTTATATATGTATATCTCAAGGTCGATGAAAGAATAAATGGGTATATAAGTGTCTAAATGGATGATTTGTTTTTGAAAAATTGATTGTGTAACTGACTGATTAAGTGTATCATAGTGAATACATGGCTTAGTGAGTAATGTTTAAATATGTAAATATCTGTATCAGTCTCTCACTTTGTGTATAAGTGGCTGCATGGGTTGGTGAGTAGCTACATGGGTGTCTATATAGGTTATTAGTTGGTTTTTTGAGTATCAGTCTGAGTGTCTGCATGGTTCGGTGGGGGGTATTACGTAGTGCATAGGTGCATGAATGAGTGACTCACTGTTTGTATGTGTTGAAGACAGCATGTGTGCAGGACTGTATGGGTGGATGAGTGTGTGTATGGGTGTGTTAGTGAGTGAATGACTGTCTCAATAGTGTCTTTATGAGTAACTACATATGTTTTAAACTAGTATATGTGACTATTGGTGTATATAAGTGAGTATATGTGAGAGTGAGAGATTGAAAGAGTTCCTGTATGAATAAGTATGTGTTTCTATAAGTGATTGTTTAAAAGACTAAGTATGTGTAAGTTTCCGTAGAAGTAAGTGTGGTGGTGTGTGTATAACTGTATATGCAAGTAAATGTATGTTTGATTCTTTATTAGCATGAGTGACTATGTGTGTGAGTAACTCTATGGATGAGTGGCATTGTGTAACAGGATGTATAGGTGTATGAGTACATATGATGAGTGAGTACATGTATGAGTGACTGTATAGGACTGTTGGTGAATGAGTGGATGTGTATGTGGATCTTAGAATTACTGAAGAGGTTGTATTAACTGGTATTGGTATGTCCATTGTTTTGAAAATTTTCGTCTCTATTTTTGAATGTGTGTATCAAAGGTTATATTAGGGTGAGAGGAGGTCTGCCACTCTATCACAAGGATGATGTCATCAGTGATGTCATAAGTGATGTCATGTGAGATGTCATCAGTGATGTCATGAGTGATGTCACTGACCATGTCATGAGTGATGTAATATGTGACGTCATCAGCAGTGCATTGAGGGCGCGTGAGTTATAGTTAGCTGAACTAACTATAACGGGGGAATTTCAATGGTTTTGTACAAGTGAAAAGTCCAGCTAACTATAACACCCCTGAAACCTATGTTTTTTTCAGTGAATTTCAAAGGTTTTTTAAATGCTAATTTCCAACTATGCCTACAGAGATAGGACATGTGAAGAAAGAAGAAAAAATGCATAGAAAGAAAAAAAAGAAGTGCAGAAAGAAGCAACAGAAGTCCTCAAAGACGAAGAAAAGTGCAGGAAGAAGGATAACGTGCAGAAAGAACAAAAAGAAGAGCAGAAAGAAGCCTTGTTGCAAAATCATCCTGTACCCTCAACTTTTTCAGACGGATACTGGTGGTAACTGAGTCTGACTAACCAGTTCTAGAGCACTTGGTGGGCTAGTTAGCCCCCAGGGGCCCTCACTATTGAAGGGTAATTATATCCCCAATTTAAAACGTGCCATAGTGCGTGTTTGCACACGTCACCTCAGGCCCCGTCCCCTCCCTTCACCACTGTGTAAACGCGCCCTGTGGCTGTTCTAAGTTGAGAGATTAAGTACCCTTGAATCCTAAGGGTCCCTAGGGTCAAACTAGACCACTAGGTACCTCCAGTAAGCGCCACAGAGCTGCGTTGCAGAGAGGTGTAAAAAGGGGCTTGGCCTCAGAACACCTGTCTGCAGCGCAGCTCCCTGGCGCATACTGGAGATGCCTGTTGGGCTAGTTGGCCCTCAGGGACCCTCAGTATTGAAGAGGAATTAATTCCCCAACTTACAACTCGCCAGGGGGCGCGTTTGCAGAGTGGAGGGGGCGTGGCCTCCGGCACGATGCCAGTCTTTTATTTATTTTAATTTTTTAAGAAGGGGGGCTGTGTGGTTCCCCTTCTTATTCTAATTTATTGGCCCTGCTGACCCCATCCCCCAGGGCCTGTCTCCTAATTATATTTTTTTGACCCCAATCCCCAGGGCCGGCCACTGTTTTTTATTATTTAAAAAAAATATATATTTATAGACACACCTAGGACATGCTGGATAAACCGTACGTACCTATCACCATGACGATTTGCGTGATATTCATTAAAAGGCGACTATGCATACAATGAATCCACGTGGAATGTATTTACACCACTAGTGAGGCTCTGACATGTCTGATGCCCTACCGTGCCTAATCCCAGTAGACACCCTTGTTGTTTATTTATACAAACATGGGTAGCTATTAACGGGCACATTTAATACACATGCACACCAAGCCATTCAAAGGGGATTCAACAAAAATTCGACCAAAACTATGCAAGAAACCCCCCTCACGGTTAATAAAACACACATCCACTACCGGATGTGTAATACTTTTTATTTTACTCTCTGGAAATGGGACGAACATCACTTGAGAGTCACAGCGCGCTCCTGGCAGAGCCCAATGCTGTGTTACACCCACCATTGTCTGCTGAGTGCCACACACCTCTGTGTTGTATTCCACCAGCTAGTGCATATGCTATGACACTCTCTAGCCCGTGTGCACTGTAACACCACCCCGTGAATATGTCATGCCACACTTGTCTTCGCACGGGTTATATTGCCCATCTAACGTGCCTTCCTCGATGCCTATGTTATAACGCACAGTGCTATGCCATACATATTACAATCTGGGATCCATATCTTTGTCACAGTGCATATGCAACGTTACACTCCCCAGCACATATTGTATATTACAACTTTAGAGACTAGTTAGGTTACACAACACTGCCCTGTGCATATTACACTCCAAGGCGTATATCGCATAGCACACGCTATCTCGCGCTCTCCAATGAATCTGTCATTGCGCACAATGTATTGCATATTATATTTCACGCCCGGTTCATCTTATATCACACTTTTTGGTGCATAGTTTATACCATACACTATATCTAGTTTTCATTTTCAATCGTGCTCTCAGGACTATTAGCTATATAACACTGTGTTCACCTACCCTTTTCACGGGCATTACATTTTGCGATAGGGGGTGGAGGGTCAGGGGGTGTTTCTGCCAAGTGAGCCCGGAGTCACAGTCACAAACGTCCTCTTCTTCCTGAATAAAAGTGAGATTATGCTGCATACTTGTTCATATTTTAAGTAGTTCGCACAGACACACGTTTTAAAAACAATAAAATTCCTAATACCCGCCTTCTCTGAACAGTTAGCTTGCTGCCCCATCCCCCTCCTCCCTATCCTCTGTTGTGTGAATCCATGGACTAGCCTCCTCCCTCCTGCCATGCATGGTCTGATGTGCTGCCACTGCCCTCAATTTAGTATGATGTACCAGTCCACTCCTCCTGCCCTCCATTGCCCAATTCTATGCCCCATCATTGACCTCCTGCTTAAACTCTGTGCATAGCTTGCTGCCCCTATTCTCCTTCCCCCAGCCCTCCGATGTCTTTGTGCATGCCCCTGCTCCATCCTTTTTGCCCACCATGTTCCATGGACCTGCCACTCCTATCTACTCTGAGTGTTCTGTTGAGCTGCCACTCCCCTCCCACCTGCCTAGCATTGTCAGATGACTGTAAACTGTCCCTGCCACCTCCACCCTGCCTGTCCACATGCCATGCCCCTATCCTCTTCCTCCTGTCCTACATGGTCCATTGTACTTCCACACCCTTCTGCCCTCCCTGGTCTGTTGTGCTGCAACTGCTCCTCCTGCCTGCCCCGTGCGGTCTGTTGTGTGGCCCCTTCCCCTGAAGTTTCTTGTCTGTGCACAGGTCCTGACCCTCCCTTCTATCCTCCATCGTCCTTTGTGCATGCCCCTGCACCCTCCTTCTTGCCCATCATAGCCATTGTGCTGCCACTAACCCTCCCACTTGCCATGCATGGTCTTTTGTGCTGCCATGGGCCCTCCCACCTTCCCTGTGTGGTCAGTTAGCTGCCCCTGACCCCCTCCCACCTTCCCTCCATGGTCTGTGTGTATTCCATCACAGTCTCACTGTTGCTCTTCATGGTGTGTCTTGCTTCTAGTGCCCATCCTGCCTGACCTCCATGGCTATCTTGCTGCTCCTGCCCTGCCCCCTTGCCCCCAGCCCTCTGTTTACATGTGCAGACCCCTACTCCCTCCCTCCTGGCTTGTCTGTTCCACTGTAATGCCCCTGATCCGTCCCTCTTTCCCTTTATGGTCTGTTATGCTGCAGCTTTCTCTCCTGTCTGTCCATTATGGTCAGCTAGCTACCATTGCCTCTTGCCCCTCTGTTCTCTGTTGTCCATGTGCATGGTCCTGTCCCCTCCCTCTTGCTTTCTATGGATTGTTGTGCTGCACTCCCGTCCCGCATGCCCTGTGTGGTGTATTGGGCTGCTGCAAACCCTGATGCCTGCCCTGCAGGGTCAGTTTGGTGCACCTTTCCATGTCCCTCCTGTCCTCTGTTATCCAAGTCCATGTCCCTACTCCATTTCCTTCCATGATCCAATGTACCATACTTGCAAACATTTTGAACTTGGTAAGAGGGAGATTTTGAAAAAAAACTGGGGTATTGATTTTCCCCTTTGAGTAACATTGAAAAAGAGGAGATTGTAGACAGGAGACAGATCAAATAAAGCCCATTTGAGCTTAAAAACATTGGACGTTTCCTGGCTGAATCGGGTCTGTTGGCATGTGGGGTTGTACTACCATTGCCTCTTCCTTCTGCCCACAATGGTCTATTACATTGCCACAGCCTCTCTTGCAAGTCCTGTATTGTTGGTTTGTTGCCCCTGCCCCCCTTTCCACTGCCCTCCATAGTCTGTTGTGCTGCCACGGCCCTTCCTGCCTGCTCAGTGTGGTTAAATTGTTGCCTTTGCACCCTCCTACCTGCCTTCAATTTTCAGAGTCCGTGCCCCTGGCCTCTGCCTCTCAACAGTATCCTAATGAACAACTAGATTGCTTACATTCTATATTTATTACAAAAGTGTGGAACGCCTGACGTCATCTTGATGTAATCAAAACTGTAATACCTAGAGCATTTCCTTTAGAAATTACATATATGAGAGCGTCTTATTGGCATCAAAATTAGGGTTAGTGCTCTAAAAGACTAAAATAAGGACATATTTTCTGAGTTTTCAAATAGCGACAAAGCACTTTTAAATTATTTGTTATCTTTATGTTTTTTTATCCAGTTGACCACTTGATTAAATGTTGCACTTAGGGGAGAGGATGTGGTGTTACTTCCAGAACTGCAGACTTTGCAACTGGGAAACCAGGTTGGAGTTTCTGCTTCAGCTCGACATTCTGTGATTCTGGTCAAATCACTTAGTCTCCCCATGTCTACAACCAAAATGAATTTGTTCTTGTGTGATGTAACCAATGCTCATGTAGAGCACTCCAATACCTGACAAATCTGCACTATATAACACTGCAAAAACACAAAATAATAAGTGTTTTGCACACTTCTGTCATTGGGTTATATTTGGGCTACATCTGGGTGATTTTGGGCTACATTTGGGCTCTTTTGTCTCCGGTGGCCATCTTGGGAGATTTATTTGTTATGAAGTTTCCTAATTTCCTCATGTACTGCAGTCTCCTCAGTAGGAAATGCTTTCAGTTTTTTACTTTGATTCCATCATGAAGGTATTCAGATATGTCACACATTTGCCATAAATTCTGAATGTTAGCACTCTAGTTGCTCATTAGATCACTGTAGTAAAACTACTGTTCACCATGGAAGTCTGCTCCTGGTATTAAAAGTGCATGTTTCAGTCTGCATGTCAGAATTTTTTAATGAAATAGAAGAGGATTTGAGAAGTCACTCAAAATGTACCCTCATTTTCTTTCTTCAGCATTAATCATAATTTCTATGGCAAAATGAACCCCCTCATTGTGTTCCTTTTTAAATTAAATGTTTTAAGTGTTACCAGTTTAATCCAATCAAGATGGCTTCAGGTGTGCCATACTTTTGTCATAATGAAGACAGTAAGAGCTCTAGTTGTTTTTAAGACCACTCTGGGACATTCTGTCATTGGGCTATACTTCGGCTACATCTTGGTGATATTTGGGCTACATTTGGGCTCTTTTGTCTCTGGTGGCCATCTTGGGAGACTTATTTGTTATGAAGTTTCCTAATTTCCTCATTTACTGCAGTCTCCTCAGTAGGAAATACTTTCAGTTTTTTACTTTGATTCCATCAAGAAGGCCTTCAGATGTGTCACACATGTGCCATAAATTCAGAATGTTAGCACTCTTTTTGCTCATTAGATCACTGTAGTAAAGCTACTGCTCACCAGGGAAAACTGCTGCTGGTATTGAAAGTGCATGTTTCAGTCTGCATGTCAGAATTTTTTAATGAAATAGAAGAGGATTTGAAAAGTCACTCAAAATGTGCCTAATTTTCATTTCTGCAGCACTAATCATACTTTTTATGGAAAAATGAACCCCCTCATTTTGTTCCTTTTTAAATTAAATGTTTTAAGAGTTACAACTTTAATCCAAGCAAGATGGCTTCAGGTGTGCCATACGTTTATCATAAGTAGGACTGTTAGCGCTCTAGTTGTTCTTTGGAACACTCTGGGAAGCTGCAGTAGAACACAAATGAATCAACTGACAGTCTCTGTCCTTGTTGGATGTACATGTTTTGCTGAGAATGTCAGACTTCATTCTCACATGACTGAGAAAGATAATGTGAATTTACAGAAAATAAGCTCTCAGTTTAGCTTATTGATCACCTTCCAAATCTCTGTGGGAAAAGCATGAGAAAATATTGTTCTCTCAATCATGATATCCCAGCAGAAGGCTTTTTCACATGGTGAAATCACCTTAGAACATACCACAATTCCTAAAATGAGTATGGTACCATCAACAAATGATTTATAATGTAACTAAAGTCTTAAAACCTTCTATTAACTGCAATGCTTTTTAATGAGGTGCTATCATGTATATTGGTCCCAAGATGGCTGCCAACACTTCTTGGATGAAGTGCTGACAGCCAATCAGATCTCAGGATGAGATGTGTGGTTAGGCTCCGCCCACATATATATATGATTTTACTTTTGGTTTTCCCAGAAACTACTGAACAGATTGACTCCATACATGCAAAAGGCACTTCCCTGATCTGAGGACTACCTCTCTGCCAAATTTCAAGTAATTCTGTTCAGCCGTTCGGGCTGTACCTTGGACTAAAGGTCCCTATGGAAAATTGCATGGGGAAAATGTGTTTTGGGACCCCCCTTTTTTCTCAGCCCCCGCTTGACGAATCCCCCCGAGACTTTCAGGGTAGGAGCGGAGCGTAGCGCCCCACCTATTTTGAAAATTTCGCGAGGATTCATCAACCGGCGCCAAAGTTATTCCAAATAGAATGTGGCGGATTTCCTATGGAAACACGGTCCTAACTATAACTATCTACTGGCGACCGCCAGTGGGTAATGTATATAGATATTATCTACTGGCGGTCGCCAGTGGATAGTTATAGTTAGGATCGTGTTTCCATAGGAAATCCGCAACATTCTATTTGGAATAACTTTGGCGCCGATTGATGAATCCTCGCGAAATTTTCAAAATAGGTGGGGCGCTCCGCTCCGCTCCTTCCCTGAAAGTCTCGGGGGGATTCGTCAAGCGGGGGCTGAGAAAAAGGGGGGTCCCAAAACGCGTTTTCCCCATGCATTTTTCCATAGGACCTTTAGTCCAAGCTACAGCCCGAACGGCTGAACAGAAATACTTGAAATTTGGCAGAGAGGTAGTCCTCAGGTCAGGGATGTGCCTTTTGCAGGTCTGGTGTAAATCTGTTCAGTAGTTCCTGAGAAAATTGCAGTTAAAAGTACATAAATATCTATAAGCGCAAACCGTGCGCGCACCGCGCACCGTGCACGCTCGGTGCGCGCTCGGTGCGCGCACCATAACGTACGCGAGCGTAATTCTGATTGGGGGTTACATGTCAGTCAACATTTGAATCGGTCGAAATCAGGAAGTGTCGGCCGCCATTTTGTGTGTGACAGTGAAAAAGACAGGTGGAGAACGTGAAAAGGGGGCAGGGTAGAGAGTTTCTGACCCCCTAGCCTTTGTCAGGGGGTCCCTGAAGGACCCCGAAGGGTGAAAAAAACATTTTTTTTTTTTCAAAAAAAGCCCTAAAAAAAAAAAACATTGTAAGCGAGCCATTCCATATTACAGGATACAGTCAATCTATAACTATATACATAGGTAGTTTATTGTAAAATAAATATATAAAAAATATAATAATACATACATAAATTAGCATTTAAAAAACCTTACAAATTCACTTAAAAAACCATAGGTTTCACACACGTTATAGTCGCCAGTAGGTAGTTATAGTTAGGACCAAGTTTCTATAGGAAGAGCATTTCTTGATTTGCTTATAACTTTGGCGTCGTTTGATGAATCTTCATGTAAATGTAAATGTAAATGTCAAGGTACTTATAGAGCGCACTGTCACCAGACAGCCACCTTGCGGTGTCGCCTTTGTGGTTTCCTGGCGCTGATACTCATACCGCTGTGGAACCCCTCCTGGCTTTCCCTGTGAAGTGTCCACTCCTGGGCACCCCCAGGGTGAGGCCAGGCATCCTTAGCGCTGTTGGGGCCGGTGTGGAGGCTAAGCAAGCTATTGCCCAGAGTTGCAGCGTGGGGCCCGTGATTAGAATAGGCACTGAGGCGAGAATAGACAGGTTTGAGGAAATTGAGCCCGAGCCCCGCCGAGGCAGGAATCGAACCCTGGTCCCTGGCCAGAACTCTGCTTCAGGGTCTGCCGCTCTAACCATTGAGCCACACTCCCCCACATGAAATCTTCCAAACTAATTATTTGTTCATATCAGCTGCTATGTTGAAAGTTTGGGGGTGATTCATCAAGGGGGGGCTAGAAAAAACGGGGTCCCAAAACTTGTTTTCTCCATGTTAATTTCCCACAGGAATCTTTAGACAAGGCGATAGGTCGAACGGGTGAACGGAATTACCCCAAATTTGGAAGAGAGAAGGGTCTTGGTCTAGAAAACATGCTTTTGTTTATTTGGTGTAAATCCATTCAGTAGTTTTGGAGAAATATCGAAATTTACAGAGATTGATATTTGGGAATTTTGCCATCTGATTGGCTGAGGTGTTACTAGCACGAGCTTGTTGCTTATTGGCTGCGAGCGGTGCAAGTGGTTGCAACTAGGAAGCATTGGCAGCCATTTTGTGATTCCGTTGAAACGAGGAAGGGGGAAAAAGGGCAAAAAGAGTAGGAAACAGGAGGATAGGAGCACTGAAACCTCTGTGGGAGAGTGTGAAGCGAAGTAGTCACTCCTACTGGACTGAAAGTGCGGTGTTGCTCAGAGTGATATGGTGCTGAGATGAGATGCTGCTACACTCGGGTATGAAACCGAGAGCCTAAACCGTGACGGCATTGCCGTAAAGTGATGTGCTCTGGTGTTTGTAGCATACCTGTGGAAGTAGTGTTAGTAGGCGTTTATACCATACAGGGAGTGGGAAGCGAACTACTGACCTCTACCATGCGTTTATACTATACCAGAAGTGGGAAGCGAAGTACTCACGCCTACCGGTGTGAAGACTCGGGGATCAAACCGAGCTGATTGTTGTAAAGTGATGGGCTCTGGGCGCTGTAGCATTCTGGCCGCTGTAGTATAACTGTGTAAGTAGTGTTAGTATGCGTTTATACTATACAGGGAGTAGAAAGCAAACTACTCACACATACTGGTCTGAAGACTCGGGGATTAAACTGTGAGCTCATTGCTGTAAAGTGATGTGCTCTGGGCGCTGTAGCATACCTGTGGAAGTAGTGTTAGTTTGCGTTCATACAATACAGGGAGTGGAAAGCGAACTACTTACCCTTACCGGTCTCAAGACTCGTGGATGAAACCATGAGCTCATTGCTGTAAAGTCATGTGCTCTGTGTAGTATTCCAATGTAAGTCATAGCAGAATGTTAGTATGTAATGCTACTATAATATAAGTATGTAATGTTAGAATGTAGGGCTGTCATGAGGGGAATCTTGGGGAGTTTGTACACGGTGCTGGAGAAGATGGTTGCTTTGCTGCCTGGTCCTGTTGGTGGCTGTTTAAGCTGTCTTCGTTTCCTTCAATAAATCTACTTATCGGATCCACTTCTGTCTTCCTCTTCACTACATAAATTTTGCGACGAGCGGGAGAAAGTAAAAAGAAGGCAGCACTCACCAAGATTTTGAGCTTGCTTGCGTTCTGCTGAAGACCCGTTTTCTTGGTGAAGCTGTTTCGACTCATTCCAGGGTCGTCGGCTGATCGAACTATGTGATCCTACCTCTGGTAAGATTTATATTTTTTGATTTTGTGCTTCCTCTGCCTCTTCACTACACTCCGGTTGCTGTACTACTCGTGTGCAAGTAGTGTTAGTATGCGTTTATACTAATTCTGTAGTTATGCATTAACCAATGCATCATGGCCCTATGGAGCGCCACCTCCCAGGCGCAGGTCATACAATGTCTCGGGGTGTGCATCCGCGGGACATTTATGTTTACTATTACAGGGCGGGAGCATTGCTTCCATCCTGTGAAAGTAAATTATTGTTTGCCTTATTGAAGCAAGAGGAGGAAAACCTCATATTGCTTCAAAAAAGCGGATCTGGATGGTAAAAATGGAGAAAATAAAAATGAAGCGGGGTCTCACCCATTCATTTAAATGAGCCCACTGGTGGGTAATGCTCCGGGGCCAATCCTATTATTGTATTGCGGGGTCTCTGCAGGACTGGGGACCTTAATCTCACATGTAAATTAGGCGCGGGAGGGCACAGAGACGTTTCGCAGACTAGGGGATCAACAGCTTCCCGGGTATTGTTTATGAATTGTTCGGGGGGCTTCGAGGCCAACTCAAGACAGGGGATCGGCAACCTCCAGGGCTTTACTTAAATATGCAGGGTGGGCCTCACCAGTCCTTGAAGCCTCAGTGCCCTAGGCAGTGCCTTATTGGTTCTGAAATCACACAGGCAGTACTCATGGTGTTATAAAGTGATACACTCATAGAACCCTTGCCGTTGTAGAATTACCCAGGCTTCATTTATGTATTTAAAAATGTTTTCCCTCATAACCTACTATCAACCGTCGATTTTCACAATAAACTACAGACAAGTGTTGTCAGAAAAAGAAGATCCATACACTCACTTATTTATTTGTAAAAAAAATAACTTTTTTTAAAACAACACAAATAAATGGAAACATAACTTTATTCGAACAACAGTAAAACATGAAAGAAGTGGGTGGGACTCCTCCGTAAGCAGCGTACAAAACCTGGAAGAGAAAAAAAAACATAAGTATGTGTGCCATGTCCAAGAGAACAAGCATTTACAATGCAATAGGTCTCGCATTAACACGAGTTTAAGCTATTGGCATTGTAAATGAGAATGCCTTTTATTAATGTTTTAAAAAAGAAAACAAAAATAAAAGGCATTGTTTTTTGGATTGTCAATAGCTCAAACTCACGTAAATGCGAGACCTATTGCATTGCAAATGCTTGTTAATTGCTGGCAGGTCTATGACCAGGAGGAACCCGGCCCACTTAAAGCCCTGCACTCTGTACGTTTCAAGCAAGAGCCCTCTGCACAAGACTAAAGGCTCCTTGCCCTTTGACCCAAGGGACCCTGCCCAGTGACACTGGCTCCTGCTCACAGTATGAGGTTCCTATCCCTAAAGCTCACCACCATTGGCTCACCGCATGAGACCAGAGGCAGCCTTAAGCCGCGCTCATGAGCTGGCATCAGAAAAGAGGCAATTCCAGCACGCGCCCTGAAGTTCTTAGGCGCTCTAAAAACGTCAAAATAAATACAATTAAATAACAAGCCCAGGAGTTGTGTGTGCGCGCGCTAAAAGAAAATAAAAAAAGCACACGCGTGGTGCTCAGAGGCGCTTGAGTGAGTGCGCTGGCAATGAGCGGGTGCGTGATCCCGCATCCTGCTCTTTTTCAAAGCACATACTCCTGCTTGTGGCGCGTGGCTGCGCACTCCCGCAAGCCGTATGCCAGCACAAGCACGAGTATGTGCTTTGTAAAAAGAGCTGCATGACGACTAAAGGTCTCCTATGCATTGAATGCGCACTGCGTAGGCGAGACCTAAAAAAGCAAGGTAGTCAGAATGAAAGGAAGAAAGTGATAATGGGACAGAGAGCAAGTGGGTGGAAGGGAGAAGAGGAGGGAGAGTCAAAAGAACAGAGGGAGGGGGCAAGGCTTGGCGCCCAAGCCGAATGGCGGCATGCGGGTGAGGCTCCCGGCTCACCTGAAGGATTTGACGCTCCGCGGCGGCCGTGCCACTTGGCTGGAGGCAGGAAAAGCTGTCCAAAAGTCTGCAGCACCTCGGAGAATGTATGCGGACCTCCATATATCACGTCTTCAAGAAGTTTCAAGATGTGAGTTGTTACCGCGGCTATTTTCATAGCGCGCCCGCCATTTTGTTCTAAAGCGCGAGTGCGCGCTTCCTGACAGGAAATTTTGCCCTTGTTTTTTCGGTCTTTTCCACGCCCATATGCTCCACTGTGAACGCTTTTAATTGCTGTCTGGCTGCATTTTGGTCTGGATACTCACTCCTTTGATGCTGCATTTTCCTTTTTTGACTGACTTTTCCAGCAAATCCTATGTTCTTCGTTTGGCAGCCTTTTTATGCTCTCACTCTGAGTATGAGTTATTATTACTGTTATTTTTTTTTTACTAGCCGCCTCGAGGAGCCGTTAGTGCAGTGCCTTTTTACTCTCATGGTTGGTGCTATGTTCTCTACTGTACCCTTCTGAGAGTTTTTTCCGTCCTCTTCTTGGGTATTTTCACTTCCCCTGCCTCCTGGCTTCTTGGTGGACACGCAGCCTGTTTAGAATGTGACTGGAATTTCTTATCCTCAGTGGAAAGAACGCTTTTGTCACATCCTGATTGGTGATCTCCATTTGGCACCTCCCACCGCTTATTGGTGATTTTACCTTCTCTTGTGATAACTTCACTTCGCTGCGTTTGTTTCCGAACTTGCCTGATTCAGTGCGGAGTGCATGGAGTGTGCTTTATGGGCAGAAAGAAATTGACCCACTCCTTATGTTCCCAACCAAAACACATCTTTGTCAAGAATTCGAAAGTCTTCTCTGAATTCTCCAAACTAATAGACTCTTCAGCCTCCGCTTCTCAAAACTTGGATATTGCACAGGACTATGCTAAAGCTACTGCAAATCGTCGTAAAGCATTTTTAAACATGCCGGCAGACCTGCGTTTAATAGGAGCCAGATACGGTGTTTTTCACCCTTGCTTATTTAAAGTTACACATAATAACAAAACACTTGCTTATGATGATCCTCTACGGCTACAAAGTTTCATCAATTCTTGTAAACCGCTGGCTATGGATTCCTCAGGGCATGCTTCCTTTTTCAATGCCTGATGTGACTATTTGTTGTACCTGTTATTTAAGTTGTTGTGACCCATAATGGGATTTTTCGTATCTTAAAATGATATATTTCCAGGTTTTTAGGTTCTACTATTATTGACCTTTTTTAGATCTTAATTCTTGATCGTATGTCTTGTCTTACTTTTCCTCAATAATGTTATTAATATGTCTTGTTATACTTACTCTTTCTTTTTCTGTTTTGCCTCTGCAGATATTTCACTCATTTCTCATGATGTCCTTCCGGTTTTCCGTTTAGCCGATCCCTGGACGTGTCGTCCATTCCATGTGGTCCCACCCCCTCCCTCATTTCCACTTGGTTTTTCCCCGTGTAGGTATGTCATTATCCCACTGTTTCCATTGCTCTCACATTTTAGCTTCACTTTTTCCATTTTCTTCATATTCCCCTTTCCCTCTTACTCTCTGTATTGTTCTCCTTTTTTCTCTTCGTATTCTAAGTTTTAACTCGTTTTGCACTTCATTTAAATTTTGTTCTTGAGGTGGTGTGTCTACAGTTTCCGGTATTACTTATTTCTCGTACTTTTTGTTTGCTTTTGTCTTTCCTTACTGAATTACAGATCCAGCTCTACTTCTTTCAACTTTTCTTTTCCTACTTCGGACTTTTGATATCCTGTCTTACTATTTCTTCTCTGTATTTTGCTCTCGTACACAACACCTTATGAATAGACCTTTGTTTGTTTCATTCTTTCTTATTCTCTTTCATGACTTCTTTACTATATTCCAAAATTCTTTTTTGTATTTTCTATTTGTTAATATTCATATTCTGTTATGCTGCTAAAATTAGTATCATGGAATGTTAGAGGATTGAATTCCCCCATAAAAAGGCAAAGAGTTTTATCACATTTGGCGAAACTAAATGCAGATATAATTTTCCTGCAAGAGACTCATCTCACGGAGAATGAGTCGTTAAAACTAAAAAAAGGTTGGGTGGGGAAAGTATTTTATTCCACAGGTGATGGCAAGTGTAATGGAGTCATGATACTAGGTCGCAAGTCGCTTAATTTCACGGTTCTTTCACAGGAGTCTGATGTAGATGGTCGTTGGCTTAATGTCAAATTAATGTTCAAGGATGTTCCAGTCTCTTTCTTTAATGTTTATGGTCCTACTGGTGGTGACTCTTCCTTTTGGCTCTCAATTGCCCAACAGCTTACTCTCTGTATGGAGGATAATTTCATATTGGCAGGTGAATGCAATCAGACGTTTGACCCTTTTGTGGATAGAAATTCCAAAGTCTCATTTGTTCCCAACAAGCCACATAAATCCTTTGTTCTTGCTATTACTCAGCATAAATTGTTAGATGCCTGGAGACTGTGCAATCCTACCACGAGAGAATATACTTTTTATTCCCCTGTGCATCACTCTCAATCTCGTATTGATTACTTTTTTGTCTCTCATAACTTATCACAAGTACTTACAAAGGCAGAGATAGGACCTATACTATTATCGGATCATGCACCTATTTTAATTGATTTAGATGTCTTCCCTAAAGCTAATATTCCTAAAAGATGTAGATTCAATAACTCCCTCTTATTGGATCCGACATTTTCTTCTACTTTCGCTGCCTTTGTTGAGGAATATTTTTCCATGAATGATACTAACTCTTTACCTTTCTCCATGAAATGGAATGCCTTTAAGGCTTCAGCAAGAGATTTTATTTTATGGTTTGTGGCCCGTAAGCGTAATATGGCGCGCAAGCGCTCGTGTTCTTTACTACAGCACATCAAGAGACTGGAGCATTCTTTTTATACATCCAATTCGAAAGTTGTTCTTGATACCCTTATAAAAGCAAAACTACTCTTTAATATGGAATCAACTGAAAATGCTTCACTATATCTATTGAAATCTAGTGCAAAATATTATGGTGGGAAAAATAAGGCGGGAAAAATCTTAGCTAGCTTCCTGAAAACCAAACACAACAAATTGAATATTAACTCTATTTATGATAATAATTCCACTTTAAAACTTAAAGATGTAGAAATTTTGGATGAATTTGCACTCTTTTACTAGTCATTATATGCCTCCGAAACAGATCCTTCTAGTCACATGCTCTCAATTTTTTTTGCCTTGTTACATACACCTCATCAACATTCCCTCGCATTGTCTTCATTAGAAATAGACATGACACAACAAGAACTTTTGCTCGCACTCCAGCATCTAAAGAAGGACAAGGCACCTATCTTCATTTCTCTAAATTATTATTGCCTAAATTGCACACTTTGATTAACTCTTTCGCCTTTAGGGGAAAATTGGAAGGCTCTTTCTCAGACGCTCACATATGCCTAATTCCTAAGGAAGGTAAAGATTTGAATTATTGTAAAAATTACAGACCTATTTCACTTGTCAACATAGACTATAAGATTTTTTCTAAAGCGCTTGCCTTGCGCTTGGATCCCATTTTGCCATCCATTTTGGGCAAGGAGCAGTCTTGTTTCGTAAAAGGCAGAGTCATTAGTGATAATACAAGATTATTTTTTAATATTTTATCCAAAGCCCCGCAATTAAAGCACTCTCTTGCAGTTATAGCACTAGATGCTGAGAAAGCCTTCGACAGAGTTGAGTGGCAATATCTCTTTTTCACACTTAAGTGGTTTGGTTTTGGCCCTAAATTCATCTCCTTAATCTCCCTTTTATATTCCAATCCGCGTGCTGCTGTATGTGCAAATGGTCTCATATCTCCTTTCTTTAGTCTTGGTAGAGGAGTGCGTCAGGGTTGTCCTTTATCCCCTTTTCTTTTCAACCTAGCTCTTGAGCACTTTCTCTCAAAAATACGTCAGAATGCACACATACATGGTTTTCAGACAACAGACATTAACATCAAACTCGCGGCTTACGCTGATGATATTTTGCTTTTTATTTCCAATCCTACTGAATCCATCCCCGCTTTCTTGCAGGAAGTATGTGCCTTTTCGCTGATCTCAGGATACAAGTTAAATAGTGATAAATGTGAAATTTTACCTTTGACTAAATTCACTTTTGAGGTTGATTTTATTTCAACTAATTTCGCTTGGAAGTCGGCCCATATCAAATATCTAGGCCTATGTTTTAAGTCCACAATAAAAGACACTGTGACCCTCTGTATGACTAACTGTTTTAAAAAAATCTCAGAGCTTACTACTAAATGGCATCCCCTATATGTTTCTTGGTGGGGTCGCTTAGATACCATAAAGATGATGCTTTCCCCCATAGTTCTCTACACCATTTCCAATATCTCGGTCCCAATTCCAACTAAGCTATTTAAATCTATCAATTCAGTACTATCCGCTTTTCTGTGGAATAATAAAAAAACCCGCTTATCGGCCTACAAATTAACACGCCCTCAAACTGAAGGAGGAATTAATTTTCCTAATTTTCCTTCTTATCACAAAGCATTCTTATTACGACAGGCTTCACACTGGCTACTTGATTCCACAGTTGATTGTCCTTTGTGGACATCAGTTGAACGTTCGCTCTTATCTCCATTTTCGTTCAATGAATGTCTTTGTTTTTCTCGTAAACCCCAAACATTATCCACTCCCCTATTTAAATTCACTTCCAAACTTCTCTGCCCTCTATTTCCTTTAACTCATGACACTCTTGATTCTTTTTTAGCCTCCACTATCTGGCATAATAAAATCTTGCTAATACATAATAAGCCCTTTTATTGGAAAACATGGAGACAACATGGTTTGTTATAGGTCCATCAACTGTTCTCAGAAGCTGGCTTCATCTCATTTTCTTCACTTCAGCAGTCTCACAATTTGCCTGACTCCTTTTTCCCTAATATCACACACTCCGTACCACAATACTTGAAATTTACACTCAACTTGCCAATAATTCTGCTGATTCCTCGACTAACGCCTCATCCACTGGATTATCTACTATCCTACGTACCAAACCTAAAGCCTCCACTTTATACACTTTCATTCACTCCGCAGGCACACCAAGACAAAAACCCAAGATTGAATCTGATTGGGAAACAGACCTTAATGTAGTTCGGTCCCTACCAACCTGGAACAAGATCTGGATTAAAATACATAAAACTTCACGAACGGCAAGTTTAACACAACATTGTTTTACATATATAATAGGATTTTGCTCTCTCCACACTCTCTAAACAAAAGGTTCCCCACAGTACAAACTACTTGTTGGTCTTGTACATCTCCTGATGCCACTCTTTTTCATATGCTTTTTTCCTGCCCTCCAGTGCGTAAATTCTGGATCCAGGTTTGGTCTCAAATTAACTTAATTTTTTACACTAATTTCCCATTTCTTGTAAGGGACATTTTCTTGGGCAGCATCTCACCAGTATGGGACAATTGTGAAATGAATGTTAAAATTGTGGATTTGTTAATAGCAGTTGCTTTTCAGCAGATTACGAGAAATTGGAAAGACTCTGCAAAAATGTCTTACAAAGCTTGGTGGTATGATATTTGCCACCATCATAGACTGGATACATTTTTGCTTTTTCCTTTCCATATGGCTATGAAAAGACTTCAGTTATGGTCACCTGTTACTGCCTTTTTTGACAAATGTGCTTTGAAACATGTTTTACCACTCCCATCTCAGCAAGAAGTTCTTAAACCTCCATGATTTTTATTGCCGCTTTTCTATTTTCTTACAACTGTATGCTGTATCTCTCCTAATTTTATTCTGCTGTATTCTTGTTTTATATTCTTATTTATAAATTTATGCTGGATACCCCTATATTGTGCTTTTTTTTGCTTGAAACTTTGTATCGTTTTTTGCCACCTCTTTACCTTTCGCTTAAATAAAAAAAAAAATTTTGAAGTAAAAAAAAAGAACAGAGTGAGGAGGAGACAGAGCGTCGGCCTACTGCACCCAGCCCTCACCGTTCACCTCTCGCCACCCGTGTGTCTGGGATGCTGGGGTCTGTGAGAAACAGTGTGGTCCAGCAAGTCTTTTAAATGAAACAGAGATATGAATGAGGCCAGAGATTATATTATTATCTACGGCAACATAGCTTGTCTGCACCTGTGCCCCAGGCTGCTGAACCCCAGCCCCTTCCCCCGCACTGTGCTAAATTGCAGCTTCTGTGCACCGAGGCTTAACTGCTCACCTGCCACAACCGGTGTGCCCAACGACGTGCCGGTGCAAGCTCCAACTCCGGGGTGCTGTTCTTAGCGTGGCACAGCAGGTCTCCGGTTGGGGACGGTGTCTTGATACCACGATGGAAAGCGTCAGAAAGGCCAGAGCATCAGCACCGGTTGAGCACCTGCTGCGTGCTTTTTCGTGCAACTAACTCAGTGTCTGAAAAGGGAGAAATATTATAATGTTGGAAACATCTTGAGGTAAATGAAGGCTTATTTCAAGCTTAATAGAGAACACCATTTGAGTGCATCCTTCCTTCTTGAAGTACGATCTACCAACTGTTAGTGGTAATCGTGGTTCAAAGAGGAGTTGGAGTGCACGAGAATACACAAGGGTAAATAATAATATGTTATGCCAACGTTCACATACAAAGGAACAGAGCGCATGCTAGAAGGATAATGTGTGCGTGCAATGCAGTTGGGCAAGCCTGTGTGCATGTACACTTAGTAATCAGCTCACTACAGTGTCCCAAAAGCCAATGCCACGTGTCTGTAGGGCAGTGCTGCCCGCTGGCTCAGGCCTATAGTACGGTCCGGTAGGTCCTTAAAATGAGACAGAGATGTGACTGAATGAGGTCAGAGATCACATCATTTCGCACGGCAACATCGCACCCAGGCTGATGCACCCCACCCCTCCCGCCACACCGCGCTCAATTGCAGCCCCTGTGCACCCAGGCCCCACTGCTCACCTGCTGTCATTGGTTTGTGTCCAAACACGACGGACAGCAGGGTTCACAATTCAGATGTAGTTGTGATTGCCAGGACGATGTACACCTCATGGATCCCTTTTTTTTATTGCGCATTGTGATATGCGAGGTGGATGTGGCCATATCACCTGAAGCAGTGTGGAAGAACTGGGACATGTGGCGTCGTCGTTATCCTATTTATACGTACGCAAAGTCGGCTGGGCTTGCATACGCCAGGCCAGTGTAGGGGTGTGAATAATTATTCCGGGAACCTGGGCGTTGATCAGTTCCTGCCTGGGCAGGAAGTTTACTTATGTGTGCGACCCTGTTGCAGTTTTGACATCGCACAAACCGCAATTTACATTAATGTAGCATGTATCGGAAGGGCGGCAACTATCGTTAATGAGATGCTTTCCGAAAACATTGAATGGACAACATCACATGTCGTTGTCAAGCTTGTGGATATGCGCAGACACGCTTGTCAAAGGTGTGCGGTATTATTGAAAGTGTTGCTATGGCGAAGCGCACCCATTAGAATGTGCTCGGATGGAGGGAGGATCAGCAGTGAGGCTACATCATACACAGTGATAACGCTCATTACAGTCAAGCAATGCATGTCAAATGTGAATCTAAATGTCTCCCATATGACACACTACTATACTGGTAAAGTCTGACAACAGAGCATATTGCAACACAAATCTACACATTACTCTTTACTGTTTGATCTAGGATGTGCACTCTGCCCGTGGCTGATGATACCCCTTTGAGCCACCAATACCCAGGCTGAAAGGCAGCACAATAATGCCCGCACACACACACCAGGGGTATCGTGTAACACACATTTGTTTTTTGATATAACGTTTCGGATGCATGGCTATCACATGTGGAAGGCTACTGTACAGAGCATGATTATTGATCAAGAGGATCTTTGCATGTTGTGTGTACTATAAGATATATGTACACAGTAAAAAAGTTTTCAAAAAAGCCCTGTAAGCAGAAGAGGTGTCTCTCATCAAACGCTGTAGAGAGAATGACCAAAATGGGTGGGGTCCTCCAACTGTTACAATGGGAAATGTTATGAACCAATCAAAAGCTTTTTTTAGGTTCACATGGCAAGC
Organism: Triturus cristatus; assembly: GCF_964204655.1. Classification (NCBI taxonomy): domain Eukaryota; kingdom Metazoa; phylum Chordata; class Amphibia; order Caudata; family Salamandridae; genus Triturus; species Triturus cristatus. The sequence continues at coordinate 988,329,698 of NC_140585.1, read as the reverse complement.
ACGCACCAAGCGAACAAGGAGGCTGCACCCGACGCGATTTTGACAAAATATATTTACAATAATATAAGTTTATTACAGTCAGAAATATATAAATGTAGAAAGTATTTTAGATTATCGCTTGCTCTCATATACACTTTAAACTCATTTAGATATAGTTTTGAGACATAAAAAAATAAATGAGGGCATGGCATACCAGGCCCGATACCATACGTCTATGATGTAACATAGGGCCTGGCAGTGTGCACTCGTCGCATATGAAACGTGGAGCCGGCGCGACCCCATATGTATATGACATATCGTGCGGCTTGGTACCATGCACCCAGTGCATACCAAACTAAGAGCTGGCGCGTCCTTATACTTATATGATGTCAGGCGGGACACAGTGCTACAAAGCCGTCGGATACGAAATGCGCATCCTTAACGAGTTTCACAATATCGCGGATAGGATTCGCGTAGTGATGGAGCTTGGTACACTACCGGTACGGGAGTCTAGTTTTCTAAAAAAAATATATATATATACATACTTTTTTGGGAAGATATAAAAAATTACATACTTTTTCAAATATTACAAAAAAAGGATAATAGAGTTGCAAAATATTACAAAAAAAATGTTTCAGGGACGTTATAGTTAGTTGGACATTTGACTCATATAAAACCAGAGAAATGTGCCTGTTATAGTTAGTTGAGCTAACTATAACTCGCGCGCCCACAATGCACTGGTGATGCCGTCACATATTACATATGTTTCTCCACTCGTCCAAACCGTCCGGTTGATTTTCCAAAGGCGAGCACTCACAGGATATCGCTAGAAAAGTGATTTTATTGTGCTGGGACCCCTCGCACCGACAGACGCATTTCGGCACTCTGCCTTCTTCGATGTTGGTGAAACCAAGTTACAAATACACTTTTGAAGTGTCAATGCATGACGTGAGTTTAAAAACAATGGCATAAAAGACGGCTCAATCAAATTATTGCATAATGCTGAATTCATGGCAGCCATCTTAAAACATGTTGCAGGCAATGCATTGTCGTATTGAGAGTGCTCCACTGAATAACAATTAACATTTTAGTTTGGTTCAGTTAAAAAACAGAGTTTGTAAATGGACACATTTCCAACAATACATTTTGTTGCTATCATTTTCTGCAAACAAATACCATCTAATATAGATAGTGTTAACCACTCTGTATTAGACAATTCTTTTTAAAACCGAACACAAAATTGTTAAAAAGGAGCACTTTGATTTTCACAATTGAGCCCTGAATGGCCAAGATCACTTTGCAAAAAACGAGAGGAATACTCTGCAATCATTAATATGCCTATTACCAGCACATAAGAATTTTTAACTTATGTATTTGTGCTGATCGATAGGAAAGAAAAGAAACAGAAGGGAAGGAAGAATAATGAAAAAGTCATAAAAGGCAGTCAAAGTTGCATCATTTGGACAGAAAGTAAACAGCATCATTCCAAATGGGTCCACAGCTCCTCGTCATTATTGAGACCTAGTGGAGCCTTGGTTTGCAAGTCAATAATTTACTTAGATTCAAGGGCTCGCAACTGTCTTGCTCTATCCCCACCTCTTTTATTATTGGGGACCTGATCGATACAGAAAAATTGCAAGAGGTCATGATTACTATTGTGCATTTTTTCAAAATGGCAAGCCACCGGGTAGGTGGGATCTTTTTTAGAAATTGCGCGCATATGCTCTAATATGCGCTTTTTAGCTGGATGGATGGTGCTACCCGCGTATCTTTTGGGGCTTGGACATTGTAAAATATACACAATGAAATCTGAATTACAGTTCAGAAGTCGATTCATGGTTCTGACCTTGCTTCTTTCCATACCACTTTCTAGAGTATTATAATCTAACCCTTCATGGCTGTATTTACACGCCTTACATTTTAAGCATTGAAAAAAAAACGTACATTTTGTATTTGATATGATGTTGATATAAGATGACTGTGAACCAGATGGTCACCAATTGATTTACTGCGCCTGTAGGGTATTAATGGATACATAGGTATGACTTTTTTCAAAATGTTATCAGTCTGAAGAATGTGCCAGTTTTTCCTGAATATTTATATATAAATAAATCCTACGGGCAGTCGCCAGTAGGTAGTTGTAGTTAGGACCATTTTTCCATAGGAATTTCTTTGGGGGGAGTTGCCTATATCTTTGGCTCTGTTTGACAAATCTTCACAACATTTCCAAAGAAATTTGACACTCACTTCAGCTGCTGTCTGGAAATTCTTGGGGTGATTTGTGAAGAAGGGTCCTGTAGGGATTTTGAACATGACTACAGCCCCAACTGCTTGACGGTATATATATATATATAATATTCATGGGGAAAAACACAGGTTACAGGGACGTTATAGTTAGGCTGACACTTGTACAAAACCTGTGAAATTCAGCTGTTATAGTTAGCTGAGCTAGACAAGGTCAGTGACATCACTGATGACATCTCAAATGACATCACTTATGACATCTCAAATAACATCACTTATGATATCATCCAGTGACGTTTATGATTGTTATATAAATGTATATATATTCTTCTCTCATTCATATCAGATATCCACAAATGGAACAGACTCAGATGTGGGAAAAAATTTCAGTTTAATCCGTCATCCATAATGCGTTTCGGCCGCTACAACAGCATTGGTCACATGTCATGTATGCTTTGTTTCCTTCTTTTTATGTGCAGCATGAAATTAACATAAAAGAAAGACTTTTTCCTCCGTGTACTTTGATTACAGACAACAATTACAGTTCATTGTGTTCAACTCATTTATAAATAATCAGTAATAAATAAATAAAACCTTTTCTCCATAAAAAGTCAGACAACTGTCTTATTGTAGTTGACATCCCTGGTAATCAATGATCGGTCTTGACATATAATACCAATAATGGACAGCACAATCCATTGATCGCCAATGCAGTTATGTTGTAAAACACTTTAAGCATCCGATTTGTTTCAAAGTGCTAAATGCTGAACAATTCTCATACCTTTTTTTATAAATATGGATATTAACAATCACTCTTTTACAATAATGCCACATTAATACATGGCTAGTGCCTTTAACATTTCATCTGAATCTTTAAGTTAAATCAGCATTTGTTGTGCAAAATGTGCATTATTATATATACATTAAAGTGCTTAAGAGCAGAAGAACTGTACCTCCAACCGGCAAGTGCCAGAAGGATCTAACATATTCACATCTTCATCCTGAAAACAAAGCAGAATTCTATTGTCTAATAACTGCATTACTGTATATAAGAAAGTGCTTAAGTGCTGAAAAATCATATTTCCATTCGGGAATTGGCAAAAAGTTCGAACATATTCGCACCTATAACCATCTTAAAATATATGTCTAAAACCTACTATTTTTCTCCTTACCACAAGGTCAGTCATCAATATCCAATACCTTTCTTTTAACTTTTTACTTTTTGCTTTTTACTTTTTAAAGGGGTGGCACCTTAATTCAAATTCCCTTTTCTAAAACCCCTCATCCTTTAACCTGATATGTTAAAACAGAGGTAAAATTGATAACTAAAATAAAAATAATACACATTTCTTCTCCATAGTGCTTAATTCATCACTTAATAAAAAATTGTACAACTCCTCATCAAAATTTAACCGATTAGGTATTTTACTGTCTAACATGGTTATGTATCTTGTTTCCAATTCACGCAATATTCTGGTGCAGTCGCCCCCCTCTTACTATGTGGAACTGCATCGATCACAAAATAACTGATTGGTGTTGGATGTTTTTGATGAAACAGCTCACAATGCCGTGCCACTGGGTAAGATCGATCTCTGTTGGCTATCGCCCTCATGTGCTGTAAGATTCGTTTAGCACTTGCAATGTGGTGCTACCCACACATCTTAAGTTTCAAGTGCACGTAAGTGCATAAATTGCAAACTATGTTTTGCAATTGTATGCCCCCCTGATTTTTACCTCATCTTTTGTAAACAGGGTTTAGTATGTAGTGGCGTTCTGGCCTATACTGCAAGCCTTACAACGAGTGCATTTCTTAAAACCCCTTGGGGGTCTTAACCAACTTTCTTCAGGCTCCATCTCCATTCTACTGTTTACAAGTGCATCTCTAAGAGATGGGCTATCCGATATGTAATAGGAGGATGTTTAATGCATTTCCTATGATCGGATCTCACTATGTGCCAGTTTCTGTTGAGCAGACTCCTAAGTTCTTTATCCTGCACATTGTATGTGGTCAGGAATCTTAACAGGCCTTACTTTCCATTTCCCTTGATTTTTCTGTGGAAAATAGGATCGCCTCTCTTTGATTTCTGTTAGCTGCTTTGCGGGCTTTCTCAATCACCGAGATATTGTATCCCCTTTCTAAAATTCTATTGGTCATTTAGTCCTGGCACTTTCGTAGATCTTTCTCCCTGCTACAATTTTTCTTCGCACGCAGCATTTCACCGTACAGAATGCTTTGTTTAGTGTAATTAGGGTGAAAGCTAGAAGCATGGAGAGCTGTATTTTCTGCTGTTTCCTTCCTGTGAAGTCCTAGCTTACCTGCTTGAACAAATACTTCAATGTCAAGAATTGTTACCTTTGTCATACTAACATCATATGTGAATTTCAAATTCAACTCTTTCCATTTATGAAGTTTCACAAACTGCTCTGCTGTGCTGATAGTGCCCCCCAAATTACAAAAAGGTAATCTATAAACCTGACCCACATTACTATGTGCTCATCCCATATTCTTGCATGTTCCCTGTGCAGCACCTGCTCCTCCCACCAGCCTACATGTAAACAGGCATAGCTGGGGGCACAGCAGGTGCCCATCGCAGTCCCATGCTGTTAATGATACTAGTCTACCCCCCAAACAAGACAACATTTATTTGCCATTGATATCAACATTTGGGTGTGACTGTACAGACCTACTGGCCTATCTTGAAGGAAATGCTGCATAGCTCTCAGCCCATCCTTATGGGCAATACTGGTGTATAAAGTTGTTCTATCCAACACCATTTGTACATACTCTTGTTGTATGGGTACACCATAAATCATTTTTATGAAGTTGCCACTAACTCGTACATACAATGGTAAGTTCTTCACATATTTTTGTAAAAAGTAATCTATGTACTCATATGTGTTCCCCATCATATTACCAATCACTGAAGTAATTAGACATCCAGGGGGACAACTGGCGTTCTTGTGCACCTTTGGAATTGAATAAAGTATTGGAGTTTTAGGGGTGTCATTTCTCAGAAATAGATATTCATCATGGGATAGTCAGCAATCATTCATCCATTGTTCTAGTTGCTGTTTGTATTCAGAATGGAACTTAGTCATTGTGTCGGATTACTTTTTTTGCAACATTCTTTCTGTCCCAGTTGAGCATGTGCTTCATGTAAATGCATGTCCAGCGGCCAGAGCACAACATTTTCACCTTTATCGGAGTTTCTTACAACCACATTTTTGTTCTTCGTTAACTTGGTTACTAACTCATTATATTTCCATTCTGTGGCTGTTCTTTTAATTCTACCTTGGTTGCTCTCTTTATATAATTTTTAAGTCCTTCTGAAATCAACTCATGGAAGGTATCAATAGTATCCTTATATATATCTATACTCACTTAAAAAACCATAGGTTTCACACACGTTATAGTTAGGAATTAGCATTTAAAAAACCTTGCAAATTCACTTAAAAAACCATAGGTTTCACACATGTTATAGTTAGCTGGACATTTCCCTCATAAAAAACCAATGAAATTCCCCCGTTATAGTTAGTGCAGGCAACTATAACTCACGCGACCGCAATCCTCTGCTGATGACGTCAGATATTACATCACTGATTACATATGTGTCTTTCTGAAAAATAAATATTTGTAATATATATATATAGCTAAAGATTAATGGAAGAAGACATGGGTAAATAGGTGTCTAAATGCAGTGATGTAATATCTGACGTCATCAGCAGAGGATTGCGGTTGCGTGAGTTATAGTTGCCTGCACTAACTATAACGAGGGAATTTCATTGTTTTTTTACGAGGGAAATGTTCAGCTAACTATAACATGTGTGAAACCTATGGTTTTTTAAGTGAATTTGCAAGGTTTTTTAAATGCTAATTCCTAACTATAATGTGTGTGAAACCTATGGTTTTTAAAAGTGAATTTGTACGTTTTTTTAAATGCTAAATTATGTATTTATTAATATTTTTTTTTTCAGGTTTTTCACCGTGCGCGCACCGTGCGCTCACGGTGAGCTTCGCGCATCGTGCGCGCGCTATGGGCACTCGGTGCGCTTCACGCACCGAGCGCCCACGATGCGTTGTGCATGCCGTGCGCGCACGGTGCGCGCACCCCGCGCTTTTTCGTCAAAAAAATAAATGTTTTTTTCACCCTTGGGGTCCTTCAGTGACCCCATGACAAAGGCTAGGGGGTCAGGAACTGTCCCCCCTGCCCCCTTTTCACGTTCTCCACCTTTGTTTTTCACTGCCTCAGACTGCGAGAGACAAAATGGCGGCCGACACTTCCTGATTTCGACCGATTCGAATGTTTACTGACATCTAACAACCAATCAGAAATGCGCTCGCGCACGTCACCGTGCGTGCCCCGTGCGCGCACGGTGCGCGCTTATAGATATATATGTACTTTTAACTGAAATTTTCTCTGGAACTATTGAACAGATTGACTCCAGATATTCAAAAGGCACATCCCTGACCTGAGGACTACCTCTCTGCCAAATTTCAAGTAAATCTGTTCAGCCGTTCGGGCAGTACCTTGGACTAAAGGTCCCTATGGAAAAATGCAATGGGAAAATGCGTTTTGGGACCCCCATTTTTTCTCGGCCCCCGCTTGACTAATCACCCCGAGACTTTCAGGGTAGGAGCGGAGCGGAGCGCCCCACCTATTTTGAAAAATTCGCGAGGATTCGTCAACCGGCGCCAAAGTTATTCAAAATAGAATTTTCAGTTTTCCTATGGAAACACGGTCCTAACTATAACTATCTACTGGCGACCGCCAGTAGATAATATATCTATATATCTATATATATATATATATTCACTGGAAAAAACATAGGTTTCAGGGACATTATAGTTAGTTGCACATTTCATTCGTATAAAACCATAGAAATTCAGCCGTTATAGTTAATTGAGCTAACTATAACTCACGCCCCCGCAATGCACTGGTGATGACATCACATATTACATCATTCATGACATGGTCAGTGACATCACTGATGACATCTCAAATCACAGTTTAGTCACTAACCCATGAATTCAGTAAGAGACTTAATCACTTACTTATACAGTCAGTCACGCACCTACTAAATCCTTTATACACACACTTATACACCTACTCATTCTTCAATATACCTTGGCCACTATATTTATAAAACATATTTAAACTTTACAGAAACACACAGTCACTGAATCATGTCATCAGTGATGTCATTTGAGATGTCATCAGTGATGTCATCGGTGATGTCACTGACCATGTCATGAATGATGTAATATGTGACGTCATCAGCAGTGCATTGCGGGGGTGTGAGTTATAGTTAGCTCAACTAACTATAACGGCTGAATTTCTATGGTTTTGTACGAGTGAATTGTGCAACTAACTATAACGTCCCTGAAACCTATGTTTTTTTCAGTGAATTTCAATGGTTTTTTAAATACTAATTTGTAACTATAACGTCCCTGAAGCCTATGGTTTCTTCAGTGAATTTCAAAGGTTGTTAAAATGATACTTTTTGTAACTATAACGTCCCTGAAATCTATGTTTTTTTTTGCGAATTTCAAAGGTTTTTTAAATGCTAATTTCTACTAATAATGTTCATTAAACTTATGGTTTTTCAGTGATTTTAAATTATCACTCTGTTCTCAACCTGGTGAAAACAGCCGATATCACCAGTTTTCCAGCAATAGCTTCCGCAAAAAAAAAATCACCACAAATGAGAGCAACAACTAACGCTAATAATAATAATAAAAACAGGCGATCAGCTGCGTTAGCAGTAGGAATGTAACATCTGCCTTTTTTCTGGTGTAAAGTAGGATGACTACCTACAGTGTGAAAGGGAGCCCAGCCCAGAATTCCATCTGAAGACCAACTCATGTCATAGAGCTACTTACCCTGCACCACCCACACCCAAGAAGGCCACAAAACCCACTGCCACCACCCTTCAGGACCTCCCCCCCGGACCACCCCCCCTACTACCACTGAGGCTGCGCACAACAGGACAGCGAACCTTCCAAAAACGGCATGGCCCCTCACCACACAATAGCTGAATGTTGCGAGATGTGGCAACCAAACATGTGTGAAGGCTGGTCCAACATATGCCACTCCAGCGTAGAAGTGTGAATAAATCAGCCGGGGCTCTGGGCGTGGTTCCCTTGTGTGAAGGTCAACGGGTCTGCCAGAGCAGCGGCCCTCACCCTGCCACTTAGCTGCCGCCATGGCCGTGGGCCTCCTCGACACAGGCCCCCTGCAAACACAGCAGCACAGCACCGCAGAGTTACGTCTGTACACACAAATGCCTTAGATCTACACTGCGGACAGCAGGGCTCACAATTCAGATGGAGTTGCAATTGCAGGTGACGCAGTCCAGTAGGCAAGACACATTGCTCCCAGTGTGGCCCGTACAGACCATGCATCATCGCACACTGCGTACACGCGGAGCGCCAGAGGTACTACTAACTCAGTGCACCACAAGTCAACGACACGTGGCCTTATTAAGGCAGAAATCATTAGACACAAGACATTGCTAAAAGAGCGTGGCCTGCCCGGACCTCGCATCATCGAAGGGTGTGCACACATGCTGTGTGCTTCAGGTGCCACTAACTCAGTGCACCACAAGTCACCGCCACGTGGCCTTACTGAGGCAGAATTCATTAGACAAAAGACATTGCTACCAGTGCGGCCTGCCCGGACCACGCATCATTGCAGGGTACGCACACGCTGGTTGCTTCAGGTGCCACAAACTCAGTGCACCACAAGTCACCACCACGTGGCCTTACTGAGGCAGAATTCATTAGACAAAAGACATTGCTACCAGTGCGGACCGCCTGGACCACGCATCATCGCAGGGTGCGCACACGCTGGTTGCTTCAGGTGCCACTAACTCACTGCACCACATGTCATCGCCACATAGCCTTATTAAGGCAGAATTCATTAGACAAAAGACATTGCTACCAGTGCTGCCCGCCCGGACTACGCATCATCGCAGGTTCCGCACGCTTCGGATGCCACTAACTGTGCAGCTCAACTCAATGCCACGTGGCTGTGGAACCTTGCTGACCGCTGCCTCTAGCCTACACTGCGGTCAGCATGGCTCACAATTAAAATTGAGTCTTGATTCATTAATTATAGAGTCCAGTAGGCAACTAACTACAACGTCCCTGAAACCTACACAATATCCTTTTAGTATCCTTGCTTCAAGAACTTTTTTGATATCAATTATAGCTTTTGTACAATGACCAGATTCATCTTGCAAGACCAAAGAAACACTGAATGGCAGTCTACACTGTGGCCAGCAGAGCTCACAGATGGAATTCAGTCTTGATTCATTAATTTCAGAGTCCAGTAGGCAACTAACTATAACGTCCCAGTGACCTGCACATTTCAACAATGTATTCCATAAATATTTCATCTTTTGTTACCTACACTGCGGTCAGCAGAGCTCACAATTTACATTGAGACATGATTTAATAATTGCAGAGAGAATTGTACTCTATGTCCTTGGGTTTTGTCAAGAGGAAGTGACCAAAAGTATTCCTCGATGTCTGTGCTGACTACTGCTTTCCATCTACATTGCGGACTGCAGAGCTCACAAGTCACATCAAGTCGCAATTGCAGATGACGCAGTCCAGTAGGCAACAGACGTTGCTCCCAGTGCGCCTGCCCAGACCACGCATCATCGCTGTCTGCGCACATGCTGAATGCTTCTTATGCCCCTATCTCAGTGCAGCACAACTCATGGACCCTTTATGATACAATATTTTGTGTATAATTCACATCTGGTGCCCCTACCTCAGTGTACCACAAGTCATGGACCCTTTACGATAGAATCTTTTGTGTATTGTTTCACATCTGGTGCCCCTACCTTAGTGCAGCACAAATCATTGACCTTTTATGATTGAATCTCTGTGTCTGATCCAATGATTACTGTTGTACTTGTTGCCAGCACCAACCATTCCCGGAGGGCTGGCTTGCACTCACCCCACACGCATCCTGCACAGACGTTACTGGACATGTGACCCTGGTAATAAAAAGGAGTCAAGCGCACGTACCCGTACCCAGTTCAACTATCTATCTGTGTCCGTGTGTTCATTATGTATGCAAAATGCTGCCCCTGGGCCCTACCACATTACATTATGCTCTGGACAGTGTATGCAACCAATTTACCTTTGACAGTGGGAGAAAACTTTGGTTATGTAACTTTGTCTCGGTCATTGTACAAGTACATACGTAGAGACTGGATGATTAGAGTACTGCAAGGAGAGTGTATAGTGAATTTATAAGTGCGTGGGGATTGGCGGAGTGATTGTATAAGTACATATGTTAGCACAGCCTAACTCCGACAACAAGCTTGTCTCTAATTGGCTGTCCTCCATGTCCCAAAATCTGAAATTTGGACTTTGCATGGCCCTGTATTGCTACAGCCGCAATATTCCACTGAATGTGCAATAAACATTCACATCCACACAGATGTGTCATGTCCACCATCTTTCTTCTGTGGAACTATGGATGAATATAGGGTCAGTAATTCCCCGTACCTTCCATGTTGGCCATATTGTTGGACTTGGCTCACAGAGTGACACTTTGGCTTTTGCAACCCGGGTGATGGTAGCACTCCAACACGGCTGGTATACATCCACACCACACCCATCCAGCACAGGCGTCATAGGACACGTGACCCTACTAATAAAAAACACTGGGTGCACGTGCTCTATGTCATTTTAGAGTTGCTCGCAACGCATGCACTGCTTCCGGCACAGTCACACCGCCACGGTGATGGCCCGTCCCGGTAGTCCGGACACTTGATGTTTTGTGTGCTCTGTTGCACCGCAGTGTAGGCCTGAGCCCAACAGCGAGGGCCTACCGCACGTGTGTGGCCTCACTTCTCACTGAGTTAGTAGCACCGCAAGCACTGAGTGGGTGTACAACCTGTGATGATGATAGGTGCCCTAGTATGTCTTCTGCCATGGCGATATCAAGACTCAGTACCAAATGTGTGACCTATTAGCTTGCAGAACGGAGCTGCATGATGTGGAGGGTGCCGTGACCGCGAAAAGGTGAGCAGTGAGGCCTTGGTGCGCAGCATCGGGCGGATACCTCTGGGCAGCGGGAGTGGATGGGATACAGCAGCCTGAATGCAGAAAGACAGCAGAGCGATTTAGGCGTACGCACTCGTATATACTCTGCCACAGCATCGGATTGGTAACGCAGGCAGTGGTGCAATGCCCGAGGAGCCAGTGCCGAGTTTCAACTGTGGGCTGCTTTTTGGAGAAGTCTGGGGGGCAGATTTGGGCGGTGTCGCTGTTGTTTGGATACAGCCAGCGGCCCAGTGGGTGTCTGAATGGCCTTTCTGGAGGCAGATGGGAGTCGTTACCTCACGTTTGGCAACAGGCAGAGGTGTCACTTTCTTTCTCTCGCAGGGCTGCCCATTAATGTATGCATACCTAGCAGGGCAGGGGTCATGAGCAGAAGTGGCCTCACTTGTTTTTAAGTCACCAGTGTAAACGAATCCGTGCATTTTTTTGTATCTCCCCCACACCCCCTTTTTAAATTTTTTTTCGCTGAAGCAGTGTTTTGAGGAAAGCCAAAATGCAAATGTGCGCTTCTTTTTTTTTAGCATGCCCGGGCTGATTTTGAATCCTAATCCAACCCTGCTCTGCCATTACTAATTCTGTACTATCTTTCAGATGTGGGAGCTTGAGAGTTCCACTAGGTCACGACACGTGGTTGGAGACAGAGCGGTCGAGTAAAGGTAAGCTGTGATGGTTTTGTACACAGTGTGGGCACTCAGGGTCCCTCCTCATCTCTTCCTTTCTCTCCCTCACACTCTTTCTATCTCCCTCTTCCTCTTACACTGTTTGTCTTAATCTCTCTCTCTCTTCCTCTCTCTCTGTTTCTCTCGCTCTCACTCTTCCTCTGTTTCTCTGTTCCTCTTTCTCACACTCTTTCTCTCTATCTTCCTCTCTCTCACTGTTTCTCTCTCTCTCTTCGACTTTCTCACTCTTTCTCTCTGTCTTCTTCTCACTCTTTCTTTCTTTCTCTCCCTCTTCCTCTCTCTTTTGATGGACGCATGACGCACAATCTTATCTTGCTTTTTATCTAACAGGCTGTGAATCACAAATTGACGTTTAGCCCCCTAAAACCACCAAAGCGGAACACGCGAAAAATCTGCAATGATGCGTGGCCATCCTGAACGCATGACAAAGTTGCTTCGGTATGTGGTGGACCCTCTTACGCACAGGCCGGTGGCGGAAGGTGAGCAGACTTCTTTCTGCAGCAGTGGGCAGTCACCTCTAGGCGGTGGGAGTGGATAGCGTACAGCAATCTGGGCGCAAAAAAGAGCACACAGACACCTCCAAGCAGGATGGTGTGCACCAGCCTCATTGCGCATTAGGGAACCAGAGAGTTACACGTATGCAGTTGTATGCACTCTGCAATAACTAAATCTATACTATCTTTCAGATCACTAAACTTGATGGTGCACTATGTCCCGGTAAGTGGTTGGAGACACACAGGTGGCACAAAGTTGAGCTGCGAAGATTTTCTCTAGTGTCAACACTCCCTCTCGATCTCTTCCTTTTTCTCTCTCTCACACTTTCTCTCTTTCTCTGTCTTTCCCTCTCTCTCTCATTCTTTCTTTCTCTCTTCCTCTCTCTCACTCTTTCTCGCTCTCCCTCTCTCACTTTATCTCACTCTCTTCCTCTCTCTCTCTTTATCTCTCTCCCTCTTCCTCTCTCTCACACTATTTCTCTCTTTATCACTCTCTCTTCATCTCTCTCACACTGCTTCTCTCGTTGTCTTCCTCTCTGTCTCACTCTTTCTCTCTTTGTCTGAATTCCTCTCTCTCACTCTTTCTCTCTTCCTCTCTCACTCTTTCTCTCTCTCTCTTCCTCTCTCTCACTCTTTCTCTCTCTCTTCCTCTCTCTCACACTGATTCTCTCTTTCTCTCTTCCTCGTATATCACTCTTTCTCTCTCTTTCTCTGTCTTCCTCTCTCTCACACTGTTTCTCTCTTCCATGTAGCTCACTCTTTCTCTCTTCCTCTCTCTCACTCTTTCTCTCTTCCTCTCTCTCACTCTTTCTCTCTCTGTCTTCCTCTCTCTCACTCTTTCTCTCTCTGTCTTCCTCTCTCTCACACTGTTTCTCTTTCTCTCTTCCTTGTATCTTACTCTTTCTCTCTTTCTCTCTCTTACTCTATCTCTCTTTCTATGTCTTCCTCTCTCTCTCACTCTTTTTCTCTTTCTCTGTCTTGCTCTCTCACTCTGTCTCTCTTCCTCTCTCTCTCTTTCTCTCTCTCACTCTTTCTCTCTCTCTCTATCTCCTTTGCTTGACGCATGACACACCATCTTATCTTTCTTTTTGTCTTGCAGGCTATGAACCACAAATGGATCAGCGATGACACGCCACGGCTGTACATAGTTTTATTTGTTGTTGTATTGTTTTAATAAAACGTTTTATATGTAAATCTGTACATGACTAAGATTCTTATTTCTCCAACCTCACAAGCATCTTTTTATTAAAAGTTCATAGAGGGACACTTCCAGGGCCCAAGAAGGTTGTTGGGAGAATGCTGGTGATGTGGGAAGAGGGTGCGTTACCTGCTAATGTGGGGAGATGCAGCGTGAAAGGGGTATCTCTCACAGAAAGAGCTCGGGTATGTTTTCAGAAATGCCTCAGACAGATACCAGCCAGCTGACGGACTGAATCACAAAATGGCTTTTCAATGCTTATATAGTGTGACTTATGAACAGTTCGTACCCAGGCTCGCAGAGGGACAACTGCGGCCTGTCCGCTTGACTCACAGAGGCAGAACTATGAGCCGTCCGCTCCCAAGGGAACAGCAGCGTAGTAGCTCGCAGAGGTAGAGGCACAGCAGCGTACTAGCTCGCAAAGGTAGACAGCTGCGAGCCGATGGACTGGCTTCTAAAGGCATAGCTGCCAAGTGGTGATGTTAAGCACAGGGAGCATGAAAGTCTTATCTTCCTACTGGTGTCCTGGAGTGGAAGTCGTGCTGCCTGGCGCTCACCTGGTTCTCCTTTATTGTTAATAAATCTTAAACCTTCACTGCATCCAAATCATCATTACACAGAGCTCTGCTATATTAAATTGCCCCCGGAACCTTTCTTTTATATTTTCACTCGATGCGAGGCACAAGATGGCTGCTAAAAGTTCCTGGTTTGAAGTGTTAGCAGCCAATCAAAGGACACTTCTTGCTTTGAAGTGTTTGCAGCCAATCAGAGGCAAGCTCGTGTTCAGGAGTTAGGCACCGACCAGATATATATATATTTTTTTCCTTTAATATCTCAAAAACTACTGAATGGATTTACACCATTTCTACAAAACCGCGCTTTCTGGGCCCAGACCTTTCTCCCTGCTAAATTTGGCGTAATTCCATTCAGCAGTTTGACCTGTAGCCTTGTCTAAAGTTTCCTATTGAAAATGCATTGAGAAAACACATTTTGACACCCCCTTTTTTCTCAGCCCCCCCTTGACCAATCACCCCTAAACTTTCAAGATAGGAGCTGATCAAAAAAGAGAAACGTTTTGTAAAATTTCGTAAAGAATCGTCAAACAACGCCAAAGTTATAAGCAGATGGAGGGCTCCAGGAGGGGGGCCGCGCACCCCCCCCCAACATGAGTGAAGCCCCGAGACTGCAGGGACCCCAGCGTGCACCCGTAGCCCCAGCGAGCCCCCGCTATTACTTTTTAAGAAATGCCCTCGGGACCTAACCCACCCCGGGGTCTCATTAAAATAAAACACGGGAACCCGCGACCCCACCACGAATTGCGCCGATTTTCTTTTTTTCAAATGTTTTTTTGGGCCCTGGGGGTCCTTCTGGGACTCCCTGAGCAGGCCTAGGGGTCAGGGTGTTTGTACCCTGCCCCCTTCTCTTGTTTTCTACCTTTGTTTCTCTGTTTTCTAGCGACTCGCTTCTACCAAGCCACAAGATGGCTGCCAACTCTTCCTGGTTTGGAGTGTTGGCAGCCAATCACAGTGAAGCTCGTGCACGGGACTTAGGCTCCGCCCAGATATCGAAACTTTTATTTTTCTAATTTCTCAGCAACTACTGAATGGATTTACACCATTTAAAAAAAAGGTTGCTTTCTGACCCACGCACTACCTTTGTGCCGAATTTGGGGTAATTCCGTTCAGTAGTCTCACCTGTAGCCTTGCACAAAGTTTCCTATGGGAAATTGATTTTTTTACTCTTATTTTTTGAATTTCTCAAAAACTACTGAACGGATTTACACCATTTAAAATAAAGTCTCTTTCTGAACCAAGCTCTACTTTTCTGCCAAATGTGGGGTAATTCTGTTCAGCAGTTCGGGCTGTAGCTCATCGCAAACATGTGGAATCCGTGTTTTGGGACCCCCTTTTTTCTCAGCCCCCCCTTGACGAATCACCTCCAAACATTCAGGATAGGAGCTGACCTGGATAAACTTTTGTTTTGGAGAATTTCGCAAAGATTCTTCAAACAACGCCAAAGTTATTAGCAAATCAAAAAATGTTTATCGCATGGAAACTAGGTTGTAACTATAACTACCTACTGGCGACCGCCAGTAGGTAATATGTATATACACATATATATATTCACTGAAAAACCATAGGTTTCAGGTATGTTAGAGTTAGTTGGACATTTCTCTCATACAAAACCATAGAACTTCCCCCGTTATAGTTAGTTCAGCTAACTATAACTCGCGCACCGGCAATGCACTTATGATGACGTCACATATTACATCATTCATGACATGGTCAGTGACATCACTGATGACATCTCAAATGACATCACTGATGACAAACCTATGGTTTTTTCAGTGAATTTGAAAGGTTTTTTAAATGCTAATTTATACCTATAACATAGCAGTCGTGTTTGCAGAGTGGTGGAGAAAGTTGAGCGTGGTCTTCATACACATTTTAGCAATCCCACTGTGTGGGATTTAGCGGAAGTAACAGGAAGTATACTTAGCCCCCAACATCAACCTTGGGTGCCAACTACCCCTTTTATTACCTCCAATAAGTCCCACACAGCAGGATCGCTAACTTGTTATATCAGGCCCCACTCCCTCCTTGCAGCACGTTGCTGAGAGGTGTAAAAAGCGACATGGCCTCAGACCACCTCTCTGCAATGCAGCTCTGTGGTGCTTACAGGAGGTACCTGGTGGGCTAGTTGGCCCCCAGGGACCCTCAGGATTGAAGGGGACATAATCCCCCAATTTACAACACGCCAGGGGCTGTGTTTGCACACTTGACATATCAGGCCCCGCCCCCTTCCTGCAGCTCTCTGCAAACGTGCCCGCTGGTGTGTTGTAAATTGGGGGATTAAGTCCCCTTGAATCCTGAGGGTCCCTGGGGTCCAACTAGGCCACTAGGTACCTCCATTAAGCGCCACTGAGCTGCGTTGCGGAGAGGTGTAAAAAGGGGCGTGGCTTAAGACCACCTTTCTGCAACGCAGCTCTGTGGTGCTTACTGGATTTACCTGGTAGGCTAGTTGCCCCAGGGACCCTCAGGTTTCAAGGGGACTTAATCCCCCAATTTACAACACGCCAGGGGCTGTGTCTGCACACTTGACATATCAGGCCCGCCCCCTCCCTGCACCACTCTGCAAACGCACCCCCTGGTACATTCTAAGTTGGGGATTGAGTCCCCTTGAATCCCCAACTTACAAAGTGCCAGGGGGCATGTTTGCAGAGTGCTGCAGGGAGGGGGCGGGGCCTCCAGAGCGATGCCGGCATTCTTTTGTTTGTTTATTTAGAAGGGGGGCTTTGTGGCCCTCTTCTTTTCCTATTTTTGGGGCCCTGGGGACCGTTTAAAAAAACAGGAGGGGGCCTGTGTGGCCCCCCTCCAGAGGCCAATTATGGCCCCGGGGTCCCCATCCCCCGGGGCATGGGCAGAATTTTTTTTATTTGGAGGGGGCCGCATGGGGCCGTCCTTTCCTTTCTTTTGTTTTAGTTTAATACTGGGGAGGGGAGCCACGTGCCCCCCCTCCCAGGCCACTTATGGCCCCGGGGACCCCATCCCCCGGGGCCAGCCTTTCCTTTTTTTTTAAACTGTGGGGGGAGCCTCAATTTCATGCGGGAGCCGGCATTGCTTTTCCACAAGGGGACTTGCTGACATGCAGCTCCCCTTTTGGAAAAGCAATATGCTTTTGATTTTGGAAGCAAAAGCAGGAAGCCTGCTCTCGCTTCCAAAATCCAAACCAGTGTTTGCTATGACAGGGCGGGAGTCGCACGGCTCCCGCCTTGCCATAGCAAACAGCAGTGTCACCCCGGGACACTGCAGGAGCCGGCCCTGGGGGGTGGCAGTCCCCAGGGCCATGAAGGGCTCCAGGAGGGGGGCCGCGCGGCCCCCCTCCCTACCATTACAAAGCCCCGGGGAGGTGGTGGTCTCTGGGGCTCAGGTATCTGTAACCAACACCTGCATTTACATATTTAGTGCCCCCGGGGAGGTGGTGGTCCCTGGGGCGTGTGGGGGGCTCAAGCCCCCCACACAGGTTTTAATTATTAAAAAGAGCCCCGGGGAGGTGGCAGTCCATGGGGCAGCGTGGGGGAGATTGGGACCCCAATGCCTTTTTTTTAACAGGCTTGGGGAGGTGGCAGTCCCTGGGGCTACCGGGGGCCCCCCGTGACCCCCGCTAATAAATTGGCAGTGTCCCTGGGACCTGGCCCACCCGGAGGCTTTTTTTAAATGAAGCGTTTTGTATTTTTTTAATATTTTCGGCGGGATTCGAGACCCCATTGCAAGTTCTGCCAAAATTATTTAAAAAAATACTTTTTTGGGCCCTTGGGGTCCTGGTGGGACCCCCTGAGCAGGCTTAGGGGGTCAGGGTGTTTCTACCCTGCCCCCTTGTCTTGTTTTTTATTGTTTTTTCTACTGTTCTCTTGTGACTCGGTTCTTCCGAGTCACAAGATGGCTGTCAACACTTCCTGGTTTGGAGTGTTGGTAGCCAATTAGAATGGAGCTTGTGGTCGGGAGGTTTCGCAAACTCTCCTCGGCCACAGATATCGAAATGTTTTCTTTCTTTAATTTCTCAGGAATTACTGAACGGATTTACACCATTTAACAAAAAGGGATCTTTCTGAACCAAGATCTACCTTTTTGCCAAAGGTGGTGTAATTCCGTTCAGCAGTTCGGGCTGTAGCTTTGTCTAAGGTTTCCTAAGGAAAATAGCATTTTGGGCCCCCCCCTTTTTTCTCGGTCCCAGCTTGACGAATCACACCGAAACCTTCAAGACAGGAACTGACCGGAGCAGGTCACTAGTTTTGAAAATGTTGCGAAGATTCGTCAACAGGTGCCAAAGTTATTGGGAAAAGAGAAAAAAATGCTTTCCCTATGAAAACTAGGTCCTAACTATAACTACCTACTGGCGGCTGCCAGTAGGTAGTATTTATATATTTATATATATATATATATCTATATATCTATATCTATATATATATATATATATATATATATATATATATATATACATATATATATATATATTCACCAACAATCCCTCCAGCCTGGAAGAAATTGGGACGCACTCTCAACAACTTGAATTTAACGCATATTAATTCTCTTAGCTTCAAAAGGGAACAGGCATGCGAAGATCTACGCGTTTCGGTATCGCAGATACCTTGCTCACGATCAACTGTTGCTTTGGGTCCACCCCCTATATGTTCAAATGTTGTTACATCATTTCCTGATTGTGACCCAAGCTCCCTAATCCCTAAGCATTGTGGAGAATGTAGTGTTCGTGAATTTGCACAATTACTTCAAATATCATGTTTGTATTGCAAAACGTTATGTAGTGCACTATTTACAAAAACAAATGTTTTATATCCTTTGAAAGTCTATGGCATGATGCCCTTGTGATACTTATATTCACATTGTCGCCCCTCCGGTGGGGTTTGTTCCCAAAATAAAGTTTTAAATCAAATCGGAATTTTTTTGCCAGAATCATCTGCATTGTTTATGCTTTCTTTGCGTTGTTGCCCCTCCAGTGGGGAGACTGAAACTGTTACCTTTTTTTTGGTATGTCTTTGCCCCCCAGGTGGGTAATTTTCAAATTCTTCTTCTTTAATGTTTCATTACGTCATTATGTTTATTTCACATCTTTGCTATGTTGCTATATGTTGTTAGATGGCTTGCAATGTGTTGATTGTTTCATAAATTAATTTGCTTTCATTTCCCTTTAATTTACGATATTATGAAAGATCTGATTACTCAAAGATGTATGGAAAGCTCTTCTGATTGGTTAAGACCGTGCGGTTGTAATGTTCGTAATTTGAGAATGTACCTTGATTCTTTGCAGCGCAATTGTTTTTCCCGATCTCCCCCACGTTCTTTTTTGGGGATGGTTTCAATTCCAAAAATTTTTAGCTGTTTCCAGTCTCCCCGATGACATTGCTCCATGTGTTTAGCTACTGCGTTGGATCTGTCCTTATGTATTGTTGCCCGGATATGCTCCAATATCCTCTTTTTTAGTTCAAATGTTGTACTCCCAACATACTTTAATGGGCACGGACATTCCAAAACATAAATGGTGTACTCTGTTTTGCATGTTATCAGTTGTCGGATCTCCCATGTTTTGTTGTTCGCCAATTTGATTTCTTTGGTTTGTTTGGCAATTTGGCAAGCTTTGCACATGTGACATTTTATGAAGCCTTTTGTTGTCAGCCAGGTGGTTTCTTTCTTCTTTCCTTTGAAATGACTATGAATTAAATGATCTTTCAAATTTTTCGCTCTCCTGTAGGTCACTGTGGGATGTTTTCCTACTAATTCTTTCACAGTTGTGTCTAGTTGTAGTATCTTCCAATTTTTTCTTAAGATGTTCACAATTTTTTTACTTTCCAGCGAAAAATCTGTTATCAATCGAATTGTTTGTGATTCCGTTGTCTTTTGTTTTTGAGATAAACATTCTTCTCTTGTTTTGTTGTTTGTTTTCTCCCAGCATTTTCTCACTATGTTATTGTTATATTTCCTTTGTTTGAATCTTTCTATGGTTATGTTTCCATGTTTGCGCCATTCTTCTTCCTCACTGCAGATTCGTCGAATCCTCAGGAATTCCCCGTATGGGATGCTGGAGATTAGAGATTCTTGATGAAAGCTTGTTGCTTGTAAAGTTGCATTGGTTGATGTCTTTTTTCTATGCAATGTTGTTTGAATATGGTTGTTTTTAATGTAGATCTCTGTATCCAAGAAAATCACCCTTTCTTTGCTTATTTCATATGTGAATTTGAGATTTGTATTGCTGTTGTTTAATCTTTCAAAATATTCCTGGAATTCATTTGTTGTTCCGTCCCATATAATAAATAAATCGTCAATGAATCTTTTCCAACTGACGATTTTGTTGACCATTGCATCATTGCTTGTGTTCCACGCTACCTCCTTTTCCCAGTATCCCATCGCTAAACAGGCATAACTGGGACTGAATGAAAATCCCATTGCAGTCCCGTTTCTCTGGCGATAAATCTCTTCTCCAAAGACAAAGATGTTTTTGTTGAGGCATATTGATACCATTTCTAGGAGCATTTTGTTATGTTCAAAGTATTTGATATTTCGATCTTGTAGAAAGAAGTTGCACGCTTCCAGGCCCATGTCATTTTCAATGTTTGTGTATAAGGATATTACATCCATTGTTATTAGTTGATATGTTGACTGCCAGGGAGTGTTTTGTAGCAGTCTCAATAGATCCGTTGTGTCCTGTATATAGGAGCTAAGTTGAGTTACATAGGGGTTCAGAAAAAAATCAATATAATTTGCCATTGGCTCTAATAATGATCCTTTTGCTGACAGGATCGGTCTGCCAGGCGGGTTTTTTTGATCTTTATGAAGTTTTGGCAGGAAGTAAATTGTAGCTAAAATTGGATGTGTCACTGTCAGATATCTTCGTTCATCTTCATTTATCAATTCTTGTCCTGCCCATTCCTGAAGTCGGTTATCCAATGATTCCTTTATTTCCAAAGTGGGGTTTTTCTTTAGTTTTTCATAGTATTTGGTGTTCCAGAGTTGACGGTGTGCTTCCACAGCATATGCACTCTTTTCCATAATTACGATGTTACCCCCTTTGTCTGCCATTTTTATTACAATTTGATCATCAGTTGTTAGTTTTTCTAACGCATCCCGTTCTTGTTTAGTTAGATTGTCCGAAAATTCCGGATGTTTTAATTTGTACAGGTCCTGGATAACTGCTTCCTGGAACAAGTCTATCTTGTTACCTGGTGCAAGTTGTGGGTAAAACTTTGATTTTGGTTTCAATCCACTTAAGCCCGCTCCTCCTTGTGTGATGGCCTCTTGCAAAGGGATTTCTTCTCCCTCTATAGTATCCAAATTTAGAAGAGTTAGGAAGCTCTCACGATCTTTCACTTGTGCAGCTGATGTCACTTCCTCTGATTTTTTCATTTTTTCTTTTATTTGTTTTTCTGCAAACAATTTAGCCAATTTTATCTTTCGGATGTAAAGATATAAATCTATCCGTACTTGAGCCAAATCCATTCTTCTTGTTGGGCAGAAATTTATGCCCCTTTTTAAAAGCAAGATTTCTGTTTCTGAGACGGCTCTTTTCAATAGATTCACCACTTGTAATTCATCCGTTATTTGTTCTTCCGGCGCATACTCCTTGTCTCCGTTCCCATTTTTTCCGTTGTGATGTTTGCCTCTTTTGCCCCTTCTTTTGCGTTTCGTTGTTGCCATTGTCGCCCTCTTCCTCTTCCCCTTTGTTGTTGGGAAGTGGGCCGATTTTGCTCCCATTGTCTTTGATGTAATACTAGGCGCATATCTCCTAAAAAAGATAGCTTGTTTTTATCTGCTTCTGTAGGTGGGTCGCTCTCACTTGGCTCATTCGATAGTAGTGAAGAGGCACTACTTGAGAAACTTAACGTGCTATTCCAAATCATTTGTTCCTTTATTGTATCAAATTTTCGGGAGAAAGTGAATATGCGTCCCTCCGCATAGTCGTTAGAATCTCTGATGAATTTGGAGTGTTTGCGTTCTCTCACTATGTCTTCATGTTTGTCAATTTGTGCTTCCAATTCTTCTTTGAATTTAGTCATTTCTGTTGTTAATTTCATTGATGTCAGTTCCTTTTCAACTTCAAATAGTTGCTCCTTTATTTTCTCGAGGCCAATTTCAATGTGTTTCACCAAAATTTCAATCAGGCCCAATGATGATTTCAAAATAAAGTCACCCCATTCCTGCAATAACTCATTTGAGGCTTCTTGATGATTTGGCATTATCATTATCCTCAGTCCTCTAGGGACTCGTTGTACCTCTAAATATTTCTTCAGGGTAATGAGTTCCCAGGATTTGTTGATCTCCTTACGGCTTAGTTTTTCCCAAGCCCGTATTTTGCTTCTGACATCCGTTTTTCCTGTCGCACCGGCCACTGTTGGGTCTTTATCCGCATCGCTCTTTTCAAACATTGAGCTAAGTAATTCATTTCTTTTTGCTTCTCGTTTCTCCATTGTCAATGCCTTTTCCGTGTTCCCAATGAAGCTCTTTGCAATTTGTATGATATTTTGTAACTGCGTAGTTGTGATCGAAGATAAATGTAACTACTAAATGCTGTCCTTTCTTCGCGCGTTTCTACATTGAAACCTTCAAAGCGATTTGTTATAGCATTGGTTACTTTCTTCGACACTAAGCTGACTCTTCGCCAAGTGCGATTGCAATATTTGAATACAATTTTGTCACACACGCTTACCTCGGTCTTCGTTTTTAAGCGGTGTGTGTCTCTGTACACTTGTACTTTTCAGTCAGCGGTCACTGCTCTCGGTCTGTATAAATCCACTCCAACGGTTCTTGGTTACCGAGTATTTTGCAGCGCTCCTCGTGGGTGCGTATCCCTGCGGCCGAACCACGCCGCTTAATATTCACCAACAATCCCTCCAGCCTGGAAGAAATTGGGACGCACTCTCAACAACTTGAATTTAACGCATATTAATTCTCTTAGCTTCAAAAGGGAACAGGCATGCGAAGATCTACGCGTTTCGGTATCGCAGTGAATATAAGTATCACAAGGGCATCATGCCATAGACTTTCAAAGGATATAAAACATTTGTTTTTGTAAATAGTGCACTACATAACGTTTTGCAATACAAACATGATATTTGAAGTAATTGTGCAAATTCACGAACACTACATTCTCCACAATGCTTAGGGAGCTTGGGTCACAATCAGGAAATGATGTAACAACATTTGAACTTATAGGGGGTGGACCCAAAGCAACAGTTGATCGTGAGCAAGGTATCTGCGATACCGAAACGCGTAGATCTTCGCATGCCTGTTCCCTTTTGAAGCTAAGAGAATTAATATGCGTTAAATTCAAGTTGTTGAGAGTGCGTCCCAATTTCTTCCAGGCTGGAGGGATTGTTGGTGAATATTAAGCGGCGTGGTTCGGCCGCAGGGATACGCACCCACGAGGAGCGCTGCAAAATACTCGGTAACCAAGAACCGTTGGAGTGGATATATATATATATATATATTCACTGAAAAAACCATAGGTTTCACACATGTTATAGTTAGCTGGACATTTTACTGATAAAAAACCAATGAAATTCCCCCGTTATAGTTACTGTAGGCAACTATAACTCACGCGACCGTAATCCTCTGCTGATGCTAATACTGTATTTAGACACTTATTTGCCCATATCTTCTTCCATTAAATTTTAGCTATACATATATTACAAATATTTTTTTTTCATAAAGACACATATGTCATCAGCAGAGGATTACGGTCGCGTGAGTTATAGTTGCCTACAGTAACTATAACGGGGGAATTTCATTGGTTTTTTATCAGTAAAATGTCCAGCTAACTATAACATGTGTGAAACCTATGGTTTTTTCAGTGAATTAGCAAGGTTTTTTAAATGCTATTTCCTAACTATAACGTGTGTGAAACCTATGGTTTTTTCAGTGAATTTGTACGGTTTTTTAAATGCTAAGTTACTTTACGCCATTTGTGGCGTGCGCGCCCACTTAACGCAGTTCGTTCCGTGCACGGTTTTTATCAACTTTAATAAGCCCTGTACATTTGGTGGCCTTCGGCCACCAAAAGCACAGGGGGTGAGGTCAATGTGGATAGTGTTTTTTTTATTTCGATTTTATAATTTCATGTTGCCAAAATTACGTTTTTTTTCTCTATTAATAAGCCCTGCACATTTGGTGGCCTGCGGCCACCAAAAGCACAGGGGGTGGGGTAAGTGTGGATAGTGTTTTTTTTATTTTTATTTTTTTACCGTAAGCGTACGGTAAGCTTACGGTAAGCGTACGGTAAGCGTACGGTAAGCGTACGGTAAGCGTACCCCGCGAAATTGCCGAAAAAAAAATAAAACCGTTTTTGCTCTTGGGGGATGTTTGGGGACTCCCTCAACATGACTATGTGGGAGGGGTTGTCAAAACAGCCCCGTAACATGTTTTTGGCCATCATGTTTGATAAACAACACTCAGTGCGAGAGACAAAATGGCGGACGCCGCTTCCTGGTTTCGGCCGATTCGAATGTTTACTAAGATCTAAGAGCCAATCAGAATCGCGCTCGCGCACGCCACCGTAAGCTTACGGTAAGCGTACGGTAAGCGTACCGTAAGCGTACCGTAAGCGGGCTCAGATATATATATTGATTTAAAGGCTATTTTCTCAGAATCTACTGAACAGATTTACACCAAACCTACAAAAGGCACTTCCTTGACCTAGGGACTACCTCTCTGCCAAATTTCTAGTAATTCTGTTCAGCCGTTCGGGCTGTAGCTCGTTCTAAAGGTCCTATGGAAAAATGCATGGGAAAAACGCGTTTTGGGACCCCCCTTTTATCTCAGCCCCCGCTTGACGAATCCCCCCGAGACTTTCAGGGTAGGAGCGGAGCGTAGCGCCCCACCTATTTTGAGAAATTCGCGAGGATTCGTCGACCGGCGCCAAAGTTATTCAAAATAGAATGTTGAGGTTTTCCTATGGAAACGTGGTCCTAACTATAACTACCTACTGGCGACCGCCAGTAGGTAATATATATATATATATATATATATAAATATATATATACAAACAGAGTCCTGACCT
Organism: Triturus cristatus; assembly: GCF_964204655.1. NCBI lineage: Eukaryota > Metazoa > Chordata > Amphibia > Caudata > Salamandridae > Triturus > Triturus cristatus. The sequence continues at coordinate 988,304,456 of NC_140585.1, read as the reverse complement.
CCCGATTGCAGCAAGGGGAGTTTGAAAGACAGGTACGGACCTCAATCGTTGCTCAATGCTGCCATCCAATAAATACACCAAGCGGTTTCACAGTACAAATCCTGACATTTAATTTCATTTTGTCAGACAAGTGCCCGCCTCAGATGCATTTCGATCGCCTCCGCGATCTTGATCACCTGACGCGCTGATGCCGGACCTTCCAATAAAAAGAATGTTTCACCCAATCATAACGTTTGTTCAAAGTAAACATAGACAAAATACTAGAATTGTGGGAGTGTAACATCGTGATAGTGTTGCACATTGGTAAATTGCTAAGAATGAGTTCAAAGAGATTAATTAATCAACAGAGAATGACGGTAAATAGTACAGATCAAGAGATTTAAGCATGCAACAGCAAATAAAATTCATGGCAAGTGCCCCATAATACTGTAATGCTAACAATTGATCACAACCATGATTAAATATACCGAAAAGATCTCACGTCCATTCAATGATTCTAATTGAAATGCACACTGATGTTCCCAGAGTGACAAGTTAATAAAGTTGAACAAAAAACGATGTAGTATAAAAATAAAATAAAAAAGTAGAGACAGAAGTGAAGGGAAATAGGATATAAAAAAGGAAGAGAAAAGGGTGGAACAGAAAACAGATAAGTACTTATTCATTAAAAATGAACAAGATGGGATGCAATATTGATGCTATAATGTAGGACTGCCAGTGAAGGGTAAAGCATATAGATGTTGAAGTGACTAGTTACCAGACTACAAATTTAACAAAGACAACCAAATTGTCAAATACAGATGTTTACAAAAAATTATGGATATCTTCACTCGTATTCATCCCATTAGGCATTTTGGTATCAAGTAATAGAATGAAAGAGGATTCTAACTGTCGAAGTTGTTTCTCTCTGTTGCCCCCGCGAATTGAGGGGGGTACTGCCCCAATGACGTAATATTTGAGGTCACAAATTTTGTTGGAGTGAATGACTTTAAAATGTCGAGCAACAGGGTATGTGGAATCCGAGTTAACAATCGCACGTAGGTGTTGCAAAATGCCATTAAAACCGGTAATTTGGTACTGCCCACGTACTTAAGGTGACATGTGCATTCAAGCACATAAACTGCAAAATCAGTATGGCATGTGAAATGGGATTTTATTTGTACCGGAATGTTGCTGAATGCTGTATAGTACTCAGAAACATTGGTTCTGAATTTGCAGGCACGACATGATGAACATTTAAAAAAACCAAAGCGTGACAACCAGGTGGTTTTTTCCGTGGATTCAGGATTGGATTTGACCAAAGCATCCCTCATAGAGGGTGATCTCCTGAAAGTTATGTTGGGTAAACTGGGCAGCAAAAATTTGAGAGTCATGTCAGTTAGAACAATTAGCCAGTGTTTGTAAATTATTCTGCGAAAAGTCTTGTTTTGTTTGCAGAATGTGGTAATTAATCTGATAGGTTGCATGGCCTCATTCATTACTACACAACTGTTGGATGTGACCTGGAGTGGTTTGATGGAAAGGCAGGATTCCCAAGAACAAAGATTAGCTTTGTCAAGGGCTTTTTTAAGGTTAGATTGTTTGTAACCAAGGGCAAGGAACCACTCTAGTGCTTCTTTTTGACATTGCTCTAAGTCAGATTGACGGCTGCATATCCGCCGTAGGCGGAGAAATTCCCCATAGGGTATGCTGTGTATAAGATGGGGTGGGTGGGCACTGCTGGCATGTAAGATGGAATTCCCAGCGGTGGTTTTTCTATGTAATTTGGTTTCTATGTGGTTGTCTGAAATAAAGACCTCCACATCCAGAAATTCCACCCTCTCAGTACTGATGGTAGCCGTAAATTGTAAATTCATGGTGTTGGTATTGATAGATGTTACAAACAAAGAAGCTTCCTCTTTGGATCCCTCCCAGACGATAAAAATATCGTCAATGTATCTGCCATAATAGCGAATGTGTGTATCCCACATGGTCTTGTGGGTGACCTTGAGGACATGTCCCTCCCACCAACCAACCAAAAGGCAGGAATAGGTTGGAGAAAAACACGCCCCCATGGCCACCCCCCTCAGTTGTTTGTATAGAACTTTATCGAAGAGAAACACATTGTTGTTAAGGCAGAGATCAATCATTTGAAGGAGCATGGCGTTATGGTCATTGAAGTTGATTGAGCGAGAGTCCAAAAAATGTTTACAGCTGTCAACCCTTGTGAGTGTAGTATACTGGTGTAAAGAGAAGCTATGTCAAGCGTGATAAGTGTAAAGTTAGATTGCCAATGTATTGCTTGAATCTTCTTCAAAAAGTCGCCTGTATCCTTGATAAAAGATGGCAAAGCAATCATGTGTGGTTGGAGAAAATAATCAACGTATTTGGACATAGCCTCCAAAAGATTGTTCCTGGCAGAGATGATGTGTCTGCCAGGTATAGGGAGGGTCCCCTTGTGGACTTTGGGAATAAAATACAAGGTGGCAGTTGTGGGAAAATCATTTTTAAGAAACAAATACTCATTTTTGGAAAGGAGTCCCATTCTTTTCCATTGTGCCAAGAGGGAGGATACAGATTTTTTGATTTGTGTTAGATGATCTCTGCCCACTCTACAGTAACAGTTAGTATCAGATAGGTGGCGTTGAGCCTCCTGAAGATAATCACTTTTAGGCCATAAAACTATATTACCGCCCTTGTCAGCACCCATGACCACAATTTGACCATTCTCACGAATTATTTTGACCAACTCCCAGTAATTTCTCAATTTCAAATATATTTTACCACACTTAGAGTAAGTGGACAAATTTAGTTTCTTCAAATCATCAATTACCATGTCACTAAAAACATCTACAGAGTCTTTAGGCATAACCGGATATATATATATATATGCCACATGATCACCTTCTCACAAGGAAACCCAAGGACACCTTTAATCACCAAACCAAACAGCATGATGCATTTCAGCCATTACGCCTTCCGCAGATGCTGAATCGTTTGTGGGTGTCACCTCCTCCCTCCTTTGTAATTGCCAGGGCACTCCCATTGGTGGGAGCTCAGCTGATCCTGCTGCCTAGGAATGCTGCAGTATAGTAAACAACTACAGCTCCCAGCATGCACTAGTTCCAATCCGACCGGCACCTCGATCCGATGTCGCTAGCATGAGCGCCGAGATTTGCCTCGCAAAGTGGGGGGCCGTGTAGCGGCTGGTGGCCCCATAGTTCAAGTGTTTAGAGCTCCCTCGGGTCCCCAATGTCCAAAGCCCCAAGAAAAAGGAGCAAAGCCGGGCCGTGAAGCAGGAGTGAACCAACCCGCCTCCCGGTAAAGTTACAGGCTGCCATTGACAGCGGCCACTTGCATTTGCTAGTGCCTGAGTCGGTCCTGAAAACTATCAATACCTTGATGAAAGAACCAAATTGCCAGAAAAGTTCCAGGACGCTTGCTTGGACGGGTCCTTGTATCGCGCTCCTGGCAGGCGCGAAATATATGCCACACGATCACCTTCTCACAAGGAATCCCAAGGACACAGCGGGGTACTTGTTGGAAGCCTTTAATCACCAAACCAAACAGCATGATGCATTTCAGCCATTACGCCTTCCGCAGATGCTGAATCGTTTGTGGGTGTCACCTCCTCCCTCCTTTGTAATTGCCAGGGCACTCCCATTGGTGGGAGCTCAGCTGATCCTGCCGCCTGGGAATGCTGCAGTATAGTAAACAACTACAGCTCCCAGCATGCACTAGTTCCAATCCATCCGGCAGCTCGATCCGATGTCGCTCGTATGAGCGCCGAGATTTGCCTCGCAAAGTGGGGGGCCGTGTAGCGGCTGGTGGCCCCATAGTTCAAGTGTTTAGAGCTCCCTCGGGTCCCCAATGTCCAAAGCCCCAAGAAAAAGGAACAAAGCCGGGCCGTGAAGCAGGAGTGAATCAACCCGCCTCCCGGTAAAGTTACAGGCTGCCATTGACAGCGGCCACTTGCATTGGCCAGTTCCTGAGGCGGTCCTGGAAACTATCAATACCTTGATGAAAGAACCAAATTGCCAGAAAAGTTCCAGGACGCTTGCATGAACGGGTCCTTGTATCGTGCTCCTGGCAGGCGCGAAATATATGCCACACAATCACCTTCTCACAAGGAAACTCAAGGACACAGCGGGTACTTGTTGGAAGCCTTTAATCACCAAACCAAACAGCATGATGCATTTCAGCCATTACGCCTTCCTCAGATGCTGAATCGTTTGTGGGTGTCACCTCCTCCCTCCTTTGTAATTGCCAGGGCACTCCCGTTGGTGGGAGCTCAGCTGATCCTGCCGCCTGGGAATGCTGCAGTATAGTAAACAACTACAGCTCCCAGCATGCACTAGTTCCAACCCATCCGGCAGCTCGATCCGATGTCGCTCGCATGAGCGCCGAGATTTGCCTCTAAAGTGGGGGCTGTGTAGCGGCTGGTAGCCCCATAGTTCAAGTGTTTAGAGCTCCCTCGGGTCCCCAACGTCCAAAGCCCCAAGAAAAAGGAACAAAGCCATGCCGTGAAGCAGGAGTGAATCAACCCACTTCCCGGTAAAGTTACAGGCTGCCATTGACAGCGGCCACTTGCATTGGCCAGTTCCTGAGGTGGTCCTGGAAACTATCAATAGCTTGATGAAAGAACCAAATTGCCAGAAAAGTTCCAGGATGGTTGCTTGGACGGGTCCTTGTATCGCGGTCCTGGCAGGTGCGAAATATATGCCACACAATCACCTTCTCACAAGGAAACCCAAGGACACAGCGGGGTACTTGTTGGAAGCCTTTAATCACCAAACCAAACAGCATGATGCATTTCGGCCATTCCGCCTTCCTCAGATGCTGAATCGTTTGTGGGTGTCACCTCCTCCCTCCTTTGTAATTGCCAGGGCCCTCCCATTGGTGGGAGCTCATCTGATCCTGCTGCCTGGGAATGCTGCAGTATAGTAAACATATATATATATATATATATATTACCTACTGGCGGTCGCCAGTAGGTAGTTATAGTTAGGACCTATTTTCCATAGGAAATTTGCAACATTCTATTCCCAATACCTTTGGCGCTGGTTGACGAATCTTCGGAAAATTTTTAAAACTCGTGGGGGACTCCGGTCCACTTCTATCTTGAAAGTTTCAGGGTGATTCGTCAAGCGGGGGCCGAGAAAAAAGGGGGGTCCCAAAACCTGTTTACTCCATGCACTTTTCCATAGAAAACTTTAGAAATGGCTACAGCCCGAACTGCCGAACGGAATTACACCAAATTTGGCAAAACGGTGGCCCTTGGTTCAGAAAGAGCCCTATTTGTTAAATCGTGTAAATCCGTTCTGTAGTTCCTGAGATAGTAAAAAAATAAATAGTTTCGATATCTGGGCAGAGCCTAACCCTCAGAGCACGAGCTTGGCTCTAATTGGTTGCCAACACTTCAAACCAGGAAGTGTTGGCAGCCATCTTGTGCCTCGCATCAAGTAAAAATCAATGTGCCGGTTTGTGAAGGTAGAGGTAGCCTGGCACAGACTTTCGTTGCGGTGCTCTGCCGTTTTTGCAGACTTGGTGTGGCGCTAAGGTAAAAATCAATGTGCCAGTTTATAAATATATATATAGATACATACACCCCTTAGCTACACACACCTCTTGCCCCTTTCTATAAACTAATGTAAAAACCGAAGCGGGAGCCCATCCCGCTGGCCCGTATCCCCTGCGTGAGGCCACCGCCGAGAACACTGAGAGCTGCCGCGCTGTCTGCGGTGACCCGGAAGGCAGGCAAGTTGCCTGGATGTGGGCAGGGCCGAATCCGGAGTGCTTCAGCGAGTGGGGCTCCCATGAGCAGTGAGAGCCCCGCATGGGAAGGAGAGATGCAGGGTATATAACCCCGATCTTGACTCAAGTTACAGGCACAGAGAACAATGCATGATCCCTTTTGTAGACAAAGTGCACTGCACACGGCTGCATAACACAAAGTGCTCACTGTCTAATTAACTACTGCAGTGCACTACATATGACTATGTGTTATGAGCAGAAAGCAGTGAATGATACACATGTGCCTTTAACCCGCCTGCAGAAATAACTGTGGGTTGTTTCCCAGTTATTCGGGTTCTGCTAGCAACCAGAAGAGAGGTCACCCTCGTAAGTGGAATGCATGCTATATCTGTTTGCTGCATGCCTGCTAATTACAAGCCGATGATTCTGTAAAACAGACTCACATGTGATCTGTATTACTGATTTGTGTTGTTTTTGCTTTATGGTTGCTAGTCTCACTCAGGGTGGGCTGTTTAACTGGTTGTTACAGACAAAGCGTGCTGTAGAACTGCCTGTTAGCGGTATAATGCACAATGTAGCTTGATTAAAGAGCGGACTGTTTACCTTTTATGTTTTTTTTTGCAGTTTTTGTTATAACTCGCAAACTCGACCTGAAGGTAGTGGAGCTCTTTACATAAGCACCAGTTATCTTACACAAAGATATATTCGTTGTTGGGAGGCAAAGGGATGTCAAGTGATTTGCCCAGAATCACAGGATGTTGAGCCGACGCCGAGACTTGAACCTGATTCCCCAGCTCCAAATCAGCAGCTCAGACCGCTATGCCACACCTGTGCCAAATACACTGTGCTTTAGGACTTTCACAGGCTGGTGCTCTGCATGCCTGTCTTTTACCAAGTGGCCCTGACAGCTAAAACTGGCGGTCTTTATGGCTGATTGGTGCACAGTGTGTTTTAGGACTGTTTGCTACAGGTTTAGTGCACTGTGTCAGCTCCTTGCAGAGTGAGCTGTGTGCCTGTTACTGGCAGCGAGTGCTGTGATTATCCGTTGAAGAGTGGAACACACTGTGTGACTGACACACAAATTCTTTAATCTGTAGAAACCGCAGGCACAGAATGAAGACATGTTGATTTCACAGCATCCTTTCCCCACCGTGAACCTACCCTGGCTTCCCTTCTGTCTCCCTGTCCCTCTCTGCACTGCACCAGCTCTTTGTTTAATGTTTACAGACACTAGAACAGAAAGTTATGCACTGTTAAGGTGACTCTTTGCCTTACTACCGATTCAGCTTCTCTGTGCCATCTACGGCAATAAGAGTTGTGGGTCTTAGATCTTGGATTTTATAGTCTCAGGCCTTTTGAAAGTGCAGGCCTACTGAGTGGGGTTCACCTTTTCAATGTCAGGGGAATCTGTGTACATGCTTGTTGTGTGGGTATGCTCTTGGTGCTGGAACCTCCTTTAGTTTGTGCGTACAGTTGGTAATGCGTTATTGGGTGCTAGTAGCTGACTCGGCAATGCGGCGAGTGCAAGGAAAGTTGTCTCCTTTTTTTATTTTATTTTATTTTACTTCTCCCGTCTTATGTTGACTTACCCGACCCTCACCCCGCCTCACCACCTCACCGCTCTTATCTGTGCCGGCTGCCACTGGGTGCTACCTGTCCTATCATCTGAGTTACCACTTGGTCTCTATCTTAGTAGTGAAGCAGAGGTGACACATTTTATAAATGTAAGAAAAAGTCATGATGTGGTTGCTGTCCAAGTCTTGTGTCTATAAAGATCAACAAAGTGCCTGATGTTTTGGGAATTTCTTGGCATTTTAAGGTCAGTTTTTGGGGTCTGACCTGCAAATGTATTCCTGAAAACCCAATAGAGACATTTAGGAATGGAATTGCAAAGCTGTGAGCTTGGTCAAGCACTATGTTGAGTGCCATAGAAGATGTTGGTTGCTGGGATCAGTGTTGAAGTTCTTGATGAACATTTTTTCCAGGTCTGCATTGTAATTCTGTGGGATTTGGTCACATCTGGAGTTGTAAATGATTTGGGCTTTTAACAATGTTGAGTAATTTTCTCGTTCAACTTTTGCTTGCTTTTTCTTGTTTTTTTGAGAAAGTTATTTTTTAATGGCTTGAATTTGTACATTGCCCTTTCATTTACTAAGTTTTTAGTTAGCGTTGGGTATTGGGCTTTTTTGCCCTTGACGTTCAAGGAAGCACAAACCTTATAACGCTGTATTTAAAGAAGACGTAAACCATTCTTAAGTAGATTTTGTGTTGTTTCAAAGGTCAGGACTAGGGAATCCAGAAGGGTCAAGATAGGGATGTTGTAATTTTCTACTAAAGGAGAAGTCAGTACTCTAGCCTTGGTCTAGATGATTGAAAGTAGAAATGGTTGTACTGGGGACTTCCATATGAATTTTGTTTGCATTCTTGACCATGGCATATTTGCACAGATAGTTTACAGGTGGTGATTAATAGAGAATTAGAATTGTGTTCTGCCAATTAGATTGGATGATACTGTCAACAGTTACACATGCTTCATCAGCAGTTCCTAAAGTGAGGGTGGCTTTTAAATGACGAGTAAGATTTAGAGAGAGCTGTTTTAGAATTTTGTCTAGAAGGGACGATGATAGTATTGCTATGGATGTACGTTTTCCTCATTGTAGTATAAGTTGAAATCCTAAAGCAGTCCTAATATTCTGAGGAAAGGAAACTGCTAAAGGTAATGCCAGTCAGTCCCGCTGTAAAAAAAATGTTGTTAACAGGTAGGTTTACAACAGAGTATTGTCCATTCTTTAAGGTTTAGATAATTGAATGTTAGTTTGGAGGCATTCTACTGAGTGGGTGACTGGTGGTGCCAATGTAGTGCAATTTATCTGGTCTCTGCATTTGTAGTCAATTTCCCCACTCATTTATTTTTCTCTCAATCATTCCACAGAATGTTGTATCCCAGGGAGTCTTATATATCTCTCAGGTGCTGTCCTGAGTGGAAAAAACTGGTTCCAGGTAAGAAGAGGGTGCTGATGTTGTAGGTGCAGTTTACTTTTGCTGGCAGGTTATTGTGAGTGCCAGGTCGAACGGTAGAGCATCGGCAGTGAGCTGTGTTCCCAGTGGGCCATGGGCCACAGACTCTCGCATTCTAGAGAGATGGCAGTCATCCTCACCCACCCACCCCTGCCCTCCCCTCACCCACCAATCCCTGCCCTCCCCACACCGATCCCCTCCCCTCAACCATCGATCCCCCCTCACCCCACCCACCGATCCCTCCTCTCACCCACCAACCCCTGCCCTCCCCTCACCCACCAACCCCTGCCCACCCCTCACCCACTGACCTTTGCCCTCCCTCCCTCCCCTCACTGCCTTCCATCTTCACGTACCCAGACCTCCGCCTGATCCCACCACAGACCCGCACCCTGAGTAACACCTGGCAAGGAGGCACAATCTGGACTGTGACTAAACATTTAGGGCAAAGGATCAACATTCAACACACAAAGTGAGGATAAAAGGTCACTTGTATGGCAGATCTGAGGAGTCCAGCAGTCATGTAAACAGACAGCTGACACCGGCAAGAGTCAGAGCAGGCTTGTCAGCTTTGGTTTGTATAATACATGGCAGTTTTGATCAAACCTTCATATGTAATTTGGATTATTTAAGGATTTTAAACACTTCAAACGAGTACCGTAAGCAGAATCTGACAGCTGGCAAGGGGGGCTTCGGTGGCAGACCCCTCCTGCCCTTCTACCATGTGGGACAGAAGCAGTGCTCCGAGGCCGAACACGCACCGCCAGGGTTAGTTTTTCCTTTTCATAAGCAGTAGCAGATCTGAAGTTCTTTGTTTCCAAGAGAAAAGAACAAAAATCTGGGCATGAATATTGATGTGGACCCACAGTTCCTCTTTAACAAGTTCAGCATCACACTGCAGCATGCTGGGGGCAGGAGACGCCGCACTCCGGTAGGACGTTTAAGGTTCATTTCACCCACACATCTGTTGCTTCCTTCAGCACCTCTGTTGGTTCTTTCTGCACTGCTCTTGCTTCTTTCTGCACCTCATGTGTCTCTTTCTGCACTGCTCTTGCTTCTTTCTACACCGCTGTTGCTTCTTTCAGCAATTCTCTTGCCTATTTCTGCACTTCTCTTGCTTGTTTCTGCAACTCTCTTGTGTCTTTCTGCATCTCTGTTGCCTCTTCCTTCACTTCACTTGCTTCTTTCTGCACCTCTCTTGCCTCTTTTGACACCTCTGTTGCTTCTTTCAGCAATTCTCTTGCCTCCTTCTGCACTTCTGTTCCTTCTTTTTGCACCTCTCCGGCCTCTATCTGTACCTCTCTTGCCTCTTTCTGCACCTCTATTGCCTCTTTTGACACCTCTGTTACTTCTGTCTGCACCCCTCTGCCTCTTTCTGCACCCCTCTTCCCTATTTGTGCAACTCTGTTGCTTCTTTCTGCACTTCTCTTGGTTCTATCTGCACTGCTATTGCTTCTTTCTGCATCCCTCCTGCCTCCTTTTGCACCTCTGTTGCTTCTTTCTGTACCTCTGTTGCATCTTTCTGCACTTCTCTTCCTTCTTTTTGCACCTCTCGTGCCTCCATCTGCACATCTGTTGCCTCTTTAGGCACCTCTGTTTGTTCTTTCTGCACAGCTCTTGCTTCTTTCGGCACCTCACGTGTCTCTTTCTGAACTTCTCTTGCTTCTTTCTACACCTCTGTTGCTTCTTTCAGCAATTCTCTTGCCTCTTTCTGCACTCTGTTCCTTCTTTTTGCACCCCTCCTGCCTCTTTCTGTACCTCTCTTGCCTCTTTGTGTACCTCTCCTACCTCTTTCTGCACCCCTCTTTCATCTTTTTGCACCACTGTTGGTTCTTTCTGCACAGCTCTTGCTTCTTTCTGCATTCCACTTGCCTCTTTCTGCACTACTCTTGCTTCTTTCTAAACCTCTGTTGCTTTTTTCAGCAATTCTCTTGCCTCTTTCTCCACTTCTCTTGCTTGTTTCTGCACCTCTCTTACTTCTTCCTGCACCCCTCTTGCCTCTTTCTGCACCCCTCTTCCCTATTTGTGCATCTCTCTTGCCTCTTTCTACACCTCTCTTCCTTCTTTTTGCTGCACTTGTGCCTCCTTTAGCACCTCTGTTGCTTCTTTCTGCACTTCTTGTGGTTCTTTCTGAACCCCTCATGCCTCCTTTTGCACCTCTGTTACTTATTTCTGTACCTCTACTGCTTCTTTCTACACCTCTCTTGCCTCCTCTTGCACCCTTTGTGACTCTTTCAGTACCTCTGTTGCTTCTTTCTGCACTTCTCTTCCTTCTTTCAGCACCCCTCGTGCCCCCTTTTGCACCTCCGTTGCTTCTTTCTGTACTTCTCTTGGTTATTTCTGCACTGCTCTTGCCTCTTTCTGCATCCCTCTTGCCTCTTTGAGCACCTCTCTTTCTTCTTTCTGCACCTCACTTGCCTCTTTCAGAACCTCTGCTGCTTTTTTCTACAGATCTCTTGCCTCTTTCTGCACTTCATTTGCGTCTTTCAGTACCTCTGTTGCTCTTTTCTGCAGATCTCTTGCCCCTTTCTGCACCCCTCTTTTCTCTTTCTGGACCACACTTGACTCTTTCTGCACCCCTGTTCCCTGTTCCTGCACCTTTCCTGCCTGTTTCTGTACCTCTCTTGCCTCTTTCTGTACCTCAGTTGCCTCTTTCTGCACTTCTCTTGCTCTTTTTGCACCCTTCAAGCCTGTTTCAGCACCTCTGTTGGTTCTTTCTGTACTGCTCTTGCTTTTTGCTGCACCCCACTTGCCTCTTTCTGCACTTCTCTTGCTTCTTTCTACACCTCTATTGCTTCTTTCAGCAATTCTCTTGCCTGTTTCTGCACTTCTCTTCCTTCTTTCAGCACCCCTCCTGCCTCTTTCTATAACACTTGTGCCTCTTTGTGCACCTCTCCTACCTCTTTCTGCACCACTCTTGCCTCCTTTTGCACCTCTGTTGGTTCTTTTTGCACTGCTTTGACTTCTTTCTGCACATCACTTGCCTTATTCTGCACCCCTGTTCTCTGTTTCTGCACCTTTCCTGCCTGTTTATGCACCACTCTTGCCTCTTTCTGCACCTCTGAGTTAGAGGTATTTTTAATCCCCCTGCCCAATTATGTACTAGGGCCTTACAGGGGAGGTCATGCCAATCATAGGGATACCCCAACCAATGGTGTACCCTAGTGTATGTAGGTGTTTTCACTCTATTCTAAGTGTCATTCAGCATAGCACTGGCTCCGGGCCTGGTTAGTCAGAGTCAGTTAGTACCAGTCAGCAAGAAGTTGGGGGCACAGGAAGACTTTGAAACAAGGCCTCTTTCTGCAACTCTGTTGCTTCTTGCTGCATATCTCTTGCTTGTTTCTGCATGTTTCTTTGTCTTTCTGGAGTTCTGTTGCCTCTTTCTGCATTTCTCTTGCTTCTTTCTGTGCCTTTCTTCCTCTTTCTGCACATGCTCTACCTCTGTAGGCATAGTTAGAAATTAGCATTTAAAAAACCTTTGAAATTCACTGAAAAAAACAAAGGTTTCAGGGACGTTATAGTTAGAAATTAGCATTTAAAAAACCATAGAAATTCACTGAAAAAACCATAGGTTTCAGGAACGTTATAGTTAGCTGGACATTTTACTCATACAAAACCATAGAAATTCCTCCGTTATAGTTAGATCTGCTAACTATAATTCACGTGCCCGCAATGCACTGCTGATGATGTCACATATCACATCATTCATGACATGGTTAGTGACATCACTGATGACATCATCCACGTGACAATCTGATATACCTCATGACACACTAGTATAACCTTTGATCACTCACTGTAAAATACACAGTATCATATTTGAAACCATTGATATGCCAATAGCAGTTACTTCATACCCACTCACTGATTCCTAGGTCAACAAACATAACTACCCATTTACCTACAGAATCACTTACCAACCATACACTCACTGATCAATAGAACACTATGAAATACATTCATAAACCTATATAGACAATGACACATCAGCAGTCATCCTACTCGGTTATGCAGTTATCGTACTCACTCAGGAAAAAAAAATGAATCACACTTACATTTACTCACTTACACAGTTATACACACAACACCTCATTTATTCATACATATAGTAACTCATAGTTACTATGTTATAAAATCACTATTACAATTATACACACATTCATGCAGTCACTAGCACAATCAGTGACTGTTATGTATACTTATTTGTACACACTAACTCTGACATAAAATGCCTTTTATTTTTGTACTTTCTTCGAGATGTAGCAATGAGACATATATTCACTCACCAACACACCCATAAACACACTCTATTACTCAAAGAACTGTTTCCATAAGCACTCTTAAAATCATACACCTACTTAATAAACCACTCACACATCTATGCACAGAGTAACACACCCCCACCCAACCATACACACACTCAGTCTCCCATACAAATACTGAACCAACTAAATAATAACTAATATAATCAATCATGTAGCTAGTGACCAACTGATAGCGCAGCTTACACAACAATAGACAGAGTGATACAGACATGTAAACACTTTAGTCACTAACCCATGTATTTAGTAAGACACTTTTAATTACTCACTTAAAGAGTCACTCACACAACTACTAAATCCTCCATTCAAACACTTATATATCCACTCATTCTTCAATACAGATTGGTATATATATATATATATAATATATATTTAAATTTGAAACAAAAAAACATACACTGGATGATGTCAACAGTGATGTCATCAGTGATGTCATTTGAAATGTCATCAGTGATGTCATCAGTGATGTCACTGACCATGTCATGAATGATGTAATATGTGACATCATCAGCAGTGCATTGCGGGCGCGCGAGTTATAGTTAGCAGAACTAACTATAACGGAGGATTTTTTATGGTTTTGTATGAGTAAAATGTCCAGCTAACTATAACGTGCAAACATGCCTCCTTGCATGCTCTTGGTTGGGAGGTGAAGTCCCATTCGCTGCTGGGGGTCCTTAGGGGCCAACTATCCTACCTGTTACCTCCAATCAGTCTGACACAGTGGGATTGCTGAGAGGTGGTTGCAGGTCACGCCCCCTTTCTCCAACACTATGCAAACATGCCTCCTGGCATGCTCTTGGTTGGGGGATGAAGTCCCCTTGCCTCTTGAGGGTCTCTGGGGCCAACTAGCCCTCCTGTTACCTCTAATTAGCCCCATACAGCTGGATTGCTGAGAGGTGGACAGAGGTCATGCCCCCTTTCTCCACCACTCAGCAAACGCGCCTCCTGGTGTACTGCTGCTTGGGAGATGATGTCTACTTTAGTCCTGAGGCCCTCAGGACACAAAGGAACCCCATCACCCCACCAGCAGGTGTGTTTTGCAGAGTGGCCTGCACAGTGTTTTTGTGAATGACGTAATTTCAGATGTCATTACGGATGTTATCAATGCAGCCATTGAGCATCTCACGAGTCAAGTAATATCTGATCTCATTGCGGCTACCGATGACATCTGAGTCCTATTCAACTGAGCACAGACTGCGGCTCTGATCCTCCTAGACCTCCCAGCAACCTTCGATACAGTCTCCTAGCACACACTCATCACAAAGCTTCACAACATAGGCATCCAAGAATCCTTTCTCAGATAGATTGCCTCTTTTGTTACCAGAATAATGCAAAAGGTCTGCCTTCCCCCCTTTCACTTCTGAACCCAAGGAAATCATGTGTGGAGGAGCCCAAGGATCCTCGCTCAGCCCCGCCTCTTCAGCACTTGGATGACACCCCTAGACAGCATCAGAAAAACCCACAGACTCCATATCATATCCTACTTCGATGGCAAACAACTCTTCCTTTCCCTCTCCAAAGACACCACCATCACCAAGACCAACTTCCACAACTGCTCGACAGATTTTGCCAACTGGATTAAAGACAACTACCTGAAGCTCAACATGAACAAAACAGCGGTACTGATTTTTGGAAACAAAAGCTCCCTAAGGGATGCATGCTGGCGGTCCTCAGACCTCAAACCTACTCCCCACTGACCAGCCTATGAGCCTAGGCATCATTCTGGACAACAAGCTAACCATGATGACTCAGGTCAATTCCATCTCCTCCTCCTGCCTCTTCATCCTCTGCATGCTTTATAGATATTCAAATGGCTACCCCTGAGCTTGTGACGCACCCTCACCCAGGCTCTCATCTCCAGCCGACTGGACTACAGCAACGCTCTCTACCCAGGGATCACAGCTCTTCTCCGATGACTACAGACCATACAGAACGCCACAGCCAGACTTGACTTGGATTTTCCAAGACGAAACCACATCATCACTCACCTCAGAGAACTCCACTGGCTCCCTGTACAGAAAAGATGTCAGTTTGAGTTCCTGACCAAAGCATACACAGCTCTACACAACTGTGGACCCCCCTACTTGAAACACCGCCTGAACTTCCATCAGACCATCGGACACCTCCACTCTGTGGCCCTTTCTCTAACCCTCATCCCCCACATCCAACATAGGAGACTTTGAGGTTGTCCCTCTCCTACCTACCAGTGAAGACATGGAATGAGCTATGGTTTTATCTACGGAGTTCCCCATCTCTTCCAGAGTTCTGAAAGTCCCTGAAGACCTCGGTATTCGGTTAATCAACTGGTACCTTCCAGCACCTGTATATCCTCATGGTTGACAAGACGCGCTCTACAAATCTACTGATTGATTGACTGATTGATTCATTCATTGATTAAGTTACAAAGTGCCCACATCTGTGATGCACAAATACCAGAGAAAAATCCCATATTAGTGTTCTTTATTTTCCATAATTGAAACCGGTAGGTATGCAACAAATGGATGTGTGTGAAGTCTGTCAATTTGTGTTTTTTCAGACCGCATTTGCTTCATCAAAATATCCACTTTTATTTTTGCAATTTCTCTTTATTGTTAAACATTTGAAATCGTGTCTTTAATAGCGGTATGACAAGTAACATATCCATTTATTTTATTTTATTTGAGAATAAATAAAGTCGTAAAATGGTATATTTCCACATTTTTTAACAAATAAACATGCACACATGCGCTCGTACTTTGATGCCTGTCATGCTTTAGCAAATTAGGCAGCCAAATATAGAAAAACACTATATCAACATGTACATATTACTATTATACTACAAATGTATTTTTTTATGCCTGTATTTATGGAAATCTCATACTTTGTTTAACTCAAACATTGCTATCTGCTTAACTGTTGATTTTGAATGAATGAAAGACAGCATGTAGTGTCCCTCACAAGAAGAAGCAGTGGTTCCTCCTTTTGAGCGGAGGAGCGTTCCCCTACTATAGTTCCCCCCAAAGCCCCAGAGATGAAAAATGAAATAGTAATTCCTGTCAGGATAGGCAGGGCCTGCTGAGTAACAGCATGGAGGAGTGGTGGGCGGAGGGCTGCCTCTGCACTGTTTAAAGTGTTCATGCCTCTTTGGCTGATGGTCTTGCAATGGCTAGCCAGGCATGAGCACTTTTTAATTCTCAAGACAGCTGAGTTGAGAGCAAGTGCAGACCTCCAGAGCACCAAGTGAGTCTGCTCCCACCAGTCAGGGCGCTGTTCTCATGCTGCTTAACAGCATGAGAGCAGCCACATCAGGGATGATCAAGGGAGCTCAAGCATTCAGTTTCTGTGGGGTGAAAGAAGAGGTCCGGAGTGGAGGACATTGTGTTCAGTAAATCTTTTTTTTTTTTAAGTCAAGCCTAAACAGCGCATGGCTGTTCGGCCATCTGTTGTCTGTATATTTTTAAGGTCTGACTCCTCTCACACTTTGGACTGGCTTTTGTGTCTGTTCTTTAAAAATCGTAGCCTGAAAATGACTTATGGTGGGTGATTGTCCCACTTTTTCTCGCAAGTTCACTGCCATGGAGAGTTGCCGAGCGAGCAGAGATGCCCACACTCCATTCATTTTATTTGGCAGCACGTCAGCTTGCTCCCCAGTGCCGTCCTGCCCCCGCGTGCAGCGCTAAACTTTCATCATTAACAGCAACACTGGCGCCATGCTTAATATTTTAGCAGGTGCACGCCTTATGTAAATAAATAGGTCACCTAGCAGGATTAACACTACCTGTTGACCCTCAATGGGACCGTAAATAACACAATACATGTGCTCATTTTTCTATCATCTTAAATGTATAACTGTCAGTGCCTGGATGGCTGAATGTGATGGCTCAAGGAAGCTATGCAGCTGTTGAGGGGTGGTGTGGGTCCAGCCTATGAGGGCAGACAATCTGGTCACACTCTCAGTCACAGACACAAAGCACCACCTGCTTCACAGTTGAACAACAGGGCAGAACCTTTCACCCTCACTATTGGCTGTTGATATGCACCAAATATTACAACAGCCAACCCGAAGGCCCTTGGAGGGAGGAAAGCAGAGAGTCAGACGGAACATGACAGGCAGGATCCAAAAACCCCAGTAACGGGACACACCTATTGCATAATGTGTCAGATGGAAAAAGCAGCTGTCAGTCACTGCCAAGCAGAGATAGGAGCTAATGAGCGAGATTATGTTCTGCCTGGGGAGTTTATATATCCGTCATGCACGGCGGATGCACGGAAGCCCTGCATCCGCCGCGTATCTGAGAGACCCTTGCTCCGTGTTTTATTTGTTGTTCCTGCCGGCGAATATAGGCTTCGACGCATCCATTACTCTCCTGCACATTCTCCTACTTCGCTTAACTGACTGGGAGGCTGTCGTTCCCTGATTTTCTTCCTGACGAGATAAACCTTCACTCGCCTTGACCTATTGGTTACAAATCATTCACCGCCCCCATTTGAACAAGGATTGATCTTCAGACGGCTGACGGATATATAAATTCCCCAGGCCTTCATCCTTTCCCAGAAGCCAGTCCTCCAGTTGAGAACTACCGTATTTGCCGATTTGCGGAGAATCCTCTAACCGCTAGGTGTGTCTGTCCCACCCCACCTGCTCTCCTTCGCCCTGATGAAGGTGTAGCCCCTGTGGGGGCCTGTACACCGAAATGTGCGTTGGCGTTTTTAAGCCTACCTGGCTGTTTAAATTGTGCTCATTGGCGCTTTTTAGCCCACCGGGCTGTTGAAACCTTATTCATTGAATTTGAACAGTGGAATTGCTATTTAATCACGTATATGTTTTTATTTCTGTGTACTGATGTGATGTGATGCATGATGTCGCTGTTGAATGAGTGCTAGTATGATCATGTTGTTTTGAAGGAGCTGTGTGGGACTGTTAGCAACTTTATGTATATGAATTTTGTAATGTTTTGATATCCACTTTTAGTTTTTGATGTTGACCAATACACGCAAAAAATCACTGTATATACATATAAAAAATGATATAATAAAAAACAATTAAAAGATCAATAAATCTATTTACATCATTACTTAGTTGTCCATTGTCCTGGTTTGCCTACTGGCCGTGGGTATTAATTCCTTGGACCCTGTATAGGGCCTTGTTTTTTTATCTATCTGTGGCAGGTATTTTCCTTTCTTTTTGGTAATTCTCAGCTCCCCTGTTTTACCTGCCCTTATCCTATTTCAGGGGTCCCCCTTCTTAGTGGGCCTTGAACATTTATACAAACTGACTGCTAAATGTAGCTATACATAACATATCCTGATGTTCAGATTTGAGACGAGGAGGGAGTCTCTCAGAGGACTTGGTAACATTCGTGGTGGAAAGTGAAAGTTGACCAGGGGTGCAGTCTATAGACATATAGTCGTTGCTTACGAGAAGCAAGGCTGGCAGTAACTGCACCTCTTTTACTACCAGCCTTGCATCTCATAAGCAAGGACTATAAGTTCAAAGTGAGTGTTTATGCACCACTTGCAGGTTTTCAAAAACATAAATAAAAGGCATTGTCATTTACAGTGCCAATAGCTCAAACTCTGGCAAATGCGAAACCTATTGCATTGCAAATGCTTGTTCATTTTATTTGTGTGCATAAGCCTACCCCCCACATGTAGGTGCCAACCCCACTGACAAAGAGCCCAATTTCCTGTATTTTTTCACTTTTAAAAATAAATACAGACAATAAACACATTGTTTTCTATCTGTATTTATCTGTGAAAATCAGTAAATCGGAAAACTTGGAGCCTTAATTATAGTGCAGTGAGGAGTTACAAGGTGGAGGTCCAAATACACACTCTGCTGGATCTGAAGATCAAGGAAATCAATCACAACCTTGTCTTATTCCCAGGGCTTTAAGTGGGCCGGGTCCTGCCGGTGCTCATCACCGGCAGTTCTAAAAAGCAGGTGCCGAGACGGGTCCCTATCGAGCTGCTCCTTTTTGCCCTCATTCTCAGGATGGAAATTGTTTGTTCAACTCTGCAGCAGTACCACCCTTCACTGCCTTTGATGTAACATCAAAGATACTCGTTAGAGTTTTTTCACGGTGTCATAACTTCACAATTGAAGCATTTTCAATACTATATACAAAGAAGCCATAGTTGTTGCTTATTTAGCATACACAACTAACAACAACTGACAAAGTCAATAGTCCTGGTTTATCGTAGGTGTAATGTTGCTTGTTGTATTAAATATCTGGGTGCACTGACAGAAGCACCAAAATACCAGTCGGGCGGCACACTATGCCAAGCATAGACTTTAGCTACCTGTTTTTAAGCCACTCCCTTAATTACATTGGCCACGCCCCTTAGAGAGACCCCTCAGTTTTTTCATCTCACTTAAAGCCCTGCTTATTCCATTGCAAAAGAGAGGTCACTGCAATGAAGGTTGAACAAATAATGAAACTCCAGGCAAAGCAAATGTCATATTTGATGATACCTTGCTGCAAATCTCTAAATCTGGCCCCTTAGCACCCTCAGTAGGCATTTCATTAAGCTTAGGAGAAAGGAAGGAAATATTTCTGCCCTCGAAAAGGCACACTAAACATGCACATGAACACAGATGTAGGAGGTACGAGTTGGGAATGCCGTCTCCTTATTCTCCAGTGGGAGTGGTTTCAATAGGTGTCCATCTGTTCAAACACCAGAGAAGGTTGTATGCATTGCTGTCGTGAACAGGCAGATACTTCCATTTTGCCTTTACAGTGGTTGTGCTCTGATTGATGGAAGCCGCCTCCACGGAGGGCTGAGGAGGATTAACAGCTAAGTGAGCTGCACAGGCACTAAGCAAGCAGGAGCACTATTTACAAAAGGTCGGACAAAAGCCTGCTGCCCTCTGAGCGCAGCACTTTCTTAGTTTCAGCTTGTGGCCTGCAAAGCCCTTTCCACTGCTGCCAGAATTCTGTCCAAGTGGAGATTTGCAGCACAATGTGCTGTTCAAATAGTCAGCTCTGGTGAACCCTTCAGATGCGAAAGTCTCTCGCACTGCACCAAAATAAATAGCACTCAGCGCTCGCAGTGAAGGGACTGCCAACATCACTTGAGTTTTATCATTTCTGTTTTTTTAGCAAGGTTTTTTAGAAATGGAAAGGCTTGTGTGAAGTGCTGCAGTGCAATATAAAATTAACTTCATTGAATGATATACCTACATTTAAAGGCAGAAAAGACAGGGGGTAAGGTTTCTGGTAATCATGATTGAAGTAGCCCTTGGAGACAGAGAGAAAACGTGCTGTAGAGGAGGGGACCGGGGTGTCCTTCAAGGGCTTGTTTGCAGTGAAGGATCCTCTTTTCATATTATGTTATGGTATGCTATGATATGCTATGTTATACTATGCTATGCTATGTTACGTTATGTTATGCTACGCTGGTATGTTGTCATGTTATATTATATTATATTATATTTTATTACATTATATATTGTATTGTATTGTATTATATTGTATTGTATTGTATTATATTGTATTGTATTGCATTGTATTATATTGTATTGTGTTATTTTATGTCATGTTATGTTATTATATTACATTATATTGTATTGTATTGTATTATATTGTATTGTATTGTATTATATTGTATTGTATTGTATTGTATTATATTGTATTGTGTTATTTTATGTCATGTAATGTTATTATATTACATGATATTGTATTGTATTGTATTGTATTATGTTATGTCAAGTTATATTACATTATAGATTATTATATTATGGTTTGTTTTGCTATGTTAACGTTATTTTATGTTAATATTATTCCTTGGAGGTTCAACAGCTGAAGCTTCTTCGTGCCATATAGTGAAGTAACCTTATCTTAATCTTAGTTTAAAGGAAGAGGGAAATGGCTAAGGAATATTAGGGTGTAAAGCCAGATCCCCAAGAGTTTGCTAAAGGGGTGCTACAGAAATCAAAGAGAAATACGATTCCATTACTCAGTTGTAGTAATAGAGAAACCACTGACTCCCAATTTTACAAATTTGAATTTCGGAACTAAACGCTAGGAACGATTTTCGGAGCCTCAGGCCGCTGAGCGTGATGAGGCGATGACGCTGGAGGCATTCCGATGGATGTCCTGACTGATGATCTTCATATTTTTAAACATTATTATTTCAAAGACAGAAAGTTAACGAGCTTGGTAGTTTGAGGAGATTTGAACTCTTTCCCGCATGCCAACAAACAGGCGCAAACCTGCATTCAGGATTATAAAAATATATATATATATATTTTCTAGAGCATGTCTACAGCCCCGATTCAACAATTGACTTTGATGGCAGCACACATGATATTTTGCTGAGAATTAGGGGGCATATTTACAAGCGAGTGATAAAAAATTATCGCTGCTTTTGCGGCTGTTTTTGGCCGAAAAGCGGCGATAATTTTATCGCCTAATCAGCAAGGTCACGCTAACGCGTGAAACCTTGCTTTAGCGTCAGGATTCCTAACGCCCAGCTTTGCATCTCTAATGAGATGCAAAGTGGGCGTTCCTGACCTGACATGACAGGAGAAATGTCGTCGCTAAGCAACATTTCTCCTATCATCAAGCCCCACGCTATGAAGCATAGCATCAGGAAAAGTAGCGATAACCCCTGTTATCGCTACTTTCCTTACACCTGCTTCAGGACTGACTTAGCCATGATATCCTATGGAGGGTGGATATCATGGCTAAGTTTGTGAGTCCCTATCAACAAGCTAACGCCACATTGCGTGAGATTATCGCTGGGTTTCCAGCGATAATCTCACGTTAGGCAGTTAGCGTGAGGATTTTTATCGCTGAGGAGATAAGCGTTGCTAATAGCACGCTATCTCAGCGATAAAAATCCACGTTACCCGGCGATAATTATCCTCACGCTAAGAGCGCTGGGCAATAATTATCGCCGGGTGTTGCTGATATGCTCCTAGGTTTTTTGGGACACTAGTACAGATCATGGAGTGAATTGCCCATAAAACCTGTAGCATTTTAGCCACTATATATGGAAAGGTGTGCTGTAAAATGGATTGTTCCCGCCATTTTTAAAAGTATTTTCTTCATGGGCTGTCCTAGCCAAACCTTTTCATAGAGTATGTGCAGAGTTCAATAAGCTCTCTCAGTGCAATATAGGTATGACATTCAAAGAAATTCCAGGCCAGCTAGAAGAACTACTATTCAAAGAATGTATTGGATTCTTTTGAAAACGACAGAGCATGCTTGCCTGAGAGAAAAAACGTAGGGACCGAATTATTAATTGATGGATGGAGTAATCTCGTTCGGCCTGGAGGAGGAAATACTGTATTCCAGGCCGAGACCACTCCACCTGCCAAATTTAAAAATGACCGCCAAGCTGGCGGTAATTTCTAAATCATTGTCAGGAGCCGCCGTCAATTCATATTTAAGTTTGATGCATGGCTCAGTTAACATGAGGGAGCCACAGCCGTTCATGAAACTCAATTAATTTTAATATTCAAAAAGAAAATGACAAATTACAAATGGGATATTGTTTTTGAAAAAAAAATGCTCCTCACCGCGTGTGAGTTCTCTCTCTCTCCTATGGCAAGGGGAGCATTGAGCAGTTTTCATTGCAGATCAGCGATCAAATATGCCACAGACATTGCCGAAATTATCCTACACTATGAATTGGACATTCATTTCCTGACAGAAACCTGGCTAAATCAATGGTCCATACCCATGCCTTACTTACTCGTTCCTCGACCAACAAAATCAACAGGGAGGAAGGACTGCAATCATTCATGAGAACTCCCTTCTAGTCAAAACTTTCCCTGTAGACAGTCTCACATCCTATCAATACATGAGTGCAGAAATCTCCACAGCAGAGAAATCAGTAGCCAAAGTACACCCTCCAGCAGACAACCAGTTCATTGAACATATAATGGAAACAACCACAATACAATCCATGCTCACCTCAATGTGATTTTTCATGGTGAATTTAACCTTCAATGGAATGATGAGGATGATACACAGGTATCTACCCTAAAACGATTTCTCAATGACCAAAACTTGACCCAAACTTGCACCAACACAACACATAACAAAGGTTCAACGCTTGACCCAATCATATCCAGAGTAGGTGCACTGACAATAGACTCAATCACACCCAATAACTAATCTGAATATGACTCAATCTTATTACACCTAATTACACACACACATACTACCAAAGGGCAAGTAACCAAAGAGCAATACTGGATCAGAGACACCAAAAACATGGACAGGGTGTAACTGACAAACTGCACAAGAAAAACCTCACTCCTCCAACAATAACCCAGAATGTTCTTGAATTGACCGAACACTACAACCGAACAAAATCAAACATAACGGAGTCAGTAGCCCCTCTGAGACTCACAAGGTAAAGAATCAAACCATCACAACCTTTTTATAATCAAGCCTAAATGAGGAAAATAGAAGTCTTAGACACTCAGAAGCGAAAGTGGAGACAGGAGCCCTAAAAATTGCTTCTAATCAAACTACGTGAATGACGCAACAGCTACAAAAAGCACTTATGCGAAGCCAAAGCATCGTACTTCTGAACCCAACGTGACAATGCAAGGAATTGCCCAAGATGACTGATTCAAATTGTCAACCAACAAACTGGGGCAAAAAATGCAAACAACATCTGCAATAGCACAGCGTTTTCTTCATTTTTCAAATAAAAGTTCTTAGAAATCGAAAAGGAATTTGTAACCAACAAATAAAGATTACAAGCCACTATAGTCAATGATCACCATCCCGACGTTGATCCTGCATCCTCTGTAAAGGACCAATTGAAGAACCACCCACCCAAGAAAAAAAATCAAGATGTCTGGAGTGAGTTCAAAACACTAACTGAAGAAGAGGTCCACATGATCTTACTATCTGTGAAACCAACTTCACATTTCAATGACCTCATCCCATCCACAACACTAAAGGAACTCAGTCACCTTTTCCAACCTATGCTGATGAAAAAAGTAAATTCATCAATAAAACAAGGCAGGATCCCAGATTGTCTGAAGGCTGGGCAAGTGACACCGCTCTTGAAAAAAGTAGGTGACCCTACAATACTGAGCAACTTTCGTTCAGTGTCGAATATCCCCTTTCTAGCAAAATTGTTGGAAAAATGTGTGCACAACCAACTGAGCCAACACATTGACAAATTCAACTTACTCAACAAATTTCAATCAGGATATAGAACAGAACACAGCACTGAATCAGCCATTGTTCACAAAATGGACGACACCCTTAAGATACTAGACAACAACAATTCTTGCCCACTCATCCTCCTTGACCTCTCATCGGCGTATGACACCGTCAGTCACAATAGAATGGGTCATTTTTATTTATTTATTTATTTAGAGTGTTTTATAAAGTGAGAACATGGCCCAAGGGCATCAGAGTGCTGTACATATGATTGACTAAACAAAAATAAACATAGACAAGTACATCAAGAGTAAAAGACAGAATGGACTGCTAAAACAGATATCAAAATAAACATCCACCATTCAATTATTAGGCACTGCTCTAGAGTCTTCACAGTGGATTTTCTGATGCTGCATTAAAATTATTCAGGTCCAGGTATCCAGGGAAGCAATGTTTGAGTGGGGTACTCCTGTGAATGATGTGCTCCTAACCTATATAGATGTTGCTGACATTGTGGTGTCAGCGGAGCCCAGGAGAAAGGCTACCCGAGAGTATATGAAAGGAATCTATTCATTAGAACCTATTTTTTGAAAAAGTGGGTCGATGGATTTGAACGCAACTTGGGTGGTAAGGATTTCCAGATCCTTGGTGCCGAAAAAGGACTTGCTGTAGGTTTTTTGTTGTCTTAATTTAAGGGCTTCAAGCCTGAGAGATTTTGCAGTTCTTAGGGAGCATCTTCCACTTCTGATTCAAATCTTTTCTGCCAGGTACCTTGATTCATTAAAATGTAATGCTTTGTGTGTGAGTGAAAGGATTTGAACTTAGAGTATTAGTACAGAGTCATGGGGATAATTATTATCCCCATGACTCTGTACTAACACTCCAAGTTCAAATCCATTACATTCATTACAAATAAAAGTAAAAGTTTTGGCTCAATCAGGGTGTGTTAAAATAGATGTAGATGCCAATGCTATCTTAAGTTCCACAAATGAATTTTCAGCTTCACTAGACTTCTGCAAGGGTTCTGGGTGTCTTATCTGACATAATCTTACTAAGGCTTCACCATTTCAGCGTAGCCTAGGACCAACTGTCTGCCAAACCCAGCCATGCCCCAAAAAACACATACCTGGGAAACAGTTACTTGCAAATGGCTTCAAATCGTTCAGAGGACAGGTGGCACTTACCAGCACACATTTCCAGGACCAAAGAATCTAACTTGGGGAAGACAGAGCTGCCGTTACTCTTTTGAAGCCTTATGCCATTTAATAGCCAATTTGGTGAGAAGGTATACAGAGTCCACGGTGCACTGATATATAGTTACAGATGCCAAAACAAATCTTTAACAGATTGGACCAAAATAGAACCATAGGGAAAACCCAGCAGGTTTAGATCCTTCTTTATGGCTTGGGGAAAGATTAAGGGGACAACCTAAATCCTTGAGGAAGTTGTGTCCATGAAAGTTGAGATCCTCAGACCATGAATGAGAAGAGATACTGACTTTCCTCATGTATGGAATAGAAAGCAGAACAGAGATCATCCAGAGTAAACCATTGGGCAGAATGGTGGCATAGTTAGGAACCACAGGGAAGCTTGGAGTAAGCACTATATTAATTTCCCAAAGGTCCTGTATGAATCTATGCACATTGGCTTTCCCGTTTTGCATATCTGGAGAATCGGAGTATTACAGCTACTGACCTAAGTACCAAAACCCGTTGCTTAATCAAATCTGATATTACAGGGAAGATCATTTCCTTCGCCTCTGGTTTTAACAGGCACTGGGGAATTTTAGGTAGTTTCTTCTGAGGATCAAAATTCACTGATTCCATCAATGACACAAACCTCACATTGTTGTCCTCTGTGGACCACAATGTGATTGGTATCTGTGAAAGCCATTCAGTTAAATTGGGAGACATACCAGTTTTATTTGCATCACTTTGGAAATATGTGCTCTCACACAATAGTGAAAGCAGGAGTGGCCCGCGAAGGTAAGAGCGGTGGGGCGGTGTGGGAGGGAAGACAGACGATGATGAGGGAAAATAAAAAAGCAAAAAAAACACTTACCTGAACATCCACCAATCTCCGAGTCAGCAATGTAGCAAGCACAAGGTAAGTGTTTTTCTTTTTTCTATTTTCCCTCGTTGTCATCTGTCAACTCCCTCCCCATCCGGCCCCACCGCTCTTACCTGCAGAGGCCGCTCCTGAGTGGAAGTATATTTTCTTGCTGGTGAGTTTTATTTGAGAGCACACCTTCCGGAGTACAAAACACAATACACTTTAATTTAATTTTCAAAGAATATCTCTGCTTAGGGAATTTGGGTTTAGTAAAAAGGTATGTTTATAGTTAATGTGTTCTGCAGAGATAGACACAGGGTAAAAAATATGGTGAGGAACTCATTATTTAGAAATATCAACTGTGTCTGTGGGCATGCCTGAGAGAGAGAAAGGCTTTCAGAGCCAGGTATTACATTTTTCACTATTGACACAATCTACATAGGGGGCCATCTGATCTACTGAGATTATGATAGTCATTACATAGTAGGAACCTCTCAGACTGTCCTAAAATTCAGGATACATATCTTGAGTAATCTGAAGAAATCAAGACTGATTGGGGAGAACTGGTGTATAAGAGACAATGTTTTGAAAGGTCAGTTTCCAAAGCCCCATCTGTCCATAAGCAAAACATGACCTTCTCGAGATCTCTCCTTTGCCCCTTCTTATGCCTCTCGCAGCTCTTCCTCCTCCTTTTTTCTTCCCCCTTTGTTCCTCCTTTTTGTGGGCGTCCTCATTCCACTCCTTAACTTTTCACCTAATTTTTAGCAATTTCAGGACGACATTTTTGATTCTGCATTCATTCTCACTATCTCTTGCACAGCTGCGCAATGGTTAGTGATCATCACCATCCAGCTTCTTAATCTGCTATCCAATGCAGGTGGTCATTATCTCACTAACATCCAGTATCTTCCTGAGCCATTTCTGTCGGATGAGCTATGTGCATGGCTTTTTCAAACACTTTCTTAAATTTGACAAATAATCAGCTGTTGCTTCACCATTACTGCTATATAGTTTAAGATCTTAGCCCAATCAGTTTTCACCAGAATCACATTCAACAACATCCTTTGCTACACGCAGTTCCCCATCATTGATAGGGTCCACCCTCTGCCATGATGACTTCTACACCAATCTTTCTCTCACTTTATTCAGGACCATGAGTCCCAATACCTGATTAATTTCCACCCAGTTTGGTCTGTATACCGCAAACACACTCTGTAATTCCTTTCAGAACTGGGTAAGGTATTCCAAATATTATATATATTTTTTCTTGATACTAATCAAATTAGATGGTGTCCAAGGGACATGGACCACAAATCTATTCTAACTTGAGTGGTGTGATGGGAAGCCCTTCCCAGAGAATTGTTCTGCAGTCTGCCTCAAACTCTATGGGTAATAGTGAGGATTCATTGATCATCTTCCTGCCAAATTGCCCACACCCCTTTGCCGGATGTTTTATTGACATCTGTGATTTTGGAGTACTCACTTGTGTGTTACTTCCATCTACTACATTTGCTTACTATCCTGCAGGCACTGCTGCATTTCCAGGTGCATCAGTGGTTTCACCCCTAGCTGCATTGGCAAGCAGGGGCAACAAATCCAGCAGATCCTCCTCTCTTGGCTCCTCATTCTCTTTTTCTTTTTCCTGTGGTTCAGTGATCTTGGGGAATAGATGTAGAGGAGGGGGAGAGGTTGGTTCACAATAAATAACTTTGGCCCTAAGGGGACGTATTAGGTACTTTCATTTTCCTAGGTATTTCTCATACTTTGGACTTGAGATTCCTGCTCAGGCTTGGGTTCTTCCTCCTGCCCATGTCAGCATTTATTTAACTTTGGGATCCTTCAATTTCTTCTGCAGTTTGCTAATCCTTCTATGTCAAAAGTACCATGATATCAGGTACAGTCTATCAAACTTAATACACTCTTCTAGATTGACTAACCTGTGATCAAGTTGGCCCAGCAGGAGGATGTAGATGCTAAGCCATTGATGTCACTCTACGCCCTTCAGTGGAAGCTAAATATCTCACTCTAAAAGAGCACTGAAGGGAAGGGGGATTGGAATGAAAGGAGACAAGTGAAATTTCTCACCGGAGCACAAAGTGCTCCTTCATATTATAGAGTTCTCTCTTCAATCTCAAATCTCCCACTGATTTCTGAGTGGGCCTTCAATTGAGTACTGTTATGTAATACATAACATTTATCAATCACATCTCTCAAATGACTAGACGTTAGACGATAAGCAATATTCCAATACCTTGAGCACATTGACTTCTTGTGGAGATGTTATTTCCTTACATAACTCAGCTTCCTCTCTGAGTTGTAAGATACACCTCGTAAATCCCCAAAAATAATTCTCACATTTCACAGATGAGGTATTCCTAGCACATAATAATTATTAACTTGTTCCATAGGTGCTCACACAGTTTCTACTTTTGTATTCAATGTGATGAGGGAGATTATCTGGTTAAACCGACAGTTAGTTTTAAAGCATAAATTCTGACTTGGTTTTGCATGCATGCAAAGGTTTTACTGCTCTGATTCCTCAGTGCTTTTCCAACATAAGTTGTTGTGGTCTTTGTTTCAGGTCACAGATGAAGGAGAGTTGATCCTGCCACTGATGAGAGTTGGGTTTTAGAGCCAGAACAAACACTTGCAAGTACGTAGTTGAGCAGAGGCAAATGGTGGCTTTCTCAAAGATAGCAGATTGCCAAGCAGGGTGGGGTTGTTGGGGTGTGGCTTTTATTGCCGTTTCCATACATAATGCCACCTTAGAGCTCATCATCTTTAACAAGCCTTCTAGTGTTATTTCCAACTGGCCCACTTCCTGATAGAGCATGAAAGTGTGAGCACAAGTCCCCGACATGCCAGTAAGTTCTTTGTCTTTTAAGTGTGTGCTCTTCAAGAGCAGTTGCTTCATGCTATGGACACCAACTATTGCCCATAGCTGTGTGGCAAACATGCAAAGAAACTTAAAGCTGACACACCTGAAAGCATTTTCTCCACGCCTTTACAAGAATTGTCCAATCACTAACTGGTAGCTTTGTATACTGCCTTCCATATTTTAGACAGGGAATGTACTGCAGTAGTGTTTTTTGAACTTGAAGCATGATCAGGAAAGGACTTCTTCACATCCTCGTTGGTGAGTTTCACCCAATACTAGCAAGTGCTGTTACGTTATTGTTTGTATATAATATAAGCAAGAGTCCCTTTCAGAGGGGGTTGCTACATTTAGAATCTTTGCCCCATATCTCTTTTCCTTATTGTTCACTCTCATATATGTAGCAAGAAGGAGTCTATCAGCCTTGTGCCCATAGATCATAACATGGAAGGGTGTAGAGAAGGAGATGGAAAATAGGATGGGGTTCCCACTGTAATATTTCTTTTAACTGATCTTGTTGAGGAGGAACAGCGGTATTGTGCACTGACGCCCAAAGATCCTTTTGTGCTCAGCAAACCTTCCGTCAACACCCAGACGGGCCTGTGAAATGATTTGATTGGCTGAGTCAGATAGCCTCTGTCTCACACATATTTATCCTTCAAGGACCAGTGTTTCAAGTCCTGGCTCTCTGCCTATCTTCCCCACACTATTAGTAGAGCCCTCTTGCTATAATCCATGGAGTCATGCTCATACACATGTATTATTCACTGGACTCCTCCAAAAGCCTATTTGCCCATCCAACGTATTTTCCGTCATCTCATACACAGATGACATTTGTTCACACCCTTTTTTAACAAATGCATTGACACCCATGACACAAATCTGCGGTAAGCTCAGTTAGACTTTTCCCTAAATTGTTTTGGTTTAGTCATACTCACATTTTGAGCAAATTCACCAGGCTCAGTGCTGGGCTGTGCTCCACCCCAGTTCCCTTTGAGAAAGAAACAGGTCACTTTCCTCCAGCATCTGGGTTCATTGCATGGAGTCCAGCCCAGACTTCTCTTGTCATCTCTCTATGGAGTTGATTTCCCCCCAACATTGCACCATTTGTTCAAATAAAACAAAACACGTAAGGAAGCCCAAAATCTAACATGTGTTTATTGCAAAAAGAGCAAGCATCAAAGCAAATAATCAGGAGAAAATTGTTATTTCAACAGACCAGATTACATACCCCAAAAAGCCAGTTGGAGCATGTAATGCTAAAATGCTCACAAACCTTTGCAGCTTTTATTCCCTTTCTCTTATTACAAGTCCATGGAGCATACACACGGGACACAGACTTGTTTCTTCTGCAAAACATATCTAATAAACAGGTGGCAAGATCTTCTCACTGAGAAAATTCGAAATGTCCTTGACACTAAAACACAAATACCTGAGCATGCTGCTGATTTCATTAATTTCCTAAAATGACGCTTTTGTTTGCCAACATTAAAAGAGAGGCTATGCTTTTCTGTGAGATGCAGGAAATGTGCACATGTTCTAACTCTAATACAATGGGTTCTAAGCCTTCTATAGTCATGAAATTTAGAAATTTAGCAGTTATTCTGAGGCTTAGGGGCACTTCAGGTTGATGAAATACAACATCCACATTTTATCATAAAATATATCAGTGCACATTGGGATATGCAAGTGCAGGGGGACATTAAAGTAGTAGGAATACATGATTATGTTTTCACAGTAGAAAACCACATATTATGAGAAGATAGTATGGTTGAAAATCCAAAATATATTTAAGCTGCTCTTTGAATGATAGTTCATATTGAGTTGTAGAAATGTATAGCTTTCAGTATTCCCAATGTGTCAGTGAGCACTTGCTGGTGTGGCTATTATTTCATTAGTCACGTAGAAGCATTTTATTGTGATAACGACTTTTCTGATATTGTTGTTGTCAATCCTGCCTTGTGTGTTAACGTGGTTGATCTTCTACAATAATATAACATTCAACTATTGTTCTGTCAAAATACTGTATCCAGGAAATCGACTATTGAAATATCATGAAGGTAAATATATATGTAGATAAGTATAGTTTTATTTGTACGTGAACTCTTCATACATTTATCTTGAAAATATATATATCTTTAAGTAAATCTATACCTTTATATATAGGTTCATGATATTGTGTTAGTCAATAGTCTTGATATGATTTTTGTCAGTCACTCAGCATGGTGGCATACATCTGGATTGTCACTACTAGTAATCCTGCATGGTGAAGGCACTATGTCTTTGATGTGGTAACTACTGCAACGAGAAAAGTAAAAAGAAATTGTAACACAGGACTAATTTCATCGATCAGAAGTATCTCTCATTATAGAAAAGGTTGCAGACCCTTGAATAATATGTTACATTTAAAAACACACATTTACTAAATATGTATTAAGGTTGTGGGGTGAATTGGGGGAATAGGTAGGTAGTGTTTTTAAATATTATTACATTATAATTGACTAAAAAGTAAACTATGTAAAATGTAAAAATTGTAATTTTTTGGTCCTGAAAATAATTGTTCTTGATCATAACAGATTTTGTAAGAACATGATTATTTGGGGAGGATGATCATCAACCACAAGCAATAAATTGTCTAACCTGTTAGGACCAGGCAAAGCTTTGAGTAATTTAAATAGGAGATCAACCTCTAGTAGATATGGCACAGAACGGACAGACAAAGCTTAGAGAAAACATGTAATGCATTTACAAGTAACACAACAGTTAAAAAGTCAAAACACAATATCATTTTTTTTTAAATCTCACTTCAATTTATACAAATGGAGAAAATGTAATACACAAAATAACACCAAAGCAACAAAAATCCTCAATCTAGAAATAGGAAGATTTAAGTGAAAAAGTAGCACCAATTATAGTTTATGGTTGTGGTTCAAAAGTATACACCAGGATCGAGGCATGATTTTTGGCCGATCACAATGGTACACTGGTCGGATGCACCAAGCAGGTTCAACCCAGTTGAAGATTTTACATAGGGACTCTCTGAAATGGAAGTTAAAATCCTCCAGTGGGGCAATGTTGTAGGCTGTATCTGAGTAGTGTTTTCACAAGGCTGGATAGCATTGGACAAGGTACCACTGAAGTTACTGGTTTGGGCGGAAAAAGCTCCAAGTGGGAAAATTCTAATTTTGCACCTAGAGAAGTTATCTCATCGGCTGTATTCTTTTTGAGCCTTCACCCATTCAGAGTTTCTACATTCAGACATAGACCCTTTTTCGGAGTTCACAGTTCTCCAGGGCATAAAGTTACAGGTTGAATCCGATAAACATTACACGAGGCCGGATACCTTCTCGACTATTGCTTGCTGAAATGGATTTTCTACTGTAGGAGAACCATGTTTCATCCATCCAGCGAAGTTGTACTTTGGGTGTAGCCACACAGCAGGTCAGCCAAATGATCCCTAAAGTCCACTTCTTTGTCCTGGATACAAGTGGGAGCAAGTGCAACCTTTTAGGTCTCTTCAGAGGTCTAAAACAGCAGTACAGACCTTCTTCTGTTTTGCCACAGGTCAATAAACTTTTTTGAGGAGGGTCCCTTGAGTGCCTTATTTATGGCTAGCTCGAGGTGGTGAGTGTGAGTCACTCCTGGCTCCTTCCTAACCAGCGGGTTAAAGGATTCTAGGGAGAACCCTACCAACTTTTGAAGCAGTTAATATTTGCCCTACTGTAAACCATCGCACAGTGTATCTTACTCTTAAAACCTAAAACGTGAAAACCCTTCTTCCCTTGTGTAGAGCCTGTGTGCCCACCCAGAGTATGGCCAGGGAAGTGAGCAGTCCCTTCCTGTGTGGTCACTTAAAATCAGTTCAGGAGGTAGCTTTCTATCAATCCTGGTATCTTGTGATACTTCATCTTGATTCCCCACGTGGGATTGTTCAAAATCTGCCAGCAGGTTGAGAAGGGAGTTCAGCTACCACCAAAGGTCTCACTGGACTATTAAGTTGATCAAGTGAAGCACAGTAGACGCAGATTTCTGACTGAAGACGAACACTCTCAAAAGTTCAAAGTATCCAGATTAGGTTTAATGAGAGCATCACTGCTATAGAATGCAAGTGCCAAAGTTCTCCCACAGTGTACAAACATTCGATTTACATACATGTCCAGGAGATCTTGTTAGCTCTCCCCAACTTCCTCATGATTTTGCCTCTATTTTTTAGGCTATGTGGTTGAGACACTGGAGCTCTTTTTAGAAAATCCAACAATTCTGCAAAACTTGCAGTAGTTTATTCTTTGTATGCTCTTTTAGTGTCCCAGATATATTGCTGGCTGTAGAGATTATGTATTTAGGCCGATTCTGTGTTCTTGTCAGATTTATGGCCACAGATTGAGGAAGGGAGTATATTTATGAACCGACTAAGTTTTGACCAGGCACAGCTGATTATTGACCTGGTGATCTTTATCGTATCCTGGAAAACCAAGAATAAATATTGTTGAACTAGCACTAGGCAGTGGTCCATCATGTGATTTTGCTGGTACAGCTGTTTGCACTCAGAATAGACATACAAACTACTGTAAAAATAGAAAGTGGTAAAACATCACAAAATGCCTTTATATATGCTACATTCTGTATTCTTCTTCCACACTCTCCTCGCATTGGGTTTGGTGCCAGTCTGACTGCGGGGGACAAAGACTCATCCTCTCCAGGTGTCATCTTACATTTTCGTCTGACAGGGCAGGCTCGTTTTGCATTGAGGAAGTTCCTGGGCCAATGGTAACTGGTCTTTCTGCCGGGGGAGAAAAGCACATCCATACATGCATGCCATTCGCTCTACTTGAGGAACAGGATTGACACCTCATTAAGGTCAAACACTGGCTGGGATGTGGCTAAAGAGTGAATGTAAATTAGCCTCCAAAAGCTTTAGGCAGGGAAAAGATAACTTTCTAATAGTTACTTTTCCTAAATATTTATTAAAAAGATCCATGTTCACCATTAAATTGGACTTCTAATAAATATTAAACAAGCATTGGCATAGCCAATAGGTCTCGCTTTTGGGACCTTATAAGTGTTTAGCCATGCAACAGTTGCAAAACTAAATACTTATAAGGTCCCAAAAGTGAGACCTATTGTCTATGTCAATGCTAGTTTCTGTTTATTACTTCTCTGTAGTAATGGCGGCGCACAGGTGCCACCATTACTACATGGAAGTAATAAACAGGAGAAAAATAACGGGGTCACGGAGAACGGCCGCGAAAGTGAAAGTGATTGCGATCAAACATCAAAGTGGCTGTGCGGCCGCGAAAGTGAGGCACGCGCGCCGGCGCACATGCACTGTAGCTCTAGGCTACAGTGGTAGCACTTTTTTGAGCCTTCACAAAATGTCTCACCAGACCAGCGCATGCGCTAGGTCAGGCGAGACCTAAAAAGAGTACTTAAGTGATTTTTCTAGTTGGTCCAAGCTAAACATACAGAAATAATATTTTAAACTGTGCTCTATTTTTCTCACAGGTCAGCCACGACCTTCCACAGTGAAAATAGCTTTTGGTATGTCACTGTCGATACATGGCAACATTTAGGTGTCTATTACGATGCAGGTCGTTAAGCCTCTGCCCACTCGTCTGAGGCTTACCGACCGCCATCATAGGTTTACATTCCAACTGCCAAATTATAATGTCAGTGGTTGGAGTGTAAACTGACTGGTCAAACCAACTGGGTTCCGACAGGCTCAAGGAGTCCATCGGCCGGTAGGTAGCCGCACATAATCCCTAACAGACGACGTTTCCACCTTCGGGATAATAATGCCAGTTTCGCACAGCCTTCCCTTATCGGCCTTTCTGACATGGAAAGGCTGTTGAAAAGCAACTTTGGAGGCTCCTAGCAGGGCACCATTCCCCCCTGGCCTTAAGGTTTAGGCCTCAGGGAGCACCTATGGTGCTCCTTTCACATCCCTGCACTATGTAGAAGGCACCGTGAAGTTTAATGGAATGAATTTAGAATAGTAAATCCCCCCTCCCGTATCCCCTCTCAAATATAGACCTATCCTCATGTTTGTTGAACTTGATTTAGAATAGAAAGTCTGCCCCCAATATGCACTTTTCCCAGTTTTTGTTAGACAGGAGTTAGAATAGTACATTTGAATGATGGGAGGTATTTATAAAGTGTACTGCCACTCATGGCAGAGCATCCTGGCGCTAGCTCAGCATCAAACATAGTAAACTATTACTTACACAGAGGGCTGAAGTATAAAGCACTGAGGAGAGAAAGGAGAAACTTGAAATCACTAGGTCAAATGCCTCCAGTAATCTTCGGATAGAGAAAAAAGCGAAGTTTGACAAGTTTCCTGAATTTCATTTCACTGTTAGTAAATCTGAGTGAGACAGTGAGCTGATTCTAGATTTTGGACCCCATTACAGAGAGAGATTTAACTCTCTTTTTTGCATCTGAAAACAGGGATGGCTGGCAAATTATGGTGGGAAGATCGCAAGGTTCTTGAAAGCTTGTAATGTTTAAAACGGTCATGGAGATTTAAAGGGCCTGAGCGAAGGAAGGCTCTGAAGACCAAAGTCAGTCTTAAAAATTATCCATTTATGGACTTGGAGCAAATGCAGTTTCCTAAGTCTCTGAGAAACTGAAATTTTCCATGGGAGTTTCCGAACCAGTCTGACTGCAGCATTTTTGACCACTTGAATTTATGTAATAAATGTTTAGTAATTCCAAGATACAGGCTATTGAAGTAGTCGAATTGTGAAGTGACAAGTGCTGGTACTACAGTTTTCCTTGTTGTCAAAGGAAGGTATTCAAACAAATCTTTAATGATTTGATCAGGGAAAAACAAGTGCCAGAAGCAGATACTACTTAGGAGTAAAAAGACAGTGAGCAATTGAATTTGATGCTGAGATTGTGAGCCACTTTGACTGGAGAGTGAGTAGACAGGAAATTGTCAGGCCACTCCAACTGAGAAGAAAATAAATTATCCAGATCAGATATAACATATCAGGGAATTAAGTTCCATCCAGTGTAAAATTCTTTTAAAAAGTTTTTTAAATTGAGCTTGGAGCCAGAGGAATTTGTGTCTAAAGAATTGGGTATCAGCCACATATTATATGGATTCGATACCAAAAGAATTAATAGACATAAATGGAGATAAGTAAACATTGAGAATTGTCGGACTGGATGCTCTGCCCAGAGGAACCCCAAAATTCAAGAGTTTTTTCATGTGAGGAGAACTCACCAATAGATATAACCTGCCTCCTGTGCTGAAAAAACAACTGTAACTAGGCCAGAACTTGTCTGCAGATACCAGTCTCTCTGCGCCATTGGAGAAGAACTGAATGCGATATGGTGTTGAACACTGCACACTAATCTAAAAGAATTAAAACAGGGTTATGACCTTTATCCAACTTAAATGTAATAGTTTCATTAACGTCTAGCAGTGCTGTGTCTGTCAAGTGCCTAGGCCTAAACCCTGATTGAAAAGGGTGAATACTGATGAAATTTTCAAGGAAATCCATTAACTGGAAATTAACAAAATATTCTAGCATCTTAGCAGGGGCAGAAAGAAGAGAAGTGGATCTAAAATTGGCTAGGAATTTTGGGTAGGTAGAAGTTTCTTTTAATACTGTGTTTCTATGGCTCTAGAACCAATGAAGAAGAGAGGGAGAACATTCAGAATGTTATTTATAACAGGATTAATAACACCAAAAGCTTTCTCAAGGACCATGAGAGGACAGGGGTCTAAAGGAGAACCTGATTTACAGCACAGAAGAGTTTGCTCTGACTGCTGGAGGGAAATGGGCTGAAAGATGGCCAGAACAGACTTGCATGGCAAAGACTCCTGTCCTGGACCTGGAGGGGTTGGTACCCTATCGTAAATGTGATTAAAATTCACCTGGATGTTGGGAATTCTTTCTTCCACCACGTATGCATTTTCCGCAATGTTTATTAGACTAAAGTTAGAGTAGTACATTTGACACCACCAATGTATGCACTTTACCCAGTGTTTCTGGGACTGAAGTTTGAAAGTAAAGTTATTCCCCCTTACACATCTACCCCTATGTTTGTTAGACTAGAGTTAGAATAGTAAAAGTGACCCGTCAATATATGCCTTTTTCCCAATTTTTGTAGACTGGAGGTACATTGACAAATCTGGTGCCTTCGCAATTGTATGCACTTTTGCCAATGCTTGCTGAATTGGAGTTAGAATGGTAAATGTGACACCCAATATATGCATTATCTCCAATGTGTATTTTAGACGTGAGTTCTATTAGTAAATCTGACCATCCCCTCTACTGTACACACTTTATACAATGTTTGCAAGACTGTAGTTAGAATAGTAAATCTGACGCCGCCAAAGTATTCCCTTTCTTAAATGTTTGATCGACTGGAGTTAGAATACTAAATATGACTCTTTCCCCTCTTCGTATCCACTGTCCCCATTATTTGTTGGACTGGAGTTAGAATATCAAATGCCTACTCAATGTATTCCCTTTCTCTAATGTTTGTTAGACTGGATTTTGAGTGGTAAATCTGACCTCCCCTTCCCTTTCCTCCACATGTATGCACTTTCCCAATTATTCTCTAGACTATAATTAGTATAATACACTTCCCACATTTTCCACCCAGGCACACTCACACTCACACACTTAGCCCGATGTTTGTTAGACTGGAGTTAGAATAGTAAATCAGGCTCACACCTCATGTAATCACTCCCATAATATTTGTTGGACGAGAGTTAGGCTAGTAAATTTGATCCTCCTAAATGCATGCACTTTCTCTAATGCTAATTAGATTGGAGCTAAAATAGCAAATTCTACCCCCAACTGTATATGCATTTCCCTAATGTTTGTTGGATTGTAGTTCTACTAGAGTATTTAACTAGTTTTAATTTGTTTATTTTTGTGTAATGATTTAGAATTTGGATTGGGGTTGTTATATATTATTTCATCTTATAATAGTTTTCAGTTCATTTGAGCACATTTAATTGAAAAGTATACAATGTTAACGTTTTAATTTCTTTTGCATATTGTTCCCATGCTTTTTAAAAAAAATATTTTCTATTTTTATTATGTTTCTTTAGTATTTTAAAAATATAATTTTTTGTAATACATTTTTCAAAAATCATTTAGAATGGTTTAGTCCATTAAAATAATGTTTTATAGATTTTAGATGCTTCCTTAGTGTACATGTTTTATTGTATGTTTTGTTTGTGTTCTTAAATACATTACTTTTTTTAAATAATGTAACTGTTATTTTAAATTACAAAAAAGTTAATCACAATTGAATGCATGTACCGAACAATACAATGTCGATATTCTGAACCACAATATTTTGCGAGTCGATATTGTTACACTTTACACTATATGTATGTAAAGTTGATATTTTGGTTAGAAATATTTTTACAGCGATACTTTTGTATCACATAATTTTTGCTGTCACTTTTGTGTCATTCAGCCAGATCACCATACTCTCACGTAATCATTATAACAATAATCAAATGGCTACAGTACGGAGACAGATCACTACAAGTCAAATGACTGACATTTTAGAATCCAACCATCAAGAAATGGCTGAAAACAGAAGTATTCATTGAGGTCTTCGATTAATCTCAGCCAGCCTTAATTGCACCAACCCAAACCAGACAAATCCCCCACCAATGCATGAAAATAAACACACAGAACCAACACAAATCTGCTTACTCACCTTATGTATCAGGGTTAATATTCCATAGAGATCACAATATGGCCTGGAAAACCCAGCATTGAGTAGGTTTCCAGTTTTTGTATTGGGGGCTCTGGACCCTTGGAGACCATGAAGGGTTTTGTATCCATCCTCTTTAGGGCACTGGAGGTGAGCACACAAGCCTTTGTTTTTTTAATTTTGAAGAGGGCAGGTGAGGCTTCCTACGCGATGGGGAACTAGGCCCTGCCACTCGAGGGCTGTTTCGGTAGTGAGTATGTTTCATTCACTTTGAAACTCCACCTTCTCTCCCAAGGTAAAAAAAGTTTTTAAGATTGGTAGCATTGATTGAAATACTCCCCAAAAGGCAAACTGGCTAGAAGCGAAACCCAAAGAGGAGGACCATAGAAGCTATTTTGGAGAGTACGTGGTACAGAGGCCATTGCCTATCATGTAAATTGATGAGTCTTCATATTGAAACAACACTGACGAGCCTGTCACATGCAGTGACTAATAAAGGTGAATGTAACAATCCACCTCGGATTTCGGTAAAACTTTAATAACCAGAACGATTTTGTCGGTCTAACCTATTACCAAATCTGTACTAACTAAGCCACCTCCATATTTCTCTTATCCTTCTCGTCTGGAGCATGTGGGAATGGACAAACAAGCTACCCATAAAATACACACACGCATGAAACCCCCCCTCTCCCCCCCCCCCCCCTATCTAAGCCTCTGAAGTCAGTGGAACATGATATATGTAGCAAAATACTCATTCTATGTAATTAAGGGACAGATTTAGAAGTTGGAGGACTGGCTACTGCGTCATAACGTGACGGGTATCCCAGCCGCCTTATCGCGTGCACATAG
Organism: Triturus cristatus; assembly: GCF_964204655.1. Taxonomy (NCBI): domain Eukaryota; kingdom Metazoa; phylum Chordata; class Amphibia; order Caudata; family Salamandridae; genus Triturus; species Triturus cristatus. The sequence goes on along the minus strand of NC_140585.1, from coordinate 988,264,806 downwards.
GATATATGCACTTGTAAAAAGGCGGGGGGTATCCGCAAAAGTCTAAATCAGGCAATACATGAATAAGGACAGCCACATCGGTTCCTAATTGTTCACCATGCCCTACACTTCGCATTTAATATTTCTAAACGAGCCTGTCCTTATCAGTGAGTTAATAACTGAGTGAAATGTCCTGTTAGTGATAAAGCACACCCAGTGTGCACCGGATTGCTTGTTTGAGCCTGATAAAGCCGCATGCACGCGTGGTGCCGTCAAAACCCACTATCTAACATTCTAATGTTATTTTTTCCATCACAAAATATCAGTGCAGATTACGCTGACGTGGTAGCACGGACCCGTCGAACACATACATCTAGCTAGCTACCAACAACAGAAAGAGAAACACAAGATAAGATGCTCGCACGTACATATCTTCAAGCACATAAAAGCGCAGTTTCAGCAGTAAGAGATTCTACTGCAAACGGGCTGCATCAACGTCATTAAAAGGGCAGGAGTTTGGACTTCATTTGGTTGTCAGATAACAATATACTTCATCATGAACTATGGAGCAAAGCTAATGGAACCCAAGGCTGTGCGTTTTGTTGAAATTGGTTTGGGCGAAGTCAATGATTTATGCCTTTGTGGATACGTATTGGTGATTGGATTGGTTTGAAACGGGACCCTGTGAAAACAAACCGTAATTGTTTTTCATTTTTGGACGTGGGCACGCGCCCTCTAGCTTCTAAACCTTCACATAGCAGATATATCGGGCTAATTACTGGGTTGGATTCCATAAACTGCTTTGCTGATGGTAGGAAACACCGAGATACGTTAGCACACTGTGGCTTACTGCAAGGATGTGCATTTTTTTCTGGATAATTTTGCACCACCAGATCCTTTTGTATCAATAAAAGTCAATGGGACCGATTCGAAAAAGCCATTTGTTCTCCAAAGTTCAACATTGGTGGCTTGGTTTGCGATTTCAAATTCATATTGGACATTCTCAAAACATTAATGTATACTCAGAAATGCATTTAGTCATATGTACTATAGCACCTGTGTCATATAATATCAAGTCGGGATTAACCTAGTCCTAGGGGCAGAGATTGGGTATGCCAGATGGGACTGACATGAGCATTTATTGAACATATGTGCATTTGTAAGTCTTTACAAACTTTTCCAGCACCTAGCTCCACCCTAGGTATGACCGGAGATCTGCTTGTCAATGACAGTAGTATATCTCTATGCAGGGTGGGGACATCTCCAAAACTGGTGGAGGCGGGAGAGGTGGGGTTTCTCTACGGGGAAAATATTTTCCATGTGTGAAAATAGAAAAAAAGTTAGCTCGTTCACATTCACCTCTGACAAATATTGGTGCTTGTGTACTTATCTAGCATGTACAATTAATGATGTGTAGTTTTTACGCATGATCATTCATGGAAAATTGCAACTTCCACAGCTTTGCAGGAGCACTCTTATGCGTCTTAGAAACTCCCCTAAAATGTGCAAATGTTCATAAAACATTGATGTAAAACCAGGGTGTAAATAAAAAAAAATTTGTGAATCGGGCCAATATTTCTACGGCGTGAACACTTTGGGGCATATTATCAAGCACGGCGTTAAAATGATCGCCACTTTAGTGGCAGAAAACTGCCGCCAAAGCGGCGATAATGGGCTTGATAATATGCCCTTGAGAATTCCAATATAAGCCCATGTTGACACCAGAACATGGGCTTCTATGGGAATTCTCCAGGGCATATTATCAAGCCCATCATCGCCGCTTTAGCAGCAGTCTTCTGCCGCTGAAGCGGCGATAATTTTAATGCCGTTTCTTGATAATATGCCCCTTTATTTTTTATTGGGTAAAGAATAATATTTTGTGTTTCTTAAAAACAGCAATGTGAGCCCGAAAACATATACAGCAATAAAATAATGCATATAGGTGTCACAGAGCTTACATTCTCATGTGGTTAAGTAAAACCCCTGTACTATTTTTACTACTAATCGATTTCTTGTGCAGTAAGGTTTTGTGGCAGCAAAAAACAATATTTGCATTTTTTATACAAAGGCACATATACAAAGAACATTATTTGCCGCAAAACAGGAGTCTCAAAAAGAAAAGTGAAGAGTTATCCATTATAATATGTAATACGGTTTCAGATAGCCATTTGGCCAGATTTTGCACCATTTGCTACTGCTGTGCGCAGTATTATTTTGTGTTTTACATCAAACACACAAATAGGAATGGGAGGAATGCTTGCAAATAGTTTCGTTTTGAGTAGCATTCCAACCCATGTATTTTTGCTCATAATGCAACCTCGGATTAGACCCAGCCTTATGCAAATCAGCCTTGGTCCTGCTCCAATAAGAATAGTCCAACCGGAACTGCCAAGTCAGGTCGTCTATAAAGAGTAACTCGGTCACCCTAAGACTGATTTCTGCCTAGTTCAGTCTCATGATATTTGCATATGGCTAGGTCTAATCTGATACATTTACAAAACAGTGATGGATGGAATGCTTGAATTAATCTCAGCCACTGGTAATCACTCAGGTCGCATCCCAATCCACAGTTATTTTGCACACCGTGCCACTTCAGTTTGGACCCAGCTTTATGAAAATCATTCTTGACCCTCCTCTAATAAAATCAGTCCAGCCTGAACTGCCTGAACACAAGCAGCCTAGAACCGGTTTTGTCCTAGTTAAGAGCTCATCAGCTAGCTACAGCTTGGTTACAGTGGCACTGTGTGCACAGGACTCATGTCTGGGCATACCCTTCCCACTTACGATGACACAATAAGTATATAAAGCAATGATGGGTGGAATGCTTGAATTAAAATTTTCCACTGGTAATCACTCGGGCCGCATCACAATCCATTATTTTGCACACCATTCACCTCACTTTGGACCCAACTATAGGCAAATCAGCCTTGACCGTGCTCCGATAGGATCAGTCCAGCCCGAACTGCAAAGCCAGGTCTTTCTTGAATTGAATTGGAACACAAGCAACCCAAGATAGTTTTTCCCTAGTTATGGGCTCTTCAGCAAAGTAAAGCTTGGTTCCAGTGACCCAGTGTGCATGGGACCCACATCTGGGCATACTCGTCACACTTAGGGTGACACAATAAGTATGCAAAACAGCGATGGATGGAATGCTTAAATTAGTCTCAGCCACTGATAATTACTCGGACCGCATTCCAATACATCATTATTTTGCACACATGCCACCTCATTTTGGACCCAGCTATATGCTATTCAATTTAGCCAGATCATAGAGTGGACGCGCCACCATACTGAGGTCCCCCGTATTCAGTTAAAAAAAGTGGCACATTTTAATTGTTGTGTTGGAAGGGAACTTCGACTTTAGTTTATTTTAAATTGTCATCATACTGTTTAGAAGATCCTCCGGTCTTCCACAGTATGGTGATTACATGCTGTTTGAGCAGAGAGGTCAGGTCTAGGCAGGTTGCTCCTCATTGGTTGCTGCACACTCCCCCTTTGGGTATCGGTCTAGCGCTCATCTGGGCTACGCTATTTGGCCAGATGCTAGCGCAGACGCGTGCAGTGGGCGCGGCGAAAGCATGCCTATGGCAAGCTCATCTGCGTCCGTCAGCACCCACCGTCTCCTGGAGCCAGGACCCCTGCTTTCAGGTACCAGATTACACAGGGAAGAATATGATACCCTTCTCTGCATCATCTTTATTTGCTATTGGCAATAACTTCTTAAAATCTGCCAGTTTTGATCACACCTGTGATATACTCTCTCCACATGGCTTGGAAGGCCCGGTATCTTGTAGGACTTGTAGGTTCTCATGCCTGCCATTAACCTCCAACTGTTTTGGTCATTCTCCCACCGCAAATCCATCCTGGTCTAGTTTGAATTCAGAGTGCCCAGCCCACTCTCCTTCTCTGTCATGCCTGGCACCACAAGATGAGGACCTAGAATCACCGTTCCGGCCTTCTCTCATGGGTATTTACTGCAGTACTAGATCACTTTATAGACATGCTATGGAATTCTGGGAGTAATTTAACTTCACTTTTCCTGGTTTTCTGTTTCTTTACAGAAACCTGGTTAAACGCTTCCGCTCTACTTGGTATCCCTTTGGCCCTGCCTGACAATTAACAACTGGCCAAACTAGGCAGGGAATCCAGACCTGTGGCGGAGTCGCTATTACATTTTCCTATCCCACTAAAGTGAAAATCATTAAGGCATTCACTGAGGATTAGGTGGAAATGTATGTTTTTATACTTGAATTAGGAATAGGTCCTCACTGGAAAGGTGCGCTAGTTTTTAATATCTTCCAAGGTCAAAAAAATATTTCAGCCACTTGTTGACCAACCGCATTGCTCCCCATGTACTCTCTTATAAGAATTTCTTTTTGTTAGGAGATTTTAACTTTCATGGTGAGGAAACCCTTAAACCGGAGGTTGCTGGCCTATTTGTAGATTTGGGGTCCCTAAATCTGCTTGAAGGTATTACTGGCCCCACAGATATTGTGGGCCGTTGTGGGAGGCTGGCTTAGTATGTGGTGAACATTTTTTTAAGTGATGCACCTTGCACTAATTCAGGCAACCCTTATGGTGCAGCCTTCAGGCTTATCTTGAAGGAGTGTTAAGCAGCTTGTTTTACCAGTTTAATCATGTAGTGTAGGTTAAACGAAAAAGAACCACACAGTGTTTGTATAAAAATATTTCTATTTATTAACAACATTCACTAACACATTGGTATATCTCCTACCCAGAGTCATCAATACAATACACAAAAATGCTTTATATGCAATACAGTGGTTCCACGGGGTGACCAAAACATATATTCATAAAGTGGAATGCGAACTGCAAAGAAGGATGGGACTTGGACCAGAAGACCCAAAGCAGCCAGGAACACGTGGAACCACCCAAGGTTAGTACCCAGGAACCCGATGGAAGCTGTGTGCAGATGGGGACACAGCCGCATGCCCAATGGAAGTCAGTGGAGAAGTCGCTGTTGCATTTTTGCAGAAAAAGGACCCTTCCCAGAGGACCCAAAGAATTCCCTTGGAGGACAAACGGTTGGAGAGCCCCAGAGACCAGATTAGCTACACCAGGGAAACCAGGTGCATAGAGATGAAGAGATGTCAGAAACCTCCGTAGACGACAATGGAAGACTTGTAAAAAAGTGCCTTGGAAGAAGAAGGTGAAAAAGTCTGGTGAAATCGAACGGTGGACTCTTGAAGTGAAGAACCTGCAAGCAGAGGAGACAGAGTCTATGCCACTCAGGAGTGACCAGAAGGCATGGAAGAGCAATGCCTGACAATGTCGGCGGTTCAGAGGAGTTGACGGTGACCCTGTCACTGCAGCTGTGAGGACCAGTCAAAGCTGAAGAAGATCAGGAGCCATGCACGAACTGTCCCCGGTCAGATGTCGGTGACCAGGTGTTGGTGTCCGGCAGGAGCAACAACAAGCCTTGGTAGCCACAACTGGCATGGAGAACGAAGAAGGAAAAACGTTAGGACCAGCAAGGTCCAAGGGACTCACCACAAGCAGGAGAGTCGGAACAAGTAGGGTAGCCCACTGGATAAGAAGAAGACCCTCAGTAGGACCCACAGGCCGAAGGCACAGGAGTCGCAATAGGATCTCGAGCAACTCACCAAAAAGAAAGGCCCATGGTGCAGAGGATGCAGTGAGGACACTGTCCTTTGCAGGAAGAGATGCTGGAGGCTGGAGCGTCTTGTAGCATGAATATTTGGAGGGCAGAGCCAACAATCCTTGGCAGCGGCAAGTCGACATAGTGCACAGGGGTGTGTTCCCAGAGGTTCCGACAAGAGATACTGGCCTCAAAATTGCAGAGAGGACAGGTCAGGTCTCGATGGATTTGCAGAACCACCACCTGTGTTGCTGAGCCTTTTAAAGTCCATGGGACATCAGGAGCAGCAGACCGGTCTGCTTTGTTCCTCTGCCTGCAGATGCACGGGAGTGACTCCTTCAATTAGAGGGAGATTACTTTTAGTGTCCTTGATGCCCACAGGTTTGTTGAAGATCCTGGAAGAAGCACAGACACAGACAACGAAGAAGACTTGCAGAACAGTGGGACTAGGAGCAGAATGAGTCTTCCTTGTTGCAGGCTCGGTTCCAGACGAAGTCCAGCAAACTCCAAGTGTCTAAACGGTCAAAGAATAATGTGGTTTCAGGATTGAGTCTTGTCCCACGATGAATGTGAAGCGCCACCCACAGGTAAGCCCTTAAGTACCCTAGGGAAAGGGTTGGAATGGCACATGGGTCCATCCCAGAGGATGGTTTGGACAGAGGAGGGGATACTGCCATGTCCTATGTCCAGTTTCATGCAAGAGCCAATTGCTCCCTGAACTGGCTAAAACTGGAGTATGCAAGGAGGGCACTAAATGTGCCCTTCAAAGCAGTCTTGTGGCACTTGCAAGCGCCCCATCCGAATGTATGACTTTACAACACATACATTTACAACGCATGTCTTTACAATGCAGTTTTTACATCGCAACATCCTTTACAACACATACATTTACATCGCATACCTCTACAACGAATTTTTTAAAACTCCATTTACAACACATTCCATTACATCGCGTTATACCTTTACAACGTATACCATTACATTGCATTTAAGGTAAGTGTTGGATAGTGTATGTGTAAAAATTACTATTCTAACTCCACGGGGTGCAACAGTAGGGTAAGTGTTCGATAGTGTAGGGGTAAAAATTACTATTCTAACTCCAGGGGTTGCAACAGTTGGGTAAGTGTTGGATAATGTAGGGGTACTACGCGTTGTAATGGTATGCGTTGTAATGACATGCGATGTAATGCATGCGCTGTAATGACATGCGTTGTAGTGTCATGCGTTGTAGTGACATGCAATGTAATGGATACATTGTAGTGACATGCGTTGTAAAGGATGTTGCGATGTAATGACTGTGTTGTAAATGTAGGTCAATGTGATGACTGCGTTGTAAATGTTGTTTCCCCCCATCCCAGCCCTAAGTCCTGTCTAGGAGGTGGTCACAACTATCTGCAAGAGTAAACCTATTGTTCTACCTTCCCCTGCTCAAGTTTGGCTCAGCAGCAGGAGGGCAGAATCGTGTCTATGGTTGGCAGCAGCACTAGCTTGTTCTCATACCCTGGAAGGCTGTTACCAGTAGTATGGGGGGTACTCCAAGGGAGCCCCCCAGTATATTGGATCATACTTCCAACATTGGAATCAGTGTTGGAGTATAATTCCAACATATTTGATACAAAACATGACCAGGTTCGGTGCAGCCACTATATAGTTAGACATCTTGTCATGACTGATGTACACTAATGTATTAAATTGGCTGAACGCACTTACAAAACCTAAAGAATCAACTCCAGGGTTTGTAGGGGTGTTCAGCTCAGGTAGGGGCACCCTAACACTTATAACCAAGCGCCCTGCACTCAGGACTGAAGAGCCTGCCTAGGGGTGGCATAGGTTAAAAGCGAGGTCACCCCAGATATAAGGAAACGTATATCGGTTGTGAGGGTTGGAAGCACCAACTCACTTAGGCTGCAATAGCAGGCCTGTAGTCACAGTTTTAAGTAGCCTCACATGGGTGGCACAATACATGCTGCAGCCCATGGGAGACCCCTAGTGTATCCATGCCCTGGGTACCTTAGTACCATATACTAGGGACATACAAGGGTACACCAGTAGCCAATTGTGGATGTACAAAAGTACTTACCATGGTCAATTTAGGGAGAAAGCACAGTGACTGGGGTCCTGATTAGCAGGATCCCAGTCAGACTAGGCCAAAAACATACTGACACCAAGCAAAAAGGGGGGTAACCATGAAAGCAGGTCCTACTTTCCAACAGCTATACTCTAGGCCTACTCTTTATGAACTCTTCTCTTCTGGTTAGTGAGGATCCCCTTACCCTTACCTGGACTTACCACTATTTAATCAAATTTCATGTTGCCATGACTGACAGGTCAAAACACAAGACAATAGCAGACTAACATTAATGTTGCTCTAAACAACTATCACCATCCATTGCAGGCAAAATTAGATAAACTTGTACTCTATAAAAAATTGCTGATTTATTTGAGGAAAAAGTTGAGGCGATCTATGGGAAATGTGCTATGATCCAGGATCTATCTGCCTCCTACTTCCGATTTCCACACTGGGATAAGTTTACATCTCTGACATTAGAGCAAGTTTCTACAGCCTTGTAGAGTACTAATTCAGGCTCTTTGATGAACTCATGTCCCTCGAGAAATATAGCTTCTCTATTAGCTGAATTAGCACCACTGGTTCTGCCTTTGCTCAATCTCTCGCTTGAATTGGCTATGTCACCTTTGGCATGAAAGACTGCTTTGTTAGTTCCCATACAAAAAAACAATGTAGACCCTAATAACTTGAGTAATCATTGCCCTGTTTCTCTTTTTATTTCGTTAGGAAAAATACTTGAAAGTCATGCCAACAAGCAGCTTAAGGCATTCCCGGAGGATTATGGAATTCTAGACCCGTCTCAATCGGGATTCTGAGCACCCATAGTACTGAGACCGGATTGGTAGCAGTTATTGATTTTCTCTTTTTTGGATGCTGAATAGTGAGAAGACTGAAGTCTTGCTGTTCAGTAGAACACAACAACTATGGTCTTCGGACTGGTGGCCTGCAGAATTAGTTACTAGCCCATTCCCCAGTCAATCAGCAAAAAACTTAGGGGCAAAAAATGATCATGAACTGTCTTGGAAAATCAATATAGCAGCAACAAGAACGACTTGTTTGGTGACTATGCGTAACCTGAAGAAAGTCTTTCTTTGGCTCCCTGCTAGGAAAATGCTGGTCCAGGAGCTAATTATCAGTTGCCTGGATTATAGCAATGCCTTGCTCATCGCAGCCAATGACACTTTTTAACAAAACTTCAAATCATACAAAATACTGCTTCCTGATTGGTCTGCAACCCCCCACAGGCTGTCCTTTGACCCATATGTTCTGGTCCATTCACTGGCTACTGGTCAGAAAGCGTATCTTTTTTAAGACATTGTCTCATCCACAAAGTTCTATTAGGAAGATCTCTGCAATATTCAAAGGGAAAATTATGTTTCTACCAGCCTGTACGCACACCGAGGTCTTGTGTTAAAGCTCTTCTAGCTGTTCCTCGGATTTGTGCCTTAAGATATGGAAGCCCAGCTTTATCTTAAACTGTTCCGATGTCATGGAATCAACTTGCTGATAATCTGCGCAGTTGTGTGGATTTCACCCAATTTAAGAGACTACTGAAAATTTGGTTGCTTTAATGATTGGTTGAGCTACATAAAAAGTCCTGGCGCAGAGAAACAACTCCGGGTGCACCAACCCCTCGGCAACAGAAACAACATGACACCCTTGCAAGCTCTCCATGACACCCTCGCAGACTTTTTCACAACAAAATCAATACCATTTACCAAGACTTTGCACCCCAACCCCCCACTGAGGACAGCATCAAGTGAATCATGCCAACTAACGTACACCCACTCCAGCTCACCTCATGGAGCATCCTCTCTGAGAAGGAAACAGCTTTGATCGTGTGAGCCATCCACTCTGGAGCCCCAGCAGACCCCTGCCCACATCTTGCTTTCAACCTCGGCAATCAACCCATCAGTAAAGAACTCACCAACGCCCTCATCTCCTCGATCAGCACGGCCCACTTCCCCTAGAAATGGAAAAATGCTGATGTGAAGCCATTGCTGAAAAAGCCATCTGCAGACCCAGGGAAACCCAAGAACTACCAACCTATCTCTCTGCTCCATTTTCCTGCCATCTAGAAAGCCATCAATGTGCAGCTCACCGAACATCTGGGGAATCATAACCTTCTGGATCCCTCCCAGTCGGCTTGAGAGCTAACCACAGCACAGACACAGCCCTAATCGCAGCCAAGGATGGCATCAAAATGCTGTTGGACCATGGGGAAACAGTACCCTCTTCCTCCTCGACCTCTCAGCAGCATTTAACACCGTATCCCACTACACACTGCTACTCTTTGCTCCCTAAGAATATCACCTGCGGTGTACCTCAAGGCTCATCCCTCAGCCCAACCCTCTTCAACGTATACACAGCACCCCTGGCAAACATCGCCAAGAGCCATGGCCTCAAAATCATCTCCTACGCAGACGGCATCCAACTCCTCCTCTCCCCGACTAGCGGCCCAATGACCACCAAGGGCAAGTTCTAAAGATACATGAAAGATGTGGCTGCCTGGATGAACAACAACTGTCTTAAACTTTTCACACAGAAGTACTCATCTTTAGGATAGGCAAGGACACCCTCAGGAGCAAGGAACATTGGTTAACTGAGCTAGGCCCAACTCCCAAACCCCTCAAACACACCCTCAACCTCAGCATCATCCTCAACTGCCAGCTGCTGATGAAGTAGCAGGTCAGCAAAGTTTCCTCTTCCTGCTTCCTCACCCTCCAAATGCTCAGGAAGGTGTTCAGATTGCTCCCAGCCAACACCAGGTAAACTGTCACACAAGCTTTCGTCACTTGTAGACTAGATACGGCAAAGCCCTCTACGCTTTAACCATCACCCAACTCATGACGAAACTCCAGACTATGCAGAGCTCTGCAGTCAGACTCATCCTCAAACTCCCCAGGCAGACTTACATCACCCATCACCTCAGGAAACTCCACTGGTTACCTGTCGTGAAGAAATGCCAGTTCAAGCTGCTCACACATGCTTACAAGGCACTACACAACGAAGGATTGGCATACCTCAACACTTGAATGAACTTCCACCTACCTTCAAGGAAATTCTGCTCTGAATCCCGCTTCCAAGCAGCCAAATGTCGCATCCGCCAGATCAACAGAAGAGGCTGCTCCTTCACCCACCTGGCGGCTAAGACCGGAAACAATCTCCCCCTGCACCTCAGAGCATCACCATCGGTCCAGCAGTTCAGAAAGGCCCTCAAAGCCTGGATGATCAAACAATAAGAGAACCGGCAAATCATTCTCCCAATGCCTTGAGAGTCTCACGGGTGATGCAGTTGTGCTTTACAAATCCAATTGCTTGATTTATTGTTTAATTCGTTGTGCTCTGTAAATAGATATAGCATAACAAAACAGTGCTATTTTGGGGCACCAAATGAATCATTCCATTTCGTCTAAATTGACAATTAGTAAAAATTACTTTTGATGCTGCAAACAGAATTGATTACTGCAAAAACAGAAGTGAAACAGCACACCTAAAATCTCTATTGTGATGTAAATACCACGTGATTTACATTTCATTTACGTTTCTAGCCCTGCATGTCTAATGCAATTTTGTAAATCATTTTGAAACAATAAAGTTGCACAAGGTGCGTTTTAATGCTGGGTGAATAATAATATTTCCAATAAACAATGTTGGCCATTGAAATGAGTCCAATTTATGGCCAGGTAGATAAAGCTATACTTCAAGAAAATTTTTACTAGCCATTAAAATGACGACTTTCCATAAATGCTGCGAGTGTAAATGGAGCCCTAACATTTCTCAGAGTGATTGATAGTTTGAGTCACACTTATTTCTCATGTTATTCTGCACACAGTGAGCCAGTCCTACGTGCAAGGCATCATGTTGCATGGTTATTGTAAAAAAAAATGCTTTGGGTTAAAAAAAGTAATCCATCATTATCAAACGTCAATGTTTTGTCACATAGTTTCGTAAACTGAATTTCTGCCCCTCAGCCACATTTGGAAAACATGTGCACATAAAAGGTTCGACTTTAGGTGGAAACTAGTCAGACAGCAGTAGGTTAAACACTTTTTGGCCTGAGCCAGATATCTTGTAGCAGAGTTGATTATTACTGTAGAATGCTAACTTGGGAATTTCCTAGAGTTTAGAATTGTGTGGGCTGTATTAGATCTGAAATGTAATGTATGTAGGGAATTTGTAAAGCGCAGGAATCACCCCCGCAGGGGTATCTCCGTGCTAGCATAGAAAACAGAGCAGACTGGCATACATTTCCATAACTCAGGCCTTGAATAATTCCGTCTTCAGCAGTTTTCTGAAGCGCGTGAAACTAGAACATTTACGAAGCTTCTGGTAGGGAATTCCAATATTTTGGGGCCAGGAAGGCAACTGTTTTACCTCCAGTTTGAATTTTCTTAAAACGCGGGACCGCCAGCTGCCCTTTGCTATCTGATCTAAGACACCGGTTCGGGCAATACAATTTAAACGTATCCACCATGTAACTCGGGCATTTGCCAAAAACAGCTCTATGGGCAAAGCAGCAGAGGTTAAGCTTTATTCTCTGGCGAATAGGAAGCCAATGAAGAGACTTCAATAGTGGCCCGGAGGTGGTATGAGGTGGATTATTAAGGACTAAGCGTGCGGCCACATTTTGAACGATCTGTAATCTGCTAAGAAGGGCCTCATGCGCAGAGGCCAGTAGGGCATTACAATAGCCAAGCCGACCTATAATCAGAGCCTGAATTAGGGTTCTACATACTGAGAGGGGTAGCCAAATGCACACTCGCCACAAAAGGCTCAGGGTGCAATAACAGGTCCCAGCAGTGGTCATTATTTGGTCTTTCATTGATAGCCGTGCATCCAGCTGGACCCCTAGATTTTGTTGCCAACAAGGTAGGAGAGGGGGTGGGGCCTAGCACCGTTGGCCATCATGCAGGCGACCAGGAGGTAAGTGCAGGACCAAACAGCAAGATATTAGTTTTGGCCGCATTTAACTGCAAGAAATGATCAGTCATCCAATCAGCTATGGCAGACATTCCTTTCGCAAAACGCTAATCAACTGACTCCATATCCTTATCACAGATTGCGGTCTTATTGGACCGGGAGAGTTGCCCAAAACTCTACCCTCATAGTGGTGGAAGGGTACAGCCTTCATCAGGAGTTGACCTGCACAAGCACAATGGTGGTGTTATGTTCCATATAGGTACCCCAATATTGGCTCAGGTTGTCACCTAACCTTTCACCTATATTCTCCCCTACCATTACACTACAAAACATAACGGTTCTTAGTACTGACCTTTTACCTAGTTACGGTAAACTCCAGAGATGACATGGGGTTTTCTCCAAAAGCTTAAGCCTCATTCATTATGCATGAGGATTCTTGGAATCGCAGCAGAACAACAGGCCTACCATCTCCTGCATAATAACTATGTTTAAGGGTCATTCCTTCCGTCATCCTTAGTTTGAAATGACACAGCAAAGTATATCCCCAGGGGCTACCGCTTTGGGTATTTATACATCTTCTTGTGCTGAGATAGTGAGAGGAGAAAAGAACTTCCATGCTGACACAATGGCGTGAGACGCTGAGGCTCCTGCACGCAGATACTCCAGCTTGCGGGGTGTCCATCTCGAGACCAAGACGGGGTCCCACAGTCTCTCACTTCAGGTAATGCGATTGACTTTATCCTAGAGGGATTCTTGCCTTTACACCCACATATTTCCTAGGTAGACTTAGGTACATCTAGTTATGGTCACATCGCAGGAGTAGGCATTCTACTGTCATGTATTTTATATACTTGCCTGTATTCATTGTTTTAGCACAATGGTAGAAATCTACCATCCTTTTACCCTGTTAGTGCTTATAATCATTTATATCTGTTACTGTCTAGTGGTTGTTTCAGCACATCTAGTTTACACTAGAATGACGCTGGTTATTGAAAAACGTCACCGCCATTTATGCTGTGTATTTCTCTGGTACAAAGTGAGCACGAGTGACTGAGCGAAAAGTAGTACACAGTTTCCACGATCCCTGATTGGCCAGGGTTGTCATGTTTGATAGTTGCCAAGAACTATTCTCTCCTTGGTAAGAGGGGTTTCTAGTGGCACTGTGAGCTAGCTGGTATACAGGCTAACATACCCGGTAGGGGTGTCTAGAATCAGTCTGACACCAATCTTATAGTGTATGTTGTCTAAATGTGCAGATCCTCTATAGGTTTATAGGAACTACACAACAGTGATTGCATACTGTGCAGTGATCAATAGGAGTGAACAATAGGAGTGTCCTTATTTGGTTTCACCTGCACAACGCTTGTGCTGTGCTTGTGAAATCTATTGTATTTAATATAAATCTTAAAAGGGGCTTACATCCAGCCCTCACTTTTCATTGGTTGGTGCGCGTTGCACTTATTTCCATCCGTTTCTATTGGCTATACCATAGTATTTCCTGCCTTTCCTCTGTGTGTTTCTCTTATCAGGCTCCTATGGCCCAAGTACTGTTTTTATCTGCTTTGTGAAAAACATATTTCAAGCTTTTGCCTGCACAGTGCTTGCACTGTGCTTGTTTTTCAACTTCTGCCATGTCTGTTAGGAGGCTGAAAAGTTTTCATTGCTGTCTGATCCGGTGTCTTTCATTTGTTTCTCTTCTTTTTGTTTCATTCCATACTGTAAGTTACATATCTTCCACAAGGCTTAAAATGCATCGTTCTCCAAGCCTCACTTTAAGCCCTGAACCCCACCCCCGGGTTTTGTATGTGGCAGTGCCGTCAAAGAGACATCCATCATTCTTTTATATTTTGAGGCTCATCCCGGTTTCAAGTGAACTAGCACACTTATCGTTCACATCTATGTGAGGCAGTCTGGAGTGTGTTACTGAGGAGCAGGTAATACAGTAATGCATTTTTGGTTAGAGAAGATACGTTGTGTTAGGCTCCATTTGCTAATGCTAGGCAGAGGAGAGGCACAGAACTTCACAGTGTAGATCTTCAGTTGCATTTTGAGCATTCCCCACTCTTACCTGCACTGCGCACATTGCGGACTGAAATTCAGGCTCCCGTTGGAACCCACCACATGCACATTTAACGGCTTGGTTACAGGGGCTACAGGAGGGTATATTTGTGTGCAATACATTGTGCACCTGAGTCCGACTGCTTCTCTACAACATGTCTGTTACAAACTTGAGGCTTTACCATACCAACCTCTGACGCCATGCCTTGTGCTCCAAGAATATGTCACCACAGTGCTCCATACAGGTTATGTGAATAGTAAGTTCCAAAAATGACAAATAATGCTTTATCCGGTAGCTGCCCTCTGAGTAATGCTGTAAGTGGATGGACAAATCATAATTAAAGTGGAGGAGTTTCCTACAAAACCAAAGACCAGGGAACATCAATGCAAATATTCTACATCTGGAATTAGAAAGAGACTCGAAATCAAACAGTAGTCGTGACTTTTACTTCTGTGCAGGGTTCTCTAAAATCTATTACTGATTGAGCATGCTCCACTCAGTGGTTAAAATGGAAATCTAGACCTGCAGGTTCGCACCATGAGAGTGCCTGATTACTGTTGAAAAGTGTGAGTACTCTACTGTTAAAATGATTGCACCCCTGCAGAAGTGCAGGTACTTTACAATATTATTACCAAGATGGCTGCCACTTTCTACATACAGGACACTTTTCTTGTTAGCATCGATCAGGAATGGCAGTCTCTTTTCTATTTCCTCAGCCCCCATTATCCGAAGTCTCCCTTTAGTTTCTACAACTTTAGTTCTGTTATGTGTCTTTTCCTTCACATGATTCTTCTGCTGATGGCTCTTCTAACTTTTCTGTTTACTGCCAACAAAGCGTGAATTCACATAAAATCATGCACTCTGGTCAAATCAACACAATCTTATCAAAGCAAAGTGTCCTCAGTTGTTGACTACCTCAAGGCCAAAATACCACACACCATCACTCACTGTTGTCTGTGTTAGACACTGTGTGATCTTTTATGAACTATCAATCAAACACATACACTGCAAAAAGTAAAGAATGTACACAATAGGTAGCTTAAAATTAATTTATGTAACAAATACAGCTATGTTATCCATGGTGATATTTTTCAAATATTGAAGATAAAATAGATTCCCTCTCCAAGGGACTAATGCAGGTCCATATGCACACCGTAACAGTGCTGTTCAGCAAGAGAACACTGATTATGTTGCATACCCTCTCTGTCCAGAGATTTGTTTTAGGTCGGCTCGAGACTGCGGGCATGCGCTGTCTCAAAGAGAGACATGCTGTATCTACTGTTGTGGGCTTCAGCCCGCCCATAGGCTTGCTATTTACGGGCTCCCACATTGCTCCATTATTCCGTCCCTCCATTGGTTTATGAAATGCATGCGCCCTGCTTCTTCCTGCCTTTAGCCCTCCCCTAGTGCCCCTGTGAAGTACTACTAAACATGCGCAGTGGCCATTGTATTGCATTTTTTGGGACTACATTTTTTATTTATGTATGACGACTTCTGACTTGCTCAGCCCAAGCACACAGCTTTGTTTCTGCATTTTGAGTCAAGAACAAGTAAGGTATTTCCTTAAAACAACATGATAGGTGAAATAAGGGAGGGATTCAAACTGGTTTTTCCTGTTCCCAGGAAGACAGCTCCTGCGCCCAGGCCGTAGCTCATATCAAAACACCATAACCCTCCTTGTACCTTAAAAGATGTGTAACTTTGATTGATTCAGTTGTTAATCGGTTTGTGGCCAGGTTTGTGCCATTTAAAATACATTAGAGACTTAATAGTCGCCAGTCCAAAAAAAGAAAGAATAACGAGCAGCACTAGTGATGGCCATTTTGAAACAGGGTAATGGCTGTCTGATATAACGAGCAGTGGGTCAACAAGCGTAATCACCCCTTTCAGTAGTAGGAAGGAAGCCTGGCACATCTGGTTACTTTGTGGTTGAAAGACCATGTGGGATCCAAAATAAGGGAAGACGTGATATTTCCACTGCAAAATTTGAAAACATTTCAATGTCCATGAGGGATGTCAACATCCTTATGGTTATTTTAAAATTTAGCAAAAGAATGCACAGTTTATGGAAGTGGAAGGGCATGGCTATGGATCTCATTTTACAATCCTGCACAGTAACACCCCACATCATTCTGGTGGTACAGTCTGCTAATCACCTTCTCACCTCCCTGCTTCTATTCATTCTTACCCGCAGAAAGAAAAGAGAGCCGGGCGCTGGTTTCCCCCATAGGCTCTTGAATGCAGCAGTTATAAAGATTGCCGCCTCGCGCACACCTCTCCTGCAAATCCGCTGTTTAGTCGTATCAGTGCAACGATGTATTAATTCATTGTTATATATACATTTTCCCAGAAGTCCACAGTGCTACTGCCTCGTGAATTAGACCCAGTCAGCCATGCTGGTCAAGACAGTCATCATCATCATCATCATCAAAATCCGTTATTCGATATTTAAAAAATATCATAAAAGTACAATAAACAGTTAAAACATCATCTCAATACATTTCATTTCATTTTACATTGACCTTAGGTAGACCATTTAACATTAAAGCATTCAAAGTAACCCTCTAGTATGTCTCAATCTTAATACAACTCTGATAAAATTCATAATACAGGCCAATGTCAATGGATTCTCGGCCCTTTGTAAATATAAAAGAGCAACTTTGGCATGTCTAAACTTCATTTGTTTTAAGAACCTTACTAAAAAGCAGCGTCTGGGTACTGAATAAAAAGGGCAAAAGAATACAAAATGAAGGGTATCCTGCGGAGACCTATTGTCGCAGCCGCAGGTACCCTTCTGCTCAACCGTGACAGTAAAACCAGGCGGATCAGCCAAAAGATGATGTAAAAGGTTGAGCCTAAAACGAGTGATTAAAAATCTATCTTGTGCATTATATAATAAGGCGAGATATGGTTCCATACCTTCTACTGACTTTAGTGTGCTATAGGTACGGACTGTGGGCTTGCTTTCTTCTGAGGCTGCTCTGCGTGTAGTCTCTTTTGCCAGGAACATTCTTTAATTCTGGTTTTATCCTCGGGGGTAATTGTTGTAGGTTCAGTAAAGAGATTCTTACAGTCTAGCCTCGTCAGGGCACTCTTTACATAACTCAACCATGGAATACACATCCCCCTGTCTCTACCCATACAATCTCTAATTATTTGCCTACTCAGACCGGCCTCACTATTGGTCCATATTCTTAACCAGGCCATAAGCGGTCTAACTTTAATCAGGTCCTCCATATATACCCTTCCCAGTTCAGCATGTGTAATATAAGCTGACGTGCTTTGTGGGATTTGTAAGACCTTCCTCAAAAATTAGTTTTCCCCAATTTGAATTTGTAGGGTATTTACAAAACCCCAAACTTCGGCCCCATACGTTACTTTGGGGCAACAAATTGAACCATAAAGGTGCATGACCTGTTCGGGCGACCACCTGCCCAACCTACGTCCATAATTCATTATGGCCCCTGTTGATGCCACTACTTTTGCACTTCACCCTTCCGTTAAAAATTTTAAATTTAAAAGCCCATCAAATAAGACACCCAGATAGGAAAAGGTTTTAACCTGTTCCATTATGTGTGTGCCAATTTTATAACAAAACTTTTTACATGGTTTAGAACCTGCCAACAATACATATGACTTGGATAAGTTAGCCGATAGATCTAAACTGGCCATAAAGCTGACAAACCCATCCAACAAAGTCTGGAGGCCTTTAGGCGTTCGAGCTAAGAGTACCGCATCATCGGCATATAGCAACACCGGTACCGATCGTGAACCTACTCTGGGGGTATCTACATTTAATTTACATAGTGCCTGTTCTAACCCATTTATGTATAGTGAGAACAGGAACGGGGCCAAGATACATCCCTGGCGCACCCCGCTGGTGCAGGGGAAGGGGACTGTGGCATCACCCTCCAAATTGTAACGCACTTTAGCAGAGGTGTTCCAGTGGAGTGCTCTCAAGATAACTACTAGGCCCTCTTCTACCCCTAGTTTGATCATCAAGTTCCAGAGCTTTTCTCTGTTGACATGGTCAAAAGCCGATGAGAGGTCCATAAACCCCATATATACCGACTGATTACTTGCAATAGTGTATTTAGCTGTTAATAAATAAAGGTTCAGACACTGGTCTGTAGTTGACCTTCCTGTTCTGAATCCGTATTGCAAGTCTGTAACTATATGGTGTTCATCAGCCCAGTCTAAAAGGCGGTTTAGGACAACTCTCCCCAAAACTTTTGCCGTTACATCGATTAGAGAAATCCGAGGGCCATCCTTTTTTCCCTTTTTAAAGATTGGAACTATTGTGGCTTCAGACCAGGATCTTGGCATACCTATGGTGACAGCCGTGTTTATTACTCTTGTGAGGATGGGTGCCCAAAGATCAACATTACTTAGGTAAAGATCCGGAGGGATACCATCCGGGCCTGGGGCTTTGTTTTGCGTCAGCCCCTTGATCCCCACTACCAGTTCATCCACCGTAAATTCAACATTTGTCGTCCATGGGCAGATTGCCCCATCCCCCCTCGGTTGATCGTTTGCATGGTTATACAGTACTTTGAAATGATCAAACCATTGCTCTGGAAGAATGAATGTACCAATTTCCGGAGCAACCGCATCCTGGAAGCAAGGGTTATTTATTATTTTCCAGAATGCCCTAGGATCTCTTCTGTCTGCAGCCTCCCGTGGGTTTTCCCATGTCTGTGATTGAAGAGCCAGTTTCCTTAATTTGATTGCTTTTTTGTATGCTAACCTACATTGTGCAATGCGCACCTTGTCTCTAGGGACTTTTTTAAGCTTTCTCTCAATTCATTGTGAGCCCTAGAGCAATCTCTATTGAACCATCTAGGAGAGCGTTTCACTAACCCTTTCGTGGGGCATTTTAGTAGGCCATCTATGAGGTGTGCCATCGCCTCAAAGGCTTTAACCACCATAGGTCCCTCCAATGAGGGATCTAAACACACCCCAATCATTTCTTTACCGTCCTCCATTAAGGATCTGTAGAAGGCGTCCCCATCCACCTTGGCCCATCTGAGCCTTCTCCCTTGATCAGTTGCCCTCAGTGTACTGTTTGCCTTAGCACTTTTCTTATTGTTACAGGGGGCCCAGTTCTTAATCCTCAAAACTAACGGATTGTGGTCACTGAATATGCTCCATTCAATACCAGCCTTATTTATCCAATCCCAAAAAGGGATAGAAACTGCTATATAATCTATAATGGAGAAATACCCTCTTCCCTTAAATGTTGGGGTAATTTCATGACCATCTTTAGGCCCCATCAGATCTAATGTGTGCCTAAGTGCATGATTGTTCAAAACCCTCTCTAGCTCCAACCCATCAGGGGTATGTTCGAAGTGTGGGCCTTTTTCCACTGTGCAACCGGTCCAGGTGCCCTCCGTCCATCTTAGATTGGAGCATAGATGACAATTTAGGTCACCCGCTAGGATCACATACGGGGCCACTACTGTCTTCCTCTGCGCTAGCTCTTCGGTCAATAAATTGTCTAAATCTTGTATTATTGAGCTCTTCCCAGTCCCTGCAAAGGCATTGTATACATTAAGCAAAACAATGTTCATCTTCCTCACTTCAAACCCAATGGCTTGTATATTAACTGAGTTCCACTTCAGGTCAGTCCACACTCCTTCTAACTGTAGGTCCACATATGTAATTAGCCCTCCCATTGGTCTTCCCGGGGCCATTTTCCGTGCGGGCACAAAGAAACACTTATACCCCTCAAGATGAAAGGGATTATGGTCCACCACCCAGGTTTCCTGTAAACAAATTACACGGAATCTGCTAACATACTGTCTCCACTCCTGGTTATAGACTTTGGAAGCTAACCCCGCAATATTCCATGAAACCATTTCAATCCCCTCTTGCATTCCAATCCTAGTGAGCCTATATGGGTATTGGGAGAGAGAGCCTTTACTTCAATAGGGGCTTTATTTAATACAGACTCAATATGGGCAACTTGTGCGTGTTGTAATTGAGAGGACACCTGTGCTTCCAACTCGGTTACCTTTTCCTCCTGCAAGCCTACTTGGCTCCCCACCAGGTTATCCAAAATGCATTTAGTTGCGATGATATTGTCCAGAGACCTCTCCCCACCCAGGTGACTAGAACCCGGTTTACTCCGTTTAAAGTGGTCTTGATCTTTGACTATAGGGGGGGATTGATCGAAAGTCAGCTCCTGGGCAGCTTGCTCAGCTTGACCTTCCGCCCCTTGCAGTCAATCCCACTCCTCCATGAACATGAGGGGGTCGAACCTATTTGACAGGGCTAGTCCACCATAGTTCCTGGATGGAGCATATGACTTTATGCCATAGACATCCTTGCTGTTCTGATAACCCTCCTCTCTGCCTTGAATTGCCCAATTCCTAGACGGGGGACTTGATTCATTGGCATAAAAAAACCATAGGGGTGCGGAACTAATACTACTACCAGCGACTACCGAGCCCCAACTTAATATGTAGTCTACTCTTCTGCGGTCCCGAAAATGTATCACCACACAATCACCTGCTTTGTTTTTTGCCTTGTTCCCAATACACCTAGCCCTTCTTACGTGCAAAATTTCCCCCTGTTCATCCCTTGGCAATGGCCTATTTTTATTCAGCCAATGCGTGACTTTATTTTTAAGCTCGTCATGCAGCTCTATTTGGCCGAGTTTTAGCTCTGGGACCCCTGTGAGGATGATGACATAGGGAGCCGCTTCTGGGGGTAAATTTAAGCATAACCCCTTATTACCTGATTTGGTGTAGGGTGCCTCTCTGATGTTAGCAGATGTTGTGTTCTGAAGGGGGTCTTTATTTGTTCTGCCAGTGGGTGGGGGATTAGGAATGGGCAATGATGGTGGTCCTATATTACCTCTAGAGGGCCCTGCTACAGGGTTATCTAGTAAAGTGGAGGGCGAGTTCTTTTTTAATAACTCAGCTTCACTAAGTTTATCCCTTTGTGCAGATGATAACTTTGTGCTCACTGTGTCGCTGACCGGAATGCTGGGCAGTGAAGATAAGAGCGTATTACTCCCCCCCCCCTTAAGTTTTACTAGCGACACAACTTTATCCAGCCTACTCAGGATTTGTTTTGTCTGGGCATCAATCAGTTGCTCAAAATGTAGCTTCAAATCGCTAATAATGTTTGACACCCAGCCCTGGGGAACCTGTATGTCCATTGCTTGGTCCCTTATTTCTTCAGCCACAGTAGGTTCTATATTATTAGTGGCCAGGCAACCACTGCCCTTTTTCTGCCTAGGTTTCCTTTTGCTATTCACCTTCCTTTTAGCAGCTTGTGTGTTAGCCCCTTTACCTCTTACATTTAGACCCCTATCCGGAGTTGTCTGTACAGGGGAACTAACAGTCAATGGGGATTCCAAGACCGAGTCCTGAATTGTCAATGGTAGAATAGGAGGAGGCGAAATCAATTGACTCAATTGGGGTGTTAGTGAGAGCCGCCTCTCCGTGCGTGCAATTTCGCAGGTGACTTCACCAATGGCTTTGAGCAACATTCTATCAATAGCCGTCTGCTGCGCTGGTGCATGTGGGGGGGTCTTTAATAATTTACTCCCTTGTCTGGGCTTTAATTGGTCCTTAGTATTCACT
Organism: Triturus cristatus; assembly: GCF_964204655.1. NCBI lineage: Eukaryota > Metazoa > Chordata > Amphibia > Caudata > Salamandridae > Triturus > Triturus cristatus. The sequence goes on along the minus strand of NC_140585.1, from coordinate 988,242,565 downwards.
TTTGCCGATCGTGTTTGGATTTTAGCAGACATATCGGTGTTGCTGTATTGCCGATATCAATGTGGGTCCTTACAATATGCTGTCCGTATACTAATAGTCCCAGATCAGCACTTACATGGCACCCACCCTCATATATGATAAACGTGAAACAGTACCTTAGTAAACCTTCATCGGCCTCCTGTAGAAGTTAGAGTAGTGGCCCTGCCCAGCCTCTTCCGGCCTCTAACGGCCACAAACGGCCCACCCTTTGCCTGGGCTTAGCCCGGCGCACGCCTGCGCGCAGTCCCGCGATGCAGGGCTCTCCTTCCCTTTAAGCGCCTCCTGGCGCTAAACCAGTGTTAAGCGGCTTCCGGCCGCCGAGACTCACGGGACTTGTAGTCCCCTCCGCACAGCGTCCGCGTTGCTGGTCGATACTGCGGCTGAAGCTGCGGCTGCGGCAGGAAACAAGCTGCGGTGTCAGTGGTTCAAGGGGGGGTGGTAGAATGCAGATACTGTGGCCCCCAAGGTATGCCAGGTACTTGCCCGCTCAGACGGGGCTCTCCTTCCCTTTAAGCGCCTCCTGGCACGAAACCAGTGTGAAGCGGCTTCCGGCCGCCGAGACTCACGGGACTTGTAGTCCCCTCCGCACAGCGTCTGCGTTGCTGGTCGATACTGCGGCTGAAGCTGCGGCTGCGGCGGGAAACAAGCTGCAGTGTCAGTGGTTCAAGGGGGGTGGTAGAATGCAGATACTCTGGCCCCCAAGGTATGCCAGGTACTCGCCCGCTCAGCCAGGGCTCTCCTTCCCTTTAAGCGCCTCCTGGCGTGAAACCAGTGTGAAGCGGCTTCCGGCCGCCGAGACTCACGGGACTTGTAGTCCCCTCCGCACAGCGTCCGCGTTGCTGGTCGATACTGCGGCTGAAGCTGCGGCTGCGGCGGGATACAAGCTGCGGTGTCAGTGGTTCAAGGGGGGTGGTAGAATGCAGATACTGTGGCCCTCAAGGTATGCCAGGTACTCGCCCACAGTGCTACTGCCTCGTGAATTAGACCCAGTCAGCCATGCTGGTCAAGACAGTCCCTCTCCTCTGTTTGCCCAAGGACATCCAGAAGTGGTAACGGTGCCTCCCACAAGCACCTTGTCTGTTGATGCGGTGGTGGTGGTGCCCACTCTGGTGATAGGACAGGAGCACCAAAAGCTGCGCCTGCTAGTTGCTTGCCCTCACGCAGCTCCGTATCGCATGAATCTCTTCTGTAAAACTATGGGGCAGCACACACCTATCGCCTACTTTGAGATACAAAGCCAATTGTTGGTGGCTCCAGAAGTGGAAACAGGGGATCGAGACACGATGCGGCTTCTTGAACGTGTGAGCTGCCACACAGCTCAGACACTATACAAGAAGCAAACTGACCAAAACTTTACACTTGCATGAAGAAATAACAAGCCTCTTAAGACCACCCCTGAGCGTCGATGAGGCAGTGAGGGTAAAAATGCTGTTGAGACTGTTCTTTAATGTGTAAGACTCTTTTTCCATTGAGAAGGACTTGTTATGTGAGTGGTTACTTATTTTGGTAGCTCCTCTGCTGTTTTGCTTGCCAATCAATTTAATGGCCATGCTGCTTCTACAGATTTACAACATAAGTGTTAGTATTAGGGAACCTTGGAGATCGGCAGGGTTTAGAGAAGTGGATAGAATTTAATTTTCCAATGTAACTTGTTTTGTAGAGGATCACTTTAAGTAGAATGGTAATGTTGCATTTTTAGGTCTCGGCTATAGATGGCACACATGCACTGACTTAAAGAGAGACATGATGTATCTACTGCTTTGGCCCGCACATAGGCTTGCCATTTTCTGGCTCCCATGGCGCTCAATTATTCCTTCCCCCCTGTGGTCCATGAGATAGCTGTGTAGTAATAAGTTATAACACACACTTAAACACAGGCACACATGAAACATCAGCAACCTCACAAACAAATGGTTACAAAATATTCATATTGACTACGCCAAAAGCTCAGAGCTCGGCCAAAAGCTCACAACTCGGCCATTGCCAAGACCAATTGGCTTTGCCAATGCTTTTTTGGTGTGTCAGTGATAGCACTTAAAACGTAAAAGTTCCTTCCGTACTCAGGAGAAAACCGTCATGTCTTTAAAGAACTATTTTATTAGGACTGCATATGATTTGCTTGTTTTTCAGGTGCATTTTTTGGTTTGACCGATGCTTTTAATTAGATCTTCTCGTGTCAGCATGCATTTCCAGCGTGCTTGTAAGCTGTATCATTTTTTTTCTTCAACACCTTTTTAACTCGTCTTCTTGTTATTTCTACGATGCCCCATTCCATCTCCTAAATCGACACCTTACTAAAAATGTTTTCACATTTTTATTTGGAGAATGTTGTGAGCTGCATTTCATTTTAGTTATATCCTCTGCCCTTCACCTAGTAGCCCCGCTTTATATCACCACCAGTTACTGCACACTACCTTTCTCAGTAAACAAGTCCTAACACTTTTACACAGTTTCACAAACTTATATTGCACACCTACTCACCAAGCTAAAACTCACAACAAAAATAACTTATTATTAATCACGTAGGCGAAACCTTTTGCATTTACCAATTCCATTGTTAACCTGTGTCACTGGAGTGAGGCCTACAGGCTCACTCAGTTAATGTTCCATTGCGCTATACTATACTCACCCCTTGGACTTAATCAGTTTGGTGTTTAGTGCTGCACAGGGGCCGAGCCAAGGGAGTAGCCAGAAAAATAAAATACATCCTTGTTTGACCGATATATGGCAATACAAATGCATGCAAAATAAGCAATCCTAACCCTTCCTATGAAGTGGCATGGAAATTGTACCCCTGGAGAACATTTGAAGAAGATTATGCAAAATTATGAATATTATAGCATGATTTCACAGGAATTAGACCAAAAAAACATATTTACCTGCATTGACATATTTCTCTCATTCATCATTTCCCCCTTCATTTGTTCCTTTCATGCACCTTTTTTTCCACCATCTTTTTTTGTTTTATGTGTATTTCATTCTTTCTTTCCTTCTTTCTATTCTCATTCCATCTTTTCTTGTTGTATTCCCTCCTTGATTTAACTCTTTCTTACTCTAGTTTCCTTCAATTGCCGATCCTTTAATCTAACATTTCTTCTTTGTTATTTCAATATATGTTTCTGCTTTCCTTTTTTCGTCCCTTTAATTGTATCTTTTTTCTTTCTTTTATTCTTTTTATTCTTTCCACTCTCCATTCATTCTTTCCTTCCTTCCTTTTCTTATTTCACACTTTTTCACACTTTTTCCCCATCTTCTTTGTTCATTTGTTCCCTTTTTCCTTCATGGTTCCTTTTTCTTTCCTTCATTATTTGCATTTTACTTGTTTTCCTTTGCTCTGTCTCACTCCATTGGCTTCTAACTTTTCTAAAGTTTCTTTTGATCCCTACCCCACAGCTCTGTTATTATAGTTTATTCTTGCGGAGTTCAACTTGTGACTCGTAATGATGAGTGAGCCAAAGACAAATGTTAAGAATGGCTATAAAACAAATTAATCTGGCTCAGTAGCACCCCCACTTAGTGGGTGGGTCGCTACACCCTTGGCATGAGCGGTGGCTCTGTGATGGCTGTATGTGTGCCCAGGAACACTACAATCCAGGGGTAATGCAGTACTGTGCACTTACTGAATGCATGTAGTGCTATGCAGTGTGTGCATGGTGAATGCATGTGCTGGGTGTATGTGTGACTATGAACGGTACAGTACATGAAGAATATAGTGCTCTGGAATGTGCGCATGTTAAATGTATATTTAAGATGTATGGGTGTCTATGAGTGGTAAAGTATATTTCAAGAAGGAGGAAGTGAAAAGTGAAACAGGGTTCCCTCACCCTCACAAACATCTAACCATACAAAAAACACAAGCGGGAGACCCTATGGTGCTTAGCCTATCTCTCCATACCAGCCCAAGGGGATCACACTATGGTGTTAAAAGGACTCTTCTTAACATTTATCTATGGCTCACATGTCTGGGCTTCCAGGTGGCATGCTTCATCATAGAGTCCTAGTCCAGATACCTAATGTATCCGATGGGCTCAACCTTGGTAGCCAAGGGAGCTCTTTGGTTATTCGGTGGGATCCTAGATTTAAAATAATCTAGGGTGTCCTGAGGGTTCATTATATTTTCCAAAGGCACCCAGGTCTTGAGTTGGGAGCCTATGTTCACTTCCGTTTCCACCCTCCCCCCCGCCCCCAGAGGGCCTTGGACTGTTCGGATCATGGTATCCCTTAAAGTCAGGTGCAGAAGGGTTACTTGGCCCAGTTGCTCAGGATCCATAGCAGGTCAGGCCCCAGACCATCAGGAGTAAGAGACCTCAACCCCAATGGTTGGACCCAGTAACCTCTGCTACCTAACTACCCTAAATGGGGCCTCTGTCCTTGAGTACCACTGTGCCACTAGGGAGACAATGGATAACAGAGACATCAGTGTGAGTGAAAAGAGAACACTACATAGGACAGTGGTGGCAGGGAGGTAGAGATTGCACTGCATTCTTTTATAAAGGCTTATTCCATCCCTGCCACCAATATGTGGGTCTCTGCTCTACTGGTTGGGACATTGAAGTATTGGAGTCCTGCACCTTCCAAAATTCCTGACCACCCTGTTTGTTCACAGGCACAGCCTCATCTGATATGTCTGAGCTTTATCCTGAACCCGTGGGGCTCAGGTCATGATATATTTCCCCATAATTTCTCATGCTCAACCTCTTCTCTCACTTTCTGCAAACTTTCCTCCTTTTAATATTTTCTTTTGAATGTTGTCCTCTGTGGGCCACCTATCAATCCCCGCTTTTCCCTGGAGATTGGCAATTCACTTGTATCTTGTCAAGTTCTTTAAAGATGATTCTTGCATAAACAGAGGTTTATGTCCCTGGCATGCAGTTTTCTCCCTGCGCAGCAGAGATATTCTACTCATTCGCGATTGTTTAAGAGGTCCCCGGCACCTGGCTTGCAACATATCAAACGAAGATTCCATCAATCTGTATAAAAGATTGTAAAACAGTGTCCGGTCACTGCTTTTTGACACTCTAATCATGGTGATAGTACACTATTTCATTCTCTTTCATACACGTTGATGAAATGTTGCCCTTGACCTCCAGGGTCAAGAGTAAGCCTGGGCGAAGCACTACGCTACGCTCGCGTAGTTTGCGAAGTTCGCGCTACTTCGCACTACGCGAACTGCACGTAGCACAGTGCGAACACGCGTAGCGTAGTGTTGCGTAGTGCTGCAGTCATTTTTTGCTTGCTCGCGGTCCTCAACGTCAAGTTGGCGACCGCGAGCAAGCAAAATGACATCCCGGCGAGACTTTTTCCTTGTTCGCGATCAGCAACATCAAGTTGGCGATCGCGAGCATGGAAAATAAACCTCCCGGCGAGATTCCCAACGCGAGGAGGTCAGGTTTCTCATTGCGAGGGGTCGCGTATACTCGCGACCGCTCGCGATGAGAAACTACCAGTTCGCGTTGAGTAAGCTGCCGCTCGAGTAAAAATCTACTCGAGCAGCAGAAAACTAAAGCTCGCACTGTGCAAGATGCCATTTTCAATGATTGCACAGTGCCGGTTGCTTGTCCGCACTGTGCAATCATTGAAAACAACATCTTGCACAGTGCGAACATGTTACTACGCAGTTCGCGAAGTGCTATGCGTAGCTCGCGTAGTGCGAACTTCACTTTGCGTAGCTTCGCGAAGTGCTACTTCGCGAACTACGCCCACCCTTAGTCAAGAGTACTGCCCCCCACTGCTACTGTAATAGCATGCAAACCATCTGTTTGGGTGATATTATTCTTTATCTAAATTGTATCCTTATGTCTGCTCTGTACTGTCATCCATTGTCACCCTATTCCGTCATTCCCTGCCTCCTTGCCAGCCCCTCCCACCTCCCAGGATTACTTATGGAGGCCACTGTGCAGCCGCACCACCGGTATGCCAAAGACAAGTCCATTTGCGCACGTCTGTGCCAGGACCATGCCCAGCACCAGGAACCCTGACTCTTCCATCCCCCACAGCTACACCACAGCTGACCTCCGAGCTCTGGATTCCAGATGTATCAACAACCACTGCTGTCACACATCCCCAACACACCACCAGAGGACAGTTCTCCTGCCAGCTCTGCCACTTAACCTGTAGCACCGAAGCAGCCAACAACACCAGAGAGACCGCTATGGTAAATCTCCAATAAATTATTCTCAAAAGATGATCACTAAGCAAACACGCCATGGAGATCTGGAAGACGATCTCATCCCTCACCCTGGATGTCATCTTCCTCAGAGAGACCTAGCCAAACCCCACCTCCCCACCAGACATCACCATCGCTACCCCAGAAGGCCGCAAAATAAGACACCGGGGCCAAACCAATAAACACAGAAGTGGGCCCACCATCATTTACATAGACACCATCCACTGCACCACCTCTCCAGATGACTTGACCCAGATAATAGAACATCTCAACTTCCTACTCCACTCAGATGGAAAATATACCACTGCAGGCCCCCCCACCACAGACCACCAAGACCACGTCCCAGCTTCTGCAGCACTCTCCCTGACCTCACCGCCCAATCGCAGTCGACTCCGTGCATTACATCTTCCAAGGGAACCTTAACTTTTACCTCAATGACCCCAGTGATGTAACACAACTGACCTCCTAGAAAGCATGAGCAACATCAGCCTTAAGCAGCTGGTCACCAACCCTACCCACATCACGGGATACATGCTCGACCCCATTCTCACCTCCAGCGACAGAGTCAAGAAGAACCATGGCGAGCAGCTCACCTGGACTGAGCACTGTAGCCTCCACTTTAACATCTCAGGACCTGCTAACTCCTGCACCGTGTCCTCCAGTTCCAAGCACTGAGAATGAAAAAAGATACCAGAAGACGAGTGGAACAACGCTCTCAGCTCCCGCCTCCCAGACTTAACACACCCAACCAAGAGTAGCCAGCAAAAAACTTCTCCCTGTGGATCACAGAATGCACCGAAAAAATCGCCCCGACCAAGCTAGCCAAATCCAAAGGACCTACCAAAAGAGCCAGCTGGTTCAATGATGAGGTGAAATCTACAAAGTGGAACTGCTGACAGCTAGAAAGGAAGTTGCGTATCAGCAAAAAGACGGAAGACCATACTGCCTTCAAGACAGCACTCAACCAGTACCACCACCACCAAACAAAGAAGAATTCCCTAGCGGACTGCATTGAAGCCAACATAAACCCCAGCAAGGAGCTCTTTGCCATCTTGAAGGAATTCTCCAATCCCGCAGTCCCCTACGAACGACATTACACCCTCCTAGGAACTGGCTGACACCCCGGTGGACTCCTTCCATGACAAGATCTCAGACATCTATGAAAACTTCAAACCCCAACTCCCTACCGCTGACAGTATCAACCGGCTCACACCCATGAACACAAACCCCAAACACCTGCTCACCCACTGGAACCTTCTCACCACTGAAGCCACAATCTTCATCACGAACTCGGTGCACTCAGAAGCACTCATGGAACCCTGCCCCAACCACGTCTTCAACCTCAGAAGCAAGACAATTGGCGACAAGCTCAGCAAAGTCCTGAACATCTCCATCACCTTGGACCCCTTCCCTGAGGACTGGAAACACGCTGAAGTGAGGTCCGTCCTGAAAACCCATCCCCGATCCAACAGAACCAAAGAAGTACGGCCCACCTCGCTGCTCCTTTTTGCAGCAAAGGTTCTTGAGAAAGCTATCAACCAACAACTCACAGAATACTTGGAACAGAACAACCTCCTGGACCCCACCCAATTCCGATTTTGAGCCAACCACAGCAACAAGACAGCCTTGATCGTAGATGCCAACGATATCAGAGCTCTCCTTGTCCGTGGTGAAACGGCAGCCCTCATCCTCCTGGAGCTCTCAGTCATCTTTAACTCCATCTCCCATCACATCTTGATCAACAGACAACACATGGGAAACCAGGGAAACATCCTCAAATGGATCGTCTCATATGTTACTGGCAGAGCTCAGAGAATCCAGCTCCCTCCATTCACCTCAGAATCCAAGAAGATCATCTGCAGCATCCCCTCAGGATTTTCCCTCAGCCCAACCCTCTTCGACACCTTCATGACCCCCCTGGGCAACACGGTCAGATTGCATGGACTCAACATAATTTCCTTCGCTGATGACTCACAGCTCATTCTCTTGCAGTCTGAGAGCCCTTCACCACCACAGCCAACTTCCACAGATGTTTGAAGAATGTCGCTGACTACATGAAGGACATCGGCCTCAAACTCAACACGGACAAGATGGAAGTCCTCATCTTTGGGAACAACACCTTGCTATGGAACAACGCATGGTTGCCAGCAGAGCACGGCCCATCCCCGCTCCGACAGACCACGCCAACAATCTCGGCATCATCCTAGACAGCAAGCTATCTATGATGAAACCAATTAAAGCAGTCTTATCTATGTTTCGGCACTGTGCACATGCTCCGCAAGATCTTCAGCTGGCTCTCAGTCACCACCAGAAGGACCAGCACCCAGGCCCTTGTCACCAACAGACTAAACTATGGGAACATACTTGAACATAGGAATCTTTGCACGCCTCCTAAAGAGAATACAGACAATACAAAACGCAGTGGCAAGACTCATCCTCAACTTCCCCAGAAGGACCCACATCACACCCCACCTCAAGAAACTACACCGACTCCCAATCCAGAAAAGGAGCCAGTTCAAGATGCTGACCCACACATACAAAGCCCTACACAATGAAGAATCAGCATACATCAACAAATGTCTAACCTTCCACCAGCCAACCAGACACCTACAATCTGCTTCCCTCTTCCTCGCAGACACCCCCCAGATCCACCGAACCAACGGAGGATGCCATTTCTCGCACCTGGCAGCCAAGGTGTGGAACAACCTCCCCCTGCACCTCAGGACCACACCATCGATCCAGCAATTCAGGAAAGAACTCAAGACCTGGTAGTTCGAAAGCACAAACCACCCCACAGCAACCAGCATCTCCAAGTGTCTTAGACCCTCACAAGTTATTTGCAGCGCTATATAAATGTTTGATTGATTAAATGAATGTTGGTTTGATATGCTAATTATAATGTATGTGAAGCACTATCAGTCATGTGCTGGTCCTTTGTAAATATGGAAGCTACAACTCCTACAAATCCTGAATCATGGAAAGGAACGAAAGGCTATTTATATATGGTGACAATGTGTGCATGGGTAAAGTGGTCAAGACTGTGGTCATAACACATAATTTGCTGTTCATAAGTTGCTGTTCACAGAAGTACAGAAGTAAATTAATTTGTATCGAAATTTACGTATAGGATTGGTTCCCCTATGAAGCTGGGCACTGGCAGGTTAATGCTGTGCATCGCGGAACCAGTAAACCGCTTTATATGTGTATGTGTGGGTGTGTGCACTAAGGTTTTGTAAAAGCATGATTTACAATAAAGCTGGAATTAACGTTGTTGGATATTATTGGGCGTTCTGGAAGGGTGAGTCTGAATTAAGACTCAACTTTCAAGGTGAGCTCAATGGAGGGAATAGTTAAGAAAGTTATATCTGCAGTGATGTTGTGAACTTCCACTTTAGTAGCTACAGCAGAGGTGGGTTTCTTTGTGAACTTCTTCTGTCTACAGCTTGGCAGATAAAAGTTAATAAGTAATGCTATAAGGATGCATTAGATGGTGAATTAATGGATGGGTGAGTGGGTGAAACAATGGGTGGATGAGTGGGTGAAAGGATGGGTGGGTGAAAGGATGGATGGATGTTTGAAAGGATGGATGTGTGAGTGGGTGAAAGGATGGTTGGATGTCTGGGTAAAAGGACGTGTGGGTGGGTGAAAGGATGGGTGGATACATGGGTGAGAGTATAGGTAAATAGGTGGCAGATTTAATGAAAATCTGAGAGGAAGGTTGGATTGATACATGTATGGATAGGAAAAATTATGGCAGAGTAAATGGAAATCTGAGAGGATGATGGTGGATGGATGGCCATATGGATGGATCGATGGATGGGTGGGTGGATGGATGAATGAGCTCACATCATATCTCAAGCTACATCATCTTCTAGACAACACTCAATCAGGATTCAGAAAGAAGAACAGCACTGAAACAGCACATATCAAGGCTACTGACGACATTCAAATCACCCTGGACTAAGGAGTAACAGCGGCCCAAGTCCTGCTCAACCTCTCTGCAACCTTCAACACTGTCTCTCAAAACACACCCCTTTCATCAGAAGACTACACAAGATTGGCAGACACGGATTAGCTTTCAAATGGATCTGTTACTTCGAGGACATGAACCCAAAGGGTCAGGTTGTCGTCCTTCACATCGGAGGCCAAGAGATTCATATGTGTAGTCCAACAGGGATCGTCCCTCAGCCCCACCATTTTCAACATATACATGATGCCTCTCGGCAACATCATTTGATCATAAGACATCACCGTAAACTCCTACTCCGATGACTCCCTGTTGGACAAGACAACCACCACCAGGACCGACTTCACCAACTGCACGACCATGGTAGCAGAATGGATGTGAATCAGCTTCCTGCAGCTCAAATCTGACAAGACAGATGCACTGGTCTTTGGCAACAAGACCTGGTGGCCATCCAAGCAAGGACCAACACCCACACACTATGCAAGAAATCTAAGGATCATCCTAGATGACAAGCTCAACATGACAGCTCAAGTCAATGCTTTCACATTCTACTTATGCTACAAAAGATCTTCAAATTGTTGCATCTGAACACCAGAAGATCCATCACGCATGCATTCATCACCAGCAAGCAGGACTATGGCTACACTCTCTAGGCTGGAATCTCAAAACATCTCTTACACAGCAGACTCCAGACCATCCAGAATCCCGCTGCAAGATGCATACTCGACCTCCCATGCCTCACCCACATCACACCACACCTCAAGAATCTTTGCTGGTGTCTAATTCACAAACGCAGTCAATTCAAACTTCTTTCGCGCACAAAGTGCTACAAAACACAAGACCAAAATTCCTGAACAGCTACATACACTTTCACCAACCCACCAGATACTTACACTATGCCTCACTTGCACACATTCCCTGTATCCGCAAAAGCCAAACTGGAGATTGCTCATTCTCCTACATTGTGCCCAAGACATGGAACGCCCTCTCTCAATACATTAGAGCCTCCTACGCACGTCTTGAGTTCCACAGGAAGCTGAAGACCTGGGTCTTTATGTCAGCCCCTTGGGCACTCTTGTCCAACCACCTGGATACCCTCTTGGGTGATTAGTGTGCTACACAATTCAATATAACATAACATACCATTACTTGGATAGGGGATGAATGGGTGGATGAAATAATGGCAGAGTAAACCGAAATCTGAGAGGATGGATGGGTGAAAGAATGGCAGACTAAATGGTATTCTGAGAAGATGAGTGGGTGGGTGAAAAAAATGACAAGCTAAATGGAAATCTCAGAGGACGGGTGGATTGCAAGGTAAATGGAAATCTGAGGGAATAGATGAATGGATGGACAAATGGATCAATTGATGAACGAAAGGCTTTATTGATGGATGGGTAAGTCAAATGATAGATGTATACATGGATAGATGCATGCATTGATGAAGGATGTGTGAACGGGTGGATGGATGGGATGGTCCATGGATGGATGGAATAGTAAAAGATTGAATGGTGGATGAAAGAATGAATGATGATAACATCTAAAGGTACATTGTGGCTATTAGCAGGTGGATGGAAAGGTGAAAGGATGAATGGATAGATGCTTAAATGGAAGAGACAAGGGATCTCTACTATGTAGGTTGGACTCACTTGCTTAGCTTGCATGGTGCCATGAGAACTTTGGTTCAAACGGAGGGTTATTTAAATATTCAGGCTACTACTTTTTTATCTGTACTTCTCAAGTTGCAACTAAGAACATAGGAGTAATTTAGAGTTGGTGGAGGGCTGGTTTCAATTGCTCCACCCCACAAAAACCGAGGTTTCCCTACTCAATTGAGCGTCAGGTTAAGCAGTGGGTTTCTGACAGTGGAGACTCTGCTCACTCTGCTGACAGAAAATTCTAACCTGAAGGCCTGTCCACAACAGAGCTATCAGGTCCTAGTTACAGTCACCACAACGGGGTGACCATTAATAGATTTCCTTGCTCAGGAGTGCTGTGCGAGGTCAGGTGGTTCGAGACAGGAAACGTGTGGTCGGAGGCACAGAGTGAGAATTGAGGGTCATTGATTGTTTCTTTGGAATCAAATCATGTGTTAAAGTGTTCTTAATTGTGCAGCAAAAATACAAATTATGTGGCACATTCTCCATCAGTATTATTTTCTTCCATTTTAGCCAGAAAGTTGTTCTGTGAAATCTGCATATTTTGAAATTTATGCGGCACATGCAGTAAATCCATAATTATACCTTAAACCATGCAGCGACAGAAATGCATACATTTTCTGACCTTCAACATTTTCCATTTTTGAAGAACAAAACTTTAATATAGGATTAATCTTAAGATTCTAATTGCAATCAGTGCCCATTGTTAGCTAAATTTTGTAGAAAACAGCATTTTGAAGAGAACTATGGGGCATATCAACAACAACTGGCGATAATTATCGCTAAGTGCACTTAGCGCTAGGATAATTATCGCCGGCTAGCGTGGATTTTTATCGCTGAGATAGTGTGCTATTAGCAACGCTTATCTCAAAAGCGATAAAAATCCTAGCGCTAACTGCCTAACGTGAGATTATCACTGGAAACCCAGCGATAATCTCCCGAAATGTGGCGTTAGCTTGTTGATAGGGACTCACAAACTTAGCCATGATATCCACCTTCCATAGGGTATCATGGCTAAGTCAGTCCTGAAACAGGCGTAAGGAAATTAGCGATAACAAGGGTTATCGCTTATTTTCCTGACGCTATGGTTCATAGCGTGGGGCTAAGCGACATTTCTCCTGTCATGTCCGGTCAGGAACGCCCACTTTGCATCTCATTAGAGATGCAAAGCTGGGCGTTATGATTTCGTACGCTAAAGCAAGGTTTCACGCGTTAGCGTGACCTTGCTAATTAGGCAATAAAATTATCGCCGCGTTTCGGCCGAAAACGGCCGCAAAAGCGGCGATAATTTTCTATCGCCTCGTTGTTGATATGCCCCTATGTACATGATAATATGTGTGTGTGTGTGGATAAAAGCAATTAAGCTTCTTTAATCTGTGTGCCTTGAATGCATGTGGTGAGGTCCTTGCAGGACAGTGAGGGAGGGATGTCTTTGCTAAAATCAAAATTCAGGGGGAAAAGAATGGTACTTTGCTCAGTTAACACCCCAATGCTGGTAAATCCCTCTTCTTACCTGTCTGGTCTCGAGCTATGACGTCATTGGGCAAACATGGCTGATGATTGGAACATAACTGTTGATCCCTTATTTGAGAGATTGGGGAAACCAGATTTCCAGAATGGCATGAATAGGAACTTTCTCTGTGACATAATGAACAATCATGCCCCGCCTTATGCACCCATAGAACACTGAACTTGCATCTGCATCAATATATTTTGGTGTAACATGTAGGCGATGGAATGCCATGTTAAAAAATATAAGACGACACGTGTGGTCATTTTACATCTTTCTCTAAGTTTGATTACTTCACCTATTAAGTTCTGAAGAATGAATCCATCCAAATATAAACAGTTGAAATGGTGTGTCCAGTTCCAGCTCACACTCCTCGTAGGATAATACCCATAGTTGTTTTGGGTGGTAGTCCACTTGGGGAGGTATGGACCCACTAAGCCTCTATTTGAAAATACTGCTGATGAAGTTTAAGTGTATCTGCCCCACTAGATACAGAATATTCAATGTCCTTCAATGTCTCTTTAACAGTTGAGGTTCCGTGAGAATCGTAATGACATTTTTTAGTTTGTTCGAATATGGACGAGTTTGGTATCTACGAACCGCAAATGACGAGTTTAGTGGGTGTACGCGTTTTCGCTACGCTACTATGTGTGGTTCGTTTCATTCCTGGGTGTGTCCATCTGAACCCTTGGGTTCCATTTTAGATGCGGCATCCATTTTGTCTCTTGCCCTCAAGTAGCCAGCGAACGGACACTGTCCGCTTCGTGACCCTGGGATTCGCAAGCTTTCGCGGAGGACACGTGTTCCTTTGAAAGTGTCTTTATGATGAGGGGGATGACACTGCAAGGGCAGATGGCTCCGCTCGAGGCTCATCTTGCCGTGCTAGTCTATTGTTTCAGTCGTGCATGCATTAGGCACGAGTCCTTTGATCCTGCAATCAAGTTTCCGATATTGCTCTCTACACTCTTTTCCAATCTGTTGTGCATCCTTGTTTTTCCTTTGCACCTGTTTCTGTCCCTTCTCCTAATTCGTTTACAGTCAGAATGGAATGTGCTTAATGTGGGGATAATGTGCTTTTTTTTCAGTTGGGAACCGGCAATGCTGCTGTAATTATGTTCCGGGTTTCTGAAAACATGAATGCGACCCTTTTGAAGTTTACTGTGGGAGCTGAGTTGTAACCTTTTGTTCGCCATGTTGTTCAATGACGAAAATGTGTTTAAAAGGAGTGATCCACTTTTGCAAATTGAAGCAGTCTCTCAGAACCTACACGTTGTGTACTTCTTGCGATTTCTGTATCCCTGCAGTAAATAAATACTGATCTTTGACGCCGCAGGAAGTGTCCCGTGTCTCTGTGTTTTGTACGCCGGAACAGGTAACCCACGAAGGTTTCAGGTGTTGTTCCCTGGCACCGCTGGGCCTTAGAATAGCCCAGTCCTTCAGTTGGCGCCCAACGAAGGCGACATCAGCGGTACCGGTCCAAAGCCCGACGATCGTGAGGAACTTCGTGTGAAATCTCCGAGGGAAGGTGCACCCCGCTTCATCGATCCAGTTGTCGAAATAAGTGGTCCGAAGACTTTTCCCGCGAAGATTCCCGCCTCCTGACGGCTGCGACGGACTGATGCCCTGACTGTCGACCTGTTTTGGCGCCTGGAGTAGTCCTTTGTACGGCGAGACGATAGACGGGCCTTCCTGGTGACGCCATTGCCCTTTCAGTTAAGTATTTGTGGGTCGCTCCCAGAGTCCATGGTTTTGTAGTTCCTTTTTGGGACTGTTACTTTGTATTTTTTGTAACTTGGTTAAACCTGGTTGTTTGCATGGTTCCATTGCATTTGTGGTTCTTAGTTGTTGGTTCTTAGTTGTTGGGTTTTATTTGACAATTGCAATTGCCAAAAACCGAGGGTCTTGCATTTTTTTGTGAGGACATCGTAATTCGATAGCCCTTGAAGTTTGTAAACTCGGTTAGTGTGCACGATGCCTGGCCGTAGTACTTTGTTTGGTTTCCTTAAATGTTGCAGCACGGATTCCCGACTGGAGGATTCATGTCCGATACCTCCAGTTGGAACTCCAATTTATGAGCTCTATAGTCGCCACGGAGTAGGTCCTATCGTATATAATGAATATTGGATTCGTTACACTAAAAATGATGGTGTTCACAGCTGGCCATCACATGGTAGTTTCGAAACTGCAATATTAGATAATCTTGAAGCTAAATTGTTTAAAAAGAAGGCTAGGCCGGCCATGTTTGATTCCTTTTGGTTATGGCGTAAAGAGGCCAAGCAGAAAGAAATCAAACAGATTAAGAAAAATAAGAGAGAAGGTGTTTTTACGATAATGCAAAATGCAGAACAGTATCAGCGAGACAAAGACGAGAAGGAGCAGGAAGTTTTTTCTAGACTGCATCATATGGCGGTGGATAAATGTTATCCGGTTTTACCGTCTAGTTCTGATAAGAAGGGAGAAGAAGCGGTAGAGGATCCATTATTGTCTTATCTATTGAAATCACCACCTCCCTATGCACCAGATACTATGGGTCCTGTGATTCCTCCTGTTCCTCAACCTGTTGTTCTGGCGGCTGCTGGTCAGCCTGTCGTTTCTCCTGTTCTTCCGAATCCCCTTGTGCCCCAAATTGTCCCTACTCCTTTACCCGCTCTTCTTCCTACTGCTCCTTTGCCAGTACCTCATCAGCCTATTGTTACTACTACTCCTGCTATCCCGACTACTGCTACTGTTTCTACGTTTACTCCTAATGTTGTTGCTCCCGTACTTCCTTCTTCTTCCCCTTCTGTTCGTAGTCGTATATTTAATGCTGTCGCTAATCTCTATTCTCCACTTTTTGGACCGATACTCGGTTCCGATCTTTCTGATGTCTCTCAGAGGCGCAGTCAAATTCCCAATGGTAGAGAAAGTGAGTCGTTAGTGAAAATGGCGCGTAAATGGATTAGGCATCCTGCGAAGTACACTTCGCGTATAGTTTTCGAAACGTTTTCTCAGTTTAATGAGCCCACACAAAGATTCGTGTTTGAGGAAATGTGTAAATCTTTGAGAGAAGAGTGGGATAATGATGCGGTAGACAATGTACCGCCCGAGATGACTGAACTTCAGAATCAGTTTTCGAATGGTATGATTGTGGGTGGTAATGTTCGACGTGCTTTAGAGCGTCTGTTATCTTTTCGATCTACCGTACAACCTCGAGCATTGTTTAAGGACGAAACTGAGGAGCGGATGGCACAACCTGGTCAGTATCCTAAGCGGGAAGTTCCCCCAGTATGGATGCCAGGTGATCCTGCTGCTAATCCTGCTGTTCTACCACACTTTCAGAGAGTTTGGATACACCTCCCATGGAAGCGATCGGAAGTTTTGCAGGTAAAGCAAACTTTGCCTGACCCCCGCAAAAATCCGGCAGGTTATTACAAGGAGTTATCCCAATTAGTGGATGCTACTGTTATGAACCTTGCCGATATTGAGATGTTGTTTGGTAACGTAGTACCTCAACCGATTTGGGCGAAAATCCGTCAAGAGAATCACGCAGCTGAGTTAGGCGGTGATTGGGCTGCTCTTGCGGCGGCTGACGGACGGCAAGTTGGTGGGTCTAAACCTGAACAGATCATTGAGAATCTGCCCCAGAGGATAATTACACTTATGATGACGCTTATGCCAGCAATAAGAGTTAACTGGGACAAACTGTCTGCGTGCAAACAAAAGAAGGGCGAGAGTGTCTCCGATTTCTTTACGAGATTTGAGGAGGCATTCATCGATCATAGTGGTCAGGATATGAGCTCTGAGGGAGGTCAGCGATTGTTTGTTGATAAATTTGTATCGAATTTGTTGCCTGAACTAAGCAACAAATTGAAGAATTCTGAAAGTTCGTGGGCCGTTTCTACCACGGCTCAAATATTAGCTACGGCCCAATACTACGAAAATAGAGAGAAAGAAGAAACCGAACGCGCAGATTAGAAAACGAAGGATCTTAAAACTAAGGTCTTATTGCAGCAAGCGTATCCTCCGCGCTCGAACCAAAATGACTCGCAACAGCAAAATCGATTACACTCACAGTTTTCTAGGTCGCAGTCGCGTACTGACTCCTCTACACCACGATCTATGTTGGGGTATAATCAATGCGCATATTGTAGGGGTGAGGGCCATCTGAAGTTTAATTGTCCAGTTTTGCGTGACCGAAACAATGGTGTTTCGGCTCGAGGAGGTCGTAGTGGTCCTCAACAAGCGTCACGTGGTAGAGGTCGCGGTGTTACTCAGAATCATAATGAGCGTTTTGCCACTTCATCAGACTTGCAAAATTGCTTTGATCGGCGTGATTCATCGTCTGGTAGATCTGCACAGTATCATGTGGACGACTATTATGTCGAGCATGATGTTGATGCTGACGGTAATTACTAGGACAGCCATAGACAAAGAGAGGGAGTAGTATCAGTTCCGGTTGATCAGAGAGGGCCTTATGTCGCTGTTGCCACATTGGGCGTAGTTGAGCCTTTTCTGTTTGACACTGGTGCAGCGAAAAGTTCCATCATGCACTCGAAACTCCCTGGCGCGCCTTTGTCTGGCTTAACGAATGTTTCCGTTGGATTCTCTGGCGCCCCCGTTAGCAATCCAGTTTCTAGCCCTTTGCCCCTTACAATTGGGTTTCGTGAGTTAGAAGCTCCTTTGATTTTGACTACTGGTTGTGGTGAGAATCTTTTGGGCCTGGATTTGTTGAAGCGGTTATATGCGACTTTGTACTGTTCTCCTGCGGGAGTGGAGCTTACGTTGGGTCAGAGAGTGATCTCTCCTATGTATTTGTCGACTGATAAGCTCCCACCGGAATTGAGTTCTCTTCCTGAGTCTTTGTGGGAGACAGGTCCCAATGATGTGGGCCTGCTGGATATACCACCTTATGTTGTTCAATTGAAATCCAACGTGCGACTGCCACGCATTCCCCAGTATCGTATCTCTCTTGATGGAGAACGAGCACTATTAGCGATCATTTACGATTTGATCGATAAAGATGTCATCGAAGAAACTCGGGGTAACGTGTGTAATAGTCCTGTGTTACCTATTTTGAAATGAACTGATCCATCCAAGCCTCCTGTGTATAGTTTTGTTATTGATTTAAGGGAGGTAAATAAAATTGTTATTCCACAGTTTCCCGTGGTGCCTGACATTACAGCTTTGTTGACTCTGATTCCAGCTTCTGCATCATGGTTCTCGGTAATCGATCTGAAGAATGCCTTCTTTAGCATTCCGATTGCTGAGGAAAGCAGAGATCTATTCGGTTTCTCATTAGGTGGTCGCAGTTTCAGGTTCAAACGCGCACCTCAGGGCTACTATGAGAGTCCATCGATCTACAGTCAAGCTCTTAAGAGTCAACTTGATGCATTTGTGTTAACGGCTGGTGCGGCCTTGATTCAGTACGTTGATGATCTGTTGATAGCTGCTGACACTGAACAGATTTGCAAAACTGCTACAGTATCACTGTTACAGCATCTATGTGACTTACATCACAAAGTGTCACCTTCTAAACTACAATATTGTTGTCAAGAAGTAACCTATCTAGGTCACTTATTGTCAAAGGAGGGAAGAAGGTTGACCCCAGAAAGAATTGCAGCGATCGCTCGAATGACTGTGCCAACAACTCAGAGAGATGTGCGTGCCTTTCTAGGTATCACGTCATACTGCAGACAGTGGATTCCGAACTTTTCACTGTTAGCGAAGCCATTGATAGCTCTCACGTGTAAGGATGTTTCGACTCCTTTGCCATGGACGGAAGAATGTCAGAAAAGTTTTTCTGAACTGCGTGATGCGCTGTGTTCGGCTCCTGTGTTAGGTACTCCTGATTACAGTAAACCATTTACACTATACGTTCACGAGAGAGAAGGTTGTGCGTTGAGTGTTTTGACGCAACAATTTGGTGGTAAGCAGCGTCCATGTGCATATTTTTCCTCGACCTTAGACCCGGTAGCTAGAGCGTTGCCGAGTTGCTTGAGAGCGACAGCGGCAGCTGCGGTGTCTATTCGACAATCCGCAGGTCTGGTCATGGATAATATGCTCACAGTGATGGTTCCGCATGCAGTTGACACTCTCTTGAATCGTACAAAAACTCAACATCTGACGAGTGCAAGGTTGTCCGGTTATGAGTTGACACTTTTGGCAAGTCATATACAGATCAAGCGTTGTAATGTGCTGAATCCGGCGACATTGTTGCCGACTAATATGGAACCAAATGATGTACCACCACATGATTGCTATTTACGAACTGAGGAAGAAACGAAGGGTCGTGTTGACCTGAAAAACACTCCATTGATAGACCCCGATGGCACTTTGTATGTTGATGGTTCATGTTTTAAGTTGCCGAATGGGGATGTGACGACTGCGTATGCTGTAGTGACGTTGAGTACGGTTGTGGAAACTGCGAGATTGAGCCAGAATTCAGCGCAAGTGGCAGAGTTGATTGCGTTGACAAGAGCGTGTGTTTTGTCTAAGGGAAAGCGAGTGAATGTGTTTACCGATACTCAATATGCGTTTGGTGTTGCACATAGCTTCGGTCGATTGTGGAGAGAAAGAGGATTTATGACATCGCATGGTACGAAGATCCAACACGGACAGCTCGTGAACGATCTTTTGGATGCACTTACATTGCCTAAACAGGTGGCGATCATTAAATGTAGTGCGCATCGAAAGGTTACGGATGATGTTGGTCGTGGTAATGCATTTGTGGATGAGATTGATAAGGAAACGGCTAAGAATCTTGCGACCCGAATGTATGTTACGAGTTCAGTGAGGTGGCCGACGGAGACTGGTATGTGTGAAGACACTGTTGAGAGCGTGAAAGCAATTCAGAATGAGGCCACTGAAACTGAAAAGACCAAGTGGAAAGAAAGCACGGGAAAGTTAGACATGCATGGATGTTGGGTTGACTTGTCGGAATGTCAGAGGTGGATATTACCGGATGCGTATGTACTAGCCGTTGTGACTATGGCTCACGGTTTGTCACATATTAGCGCGAAAGGTATATGTAAGTTGTTGTCCTCTGTATAGAAGAATGATGGTATTGCTAAATGTGCTGAGAGAGTGGTTAAGAATTGTATGGTGTGTTTGATGCATAATCCTGGCAAGGGCACCCCCACTCCACCCGGCCATTTTGCTCCTCCTGCCTGTCCCTTTGAGGTTATCCAACTGGACTTCATCCATATGGAGAGATGCAATAATCTGAAGTACGTTTTAGTTGTGGTTTGTGCGTTCTCCAGATGGATCGAGGCCTATCCTCTTAAGGATAATACTGCCCTGTCCGCAGCGAAAGTCCTACTGAAGGAATACTTTCCTCGGTATGGAATGCCATGGATTGTGTGGTCAGATAACGGAAGTGAGTTTGTGGGAAGCGTGATGCAGAGTGTGTGTAAGGGCCTTGGAATTCGACAGAAATTCCATAGCGCCAATCATCCCCAGGCAGCGGGTTTGGTTGAAGGGTACAATGGTACTCTGAAGCTGAAACTTGCGAAGATACAAGCTACGACTGGTTTGTCATGGCCTGATGCCTTGCCTCTGGCTCTCTTATGGACCAGGGCGACTGTGCACTCTCGAGTAGGGCTCAGCCCATATGAGATTGTGTTCGGCCGCCCTGCAAACATTTGGGGAGTCCCGAGGCCTAAGGCCTTTGATAGTCTTGAGTATCCAATGTTAATTGATTATCTTCATGATCTGACTGCTAAACTGAGGTTAATTCATCAACAGGTCTTTGAAGCTTTACCGGCACAGACAAAGGGTCCTGGACATCGGCTCCAACCGGGTGACTGGGTTGTTACCCGCAATTTTGGCAGAAAACGCAACTTGGAGCCGAGATTTGTGGGTCCCTTCCAAGTATTGCTGGCTACAAGGACTGCAGTTCAGTTGGAAGGCAGAAAGAACTGGGTGCATGCCACCCATACCAAAAAGGTTCCGATCCCTTCACCAGCAGACAATTGGGTGAGAACTGGTATTGCGGCAACGGAAACCGAGACCCCTCTATGTTTTGTGCCGTTTAGTGATGCTCAACCTGTAGGAAACAATTCATTGCAGCCAGACACATCTGTTGAGTCGTCAGTTTTGGAGAACTCAAGGTCTGAATTGTCATCTGATCGACTGAACACGGTTTCACAAGTTGAACAATTATTTGAAGAGCAGACTCGACCTGGAAGAAGTCGATATTTTCTTCGCTCACATGACAAAGACTAATAAAATTTTTCTTATATTGTCCTTTACTGTTGCCACGAACATTAAGAATAATTGCATCCTTTACTGATTTTCGAGTTCCTTTTCATGTGTGCTTTTTACAGCTAAGAGATTTTTTATTAAATTGGGTGTTTGTTTAAGAAAACCTATCATCCGGGTTGACCGTAGGGCCGTGCGGGTACTTCCTTCTGTTTAGCAGGTTCCTGACACTAGGTCGGTTGCTTTTTGTCGATTCCTGGGAACTCCTGGGAATTGATAATCGCTACTCAGAACGAAGTGCGTCAAGGACGTCACGGACGGTTTTTAGAGGATGGCGTTCTCTGAGCTGTTGGAAGTAGAAAGGATGTCGGCGCAAAGATCAAAATTGCATAAGATTGTACGAACAAAATGCTTCTTGTTTCAGGTATTCCTGCTGTTTCTGACTGTTTCTATGCTATTGGTGGGTGGAGTGTATTTTGGAATACAGTCGTTATTGCCTTCCATTTCACCTACTTTTTCTCCTAAACTAAGTTCTATTACCACTGTTTCCCCACATTCCTTTCATCCTCTGCCCCAACATGAACAGGTTAGATGTGCGGAATTCATGAATAACTCCTTCGTTCAACTCCTACATCAGCATCAGTTGGTGATGAATACTACCAACTGTTGGGTGTGTGGGTTAATGCCACATACCATGGATAGGGGTATTCCGTATTTGGTTCTTCCTTACAGCTCCCAGGGCTCAGCTCGAGCATTCCAAACTATGTTCCGTAGTGCACTAGATTCCTACCCCAGTCGAGAGCCACGTTCTGCAAACTTCGGTCCTGGTCCGTACCACAAGCCTTTGGCGATTGCTGATTTAGACAGAGATATTTTTGATGCATCGCTTATTCCAGATGAAGAGGTGCAAGCATATAAAGATCTGAGTGAGGCTGAGTATAGTATGTCAGTGGGTGATAGACAGCTTAAGAGCTCGTCTCCAATATGGATCGTACCTCACCTCGGTAATTTCTGCTTGAAAGGTCTTGGTCGAAATCCGAGAGCTCAACTTGGGAAGAGTGCTTGTACTGATACGTATGTTCTACCGATGCTCTCTTCCCCTGTTTTCTTGACTGCCAAGGGTACCTATTTCGTATGTTATGAACGTGCATATACATGGTTGCCCCGTGACTTCTCGGGTACCTGCTATATTGCGAATCTTTTGCCACCGACTTTTACGGTTGCCTCAGACTATCACAAAACTAGAGTTGTGAGAGGCGTTATTAGCGAAGAGGACACTGCCGGTCAAGAAGCAGGAGATTTCTTTAAGGGTTTTTTGCCGTTTTGGGGACCTATGGTTAATAGTAGGAACCTGAGACAGTTGACCCGTGTGGTAGAATTGACTGCTAACATAACTGCGAGTGCTCTTGGTAATTTAACAGCAGAACTTCAGGCGGATAGACTCATGACGTTGCAGAACCGTATGGTTCTAGACGTTGTTCTTGCAGATAGAGGTGGTGTGTGCAAAGTGATCCATTCGAGCTGTTGCATTTTCATCCCTGACAACGCTCCAACTGTTTACCAAGCCATCTCGAAGTTACATAAGATCTCCGAGTCCATACACGTGGACGAAGGTAATTGGACACTTCTAGGATGGTTTTGGGGCCTTATATCAACTTGGGGTTGGAAGATTTTGATGATCATAGGGGTTGTTGTAACGTTTCTGTTCACGTGTTGTCTTTGTGTGCAGTGTGGTCCTGCCTCATGTGGTCTCTGTGCTACAACGTGTATAAGACGACCATCTGTTACCAAGGAGACATTGATGGATAGAATGATGTTCCAGCAACAACTGAACGATTTGATGAATATCGAAATCGATTCTGATCTCGACTAGTGCTTGCCTACATGAGGGCAAAAGGAGCGTCTGAGGTTCTGTGAGAATCGTAATGACATTTTTGAGTTTGTTCGAATATGGACGAGTTTGGTATCTACGAACCGCAAATGACGAGTTTAGTGGGTGTACGCGTTTTCGCTATGCTACTATGTGTGGTTCGTTTCATTCCTGGGTGTGTCCATCTGAACCCTTGGGTACCATTTTAGATACGGCATCCATTTTGTCTCTTGCCCTCAAGTAGCCAGCGAACGGACACTGTCCGCTTCGTGACCCTGGGATTCCCAAGCTTTCGCGGAGGACACGTGTTCCTTTGAAGGTGTCTTTATGATGAGGGGGATGACACTGCAAGGGCAGATGGCTCCGCTCGAGGCTCATCTTGCCGTGCTAGTCTATTGTTTCAGTCGTGGATGCATTAGGCACGAGTCCTTTGATCCTGCAATCAAGTTTCCGATATTGCTCTCTACACTCTTTTCCAATCTGTTGTGCATCCTTGTTTTTCCTTTGCACCTGTTTCTGTCCCTTCTCCTAATTCGTTTACAGTCAGAATGGTATGTGGGGATAATGTGCTTTTACAGTTGGGAACCGGCAATGCTGCTGTAATTATGTTCCGGGTTTCTGAAAACATGAATGCGACCCTTTTGAAGTTTACTGTGGGAACTGCGTTGTAACCTTTTGTTCGCCATGTTGTTCAATGCCGAAAATGTGTATAAAAGGAGCGATCCACTTTTGCAAATTGAAGCAGTCTCTCAGAACCTACACGTTGTGTACTTCTTGCGATTTCTGTATCGCTGCAGTAAATAAATACTGATCTTTGACGCCGCAGGAAGTGTCCCGTGTCTCTGTGTTTTGTACGCCGGAACAGGTAACCCACGAAGGTTTCAGGTGTTGTCCCCTGGCACCGCTGGGCCTTAGAATAGCCCAGTCCTTCACAGTGCCTTTTTTAGGTCTCGCCTACGCAGCTCACATGCGCTGAAGAGGAAAGAGACCTTTAGGAATCGGCACAGCTTTGCGGGCAAAAACATGCACGCGTTGCATTGCTTCCAATGGCAACGCGTGCACGTCTGGCAATTCCCTTGCGGGAGCAAGCTTTTTCGCCATGTGTTCTCAATTATTGCTCCTGGTGCTGCTCGCTCCCGCAAGGGAAACGCTTTCACTTTTGCCGACTGCTTTTTTTTTTTTTTACTTGAGGCACGCTTGCCACGATCCTAGTAGTGCAAGCTTACGTACCACTCGCGGGATGCTGCCCTTGTTCGGGGTGGCCATAGGAATGGTTCGGCTGTCAGTGAGTAGCATTAAGACCCACAGGTATTTCCCATGTGGCATCTCTCCTGGGGTGTCCTCGTGCATGTGGGTTGTGTGGTCGGAATCTTTCACCCCTGGTTTGACTGAAATCAGTCACAGGTTGGCCTGCTCTTGGCGTCCATTTTGGCCCCCGACTCAGGTCGGAGCTGCCTTTCATTCCTCGTGTCTTTTTTTTTCTTACTCCTGTCAGCTCGGCTGTGATTGGGGTGGGAGGGGGGGGATCTGCTCCTAATGGCTCTAAAATGGACACTGAGCCGCCCCACCTCCCGCGGTGTCATTCTGTGCCCAGCTTCCAATTAGCACAAAGAGCTCTATCAGACTCCTAGGGAGGAGGGCTCCAGTGCCCACTACCCCCGGTCCTGCACGTGGTCTGAACAGGCCCCACGAGGGGGGCAAGCCTCTCCTCCCTGCACCTTGCACTGGAGACGTGATTTCCGCCCCCCTCCCCACAGCAAGGGCTCTACCATGAGTGCACATGGATTGTCGCCCCTCTGTATTACGACATACCGCATTCTGGGAGACGAGAACCCGGCATGCCACAGCGTGACTTTATCTGGGTAAAATGTGATGTGCGAGCAGCCAGCCCCCAGGGCAGCGTCTCCTGCAGAGGGCTGACAGCTGGGCAAGGTCTGCTAGTACTGACAAGCCTGAGGTGTTCGTCCCCACCTGTCCTGTTGTCTCCAAGGCCTGAAGGGGCCAAGTTTGGGTGTCCGTGGATGTTTGCTCTCGTATGATGTCGCAGGTGCTTGCCGGAATCACCTTGTCAGAGTTGTCATAGTGAGGAAGAGGTCGCGAACCCCTCACCATCCTCGGATCCCTCCTTCTCTCGGCGTCCCCGTATCTATCATAAGACTCGATTAGTATGGGAACCTACCATTCGTTGAAGCATTTGTGCACCTCAAACTGACATCAGTGACACCACTCCAAATAATCCTTGGATACCAGCGGAATAGGTCCTTGGAAGCACTGATGGGATTTGGAGTGTCGGTATGTTGTCCTTTTTAGGGTTGTACCTTTTGGGCATCTTAGAAGTTTGTGTGTTGCCCTCTTTTCGTTTCTCATTTTGTCCCTTGAACACTTCCCTTTAGATTTCACTGTCTGCAAACACTGTGACCTGAAATTAAAGGTTCACTTAGCCGGCCCATTTTAATCTCTCGTAAAACGTTTTATATAAGGTCCGATGTTTCTTATAGGGAAACATTAGGATAGGACGAACTGTTCAATGAAAACGCGCTGCTTGCCATGCAGGAACTTTAATTGCAGTAACTCTGGGCGCGGATGTCTGGTATTATTTGCTGATCGGAGTTAAAAGCGCACACTTGTTTTTTCTTTCTACACTTGAAGGTAAATATATATAGTGTGTACAGAACAGTCTACTCTACACATTCAGGTTAGGTGCCACATAGGGTCACCCCCCCCCCTTTATTTCCTCTCACTCTCTCTACAGTTTCCCCATGGAGTAAGCCTCACCTGCTCGACCTCGATGACTCGAGAAAGAAGTGCTTAAAAAAAGTACTTGGGGGCATATTATCAAGAAACGGTGTTAAAATTATCGCCGCTTTAGCGGCAGAAAACTGCCGCTAAAGCGTCGATGATGGGCTTGATAATATGCCCTGGAGAATTCCCATAGAAGCCCATGTTCTGGTGTCAACATGGGCTTCTATTGGAATTCTCTGCGGCATATTATCAAGCCCATCATCGGCGCTTTAGCGGCAATTAAAGCGGCGATAATTTTAACGCCCTGCTTGATAATATGCCCCTTGGTGATTCAGTTTGAGTAAAAAGTATTTCAGCCCCCTCGGCATTCGTGCTAAACTACAAAAGCCATAACCATTATGTGCCACTAAGATCTGACTGGCCCGAGACCCCCAAAAAAGGCGTTACACCAGAGACCTGCTGTTGGTGTCCGAAGTCAGACCTAAGCGCATTATGCTTGAATGATTGCAGCTTGTACACCAATCAAACACATTTGTGGTTTTCGCCAGGCACATTTTTGTTTCTCTACTCTCCTCATGTATTAGTTGTGAATTGCTGACGCTTTAGTTGCCTAGGGTTGGATCTATGAACACCATTAAGCAAACTGGGATGTGCAGTTTGCACGCCGATTGGTTTGCAAATGGTTGTGCACTACCTATGTCCTAATCGGTCACATTACTAATTGTCCGTTCTCAGGGGGTCGTAAACGACCTGCCTAAGGAATATTTAAATACATGAATAGAGGCGTGCCATTGCCTACATCCCGGAGTTTGTTTTCCGAAACGCGAAACGTTTTTTATGAACAAAACAAAAAGCTGCTTTGTGCCACTTTAAAAAAAAAAAAATTCCTGTTGGTGAAGACATGGTGGTGGGGAGTATCGGGCTCTGCCTGCTCGCCCCTAGGGCTGCTGACAGTTCTCCTTTGCAGATAAGGTGCTACCCCAGCTCAGTGGGTTTTGCTAGCTGATCATTGCTTTTGAAGTCGCACGCCGCAGTTGCAGTTCACAAGCTATTGATACACACATTTGCAACTTGTAATTGTGACCTGGACGTCTCTTTAAGCTCTCTGATATTGCAGTGCTCAAAAGCCAATTTCTGACCTGTAAAAAGGCTGGTTTACACTGTCAAATCTCTCTTGTGGTCGCACACCTTGTGGTGTTTGGGTATCTGAGTTTGCATGCCATGTGAGTATTTTTGGTGGAATGTCAGTTAATACTGGTGCAGTCACTGCTTTCCATATAGGGAGCTATTAATTGAATTGTAGTGTATTTGCATTTATATAGCAAGGCGTCGAATATAGGGGCATATTATCAAGCACGGCGTTAACATTATCGGCGCTTTAGCGACAGAAAACTGCAGCTAAAGCAGCGATAATGGGCTTGATAATATACCCTTGAGAATGCCAATAGAAGCCCATGTTGACACCAGAACATGGGCTTCTATGGGAATTCTCAAGGGCATATTATCAAGCCCATTATCGCCACTTTAGCTGCAGTTTTCTGCTGTTAAAGCGGCGATAATGTTAACGTCGTTTCTTGATAATATGCTCCTCATTTCTTTAAACCATACAGAAGGCAAGAGGGATCAGCGAGTTAACCGCTCTTGGCTGACACCTGCTGCGAGTTCAAATCTGGGCAAGGCCAAACCAGTCATCCATTCTTCCGAGGTTGATACACTTATTTGGCTTACAGTCACACGTATCATATATAGTGCGCATAAAGAGACGAATGCAGTACTAAGTGTGACATAAATAATTTGGCTCCCAACAAACCACGCTGTACTGGGTGATGAGTGCGGGTTTCTGCAAGTTTACTGTCCGCTTGAGGATCCGTTAAAAGTTTCCACAAATGATACATTAACGAATGATACATTAACGTGCTTAAAAGATGCTAATAAGTACGAACCGCTTAGGCACTTTGGGGCAGATTTACAACAAAGTAACGCAGCACGGTGCAGCAAGTCATTTTGCTGCGCCGTGCTGCGTTAGTTTGGAAAGCACAGAGATGCGACATATTTACAAGAATATGTCGCATCTCTGTGCTTCCCCTGCGCTGGTCCTGCACAAAAACAATCACAAGTCTTTTTCCTCTTTCAATGCGTGCTGTAGAATGCAGCATGCATTGAAAGAGGAAAAAAAGGGGAGAAATGAAAACATTTCTCCTCGTTGCGCCTCGCTACGCCACCTCTAGTGTGGCGTAGCATTCACACGCATCTCCAGATGTACGATTTCTCGTAAATCTGGAGATGTGTCTTGTTCCATGGGTGTTGCATGAGAACACCCACAGCAACATCCATGGAACGCCCCTTCAACGCACAGTGCTGCGTGTGAAGGGGCCATATTTACGTGGAGAGGAAAAGTCACGCAGGGTAGCTTTTCCTCTCCTTGTAAATATGGAGGAGCCCCCTGCGCCCCCAGTACGTCACAAAAAGTGACATAGTGGTGGCACAGGGGGCTTGTAAATCTTCCCCTATGTATTTCGGTGACAATGAGCATTAGGCAGTCTCACTATGTTAGTGTAGCAGAACCTGCAGTGCTGGGGTTGTCCACGCCCACCCCCTCAATTACCTCATGACATCTGACCTCAGTTGTTTACTTTTCACGCAGACCCTGCGGCTCTTGGGAAGGGTAGCACCTCGAGGGATTCATAAATATTAGTGCAATGCCACCAGCGTGCCTGATGCTTTACGTGCACTTTTGCCTCAAGTGCAACCATTCTCCACCTATCATCAACTAAAATAAAAAGGACATTTTTAAAGTGTCATTGAAGGACTTTGAATATTCAAAGCAAAAACCAAAGGAAATGATAGACGGAGTGTTGAACGTTGCAAGCACTCACCCCCAGTCAACTGATCTGGGTTTAATCCATCACCGTTCTTTAGCCCACTCTGCCACCCAGGTTCAGAATGGCCATATGCAAATCAGTCTGACCCTGTGCCTCATGGGAACAGTCCAGCCTGAACTGCCAAGCCATGTCTTCCCTGGACCGGAAACAAGCTTCCTAGGACCGGTTTCTGGCATTTCAGCCGTCTTCAGCCAGGCTTGCTTGAATCCAGTGGCAAAGTGAGCAAGGGACTCACGTCTGAGCATACCCTGTCAACTTATAGTGAACAAAGCAAAAATCAAAGGAAATGATGGACGGAGTGTTGAACATTGCAAGCACTCACCCCCAGTCAACTGATCTGGGTTTAATCCATTACCGTTCTTTAGCCCACTCTGCCACCCCAGTTCAGACATGGGTATATACAAATCAGTCTGACCCTGTGCCTCATGGGAACAGTCCAGCCGGAACTGCCAAGCCATGTCTTCCCTGGACCGGAAACAAGCTTCCTAGGACCGGTTTCTGGCATTTCAGCCGTCTTCAGCCAGGCTTGCTTGAATCCAGTGGCAAAGTGAGCAAGGGACTCACGTCTGAGCATACCCTGCCAACTTATGGCAAACAAAGCAAAAACCAAAGGAAATGATGGACGGAGTGTTGAACATTGCAAGCACTCACCCCCAGTCAACTGATCTGGGTTTAATCCATCACCGTTCTTTAGCCCACTCTGCCACCCCAGTTCAGACATGGCCATATGCAAATCAGTCTGACCCTGTGCCTCATGGGAACAGTCCAGCCCAAACTACCAAGCCATGTCTTCCCTGGACCGGAAACAAGCTTCCTAAGACCGGTTTCTGGCATTTCAGCCGTCTTCAGCCAGGCTTGCTTTAATCCAGTGGCAAAGTGAGCAAGGGACTCACGTCTGAGCATACCCTGCCAACTTATGGCGAACAAAGCAAAAACCAAAGGAAATGATGGACAGAGTGTTGAACATTGCAAGCACTCACCCCCAGTCAACTGATCTGGGTTTAATCCTTCCCCGTTCTTTGGTCCACTCTGCCACCTCAGTTCAGACATGGCCATATGCAAATCAGTCTGACCCTGTACCTCATGGGAACAGTCCAGCCCGACCTGCCAAGCCATGTCTTCCCTGGACCGGAAACAAGCTTCCTAGGACCGGTTTCTGGCATTTCAGCCGTCTTCAGCCAGGCTTGCTTGAATCCCGTGGCAAAGTGAGCAAGGGAATCACGCCTGAGCATACCCTGCCAACTTATGGCGAACAAAGCAAAAACCAAAGGAAATGATGGACGGAGTGTTGAACATTGCAAGCACTCACCCCCAGTCAACTGATCTGGGTTTAATCCATCACCGTTCTTTAGCCCACTCTGCCACCCCAGTTCAGACAAGGCCATATGCAAATCAGTCTAACCCTGTGCCTCATGGGAACAGTCCAGCCCGAACTGCCAAGCCATGTCTTCCCTGGACCGGAAACAAGCTTCCTAGGACCGGTTTCTGGCATTTCAGCCGTCTTCAGCCAGGCTTGCTTGAATCCAGTGGCAAAGTGAGCAAGGGACTCACGTCTGAGCATTCCCTGCCAACTTATGGCGAACAAAGCAAAAACCAAAGGAAATGATGGACGGAGTGTTGAACATTGCAAGCACTCACGCCCACTCAACTGATCTGGGTTTAATCCATCACCATTCTTTAGCCCACTCTGCCACCCCAGTTCAGACATGGCCATATGCAAATCAGTCTGATCCTGCGCCTCATGGGAACAGTCCAGCCCGAACTGCCGAGCCATGTCTTCCCTGGACCGGAAACAAGCTTCCTAGGACTGGTTTCTGGCATTTCAGCCGTCTTCAGCCAGGCTTGCTTGAATCCAGTGGCAAAGGACTCACGTCTGAGCATACCTGGCCAACTTATGGCGAACAAAGCAAAAACCAAAGGAAATGATGGACGGAGTGTTGAACATTGCAAGCACTCACCCCCAGGCAACTGATCTGTATTTAATCCATCACCGTTCTTTAGCCCACTCTGCCACCTCAGTTCAGACATGGCCATATACAAATCAGTCTGACCCTGTGCCTCATGGGAACAGTCCAGCCCGAACTGCCAAGCCATATCATCCCTGGACCGGAAACAGGCTTCCTAGGACCGGTTTCTGGCATTTCAGCCGTCTTCAGCCAGGCTTGCTTGAATCCAGTGGCAAAGTGAGCAAGGGACTCACGTCTGAGCATTCCCTGCCAACTTATGGCGAACAAAGCAAAAACCAAAGGAAATGATGGACGGAGTGTTGAACATTGCAAGCACTCATCCCCACTCAACTGATCTGGGTTTAATCCATCACCATTCTTTAGCCCACTCTGCCACCCCAGTTCAGACATGGCCATATGCAAATCAGTCTGACCCTGCGCCTCATGGGAACAGTCCAGCCTGAACTGCCGAGCCATGTCTTCCCTGGACCGGAAACAAGCTTCCTAGGACTGGTTTCTGGCATTTCAGCCGTCTTCAGCCAGGCTTGCTTGAATCCAGTGGCAAAGTGAGCAAGGGACTCACGTCTGAGCATTCCCTGCCAACTTTTGGCGAACAAAGCAAAAACCAAAGGAACTGATGGACGGAGTGTTGAACATTGCAAGCACTCACCCCCACTCAACTGATCTGGGTTTAATCCATCACCATTCTTTAGCTCACTCTGCCACCCCAGTTCAGACATGGCCATATGCAAATCAGTCTGACCCTGCGCCTCATGGGAACAGTCCAGCCCGAACTGCCGAGCCATGTCTTCCCTGGACCGGAAACAAGCTTCCTAGGACTGGTTTCTGGCATTTCAGCCGTCTTCAGCCAGGCTTGCTTGAATCCAGTGGCAAATGACTCACGTCTGAGCATACCTTGCCAACTTATGGCGAACAAAGCAAAAACCAAAGGAAATGGTGGACAGAGTGTTGAACATTGCAAGCACTCACCCCCAGTCAACTGATCTGGGTCTAACCCATCACTGTTCTTTAGCCCACTCTGCCGCCCCAGTTCAGACATGGCCATATGCAAATCAGTCTGACCCTGTGCCTCATGGGAACAGGTCAGCCCAAATTACCAAGCCATGTCTTCCCTGGACCGGAAACAAGCTTCCTAGGACCGGTTTCTGGCATTTCAGCCGTCTTCAGCCAGGCTTGCTTGAATCCAGTGGCAAAGTGAGCAAGGGACTCACGCCTGAGCATACCCTGCCAACTTATGGCGAACAAAGCAAAAACCAAAGGAAATGATGGACGGAGTGTTGAACATTGCAAGCACTCACCCCCAGTCAACTGATCTGGGTTTAATCCATCACCGTTCTTTAGCCCACTCTGCCACCCCAGTTCAGACATGGCCATATACAAATCAGTCTGACCCTGTGCCTCATGGGAACAGTCCAGCCCGACCTGCCAAGCCATGTCTTCCCTGGACCGGAAACAAGCTTCCTAGGACCGGTTTCTGGCATTTCAGCCGTCTTCAGCCAGGCTTGCTTGAATCCCGTGGCAAAGTGAGCAAGGGAATCACGCCTGAGCATACCCTGCCAACTTATGGCGAACAAAGCAAAAACCAAAGGAAATGATGGACGGAGTGTTGAACATTGCAAGCACTCACCCCCAGTCAACTGATCTGGGTTTAATCCATCACCGTTCTTTAGCCCACTCTGCCACCCCAGTTCAGACATGGCCATATGCAAATCAGTCTAACCCTGTGCCTCATGGGAACAGTCCAGCCCAAACTGCCAAGCCATGTCTTCCCTGGACCGGAAACAAGCTTCCTAGGACCGGTTTCTGGCATTTCAGCCGTCTTCAGCCAGGCTTGCTTGAATCCAGTGGCAAAGTGAGCAAGGGACTCACGCCTGAGCATACCCTGCCAACTTATGGCGAACAAAGCAAAAACCAAAGGAAATGATGGACGGAGTGTTGAACATTGCAAGCACTCACCCCCAGTCAACTGATCTGGGTTTAATTCATCACCGTTCTTTAGCCCACTCTGCCACCCCAGTTCAGACATGGCCATATACAAATCAGTCTGACCCTGTGCCTCATGGGAACAGTCCAGCCCGACCTGCCAAGCCATGTCTTCCCTGGACCGGAAACAAGCTTCCTAGGACCGGTTTCTGGCATTTCAGCCGTCTTCAGCCAGGCTTGCTTGAATCCCGTGGCAAAGTGAGCAAGGGAATCACGCCTGAGCATACCCTGCCAACTTATGGCAAACAAAGCAAAAACCAAAGGAAATGATGGACGGAGTGTTGAACATTGCAAGCACTCACCCCCAGTCAACTGATCTGGGGTTAATTCATCACCGTTCTTTAGCCCACTCTGCCACCCCAGTTCAGACATGGCCATATGCAAATCAGTCTAACTCTGTGCCTCATGGGAACAGTCCAGCCCGAACTGCCAAGCCATGTCTTCCCTGGACCGGAAACAAGCTTCCTAGGACCGGTTTCTGGCATTTCAGCCGTCTTCAGCCAGGCTTGCTTGAATCCAGTGGCAAAGTGAGCAAGGGACTCACGCCTGAGCATACCCTGCCAACTTATGGCGAACAAAGCAAAAACCAAAGGAAATGATGGACGGAGTGTTGAACATTGCAAGCACTCACCCCCAGTCAACTGATCTGGGTTTAATCCATCACCGTTCTTTAGCCCACTCTGCCACCCCAGTTCAGACATGGCCATATACAAATCATTCTGACCCTGTGCCTCATGGGAACAGTCCAGCCCGAACTGCCAAGCCATATCTTCCCTGGACCGGAAACAAGCTTCCTAGGACCGACTTCTGGCATTTCAGCCATCTTCAGCCAGGCTTGCTTGAATCCAGTGGCAAAGTGAGCAAGGGACTCACGCCTGAGCATACCCTGCCAACTTATGGCGAACAAAGCAAAAACCAAAGGAAATGATGGACGGAGTGTTGAACATTGCAAGCACTCACCCCCAGTCAACTGATCTGGGTTTAATCCATCACCGTTCTTTAGCCCACTCTGCCACCCCAGTTCAGACATGGCCATATGCAAATCAGTCTGACCCTGTGACTCATGGGAACAGTCCAGCCCGAACTGCCAAGCCATGTCTTCCCTGGACCGGAAACAAGCTTCCTAGGACTGGTTTCTGGCATTTCAGCCGTCTTCAGCCAGGCTTGCTTGAATCCAGTGGCAAATGACTCACGTCTGAGCATACCTTGCCAACTTATGGCGAACAAAGCAAAAACCAAAGGAAATGGTGGACAGAGTGTTGAACATTGCAAGCACTCACCCCCAGTCAACTGATCTGGGTCTAACCCATCACTGTTCTTTAGCCCACTCTGCCGCCCCAGTTCAGACATGGCCATATGCAAATCAGTCTGACCCTGTGCCTCATGGGAACAGGTCAGCCCAAACTACCAAGCCATGTCTTCCCTGGACCGGAAACAAGCTTCCTAGGACTGTTTTCTGGCATTTCAGCCGTCTTCAGCCAGGCTTGCTTGAATCCAGTGGCAAATGACTCACGTCTGAGCATACCTTGCCAACTTATGGCGAACAAAGCAAAAACCAAAGGAAATGGTGGACAGAGTGTTGAACATTGCAAGCACTCACCCCCAGTCAACTGATCTGGGTCTAACCCATCACTGTTCTTTAGCCCACTCTGCCGCCCCAGTTCAGACATGGCCATATGCAAATCAGTCTGACCCTGTGCCTCATGGGAACAGGTCAGCCCAAACTACCAAGCCATGTCTTCCCTGGACCGGAAACAAGCTTCCTAGGACCGACTTCTGGCATTTCAGCCATCTTCAGCCAGGCTTGCTTGAATCCAGTGGCAAAGTGAGCAAGGGACTCACGCCTGAGCATACCCTGCCAACTTATGGCGAACAAAGCAAAAACCAAAGGAAATGATGGACGGAGTGTTGAACATTGCAAGCACTCACCCCCAGTCAACTGATCTGGGTTTAATCCATCACCGTTCTTTAGCCCACTCTGCCACCCCAGTTCAGACATGGCCATATGCAAATCAGTCTGACCCTGTGACTCATGGGAACAGTCCAGCCCGAACTTCCAAGCCTTTGAATATTCTTCATCACTTGGGGTAGATACACTCACCCTTCGTCATCCAAATATAAACAGCCGAATGAGGAAACACCATCAAGAGTGCATCTAATGCAGTATCCCTCTCTCACTGAGCACTCTGTTACATTAGCCCAAACTCTTTCTCTGAGTGGCTGGAAAAGCATAGTTACAGGATGAATAGAGACTCTGTGCTGAGGAGCAAAAAAGACAGAGTGATAGACAGACGCCGTTAGAGAAACAGATCAAAGACCTTAAGGTTGTTGAGGGTCTCCCCAGACCGCGTGACTGATCAGGAGCATGGGTGCACCTCTCACCCATGAAAGTGATTACTCAGAAGTATTTATGTTGACTCTTATTTTTCGTTACATAATGAAGTGCTTGTTTGAAGGTGATCTAGTCTATCAATTAATACTTGCCAGCAGATGAAAAAACGTGTGGCAGTCCTTGAAGTCTTTTCCCAAAAGTGCATTTCCAGGTGAAATGCACTGGCATGAAGTTCTCTGCAGGCCAGCCTGCATGTGGTTTTCAAGCGACTTGCCTGAATCTGTAGCAGTGTCGTGTTTTGAATGTTTTTTTTTTATTTTTCTTCTTCAGACTATGAATCTATGTACCTTAATTTATATTTGTATGTGGACAGAAGTAATTACGCTTCTTTAAAAGAAAAACCTTGGTGATATTTTGTTCCCTTATTGCACATCATCACGGGCATTTTACTGTTAAGTGTCCATTTCAGGGTCAACCAATAAGGCTGGATAGTGTTCTCGATCTTAAGTATCATAAAATTCTTTGTTTTTTGCAATTGACCATTATTAACGCTGTGACTGGCTCCAACAACCAACCAACCAACAAGTCGAAGTTGAAGAGCCAGGAACAACTTCTCTTAATGTTAGTTCCTGACAAAAGTCTGCAGCGCAAAACATTTTGTTTCCATGCAGGGAAAGGGGCCATTATTTTTCTTTGCTAGAGGCACTACTTGTCAGGCTTGTTGGTGACAAGTAAAACATGCATTGATCCCTCTGGGTTTATCTTGCCTTGGGGAATACCAATCTTGGATTCTGTGCACTGTTTGAAGTTCCAACTAGATTGAAAACTTTGGGCAACCTGGACAGGAACTGCATCAATTCTGAGCATTCTGCTGTTTTATGTACCCCCTTGAATCATAAATTGCCTGTGGCCTTCCAAATTCACCAGTGTCTGTCGCACTTCGAATAATGCCTGCTTCAGTCTTGGTCTTTGGTCATATCTTCCACGTGGGTCTCCATTGCTTCAAATATTTGTTATGATGTGTCTAACTGCATATAGCAAGGGGTTTTATCAGTTCTTATTGACTTCATCTCTGTCACAGTCTCCGCTGTTCTGCCCCTAACTGCATCCATGATAGATATTATTGATGACAGCTCTCTCTTCTGTATGCCCAGGGTGATATCTACCATAATGGATGTTTGTGCAGTGAAATGTTGTGCTTTTCAATCAGTCATTTGTTAAGCGCACTACATACCCGTGAGGGTCTCAAGGTGCTGGGGGGGGGGGGGGGAGGTGGGGCCGCTACTGATCGAACAGCCAGGTCTTCAGTATCCTCCTGAAGGTCAGCAGGTCTTGGGTCTGTCGTAGGCTCAGTGGGAGGGTGTTCCATGTCTTGGCGGCGAGGTGGGCGAAGGATCTCCCGCCGGTGGTTGTTTTTAGGATGCGCGTGACGGTGGCGAGTGAGAGGTCGGCGAAGTGTAGCTGGCGGTTGGGGATGTAGAAGGAGAGTCGTCTGTTGAGGTAGGCTGGGCCGTTCTTGTGGAGTGCCTTGTGTGTGTGGATGAGGAGCTTGAAGGATATCCTCTTGTTGACGGGGAGCCAGTGCAGGTTTCATAGGTGGGGGGTGATGTGGCTGTGTCGTGGTACATCGAGGATCAGTCGCGCCAAGGCGTTTTGGATGCGTTGTAGTCGATTGATGAGCTTGGTCGGGGCTCCCGCGTAGAGGACGTTTCTGTAGTCGAGTCTGCTGCTGACGAGGGCCTGGGTGACTGTCTTTCTTGTATCTGTTGGGATCCATCTGTAGATCTTGCAGAGCATGCAGCGGGTGTTAAAGCAGGAGGAGGAGACAGCGTTGACTTGCTTGGTCATTGAGAGCGTTGAGTCGAGGATGATTCCCAGGTTGCGTGTGTGGTCGGTGGTGGTCGGGGCTGCCCCAATGCCGTTAGCCACCAGGAGTTGTCCCAGGCTGACGGGTTGGAGCCGAGGATGAGGACCACCGTCTTGTCCGAGTTCAGCTTCAGACGGCTGATATTCATCCAGTCGGCGACGGCCTTCATTTCTTCAAGGAGGTTGGCTTTGGCGGTGATGGGGTCCTTGGTGAAGGAGAGGATCAGTTGAGTGTCGTCGGCGTAGGAGATTATGTTGAGGTCGTGCCGTCGGGCGACGTATGCGCGCGGCCATGTAAATGTTGAAAAGTGTCGGGCTGAGGGAGGATCCCTGGGGTACTGCGCAGATGATCTCGGAGACTTTGGAATGGAACGGGGGGAGGCGGACGGTCTGGTTCTGCCGGAGAGGAAGGAGGTGGTCCATTCCAGAGCCTTGTCTCGGATCCCTGCGGCGTGGAGGCATGCGCCTAGTGTGCGGTGGCAGACGGTGTCGAATGCGGAGGAGAGGTCTAGGAGGATGAGTGCTGCAGTCTCCCTGATTCGTCGGTGGCGGCGATGAGGGCGGTCTCGGTGCTGTGGTTGCTGCGGAACCCAGACTGGAAAGGGTCCAGGATTCTGTTCTCTTCGAGGTATCGGGTTAGCTGTCTGTTGACGATTTTATCGATGACCTTGGCTGATAAGGGGAGCAGAGAGATGGGCCGGAAGTTCTTGAGGTCTCTTGGGTCTGCCTTGGGTTTTTTGAGTAGGGCGTTGATCTCGGTGTGTTTCCAGCTCTCTGGGAAGGTCACGGTCTCGAGGGAGAGATTGATGACGTTGCGCAGGTAGGGTGCGATGGAGCTGCTTGCTTTGTTGAAGACGTGGTGCGGGAATGGGTCTGACGGAGAGCCGGAGTGGATTGTGCTCATGGTCTTGATGGTGTCATCGATGCTCACGCTGGGCCAGGCTAGCAAGGGGACGTGGTCGATGGTGTGCGGAGGGTCTGTTGTGTTCCTGTCTGTTGGGGCTGTCTGGGTGTTGAAGCAGTCGTGGATGTCTGCTATCTTGCGGTGGAAGAAGGTGGCGAGGGAGTCGCACAGGGCTTGCGATGGTGGGATGTCGTTGGTGTTGGAGCTGGCATTGGAGAGTTCCTTCACGATGTTGAAGAGGTCCTTGCTGTCGTGTGCCTTGTTGTCGAGGCGGTCTTTGAAGGAGGTCTTCTTGGCAGCCCTGATGAGGTGGTGGTGGTTGCGGATGGCGTCCTTGTGTGCTGCGTAGCTGTCTGGAGTTTGTTCACTGTGCCATTTCTTCTCTAGTTTCCGGCAGGCTTGCTTGGAGGCTAGGAGTTCTGGGGTGAACCAGCTGGCCCTCTTGCTGGTGTCTCTGTGGGGGTTTTCTTCAGCGGGGTGAGGGTGTTGGCGCAGTGCTCGATCCAGCATCTGAGGTTGTGGGCAGCATAGTCGGTGTTGGAGGGTTCGGTGGGTGGGCTGAGAGCGAGGTTTGCATGAAGTTGGTCTTCGGTGATTTTGCTCCAGCTGCGGTGGGGGATCTGTTGGGTGCGGTGGTGTGTGGTGGGTTTCTGGAAGGTGAAGTGGATGCAGCGGTGGTCGGTCCAAAGGAGTTTGGTGGTGTGGCTGACGCAGATGTGCGGGCTTGAGGAGAAGACGGGGTCGAGCATGTGGCCGGCAGAGTGGGTGGGCGTTGTGATGAGTTGTCTCAGTCCGAGGTTGGCGAGGTTATCGATCAGGGTTGTGGAGTTGTTGTCGTTGTTGTTCTCAAAGTGAAAGTTCAGGTCTCTGAGGAGGATGTAGTCAGTGGAGGTCAGGGCGTGCATGCTGATGAAGTCGGCGATGGAGTCGCTGAACTGGGGGCGGGGTCCGGGGGGGGGTCATTAGACGAGGGTGCCTCCGAGGGTGGAGTTGGGGTCTGTGTGGATCTCGAAATGCATGTGTTCGGCAGTGCTGAGCGCGTCGTCGGTGCTGGTCGAGACCCTGATGCTGTTCTTGTGGACAATGCCAATTTGACTTGCCTGCCACTGCTTCAAATAAAGATAGTTGTCTTTGAAGGTTCAGTTTAAACACTGACAATGTTCAATGCTAGGGTGTCAACTTAAGAGCTGTACACCTGACCACCCAATGAAGTGCATCAGGAAAGTCACTCTCAGTGACACAGGAGAGGTTTACCATTATCCATTGCATAGTCTCTTAGGGCGTTATACATCTCCCATGTAATAAAAGCTAAGTAATCAGGAATAGCAGAAGCTCCTCAGTCAAGCTATAGAGGACCCTTACTTCAAGAAAACCACAAGTTTGCACCTTCAAATGCTGTCTTGCAGTTCTTCAGAGACCCACATACATGGTCTCAGTGCTGAGCTGTCTGTCATATGTCATGAATCCCGGTATCATTGGGCAATGACTGAGTCCTTTCCACGGTATTAATGCTTCCTGCCCAACCAGCCGCATTTGGTGTCAGCGGATCAGGGGCAGAGGCAAGGCATGGAAGGTTCAGACCCTGTCTCTACAGTACAATCAACCCTATGCTTTTTAAATCAAGCATCACATATGAGTCCCGGGCCTTTGCGCCCAGCAGTATGCACAGATTAAGGGCTAGTGCCAAATAGGTCACTGGGGAAACGACTCAGTGCCAAGCTGAAAGTGTCCCAAGCCTCTTCTCTCTTAAAGATACATACTCTGTAGATTAGTGATCCTGTGGCATTGTCATGTTGGTTTGGTGGGTGATGATGCAGAAACAGAAAGAAGGCAGCACTTACCCTATTGCATGGGCAGCTATTGCTTTTCTCCAAGCTAGCCTTCAACGTGGTCCCTCATATCTCAGGAAGTGCAAGAGTGATGGAGGCTGTGTGAGGAGACCTGTTCGCCCATCAGCTGGAGCAGAAGGGCAATAATGGTTTGGGGAGGGGGTGGCAAGACCTCGTGCAGGGTCTTAAGGGTCTCAGCAAGAGTCTGTTGGCACGAAAAATTACTGGTGGTGCATGGGCCACCCGCTATGTGAAGGTTCCTCTTTTGTGGCTTCTTTATTTGGTGCACCATCGCTGATCCAGGTCCTCTGTAGCTCTGTAGTCTTTACAATGTTTTTATTGGCATGTTCTTTTAGTTCTGCTGACAGGTTTTCCAGCCAGCCCCCTGAACTCGCTGATTTGCTGTGGCCTTATTGCAAAGTAAAATATGCCCAGTCATCAGGGGGAAACTTGTGGCCTGTCACTGTGCATTTGCTATGTCATCCTCACGTAAATAAATCACTTCGAAAGCGCTGTGAAGTAAAATAAGCTGTTTTATTCAGAAACAGGAGCGCCACGCAAAAAATCCACACTTCCACAGGTCTCCTCTAACTGCCAATAACACCACATTAATATTCAACTAAGAACATTTCGACGACATAGTAAAAAATCCATCTAAGAATCAAGAGAAAGCAAAGTTAATGCAAGGCAGGACATTAACCATCCCCATCCCAAAAATATTTTAGACAAATTAAAGGAAGACCATCCAACAACAGTGCATGATGCGTTAAAAATCTACATACAAATTCCCTGAAGTGATAAAATACATTTGCACAAAATAAGTGAAGGAACAGGAAGAAAAGAAAAATAGTATAATCTACTGGAAAACAGAGCATAAGATTCACACAAAATATGCTATGGAAAAAAGATAACCCTTATTTACATGCATAGCCTCCTCAAACCCTTCAGGTGGACGGCTTGGCCTTTTATGACTTGGTAAAGCATAAGCCATATTTTAGAAAGTGTTAACAAAATCATTGTCATTCAACGAAGTTTTAT
Source organism: Triturus cristatus (assembly GCF_964204655.1). Taxonomy (NCBI): domain Eukaryota; kingdom Metazoa; phylum Chordata; class Amphibia; order Caudata; family Salamandridae; genus Triturus; species Triturus cristatus. Next base: position 988,201,634 of record NC_140585.1, on the reverse strand, counting down.
TATCACGCCTGGCCAATCTAGAAATACTCCACCATTCTCCAGTCTGTGCTCTCACAAAATTGAACTTCACTTTAGTGATCTCAAAAGAACAAAAGAATTTTCTATTCCTTCATGTTTTTTTAATCCAGACTGTGTCACCCACACTACATTCACTCCTCTGTACATCATGCTTCCTATCACTTCTTTATTTAATTCTGTATCCACATCTGTTAGAAACTGGGGGGATATGTCGGAGCATGTTGTTAGCCTCCTTGGCTTAACGGCACTCTCCGCCACTTCGGGAAACGCAAGGCTGCACCATATTTACAAGAATGTGGTGCTGCCTTGTGTTTTCCCCTGTGATGGAGCTAAGTTTAACAACTTGGTGCCAACGCAGGCACCCTTGCACTGGTGCAAGGGGTGTCTGTGTACAGGGGAGGATTGGTTATGTGTAGGAAGGTGTCCCTTCTTGCACATGAACAATCCTAAAATGCTATTTTGTAACTTTTATGTGTGCTGCTCCATGCACACATGAAAATTACAAAGTGGCATTTTTGTAAAAGTTTTGTTCATGTACAGGAAGGGTAGAAGTAAATGTCCCTTGGTGGCAAATTTATTTAAACTCTAAATATAATGCTGGATCTCACCGTACCCAGCAAAATTATTTTAAGCCCATATGTTAGATCATAGAAGGTTATACATGCAACTATAACAACTACGAATTATATATTAAAATATATTTTTATTTAAAACCAACAGATATTGCAATAATAAAAAACACAGTAAAAATAATTGTACTCACATCAACACCAAAATTCATATATCGAATACAGAACCGAATGATGGCAGAAACATTAATACTAAATACATATACAATTGAAATTATGTATCTTGTTTACAAAAACTTAAAAAATCAAATGTTTCTATTTAAATGTACCCACAAACAATTAACAGAGAGACATAGACAGTACATTTTTGTCATCTAGAAACACATCCATTCTGAAAAATACAATAGCTAATCCTGGACACAATCTATTATTCTTAGCTACAGGGTAAGCTAATTCCACGGATTGTGCTTTTAAGTTTTTTAAACAAGATAGTGTGTAGTTCTTGTCTTGCCTGGACTTGGCTCCAGACGCACTCCAGGGGGGTGGAGACAGCATTGTGAGAAGCAAGGCACAGCTCTATTCAGGAGCTGGTGACAGCTCCTCCCACCACTATAGCTAGGAAGGCCCATCAGCCTGGTGAAGGGCCATCACAATATGCAGGGCACGCCTTAACTCCCTTTGTGTGGCTGTCTAGAGTGAATGTCAAACAGGACACAGAAAGTCTAAACCAGACATTGATTCCACACGAAGGCAGAGACATAGGATGGCAAAGCAAGAAAATGCCCACTTTCCAAAAGTGGGATTTTCAAACACACAATTTAAAAACCTTTACTAAAAGATGCATTTTTAAATTCTGAGTAGAGAGAGCCCAAACTCCAAATCTCCCATTTGAAAGTTACACTTGTAAATTGTTACAAAAAAGCTCCAATGATAACACATGGGAGACTGAGTCAGTAATAACAACAAAATTGGCAATATTTCACTACCAGGACATGTAAAACATACCAGTACATGTTCTACCTTTCACATACACTGCACCCTGCCCATGGAGGTACCTTGGGCCTACTTAGGGGTGCTTTACATGTAGAAAAAGGGAAGATTTGGGTCTGGCAAGTGGGAGCACGTGTCAGGTCGACATGACAGTCTAAAACTGCACTGGCAGACACTGCAATGGCAGGTCGGAGACAATATTACCGGGTTACTAGTGGGTGGCACAGTCAGTGCTGCAGGCCCACTAGTAGCATTTGATTTACTGGCCCTGGCACACATAGTGCACTTTACTAAGGACTTACCAGCAAATAAAATATGCCAATCAGAACTGCAATTTACTCAGAGATTATATGCATTTTAGCACTGATCAGCAGGGGTAAAGTACCCAGAGTCCTAAAGCCAACAAAAACAGGTCAGAACAATAGGAGGCAAAAGGCAAAAGGTTTGGGGATAAACTTGCAAAAAGGGCCAGGTCCAAAATAAAGTATTTGTGCAACACTTCAAACAGTAACACAGTGCAATCACCACAAAAAACTCCACGCCAAGTTAGAAAAAAATGGCTTAGATTTTTTTATGAAAAAGTCTAACTGGAGTTATGCATTTCTGAAGAACATATGAAAATAAAGTGCTTACAAATGTAAAGCGCCAACTGGGGACATCTGGCCGCGCTTCACCCGAGTAAATCCAAAAGTTCAGGCTGACCATGATGAGCACGGGTTAGATACAGAGACCAGCTTTGGCCTGCTGAAAAGTACCTGGGATGTGTTGTCGAGAGAGTTGAGATGTGAGAAAGAAAGAGGCAATGTGTTGAACCATTGGATTGAAGGTGATGCATCGACATCAAGCCGTGCAAATCAGAGCTAAGTCGCAGTCGGACCGCATGATTGAGGCGATGTGCAGCGTATTCCGTGATGCGAGGTCCGCTGTCCATGCAGCAGCAGCAATGTGTTGAGGGAGATGAGTGGATTTTTAGCATTTGCAGCACTTTATTTCCACTTCCAAGGGCCCAGGACTGGATTGGAACCACTTGGCAGGGCACAACTTGCAGCAAGTACAGGTGCTGTTACAGGTGGATGAGAATTCTTTGATGTCCCTGAGACTTAGAACAGGGAGCAAGCAAGCATACCCTTGGAGTCACTCTAGATTCAAGTGATATGGGTCCAGTCCAGTCCAGCTGCAAGTGCTTGGTGAGCATGCCCTCTGCCATGGTGGAAGGTTCTTGGCACACAGAATAATGCCCAGACGATGCTTTATAAACTTTATTTTGAGGGTTTTAGGGTAACCCTGAATTAAATATTTTTTTGAGGTGCAGATGATTTGTAAGAGTTCAGGGTCATCCAGGCATGGGATCTAGCCGAAAAAAGAGCCTTGTCCTTCAGCAATGAGATTTGTTTTACAGACTTACAGACCAATTTTTTAAAGGATGTGTGTTGTAGGCTGAGTGTTCCAGAGATTAGTAAGCCTTGTGATTTCAAGAGATTCTTGTAGGTAGCATCTGCCCATAGAGGTTTCCCCATGCTGGAGTTCTTGCAATAGCAAGAGGGCATAATGAGAGCCCCATCAGTTTGGATGTCAGGTTTTTCAACGTTATTGTTACAACCAAGCCTCTCCTTCTGATTTCTTCTTTCTGGTGAGCGAAGCACCCATCATTATCGATGACTACACCTATATATTTGTAGTCAGTAGTGGTTTCAATAGGGACTACTCCCAAGTGCCACCTCTTCTGCCGTCTTGTTTTGTCATTCACTGTCATAGTCCGTGTTTTCTCAAGATTGGTTTTTAGGTTATTCTATATGGCATATTTCTGCATTGCGTGCAAAAGGTCGGTCAATGATTTGCCTCCAATCTTAGGTGCGTGTGCGTTGCTGATGTTGAGGGCCTGAGGGAGGTCGGCCATATAGAGATTAAACAGGGTGGGTGCCAGCACGCAACCTTGCTTCAGGCATTTGGTTGTGAGGACTTTTCTAGAGAGGTGGGTCCCCCCTCCCAGTTTCACCTGGACCCAGATATCGGTGTGCAAAAGTAACTAGATGTCCAATATGTCCTGAGTAATTCCCCAGCGTGCCAGCTTCCATCAGAGTTTCCCCCTCTCAACATTATCGAATGCCGCACTAAAGTCGATGAAGCATAGATGTAATTGTAGGTTGGCTATTTTGGTTGCATCAATAAGGAGGGAGAGTGCAAGGATATTTGTTGTCGTACCGGACGTTTTGCAGAAGCCAGACTGGTTTGGCGGTATAATTTTAATGGGGTCTGCCTAGGCTGTAAGGTCCTCTAAGATGGTGCCAGCGAAGTACTTCGCCTCATTGTCAATCAGAGCCACTAGGCGATAGTTGCTAGGCCGAGCCTTGTCGCTCTTAAAGATCGGCGCGATCGTTGAGCCTTTCCATGATTCAGGTATTCTGCCTTGTATCTTATCTTCCAAAAATAAAGGTTGTAGAAAATTAGCCCAATTGGCCGGAATATGTTTAAATAGAGCCAGTGGGATTCCATTCGGACCCGGAGCCCCCTATCTTTTCCCTTTTGCAATCTGCTTCTTGATTGCTGATAATGGTGGGTCGCCTGGCTCACGCCCTGGTGTTTTAACTGGATCAGACATGTTCAGCACCAGCGTCGCCTTGGAGCCTGCTCCTGGGTGGTCGCTGGGCATCTGTCCTTTTAGATCCATTGAACAGGTGCCTCCGGCTTCGTTGTTAAAGTGCTCAGAAATACATTTAAGCCATGTTTCCCCTGAGATATGTGACAAGATTCCCCAGTGATATAGGCGGATTATAGCGTTCACCTTTTTCCATAATCGGGCACTGTCATTGTAGTTTGCATCCTGAAGAAGCTTTGCCCAGGTTTCATCTTCTTGCTCTTTGTTAATTTAGCATTTCAGTTTTTTCAGAAGATTCCGTCAGTTTTGGAAGAGTACGCAGGTGCTCAAGTCCCCTGGATGTCTTCTCAGAGAGCTTAGGGTGCTATTTATTGATTTCTTGAACATTTTTAGTTGGTCCCTTTGTGCTTGGAGATCCTGTTTCTCAGCCCGAGTGCCCGGCCAGTATCTGCTTTTGTTGGTGGTGTGCCCCGGTGGCTTAAAAGCTTTGCGGTAAAATATTCCCAGTGTGTTCTTCGGTCAGTCATGCCTGTTACTGATGACTGAGAGAGATCGATTGCAAATCAAAACCGTCTGCCTCCAGTTTGCATGATGCGACAAAGCATACACCACAAACTGTTTCTTCTACCTTCCTAAAATGTCTGTCGCACAGTTTAGATGCCATGCATCTGCTGGAGCGGGTAGTACAAAATTTTGTATACCCCACCCATTCTGCTTGTTTATATTAATCCGAATAATCAATTAATTGTAATATTATTAATCTGTTTGAAGTGATAACTCACCAACTATATTAACAAGAGAATTACACGTGGGAATTGCAATTTGCATGGCTATATTAATTGTGAATTAACTAGTGTACGCATATTAATAGTAGAAAATTAGAATATTATATGTTATATGTTGCTTTAAGTGATGTATTTGTGATTTGTGCTTTATTCAGTAAGTATAAACCGCTCTGAGTGCTGCTTCTGCTAGATAAATACACACACATATGGGTATTAGCAAGGGGAAAACATTTTATTAGCCATTTCTATGTTTTAATTACATTTTTGTGTTTCTTTTGCTTAAGTTGACCATTTCGGCCTAAACAAGATGGCTGAACAAGACGTTAAACGTGACTGTCCTGACAACACGAGGTTCTGGGTGAAGTGCGCATGCCTCACCGCCAGCAACAGTGGCCTGGACCTGACCCCGGGAGAACATGTACCCTCCAAGGTCGTTCTGGGAACCCATCCAAAAGAAAGGACAATGCTCAATTTAAAAGCCGGAATAAGCAAGTTGGATGACTTCATTATCCGACACCCTGAGAACTGTATCCCGCAAGTCAAAATTGACCAATGAGAATTCTCTAAACCCCGAACTTGATACATTTTGACATTATTTTCATTATAAAAGTAGGTAGGGAATTGAACTATTATCGCTCGCTCTTCTTTGACGAACTCGATTTCCTGATGTTATGCTGACAGAGAGGATGGTGACACTGCTGGACAGCTGTTATCCTGAATCTATGAGAGACTGAATTGCGGCCTAACTTTGCTGAATAAATTCTCTTTGACTGACTGACTTAGAGGACGACTTTAGCCAGAATAGGTCAATATGATGCTCTGAAATGCTGATGATGATTTCTAACTTTTCATGCAATATTTCTTAGATAAAGAATAATTGATTAATTGACAAATGTGTTGTGTCGATTATTTGAAGAAGAAGATTAAGAGAAAAGTAATAGAGCAAAGGTAGACGAGTTAATCATCAATTACCAATCCAACTAAATGATCTATCTCCGTATGGGAGGGATATCTTAGGTTTAATGTCAATGTGTTATGGGTAAAGTAAAGGTATTCCTCTCATGTCAGCGTTGTGAAACGTATTTTCCCTCAGAAAACAGGTCAACCGAGTGTAAGTATATTGGTGTTATGGGCCCCAACAATGAATGTATGTGAGTGAATTGAATGTCGAGGTAGTTGGTCTGTGCATAAGGGGGAATTTATCATTCTGCGCTGCATCAGTTTTTCTGGTAGCAAGATGATGGTTTTTATTGTTTTGGTTTGGTGATTATTGCCTGTAAATAGCTTATTGATTATTGGTTATTGATATTGATTTATGTACTAACACTCTATGTTGAGTCGTGTCGAGTTTTATGTTGTTTGCACGACTTCTGGGATGTAGGAAGTCGGAAGTTTGTAACGGTTCCGTAGTAGAGCAGAGGTAAGCACTGTTCTCGGGAAAGATGGAATTGTTGTTATCCTGTAGGTACACAGGAGAAAACGTGTGACAATTGAAGTTGCACGACGCATTGTCTGGGTTCGATTCGGTGACATCGCCGTGTGTTGCCATTAGAGACATTTTTCTGTGCGAGAGAAGTGTGTATGATAGCGAAGGATACCTGTGAAATTCTGGTCTTAGGTACCAGGGATCCAACTGGCATTCCGATAGTGCTTATCACTGGAAAGGTAATAGATATTCTCTGAGCTTGCTAGAAGGACAAAGTAGAGGAAAGCGCTGCTTTGTTAACGTATGTCATAATTCTGTAGTAGAACAGACTGTTCGCTGTTCTCGGGAAAGACAGAATTCTGTGTGAATGTACTACATTTTCTAGTGAGAAAGTGCGTGAACGAAATAGCATTTGGGTTAATTGCGAAACTCTGGGTTTATTTCTCAGGAGCATTGGGTCTCCAACTATGTGTCTTAAATACTAGAGAAACAGTTAGCTAATGCTTGTTAGAAGGGTGAAGTAGAGGGATGTGCTACTTTATCAACGGAAGTAACGATTCCGTAGTAGGGCAGAGAAAGGTCTATTGCTATTCTTTGGTTAGCGAAGCGGACAATGGAGACGTTTTATGTTGTTACTAACAGAATTGTAAAAATTGAAACAAAAACTTACTGAGCAGACTTGTAAAGGAGGGGTAGACAGGAGCAGGAGCTGCCGCAGCGGCTGCTGATGTCAGAACGACCGCGCTGGGATTGGACAGTCGGTCAGAACTGCAAAACGCTCCGGATTGGTGCGTTAGTGTGCGCCGCTCTAGTAGTGGAGAAATACAGGGTGACGTAAAACGCTCCCTATTGGTGCTTTAGTGTGAGTCGCGCTGGGATGTGAGAATTGTGACAGTGACGTAGATGCTCCGGATTGGTGCGTTGGTGTGAGTCGCGCTGTGATTGGGCAGAATAGCGGTACAGTTGTAGGGAGAAACTAGAGAGACACGAAAAGAAAGAAAAATGTATTACGATCCACCAGAAAAAGAGAAAAAGTAATGGTTTGGTAAAATTAAGAAATGGTTTAAGAAGGACAAACCGGTCAAAACTAGGGAAGGACAGTTACTTCCTCCACCGAAAACCCCTGCATCCTTAATGATTGCAAAATATGGATATCACACCTGTATTTGGTTAGACAACTGGGTTAAGTATACGAAGGAGGACGGAGTGTTAGCTTTTCCAGAACATGGTTCATTTAATTTGGCTGTTTTGAGAAATTTGAGAGAGAAAATGATGAATTTAGAACCGAGACCTAGACCGACTCAATTTGAGACTTTGACGGAGTGGAAAGATGAACTGCATGACCGAGAAAGATAGAGAAATGGTAGAGGATATAGGTACTTGTTTGGTAGATCGTACGGTCATGAGACGCATGATGATCGAATTGAGAAGGTGTCGGAATGCGAGTATGACTGAGGGTTTGTTTCCCGTAAGAAGTGCAGAAGAGAATGAAGGACGAAAGTGTGTAGAAAAGAGGCATAATGTGGAGACGAAAGGGTATGAAGTGAATGAGTCCAAGGATGATGTACTTGATGACATGTTCTATAAGAATCCACCACCATACCGACCAGAACCAGAAATATTAACTCCAAGTGCCCCAATGAAAGAAACAGTACGAATCATAAAATCGGAACCAGAGTTCCAAGATTTGGGAAGAAACAATCCTATTAGAGAGGTAGAAAGGAAGTCTGGAGGAAAATTGGATGGAGAAAATTCAGCAGAACTAGCAAAAACGACTCTAGAATCAACCGAGAAAATAAGAGAATTGACTAAGAATCTGGAAGCGGTAACCGTTCCAGTAACGATAGGTCCAGTAATGCCTGTTTTTGACAAGCAAAAAGACAGTGAACATTGTTTGGCAGTCCCTTATAAAAGTAATTAACCGGTTGAACAACCAAGAGTGAGTCAGAGTGAGAATCCATGGAGACAGACTATGAGTATGATTGAACCGAATTTTTCAAATAATCCATTTGTAGGTCAGAACTGTGCAGAAAAACGTATGACATTGATAGAGATCATGTCAGAAACACTGAAAGATTTTGGACAAGGTAATGTAGAGAAGCCAATAGGACCATCTACCGAGGAGTTGAGTGAATGGTTGAAAAACTTGCAAAAGAAAGACAAAGAATCCCAGTCAATAGACGTAGCAAAATTACGAATGGTACTGGAAGAATTAATAGTAGGTACTATCCCGACAGAGAAGTTAAAAACGTACCAAGATGAGGAATTGTTATTTCTGTGCAAAAGCGTAACATGGAGAGCGAAAAATCTTCATGAAAGATTAGAAGAAGTGGCAAATGAGATGGGTATTGATATTGAAAAGGTAAAAGCCTTACAGAAACCCTATCGAGTAGATTTCACTGAAAAAGACATTGAAAACATGAATACCACAGGATGAATAGGTCAGATTAAGGATATCATTATTTTGTTGAGAAAATAGGGAGATGTGGACAAATGGAAGAGCAGATGGTATTGTAAGCGAGACGAAGTTTCAGACAAAACGTTTTCAGCCTATCCTATGAGAGAAAAAGAGAAGGTGGTGACAGAATACCCTATGAGAGAGATTCCAGGAGGAGGATATGTGCATATCCCATGGACTAGACAGGATATTTTGTCATTTACGAATGACTTCCCTCGACTGCGTGAAAAGCCCATCGAGTGATATAGACAGGGGGACAGATTTGTGAAATTATCCAAAGTATTGTGGATTGATTTGAATAGCCTGTTTGATATAATTGTACCAGCAGATCTATGGACAGAATGTAAAATAGTAATAGATTGGCCGACACAGGAATACCCAAGGGATCCAAAGACAGGAGCTCCAGACCCTGAGGTAATGAAGAAATACGAACAGGTTATGGCATGTTTGAAGAACAAAGTACCCCCTAAGGAGACAGATTGGGTGAAAATTGATATAACACATCAAGAAAACAAAGAATCAGTACATGCCTATTATGAGAGGTTAATTTTAGCCTTTAAACAATTCAGTGGAGATGAAAATTTGGGTGACAAGGATTTGAGTCATTTCTTATACAGGTTTGTATATGGTCTTCGTCCAGAAATCAGTGAAATGATCAAACAGCATACGGTAGATTGGCAAAACAAAAAAGTAGACGAAGTATTAAGACATGCTAAATATTTCAGTGATGAAATTGAAGCAAAACAGCGAAAACTGAAAGAGAAGGCAATGTGGGCACAGGTAAAAGTAGCAGAGAGACAGGAAGCACAATTAGTGGAACAAGCAGGGTCAAAACAAAGATTTAATCCTGGGAAAAATAAAGGGAATATTGAGGAAGCTAAGAAGAAGTTTCCATGTCATAACTGCGGTAGGATATGGCATTAGAAATCCGAGTGTAAATTTCCACCAAGTACTAACCATGAAAATCCATCATTGAATCCACAGGTGCAGAATGAGGTGAGTGGTCAACAGCAACGACAAAAGCAGGGTGTAACACAACAGAATCAGGTGCCAAAACCACCTTTTACACAGAACAAAAATTGCCAGAAGTATAGTAAGGAGAATGGATTCTACAACGAAGAACAGGTAAATAAGCCGCAACGCGCTAGCGCTGCTTCGCAGTATTGGCTGTAACGCGATGAAAGCAATTCAGAAGAGGGTTATTGACGGTGCCGAAGGGAGGAAGAAGAGTGCGTACTTGGCGCAACTCTAGAAGTAGACCAGACAGGCCCATTTGTAGATGGAAAAGTTAATAATGAAAATATTATTTTCCTAGTTGATACTGGTGCTACTCGATCAACTGTTAGATCAGCTGATGTTAAGAATCTTCCTCTCTCGGATGAAACGATCCAAGTAGTTGGGGTCTCCAACAGACAGATTAAAACTTACCTTACAGAACCAGTGAAAGTTAGTATAGGGACATTTTCTGAAATGCACAGATTCGTAGTGTGTGGCACTAGTCCTGTGAACTTGTTAGGTAGGGATTTATTGTGCAAGATGAATTGCACTATATTTTGTACTCCAGATGAAATAGCCTTTCAAACACCTGATGATGATGTGTTATATAAAATGACATTGGCAAATAAAGAAAAAGAGATTACAGGAACCTATGCTGTATTCAACCCTGACGAACTACCAAAAGAATTGAAACAATCAGTAAAAGCAGAAGTTTGGGACTTCACAGGAGAAGATGTAGGATTGATTAGGAATGTAGATCCAGTAAAGATAACCTTAAAAGAAGGAGTATGTTATCCAAATGTCCCACAATATAAATTGACCCCTGAAATAATCGAAGGAGTTACTCCTGTGATTGAGAAAATGATAAAACAAGGAATTTTGAGAGAAATAATGAGTAGCCCATGTAATTCACCGATAATGGGACTGAAAAAGCCTAGTGGGAAGTTCAGAATAGTGCAAGATCTGAGAAAGATAAACAAAATTGTTGTACCATGTTGTCCCATTGTACCGAATCCATCTGTAATTTTATATCAGATTCCTCGTGACGCAGAATGGTACACAGTGATTGATTTGTGCCATGCATTCTTTTCCATCCCATTGCACCATGACAGTCAGCAAATTTTTGCATTTCGTTTCGGCGAGCGTATTTTGGCGTGGTGCCGAATTCCACAGGGATATACAAAAAGTCCCTCAATATTCAATCAGCTATTGAAAAAGTCTTTGGAGAGTCTGGAAATGCCTGACAATTCAGTACTAGTCCAGTATATCGATGACCTACTTGTGGCATCGAAAACTCGTGAAGCTTGTGAGGTAGACACAGTAGCTTTGTTAAATCATTTGGCAGATTGAGGGCTAAAAGTGTCACCATCAAAATTACAATTTTGTAAAAGAGAAGTCCAATATTTGGGACACAGCATTGAGAAAGGACACAGGAAAATAACCATAGATAGAATCAGGATCATAAAAAGAATGAGCCCACCAATGACCCAAAGAGAAGTGAGAATGTTTCTGGGAATGGTTGGATATTGTCGTCAATGGATAGGAAATTTCTCACTGATTGCAAAACCTTTGGTACGACTGACAAGAAGCGATGTGAGAGATCTGATTGATCTGAACAAAGAGGAGTTGGCAGCGTTCAAGAAGTTGAGCGAAGGATTGTGTGAAGCGCCAGCGTTAGGTATGCCTGACTATGATAAGGAGTTTGAGTTGTATTGCAGTTAGAGAAATGGATGTGCACTCTCTGATCTAGTACAAAAGCATGGAAAACTGAGGAAACCAATTGCATATTTTTCATCCATGTTGGACCCAGTAGCTGTAGCCCTTCCTGGGTGTCTGAAAGCAGTAGCTGCTACATGTCGAAGTTTGGAACAGAGTGAAGGAATTGTGATGGGGTATCCTGTGAAAGTGTTTGTGCCTCATGATGTGCCGATTCTTTTAACAAGGAGTCATACTCAGTATATGATGCACAGCCGACTGACTAAATATGAAAAGGTCATTTTGGGCGCAACAAATGTGAGTCTTGTGAGATGCGTGAATGTGAATCCTTTAACATTGTTGCCTGATGTAGAGCATGTGGAGGTAAGAGATGAAGCAGATCATGATTGTTTGGATGTACTTTAATTTTGTACAAAACCAAGGCCTGACATATAAGATGACCCTTTACCAGAAAGTGATTATGTCATGTTTGTTGATGGATCTTGTTTGAGAACAGATGATGGAGTGCTAAGTGCAGCATATGCAGTATGTACAGTTGCAGCAGTGATGGAAGCATCATATTTGAAAGGAGCAAGGTCGGCCCAAGTAGCTGAACTTATTGCCCTGACCAGAGCTTGTACGATTGGGAAAAGTGTGAGAGTGACTGTGATAACTGATAGCCAGTATAGCTACGGGGTGGTCCATGATTTCAGCCAAATTTGGCTGCAAAGAGGTTTCCTGACCTCAAGTGGGACTCCCATTAAGAATGCTGAAGTGGTTGGAAAGTTGCTGAAGGCAATACAGCTGCCCAGGCAATTGGCTGTGGTAAAATGTGATGCTCATTGTCACAGTGGTGATTATATTGCCACTGGAAATAGGTTTGCCAATGACATGGCACAATATTGTGCACAAAATCAGAATTCAATCAATCGGGCAAAGGAAAGAGAAACGATTTCTTGTTTCCCGATGTTTACTAACACGGTGGGAACATGGGATGAGGTAAGACAATTGCAGGAAGAAGCAGGAGAGGAAGAAGTAAAACAGTAGGTAAAAGCAGGATGTGCACCAAGAGAGAAAGATCATGTGTGGGTCTATCGAGATGGAAGACCAGTAATGCCTGATAGCATGATGTCTGCCATGGCACGGATGTATTATGGACAGGGACATATAGGGAGAGACGCCATGATTAGGTCTTTTAAACAGACTTGGTATAATGTCAAGTTTAGGCTTGTGGCGGAAAGTATTTGTCAAAGATGTCGAATTTGTCAAGAGTACAATCCAGGAAGAAAGACAGTGGTGAGTCTAGGAACAATAGGTCGAGAGGGAGGACCTTTTACCAGAATGCAAGTAGATTTCATTGAGATTCCTCCTTGTAACAGATTGAGGTATGTTTTGGTGATGAAGTGCCTATTTTCCAGGTGGGTAGAGGCGTTCCCAACAAGAAGAAATGATGGAATGACAGTGGCCAAATTATTGTTGAGGGAATTTATACCTAGGTTTGGATTCCCAGTAACAATTGAATCAGACAGAGGAGGACATTTCCATAATGAGATCATAAAATTGATTTGTGAAGCATTGAATGTACGACAAAAACTGCATTGTGCCTACCGACCAGAGGCTTCTGGTGTAGTAGAACAAATGAATGGTACTATCAAAATCAGATTAGGAAAAATGTGTTTAGCCACAGGTATGAAATGGCCCGATGTCTTGCCTCTGGTACTCATGACTATTAGATCAATACCAGACAGAACTACTGGTTTGAGTCCTCATGAAATCCTCATGGGACGCGCAATGAGTCATGTATTTATACCAGTCAACAAGCTGATGACAATAACTGATGACATGGTATTGGAATACTGTAAAAGCCTGGCTGACGCAGTTCATTCTGTGTTTCATCAGGTTGGAGCGGATGCCACCACTCTTGAAAAGAAGCCAGCTCATGATCTAAGCCCAGGGGACTGGGTAAGGATAAAAGTACACAGAAGAAGAAACTGTGTGGTTCCCAGGTGGGGAAAACCAAGGCAAGTCATCTTGACTACAACAACAGCTGTGAAGTGCTCTGGATTGAAGAACTGGATCCATGCAAGTCATACCTTGAGAATTCCAAATCCAATTGACTGTAAAGAAAAGGAGTATTTTGATGAATCAGAATCCAGTACTGAGTCAGATGACGGAGAGCTAAAAGATAAAGAAGGAGAAAACTCTGAAAGGGGGGAGCCAGATCCAAGGTTAACTTTGGTTTCCAGAAGTAACTCCCCAAGAAAGAGATTGCAGACTTCTGACTCTAGTTCAGACTCAGAGACAGAACAAAGAGCACACTCGTCCAAGAAAGAACAAAGGAAGAACAAAGAGAAGGAAGTGCCAGATGAAAGATTGAGAGACATTCCACCTGAAACAACACTTTTAGATGGACAGGTGCCAGATACAGAGAGAGAGGGAAAGATTATTGCGGAAGACTCCCGAGGAGGTGTAGGGAACTCCAACATCCAGTTAGAAGCAGGGACAAGTAGTCAGCAGGAAGATTGCGTGACAGAGATTCGAGGAGGGACAGAAGTAGGGAAAACAAAAGAGGTAGAAAAAGAACTCGTTGAAGGTGGTGGAAAAAGAACTTGTTGAAGGTAAAAAGCAAGTTGAAACAGAATCTGAGGAAAGCGAAGATGAAATACCAGAAGGCCGAGTTCTGAGAAAGAGAGCTTGGAGAACTGAAAAGAATGATAAAGGGAGTAAATTGAAAAGAGCGGCCAAAGATGAGGTGTGGCCAAACAAAATAAAGAGACTGAGATATCGGCTGACACGTGTAAATTCGCCAAGAGCTGAACAGGTGAATGAAGTAACGAGTCAGGAAAAATCGAAAGAAGAAGAACAGACAGGAGTCAAAGAAAGCAAAAGAACAAGAAAACCCTGCCTGAAGTGAAGGAAGAGGCGGATAGCCAAGGAAATTCAGAGGTGGTTGTACCGGAAGTGGTTGAGGAAGACGAATAATCGGAAATCCTGAGAGTTATCTTGTCCGATATTGGAGAAGAAGCGGATGTTCAGGACAACCTGTATGTTGAGAACGAAGGGAAGGTGAAAGATGATGAGATGCCAAACTGAATGAGACAAGAAAAATTACTGATGGAAAAACAATAAAATACTGAAAAAGACAAAAACTGGTAGAACCACGTAGGTGCTTAGAAGCCTAGGGTTAGAAACTAGTTGTGAAGTAGAAGAGGCTAAGTCAAAAGACACGACTCATTTTAGAAAGATGGCAAACATAGAAAGTAGCAAAAGTAGATGTTCCTTCCTTAGAAGATTGTGCAAAATGTGTTGTTGTTGTACAGGATTATTAATGCTTCTTTGGGGTGTTCTTGCTCTACTAATTTCATTTAAAGTTACTTTAGATACATTAGAAGGACATAGTGATAACATAACTAATATAGGGAAAGTTCAAAAGGTAGTTCCAACTAGAATAGATAAAAACTATTTACATAAAGACAGGTCAATAACAGATTTTTCTAACAATGTGTTTTCAAAGCTGTTGTATGAATATGTGAATATGTACAAAACAATGGACGTAAGAGATTGCTACGTTTGTATGCAATTACCTGCATCTGTATCTGAAGGAGTGACTTATCATCACCTTCCTGTAACATATGGAATAACATGTAGTGTAATAGCTAGTTTGTTTTATCAAACAGGTAAATTAGAGTATTATTTGTCAAATGTAGATACTATATTTTCACAAGTACCAGCAATTAACAAACTAAACAAAGAAAACCTGCAAAAGTATTAGGTGAATTTTTCTTAGAGACAAATGAACTAACGTTAGAATATATATTCAGAAATAACTTGACTTGCAGTTTAAAGAAAGAGGAGAAGAAATTTTTGGATATGGTTGAAGAAAGGAGATTGAAAATGCAAAGGAAGGTTTCAGAAGGGAAAGTGGAGAAAATGGTTTGGGATGTAGAAACGGAGAAACATTTAAGAGGAGAATCGAGTCCAACTATGGCTTTAGATTGGCCTCAGAAAGGGAAATTGTGTATAAGAAGGAATCAGACGGCATATGACTATTATTTTCTAGGGAATAGTGAGTGCCATGATACATACCGTATCATGGGAGGATGGGGATTTAAAGGTGGAAGAGATCCAGTCTTTCCAGGACTGTATTTCATTTGTGGGAACAGGGCATATTATCGTTTGCCAGACCATTGGTATGGTACATGTTATGTTGGCCTGGTTTTTCCAAAGATTTTTCACATGGATAGAGGAGAAGATGGTGTACATAGTTTAGGTAATCATTTAGCACGTAGTAAGAGAGAATCTTGGGCTGAAATTGTGGGTGACATTTTTGGAGCACTGATACCCGCAGTGGGAATATCTCTGAATGCGAACAAAATGAGAAAACTTTCAACAGTAGTGGATCGCTTGTCAACAAGCACCGCTGCAGGATTCTTATTGGTAAATACTGAAATGGTTGCCATGCGTGCTATGGTATTGCAAAATTGACTTGCCCTTGATATTTTATTGGCAAAAGAGGGTGGAGTCTGTGGAATGCTGAAAGTTCAACATTGTTGTACTTACATTCCTGACGAAAGTAAAGATTTGAAAATTTATATTAAGAATATTACAGAATTGCATGATGAAATTGTACCACTGGAGGTTGAAGGTGTTTGGGAGAAGATTGGTAAGAAAATATCAGCTATTAAAGACTTTGTAGTAAAACTAGGTAGTACATTTATAGGTAAGATATTATTTCCATTAACTTGTGTGATTTCCTTAGTATTAATAATCAGACTAGGTTGTATTTGTTGTAGAAATAATAAAAACCAGAAAAGGATAAAAAGAGAAAACTTAAGGAGAAGGGATAAGAAACAAGAAAGAGAATATGAAGAAATAGAACTGGAAGAGTTAAAGGATACCATGTATAAAACAGCAAAAAGAGAAGAAACAGGGGAAACTGAAATATGAATGAAACAAGAAATCAATTCGAAATTTCCATAAAAGGGTTACAAAATGTTATATTAGTGTGATGATATAATCACCAAAGGGGGGATTGCTGGAGCGGGTAGTACAACATTTTGTATATCCCACCCATTCTGCATGTTTATATTAATCTGAATAATCAATTAATTGTAATATTATTAATCTGTTTGAAGTGATAACTCACCAACTATATTAACAAGAGAATTACACGTGGGAATTGCACTTTGCATGGCTATATTAATTGTGAATTAACTAGTGTACGCATATTAATAGTAGAAAATTAGAATATTATATGTTATATGTTGCTTTAAGTGATGTATTTGTGATTTGTGCTTTATTCAGTAAGTATAAACCGCTCTGAGTGTTGCTTCTGCTAGATAAATACACACACATATGGGTATTAGCAAGGGTATAACATTTTATTAGCCATTTCTATGTTTTAATTACGTTTTTGTGTTTCTTTTGCTTAAGTTGACCATTTCGGCCTAAACAAGATGGCTGAACAAGACGTTAAACGTGACTGCCCTGACAACACAAGGTTCTGGGTGAAGTGCGCATGCATCACCGCCAGCAACAGTGGCCTGGACCTGACCCCGGGAGAACATGTACCCTCCAAGGTCGTTCCGGGAACCCATCCAAAAGAAAGGACAATGCTCAATTTAAAAGCCGGAATAAGCAAGTTGGATGACTTCAATATCCGACACCCTGAGAACTGTATCCCGCAAGTCAAAATTGACCAATAAGAACTCTCTAAACCCCGAACTTGATACTTTTTGACATTACTTTCATTATAAAAGTAGGTAGGGAATTGAACTATTATCGCTCGCTCTTCTTTGACGAACTCGATTTCCTGACATTATGCTGACGGAGAGGACGGTGACACTGCTGGACAGTTGTTATCCTGAATCTATGAGAGAAAGAATTGCGGCCTAACTTTGCTGAATAAAAAATTTTGACTGACTGACTTAGAGGACGACTTTAGCCAGAATAGGTAAATATGATGCTCTGAAATGCTGATGATGATTTCTAACTTTTCATGCAATATTTCTTAGATAAAGAATAATTGATTAATTGACAAATGTGTTGTGTCGATTATTTGAAGAAGATTAAGAGAAAAGTAATAGAGCAAAGGTAGACGAGTTAATCATCAATTACCAATCCAACTAAATGATCTATCTCCATATGGGAGGGATATCTTACGTTTAATGTCAATGTGTTTAGGGTAAAAGTAAAGGTATTCCTCTCATGTCAGCGTTGTGAAACGTATTTTCCCTCAGAAAACAGGTCAACTGAGTGTAAGTATATTGGTGTTATGGGCCCCACCAATGAATGTATGTGAGTGAATTGAATGTCGAGGTAGTTGGTCTGTGCATAAGGGGGAATTTGTCGTTCTGCGCTGCATCACACCAAATTTCTACATCACAAATGGCCACTATATGTTGGTGACATGATGCGTAAATCACTCAGTACTATCACCCTCCAAAATCAAAATTACCACTGCTCTCCACTCAGCTGACACATCAGACTCGCATTCTATAGATCATGTGTGATACTTAGCCTGCAGCTTCACTGCTTAGGGTCAATGCTAAGAAATGTGCATGCATAGCTATGAATTTAAACTTCAACATTATCTCCTGAACACACAAATTCTAATGATCTACGAGCATACCTGTTTTCACATATCAGAAAAAATTAGAAAGTTCTTAGCATGATCGGTATAATTCTAACACTTACATTAAAGTGTTTCTTGCAGCGTAGAATGTGGTAAAAGCAGGGGATAGGGATGCCAGTAAGATTTGCTCCCTGCTTAAGTCCGCTTGTTGCCTCTTTCTTCTGCTATGTCCTTCTCACTTGAGTAAATCACTTCAAAAACATTGTGAAGTGAATTCAGCTGTTTTATTCAGAAAGAGGAGACCAACACCAAACAGACCTGCATTTCCTACATGTCTCCTGCAACTGCCACTAACCCTACATTAACATTCTACTAAGAACAGTGCAATGACATCATGAACAATCTATTTAAGAATCAAGAGAAAGCTAAGTTAATGCAATGCACGACATAACACATTTCCCCCAGTGACACCACTGTATCTGTTGCTCAAGCCCCTCACAGGTGCACAGCACACATAGGTATATTTTTTAAGCCATCTTGTCAAATAGTGGTGATTACCATATTTAGAAGTGGCTGAACAAGCAGGATGGCCAGATCTGTTTCAGGAGGCAGCCTTCATGGGCATAGCCGTGCCATGCCTCTTCTTGCTCGTTATTACTTTTTTGCACTTCTTCGTACCCAATCTGATGGTGGTCCAGTTGCAGGTGTGTCAAGAGTGGCCTATTGTGGTTAGCAAGTTAGTAAGATACCGAGGGCTGACAGTTGGAATGGCTACATGGATGATGCAGCTGGCTTACAAGCTGATGCGGGCTGGCAAGGGGAGCCAGTGAAGTTTCATGATAGGGAAGTAATATGTGTTCAGGCTTTTAATGTGGTGTGCTGCAGTGTGTAATAAGCCCTGTATGGGGGGAGGAGAGTGGGGAGTCAGGTGATTACTACCATCCAGATATAAGTGTACAAGAGCCACTAAGGCTGTTCTTAAGGTCACTTTCTGAAGGAATGGTTTCATTTTTTCAGTACGGATCGGTGGGACCCAGCTGTGTTCGTTTTCTTTACAATGTGTTCTTGAGTGTGAGTTTGTTGTCCAGAGTAAATCTAATTGGGTTGGCACTAGGTGAAAGTTAGGGTTTGAATCTGTCTGGGTTAATTTTGAGGGCTTTCTTACGTGGAGTCACCCAAAGGGTTGGATAACCCTGTAATTTCTGGACACAGCGCGCTGTAAATTGAATTCACATACACAGTAGACTTCACAATACAGTTTCATTGAACAACTTCACTTTCTGGTTAGCCTAGGTATCTTCTTGTGTATTTAGAGCCCTTTAAGTATGGAACAGAATTGTGCCAATGTGTTGTGTAGAGGCTGAGGTTTTCCACTTACTACAGTTCACATGGGTTACCCGTCCTTTGGCCTTTGTTATTTTCTTCTTTCTGGTTCTTCCTTGACTAGTGATTCCCTTTTTTGTCTGCCATAGTCCTCTCGCACTGTTGTTTTACCTCCTTGTTGCTCTTGCCATGCGCTTTGCCTCCCAGTGACTACCTTCTGATATCCTGGGCTTCCCAACTAGTATCCTAACTGATTTGAGGGGAGCTGATCACAACTCATTCTGCCATTATGACAGTTAAGTCGGTTAAGTCATTCATTCCCTGTCTGCCTACCATATGCGCATACTCCATTCATTATATTTCAACCTTCACACTGTTATCTTTTCCTTAACGACAGAAAAAAGAAAGGGGCAAAACTATATTCCTCAGAACTTGGGTTAATGAGAGCGTAATGTGAAACAATGGTTCCCACAATTAGTTACTTAATCTGAAAAAAATGATAGAGTTGCCAGCCTTTGGACAAAGAGTGCCAGACATGACACAAGTCATACCTGGAGTCATTATCCCCCAGGGGGAATAGTATTGGACTATCATGTCATCGAGCATTCAGTTCCAGTTTTGTGCATCTTTTCTTTGGTTTAGCGCCACTGGTATGCATTACCTGGATGCTTTTGTGTTGAAATAGATGTATACCACTACTCCTCTACACAGATTGGTCTTTTTCCATCATGGAAAACTTTTCTACCCTGTCAAATGTGTCTTGTGTCTGTTTGCTTACCACCCACTTAAGCCTTAGTTTACAGTACCACAGTGATACATTTACCCAGATATCCTTTGAGCTACTACCCCAAGAATTCATCTCACAACTAGGGAGTCGAAACATTGACTATCATTGAAGGTTGGAATGCAACTTATTTGGAATTCATTCCTTATATAATCTTAAAATACATCTCCGTCTTCATATAAGACAAAAAATATAGGCAGCCATCATAGATTAACAGTGGATCAGAAACTTTATCATTACTTTTCTTTTGCACTTTTTCATGATCACCACTTTCTTCACTGTGCACTTTTTAGATCGAGCCTGGGAAGTGCATGCACTGCTCTGCGAGCCTTGCTGTATTCGAGTGTGTACTTAAAGCCCCGCCCACTCTCTGATTCATTAATAGGCTTGTTAGTCCCTCCTTAGTACCGCCTTGTCTCCATTTGTAACCTTCCATTAGGACTGGCCCTTTTACTTCTGTTGTTACACGGTGTGTCTTATTTAGTCTGTAAACAATAATTTCTTTAACCCCTTGTGTGCCCTTGACGGAACCACGCCGTCATGAGCCACGGGTGGCGTGTGCTCATGACGGCGTGGTTCCGTCATGGAGCGGCCGCTCCTCCCACGCGGCTCGAATTCCCCGCCTTTGCGGGCGAATTAGAGAGTGGGCGGAGTCGTGACGGAACCACGCCGTCATGAGCACAGCTCGCCCGTGACTCATGACGGCGCGGTTCCGTCATGAGCACCGCACCACCGTGCTGCCCCCAAACCCCCCCAGCGCTGCGGCGGAATTCGCGCCGCAGCGAAGGGGTTAATGAATTTCTGCTACTGCAGGCACAACATGCTTTCCTGCAACATTCAATGCACCATGCATGCTCTTACTTTCCAAGCAGCCCAGGACAATGGCGGTCACTTCTTTGAAATTAAATTGGTCTTGCATATGCAAAAAGTTGAACTATTGACATTGTACATGACAGTGTGTTTTATTTATGCCTTAATTATCAAAACAGATAAATAAAAAGCAATGTCATTTATAATGCCAATAGCTTAAACTCTCGCAAATGCAAGACCTATTGCATTGCAAATGCTTGTTTCTATTAACACCTTGTTGAATGTTAGTTACTGTGTGCATATTGTGTTGCTACCAGTATGATTACTTGTATATATTGCAAATGCATTTTTATCTAAAAACATTGATCCTTTATGTTTGTTAAGCTATGTAAAGGGAAGTGATGTAAGAGTTTTCGGCCACGCTTTCATTTTTTCAAATTAAGTACATAACTGTGATTGAATGTTTCCATAGGAAGCATTGTTTAGCATAACGCTCTCCTTAACAACAGCGGGCCCACAATTTCTTGACGTTTCTGAGGTTCTTTGATATTAGTTTGATGATGGCACCAACTGAGACAAATCAACCTAGAGGGTAAATACGGTGCTAGGTTTCTCCTGCCCCTCTCTATGTTACTCTGAAGGCAATATCAGTTCAACCTACAGCCCATGCAGGGATTTAGTGACATTATGGGCTTTCATCCGGTCTGTACTCTCTGAGCCTGGCAACCAGGTTTGGACTAGTTGCTGTTTCTTGTTCTTGGCAAATAGTAGGAATTCTCTTTTGGTGGGGGTAAGATTAAGATAGGTGCAGGACATTAAGGTCTTGATGTGTTGCAGACAGTGATTGAGGCATTAGATGTCTGGATCGGAGGAAACTTTCAGGTAGAGTCACGTGTCTTCAGCACATTGGTGAAGTTTGATGAGGTTATCGTTGATTAGAGTCTCAAGGGGCTCACGAAGATGGTGACAATGACAAGCGACATAAAAGAACCCTGAGGGATGTCATAGGTGAGAACCATTTTTGGGACCTGGTGGTGCCCATGTGAATGGTGCTGGTTGGAAAGATAGGAGAAGAATAAGTGAAGAAAGTGGCCAGTGAATCCAGAATCCAGTGTGATTGAGGGTGGGATGATTATTCAGGAGCAAATAATACCTTTAACTGTTTACAAGAAGGCAAGGCTTATGATTTGTTATGCTGTTGTCTCTTTGCTGCAGTGTGATGTGAAGTTGGATTGGTAGTTTTGCAGGTTAGGGATTGCATTTATGTGATTTTGGTTGCACATGTGAAAGAATTCTGAGTTAATGTGAGGACTTGCACACATTTTAGTGGTGCAAGCTGTTGTAGTTATCCTGGGGCCTTTCAGTTGTTCTGATACTAGCATGTTTTGTATTGCTGAATTGTTTCTCTGATGATGTGTTATGTTCCAAAGTTTGGTATTTGAAGATTAGCTGTCACACTGGCAGCCTATACATTCTTCTGTCTGCTACGGATAAAGAATAAACTATGGAAATTACTCACCTGAATGTTATCTGGGCTTTCTTCATATTGACGAAGAGTGGGAGCACAGGAGCAGACCAATATCTTACGATATCTTCCCATTCTTCAAGGCACATTGACTGCGAGTCCTTGTCCCAAATATGCAACATTGGTCGAGAACTCAAAGAGATAGCAGCAATTTCAAGAGGTTGTGTGCTTTATAAATGTATGTTCAATTTCTGAATTAGAGCACCTGAAGGAAAGTTTGATGAGAAGACACAGCAGAACCCCAGAGATAAGCAATCCTTCACTGACATTGCTATGTAAGGATATGCTGAGATCAGAAAACCGAGTAAGGACAAATCCTCTATGGGTATGCACAACAGCATGTGTGCATCATCAACACATAGCAAAGGCCATCATATTGAACAGATGCACACCAATCAGGCAGCAAATCAAGGTCAGGCAAAGGCAAAGGCAAACCTTGAGCACTCGCATAACATTGTGTGTACGTCATTGACTTGTATGACTGGCCACCATTCTGAAAAGGCATTATTAATCATTTTCTCTCTCAAGGAGCATTACACATCATGATTTAAAAGTAAAGCAGTGCACATGTAATTTCCTGGAAACCCCGAAATGAAAATACTTAAGGTAATCACATTGAAATTTAGGGAAAGCAGTGCACACTTTTGGTTATGTAAATCTTTTGAATCCTTAACCTAGCCTCAGCTACAGATGAATTACTGATAATATCTGTACTGGATTCATTTGATTCCTTTTTTTTCTATTCATGCTCCTTTCATTATTATTGCCAGCATTGCAACATTGCTATTTTTTCTTCTTGGCGAAAGTGAACTCCCAATACAACAGGAGCTTTGGTACCCAATGGTTTTAGCCTTTGTGGAAGTGTTTGAGGGAGAGGATTGCACACCCCAAAAGGAAATTGAAGCACTATGTAAGTGATGTAGTTTTAAAGAAAAGTAAGAATTTACCACAGTTAGAGAACCTTGACGAAATTAATGTGTTTACGTATATGCTGTACAGCAAATGAGTCTGAGGTATGTCAGAAAAGCTAACACTGTGATGGAAAGGTTTCCAATTTATTCCTATGATCATAGAGAGGATGAGACCATTGAGTAATACATTTTAGCCTTAAAGTCCTTAGCAGCATTTTGTGAATTCAAACCGATAACTTGTGACCAGGTTTTAAGGGACCATGTAATGATGACAATCAAAAGTAAGAAGGCTCACAAGAGAATGTAGGTTGGCACTGAAATTACATTAAGTGCCACTGTGAACATCACCAAAGTTATTGAACAATTGGAGAAATTTGCTCAAGATATCAGGACTAATTCTTGAGTAAATAGCACGAAAAGAATAGAGGCGTGCATGGAGGCCAATACTTTGTGTCGTCGGGGGAACAATATACAGAAGAAGGATTATAAACCCAAGAGTGTAAAAAAGAAGCTACAACCACTTTCATGTTTTTGTGGCAGTTTTAACCATGTAGGAAAATGTAAACAATGTCCTGCTATTGATAACGATTGCAATTAATTCAAGAAAAACAAGCATTTTGGCAGAGTATGTAGGCTGGTATTGGAAACAAGGTTACCTGCATTGCAGTGGACAGTTTAGACACTTATTATTTATATGGTTCTCTGTGTGAATAGAAAAAGAAAAGGGGTTTTCTAGGTGTGACGTACAGGCGAATGCTAAAACAAAGGGGGATTTTTGCACCTGATTCAGCATACTTGACAAGTCTATTTGACAGTTTCTCCCCTGAGGCGGAAGCCGGGGGTTATATTTTTGTTTTCTGCTTGCCTGCTTTCTGCCTGCAAAAACTTACAAAAACTTTAGCTAAACATTTTAAATTACTGTATATATTTTAACTTGCCGTTTTTAATGCGGAATTTGTGAGGGTGCGATCCGACGCTGCGAGGCTCCTGGCGCTTGACTCTATGGTCCCAGCTCAGCCAATTGAGGGCTGACGTTGTGGGGTCGAAGGGCGTTAGCCGCCATCTTAGGGGAGCGACACAGGTTGCGCTCTAGTTGTCGGACGCCTCCCGTCCCCTCTGGCTACATAAGGGGTGTGTTCTAGTAGTGTGGTGACTTTGACAGTTTCTCCCCTGAGGCGGAAGCCGGGGGTTATATTTTTGTTTTCTGCTTGCCTGCTTTCTGCCTGCAAAAACTTACAAAAACTTTAGCTAAACATTTTAAATTACTGTATATATTTTAACTTGCCGTTTTTAATGCGGAATTTGTGAGGGTGCGATCCGACGCTGCGAGGCTCCTGGCGCTTGACTCTATGGTCCCAGCTCAGCCAATTGAGGGCTGACGTTGTGGGGTCGAAGGGCGTTAGCCGCCATCTTAGGGGAGCGACACAGGTTGCGCTCTAGTTGTCGGACGCCTCCCGTCCTCCTCCGCACTGCTTAAATTTCCATGTTCTTCCGACGGCGCAGCGGGCGGGCGCAGCGGGCGCGCCGTCGGCGCGCCAAAGGCGCGCCAAAGGCAAGCCCGTCTGCGCCCGTCCGCGCCAAGTTCGGGCCGTCGGCCAGAACCCCTGGCCCACGTACGCAGGAGGTCCTGATTACTTATTCCGCGGACGCGTTGCTACTACACAGACCAGCACACACTAATGGCTGTACCCACTATGATCCTGAGTTGGTAAGATGGGGAGACGGTCTAATCAAATGCCCAGAATGTAAGTGTGTCCCACCATTCATGAATAATATAAGGTACGAAACAACGAGAAAGGAAACTAAAAACATTATAGTGGCATTAGTCAATGCGCGCTCTGTTGGAAGACACAGACAGGAAATAGCAGATCTAATTTTGGATCATAACATAGATATTTTATTCATGACTGAAACCTGGCTCAACGACTCTTCAGACCCAGATTTAATTATCGCAGTCCCACCAAACTACTCTATACAGAGAATGGATAGGCAAGGTAGAAATGGGGGTGGTGTAGCAATAATACTGCGGTCGCAGTTCCTTACCAGGACTAACCCTATTCAGTCCTCGTTCTGTGAAGCATTATACTTTAACATCTTGCTCACACCTACATTCAATCTCAAAGGTATACTCTTATACCGACCACCGGGCTCCCGTAATGATTTTCTATCTAATTTTAGTTCAATGCTGGAAACCCTAGCTATTGAGGATGACTGTATGATACTAGGGGATTGGAATTTCCATCTCGATAACATAAGTGATACAGACACGCAAATGTTATTGGCAGATCTCGATGCCTTTGGCCTTTCCTCGGAGATTACCACACCCACACACGAGGCTGGCCACACGTTGGACGCTATGTTTTCCAACATTAATGGGCTAAAGATTTTTGAGATTCTGCCACTGGAGTGGACTGATCACCATGTTATATTAGCTGGGATTGTTGCCAACACTGCGTATGGTAGGAAGCACGCACCTACAACTCAAGAGCATTTCAAGAATTGGAAAGACTTAAATTATGTTGCCTTCCAACAACACCTAGAACGATCGCGTCCTGTGATTTCCACTGAAGCTAACACAGCAGCTGCTCAGTACACATCTTGGATTGGAAATGCGATCGACACTCTTGTGCCCATAAAAACAATATCTAGAAATAGATCTACGCCATCCGCCCCTTGGTTCAATGAGGATCTGAGGAAAAAAAGCAACAATGCCGAGTGCAGGAACGTTGTTGGCGCAGATCGTATGATAGTGAGAGCAGAGAAAAATATAGAAATACTCTACATGACTATAAAAGGATGATTAATGAGGCAAAGAAAAAGTTCTATACACATCAAATAGAAAATGCAAAAAACTCCAGTAAACAACTGTTCGGAGTAGTACGGCAGTTGGCCGGCAAAGTGGTAGATTTAGCACCCCCCGCCTCACAGAGTTTTTGTGACTCCATAGCAACATTCTTCTTTACAAAAGTTAATGATATTTATTCAGAATTCTCATCAAAAATTAATGCCGACCAGAATACTGTGAACCAGGGAATGTTGCACTGCTCTCTAGATCAATTTACAGATATAGACACTGCATTTATGAGGACCATTATTCAACAAATAAAATCGGGATCGGCCTTGGATCCTTGCCCTCCAAAGATTCTTCTCCCAGTTTTGGAAACAATTATAAAGACCATCACCACAGTTTGTAATATCACTTTTAAAACTGGTATTTATCCTGACAGCCTTAAAAAAACGACAATCAAACCATTGCTGAAGAAACCCTCTTTGGATAAAGAGGAACTTAAGAACTATAGACCTATCGCAGGCCTCCCTTTCTTGGCAAAGGTTCTTGAGAAAGCCATAAATCTCCAACTGGCAGAATATATAGAGCAAAATAAACTGCTTGATGACACTCAATTTGGTTTTCGGAAGCTACACGGCACGGAGACTGCCTTGATTAAAGCCGCTGATGAAATCAGAGTCATCAAAGATCAAGGGGGGACCGCAGTTTTAATACTACTGGACCTCTCTGCAGCATTCGACACGGTCAATCATTCTATTTTGATTGACCGTGTTGGAAATCTAGGCATTCAAGCAAAAGCCAAGGACCTGCTTACCTCCTTCTTATCGGGCAGAACACAGGTGGTAACAATAGGCCCTTTTAAATCTGTAAGCCTGGCATTGCCATGTGGGGTTCCGCAGGGCTCATCCCTAAGCCCGACACTATTTAATATCTATGTGTCTGATCTGGCTAGGGTCATTAAACAACATGGGATGAGCCTGACCTCTTACGCGGACGATACCCAGCTTGTGCTTGCCATTAAGAACGATGGGAAGGAGGTAGCAGGAAGGTTCCAGGAAGGTATGCTCGCAATTAGAGACTGGATGGCAGGAAATTGCCTCAAATTAAACTCGGAGAAAACAGAGGTGATCATTTTTGGAAAACTAGTGCCTGATTGGTCCTCCGTCTGGTGGCCTCCTTCCATGGGCGCCCTACCGACTCCAGTATCTAAAGTTAGGAACTTGGGCATCATCTTTGATGATAAACTCAATTTTGCCTTACATGCAAATCAGACCGCTTCAGCTGCTTTCCAGAAATTGAGGACTATTAAGAAGGTCATCCCGTTCCTACCTGACAATGTGGTAAAAACAGTTGTGAGCACTTTAGTACTATCTTCCTTGGATTATTGCAATGGTCTTTTTGCTAATGCTCAAATACGGGTGATAGCAAAATTGCAATCAATTCAGAATGCAGCGGCAAGACTGCTTTCCAAGGTATCTAAATTTGATCCCATTAGTCAAACTATTAGGGACTTTCACTGGCTTACTGTCAGGAATAGGATTAGATTTAAGACCTTATGTCTTACGTTTAAAGCTTTAAATAAGCAAGGTCCACAAGTCTTTCAAGACCAATTGATTCTATATCAACCCCCAAGATCCTTGAGATCAACAACAAGTTTCCAAATTTCGGTTCCGCGCACAAAAACCGTGTCTTGGGGAGATAGACGCTTTGTGGTAGCGGCCGCAAAAATGTGGAATGTGCTACCGTTACACATTAAATTAAGTCACACTCTGCTGCAGTTTAGGAAATTATTGAAAACATGGCTCTTTAATCAATAATCATTGCTAACCACCAGCGTTCCATTCTATTAATGATAAGTTCTGGATTCTGTTAAAGTCTCAGCGCCAAGACGCCCAAGGGCATACGTACGCGCTTAATAAATTGCAAAAATAAATAAATAAATAAATAAATATTGATGTTAAAAATATTGTGAGAAAAACCTTTGTTATTGCCAGATGTTCAACTGGTTGGCTATACATGTCATAACATTGATTTGCTGGAATACTTTTGGACAGATATGGATTTTTCTGCAGGAGAACCGGCAGAAAATGTATGTTTCAATAAGAAGTGATCGTATATGTAGTTGGCCCCACCAGCATGAGATAGGCATCAGGCTATATCTTGATGCCTCACCACCTGTGTACGTGACTGGTAAGAGAGAGGGTGATAATCAATGTGTATCCTTTATTAAAAGCACATTTCCAAATGTCTTAAAGGAGGAATTGGGGAAATATGTTGGTTTCAAACATAAAATCATACTCAAAGATAATGATGTGGTAGTTTGGCACAAAGTTCATAATGTGTCACTTATCATGAGAGATTGAAACAGATGTTGCAAGATATGTATTCAAAAGAGACAATTGAACCAATGTCATGTGTGTTTGCTATGTGTATTTGCAACACGCACAAATACACAAGAGTATCCTGGCTCTGAAGCAGGAGCATTCTGGGCCTAAATGAGTACTATCCTAGTTGATATGGCCACGTCTTTAGCTTCTTATAGATTCCAAGTATTGAAGAGGTAGCTCAGATGTGCAGCTGCAGGTCTTTCCAGGCTTTGTGAGAATGGTAGGAGAAGTTGTGACCAATTCTTTGTACACATAGGACGTTGCCAGTAGGAGTCCAACTGAGCAGAGGTGTTTGGTAGGTTTGTGGAAGCTGATGCAGTCATTGAGGTATTCTGGGTTCTGTGTTGTTTAATACTTTGAAAGTCTATGAGAAGTTTAAAAAGAGCTTATTTATGTATGGGGAGCCAGTGGAGCTTCCTGAGATGAGGGATGATTTGGATGCAGAGTGTTAAGTTGAGTGTGAGCCTAGCTGCCGTGTTCTGTATGGTTTCTAGTCATCTGGTCAGTAGCTGTTGATTCCCATTTAGAGGATGTTCCCATAGTCCAGTTTGTTGGCAACGAGGTCTTGGGTGACTGTTCAGCGGGTGCTGATGGGGACCCATTTGAAAATTCTCTTCAGCATCTTCAGAGTATGAAAGTAGGAGGCAGAGATGGTGTTAATTTGGGTGGACATGGTGGGTTGTCAATGATTATGGCAAGGTTCTTGGTGTGGGTGGTGGGGACAGCTGTAAGTCTGAGTTCTGCTGGCCAGCAGATGGAGTCCCACGGCAAGGAGTGTTTGCCAAAGATCATGACTTCCATCTTGTCAGTGTTCTGTTTGAGACAACTGTTTATCATCCATTCTGCAACCTCAGTTATGCAGGTGGAGAACTTGGTCCGAGTTTTACAAGTTTTGTTGGAGAGGGAAAGTATCAGCTGAGTGTTGTCAGCATAGAACAAGACGTTGATTCAGTGGGTGCAGATGATGGTGTTAAATGGGGTCATGTGAATGTGTGAGGAGGGTAGGTCTGAGTGATGAACCTTGAAGTACTCTGCAGATTACTTTCTGGGTGTCTGAGCAGTATGGGGACATGCTGACTGACTGGTTCGGGCCTGTCAGGAAGAACCATCTGCAATGGAGCGAGGACCTTGGATGCAGTCGTTAAATGGGTTGGGAAATAGTGTTAAAGCCACAGAGAGGTTAAGGAGGATGAGGGTAGCAGTGGTTCCTCCGTCTGTAATAATAGGGATATCATTGAATGTTACGTCTCTGAGGCTTCAGATCAGGAGGTGAGCGAACTAGAACCTGGAGCCACTCTAGGGTCCTGGCTTTAGAGGTGCAAGTCCAGTCCTTCTCAACCAGGCAGGAGGGTCACAGGGCAGCAGAGCAGCAATACTTCAGAGCAGCAGTCAAACCTAGTGGGAGTGCTTCCAGCAGCCCAGTAGTCCTTCCTTCTGTAAGAGCCCACTTGTCCAGAAGTCTACTGAAGAGTTAGGTCTAAACATGCAACATTTATACCTGGTGCCCATTTCGAAGTGGAGGAAACTTCTAGAGGTTTCCACCTACCTGAGGTGTCAGGCATCCCCTTTCTCCCTATCCCGGACCCAGCTTATCTGGGGTCACAAAGGATTAGTAAGAAATGCTTTGTGAGAGTGCTCAGACAGAACCTTTGTGATGTGCAAGTGTGGTAGTTGACAGCTCCTCCCCATTGTTAACTCAGAGTGTCCCATCTCACTACACCTATCTTCCCTTTGTCTCACTGCCTGGGAGCAATACCAAAATGCCAACTGCCAGGTACACCTAGCCATGTAACCCAGGATCACCCTGCAAGGACCAAATGGTTACGATAAGAAACTGCCAACTTTCTAAAAGTGGCATTTAAAGAATTGTGTTTATAAATCTGACTTTGCCATTAAAGATGGCTTTTTATTATAATGTTCATACACCAACCCCGACCTGTCTACCTGCTCACAATTGGAAGTTACAGCATATTATATTTTATCCCATAGGAGAGGTAGGCCTTGCACTAGTCAAGAACAAACTTTAGTGGGGTTTCACTACCAGGACATATAAAACTTAACATTGCATGTCCTACTTCTTAAATACACTGTGCCCTGCCATCTGGGCTGTTCTGGGCCTATCCTAAAAGTGACATATGTCTTAAAAAAGACGTTTTGGGCCTGAATTTATTTTTATTTTGCCTGGTCAAAATGGCAGCTTAAAAATGCACACACAGGATGCAATGGCAGACTTGAGATGTTTAGAGGGCAACCTTTTAAAATATAACAGTTTACTTAGCAATCCAAGCGTTACTAACACTCTTGTTAGATCTTGTTAGAGAATTCTTGAATCATTTTTGTTTTACAATCACTTTTGTGCTCCCATTTAACAAGCTATATGATGTGCATATAATATATTTGTAATATACTTATAGAATCTAATCATTTCATTGCGTCACATATTTGCACAAACACCTTAAATGAAATAAAAAGTGAAATGGTTTGTTGTGGCGTTTTGTTGTCAATACTTACATTTCCAATCTGTGCTCTTTTCAGATCACAAGCCTTCAATAGTGCTAATTAAATGGATAACCTTTTCCCTAACCAGATACTTTGGGTTTTGTGTAGACCATGGATTGTGACTTTCAAAACGATTGATCTTAAAGTGTTATATGAATGTCTGAATTATTGGAGGCTTATATACGTAGGTATTTCAGAATGCAATTAGCACATGATGTCCTGCTGAGGCTTTTCAGGGATAAGTACCACTACACTGTTCTGCAATGTGAATTTAAGACCATTGGTCTCATGGTACAGAACTAGAGACTTCAACTATTTCTCTTTCTTAGTGCTGAATCACCGGGAATAATTTACACAACCGAGTATGAGCATATATAAGATTTAAATCATAAACTCAGGACTTGCTAAAAAGATATATAGGCTCGAGTCACGTGGAAGAATCGGCTGGTAATTTCATATAGGGGAAACACCATTAGCTCATGCTCACAGCTTTACCAGCAGTACCAAGATTCTCAGAATGGGGAATGAAGAGCAGTTTAGGTTTTATTGAAGGGTAACACTGCAGCCAATACCCCTTTTCAAAATGCCACGCAAATTCATCTGGGAAATGCCTGCATGGATTTGTATGTGAAAAACACCAAATCTGAATGTGAAATCAGGGGCAAAAGTTTTCCCGTTTACTGTGGGACTCGCAAGAGCAAATGTATGTTAGCTGGTGGTGGCTGCACATTTAAATGTGTCCATGTTCCTTATAAATCTCAGAAAGTTCTTCACCATATCTACCGGCAAAGATCAACAGGAGGCTCTGTCATGCATTGAGACTGTGAAGGATGTGGCAGCTAGTCCAATCCAGACTTCGGGACATATTATCAAGACAGGCGATAAAATGATCATAGCTTTAGCGGCAGAAAACTGCCGCTAAAACGGCGATAATGGGCTTGATAATCTGCTCTATGGAATTCCAATTGAAGCCCATGTTAGATGTCCTTCACATCTAACATGGGCTTCAATTGGAATTCCATAGAGTATATTATCAAGCCCATTATCGCCGTTTTAGCGTCCGTTTTTGTGCCGCTAAAGCGGCGATAATTTTATCGCCTGTCTTGTTAATATGCCCCTTCATTCTTCAGACCAAGATGGCCACTCCATTTGGCATTTAGCTAAAGCAAAATAAAATGTAATTTCACCATTTCTCTGTCAAGAATAGTTTCTCATAACGTGTTTGGAAGTGTCTTCATAAGGAATTTCCTAGACTTAGAGGCAATGCCTTGGCAACTTCATGAATGATCGCCGCTGGGTGTTGGAATTTTAAAAATCAAACGGAAAGTATGTCTTTGCAAATCTTGTTTATGTAATGTAAGTGTTGCTGCATTCTGGATGTTTAATTAATCTTTGTACAAAATGGATGCTTTTGACAAGATGATGGTTATAGTGAATTACATACTGATGACATATTGATGAAAGCACAGCTTTTTCAATTCATTTGTTTCAGTAACCCATGTCTCTACTGATAGGGGCATCATGGTCAAACATGTCTTATGGGGAAATACAGAATTTTGTATCCTAAAAAATATGCTGTGGCATGTGTGTGTATGAGGGCGCATACATGCGTGTGTCCGTCCACCCATAGGAAGACAATGGTGGTGATTAGGTTGAAATAAGGTTTGTGTCTGTGTCATAAGGTAACCACACTAAATGTAACTATGTTTATCTCCATGTTGCAACATTTCAGTGAATGATGTGGCAGCCAACAATTGCAACCACCAAAATCTTCAGTTTCATCTAAAACGATTTTGTGCATAGTTTTGATTCAAAGCATCATCCACCTCATAGGATTGTGTGCTGCTCTACAGATGAGAATTTTATTGTAGTTTTTTTACTGGTAAATATTAATGGTCTTTACTTTATTTCCAAGTTTGGTGGACAGGGTACTCAGCCGCAAACATGGCAGAGTGAGTGTCTTTTAAAGTCCCAGTTCGCCTGCTCTATAGCAAGCCGAAGCGCCATGTTCTACCAGTGGAGCTTCCACTGGCTCCACCAGTGGAAACCTCTGACCGATGGCCTGACTGACATTGAGCCATCGGTGAAAGTACCTCAGACCTTCCACCATGGATCAATATTCCAACATAATTTTCATACCTCTTAACCTGTTTGGGGCCACAAAAGAAAGCCTAGAGATCCAGAACATGACAGAAAATAAATGGCCCTACACGTTGGGAGAAAACTCACAGCATGTCGGGGATATTTTAGAAAAAAACTGCAGCTTTGGGAGTTTATTCCTTCAGAGGAACTGTGGCAGCGGCGCATCTGAAGGCACAGAAATCTACACCAAGAAATCAGAGCTCTATATTCATTGGGCTGTAGTCCACGAGGGCAGAAAGTGTATCGCTCTACTGCCCTGGCAGAACAAGGTACAACCTGCCAATCATTGAATAAGCCATTAAAAGTGTGGACTAAATAATATTTTACAACAATAGAAAACTAAATATAATGCAATATAAAGGAAATACCTTATTTCATGCACATCAGAGAGTCAAAACAAAGCTCTGAAATGGAGAGTACATGGAAGGTTATTTTATTGAACAGCAAAAAAGAGACGAGGTCAAACATGTAATGTCTTTTAGGGTGTTGTATGGGCAGCCTTGGGTGATGCACTCCTATTCACATTTAAAAAATACATTTTATTATTTATAAAACTACTGTATTTGGTAATCGTTCAGGGCATTTTTCCGGCCGGTGAAAATTAGCAAATTAAAGAAATGAACCTTTTTTGCATGGTGGTCCTGACCTTTTTTTTTGCCTTCACTACCCTATTTTTGCTGAATCCGTTTTTGTGGGCCACAGGACTCGGTGCTCTGTACTCCTGTTGAGCAGTAGTAGAGAGCTTGCTCTCTCTCGCCTAACTGGCACATGAAAAGTCCCTTGCACATGGTACTATATGTACCTAGAGGGACTCTAAATGAAATGAAATGCTACAACTAGACTGCAGCACTCATGGTGCATTAAAAACAATATCCCAGGCCAGACATTGCAGCCCGTAGTGCATTGCTATGTTGTGCTGGTGTTCTGTGCTGGTACTTTATTAACTTGCTGCACTGTGTTGTGATTGTTCTTATTGTAATGTGCTTTTGTTGGTTTTCTTATGTCTCAACTTCTACTTAAATTTACACAAACACAGCCACAAATCACTTTTACAACAAACACACCTACCTGAAATGGTAGTAAGTGGTGTGCTACTTCAAACTCAAGGACATGTAATAGCCCCGAGAAAACATGCTTGCTATCCAGTCCAGTGGCTTCCTGCTTTATTTCTTATTTGCTTTGTTTCAACATTCAGAAGCCAGAGCACACACCCGTACAAGTACAACAAGCTTCGGCAAGCCAAAGGTCTGTTTTAATGCTTTAATGCATGCCTACTGCAGTTGTGCAGACATGTGTCATCATATTAAAGCCATGCCTAGTGGCCTTTTCGCAGCTTGTTTCGCTTAACATGGCTAGATTGTTCACCTTTATGCATGAGTGTGTGTAACTTTAACATTAAGAAAGACTGATGCAGTGAAAATACAAAACAAAGGACTGCTTTCGGTATAATATGCATATATGAGATAAATGATAAAAAATGTGACAATACAGTGTACTGTTGAAATGTACAATAGTCCCTCATCTATTGCAAAGCAACAGCTCTAAAGGGGGCAGAATGATACATCGATCAATAAATAGGATGAGGTGAGAGAGCAACACTCCTCTGGGTAGAGCCAAAGTCAACTCCGTGTATTTAAAATCATTGCTAACAATAGGCCAGCGGGCAGTCAAGCAGGACTAAATATAGTGTCAACAGTTTTGGCCTATCACCAACTTTTCTGCTCTGCCCAACTGCAATCTTTTTTTTTCTACCCTCGTGGTCGCCTACACTGCTGGATGCACCATGTATGTTTCATGACCTTGCTGATGTATGGGCCCTTCATTCCCGTGCTTCTTCTGGGTCTAGACAGAGTGCTTGGTCACTGCCTTTGAGGTCCAAGAGTACTTTGTAATCACGTAATAGTCTCCTGGGCTTTTAACTTGAAATCACCTTGCCTGCGATTCATTAAGTACATTTTGTGTGCTTTGAAACATGTCTTTTAGTCTTGGGGAGAGGGTAGGTTGCGCGCACATAAAAACTGTGCCTTCAGTATCAGTCAGTTGGGATGGGCAAGGCCCGTCTCCCCGACAGATACAAGTTTATCTGAAAAGCTTCTAATTGAGGTCCACATAAATATAGTCCTGTAATACCTGGTAAATAAAATACTTTAGCAAGGTTCTGTATTCCACTTCAAGGTCAATCAATAGTTCAGTTAGTATTGTCATAATGTTTGCTTTAGATAGATTTACTACAATCTTAAGTTCCCTGAGTCCATTCAAGATTTTAGCAGTCAATGCTTACGGTCTTCCTAAAAACTGGATCTTTGAAAGAAATATGCATAAAAGAGACAACGTGTGAAGGAAACGTCTAGACATGATATATATAGTTTTCTGTTAGATATAGGAATTTGAAGCACATAAAGTGACAAATCCTTTCTAACAGCCATTAATGAGTACAGAGAATTAAGGGGCTGATTTAGAGTTTGGTGGAGAGGGTATTATATTGTAATGGTAACAGAGTCTGCCAAACTTAAGGTCGGCCCAGCTGATGGAAAGACGGGTAGACCTTCAGAATGTCAACGACAGAGCCAACTACCGCTCCATCACTGACTTACTCCTACAGAAGCCTGAGGGAGTAGGAGTATTCGGTGGTCAGCCATTTGACCACTCACTCAGCTTAGAGTCATCTGAGTGTATGCCGTGTCATCTGGCTGATGAGTATCTCAGATACTGAATGTTTGCTCTCTGGAGAGATATATATAGGAAAAAACTGATGGCCAAATGGCCTGAGACATTGTTGCCTGGTAGGATTGGTAAATCTTTGGTCAAAGATCCCCACCCTGGTTATCTTTGTATTATAAATGTGCAAATATCATAACAAAATAAATGAGAACACTTTCTGAGCATTTTAGAAAGAAAAGAAATCCTGAAAGCATGTATACAAAAGTCTGTGTGCCTGCTCAGCAACATCAATGCCGCTTTTTTTAAATTTAGAGAATGGTACCATTTGGGAATAGTTAGGTGTAACAGATTACTCAGGTCAAAAAAGCATTAGAATGTTTTTATTGGTTTCTTCCATGCAGGCTAGCAGGGCATGTGGCTTCTGGTAAGTCCACCTAGATGTGGGATGTTTTCTCGAGGAGTCTTGTGTCCAGTGGAGAGGTGTGGTGCAGCGGCCAGGGCTGCTGACTTCCGAATACAGGGTTCACGATTTGATCCCCGGCTCCAGCGGCAGCTCAGCTCAGCATCATGTGACTCTGGGCAATAGCTCACTTAATTTCCACGATGGCCCCCAGCACCTTGAGACCCGTAAGGGTGAGTAGTTCGAGCTTTAAAAATATGGATTTATTTATGTATTCATGGTGGCCATTTCTTCACTCCCACTTAGCGCCTATTAGAGGAGGAACAACAGAAAAGAAACTGATCCTTGGTTCTCAAATTTGTATACAGTATATTATTTCTGCTTTTTTTGCTCTTCTGGTGCTTCCTGGTCTTGCCCATTCACTGTAGGTCTTCTGTTGGTTGATCTCTCCATTCTCTTCCATCCCAGATTTTCACCCATGCACTGCAGTTCCTTGTTGAGGCGCACCAACATGCATCTTGAGACTCTCCCTTTGTTTAGCCTTTGGGGTGGGTGTATTTGATCCTGTTTGCAGCTGATCCAAGCTTCTTCCTGGTCAGTAAGGTACAGATCTGACCATGCTTCAGTTCCTACAGGTTTTTAAGTCTTCAGAAGTCTATTGCAAGTTAGAAGGGATATTTTCCTTATGACATGGTCAAGTCATTCCCCTCCTACCCATACCTCTCTTGAAATAACCATATATTGTCAGTGATTGGTATCAAAACTCAAATGTTATTTTAGGGGAAAATGTATATGTGTCTGACAGCACTGGCTTGGATAAACCTCAACAAAATGTGCAAAAAATGTCCATTCCTAATGTTTTCTGGAAGGCAGGGAGACACCGAGCTCAACCATGACATGGTCTGTATAGAGTTGATCTCAAATAATCTAATGCTGGACATCAGGAACACCACCTTTTTAAACAGAGATACACATATTTGTCTTTCAGTAGATAGATGCCGCATGCAGTAGAAGTGCGAAAGCAGATCCCAACCCAGTACTGGTAAGTCTGGCTCCTTTCACACACCATTCTACCAAATAAGTGTTGTGCAGTACAACATCAGTTTCATTTTACAGTTATCAAAACATTGTTTCAAAACTTGGGCTGTGAAGTCAGCTCAGGGTTAGGAAAGAAAGTTGTAATCAGTAGCATTTGGTATTAGCCATGTAAATATTGAAAAAGTCAATGTCTATGAACGCAATGATACATGTGTGTATAAAAACGAAATCCAATTGCATTTGTTGAAATCCCCCGATATGTCCTCTCCAATAACCCGAGTCATACATACGTGGTCAGGCAGGCCCTGTGACCTAGTTCTGAGGCAACTGATTTATAGATCACAGGTGGGGTGGCACATAGCTTGTAAACAGATGCGCAAACAGGAAAAACCCAGATCAATCTCATAGATAGGCAGCGACACCACAATGGCTGGAGGGGTGCTTGCATTCCCAAAACACCATAAAGTTAAATGCTTACAAAGGCGGAACACTCATCTAATCAGGATGGAGCACACACAGCACATGCAGTGATCACATGCTCCCCATGCCAGACATCTGGATACGTTACCCACAGGCTCTCATTATGTCCACGCAAGGTCGAGACCCACCTGCATTTGTTATCAGGTGAAAGTAGTTTTGGGCTCTATGACTAGGCCCTCATTCCTTTTCCCAAAAAGGATCTCACATTTTTTATGATGCTCCAAAAACTGAGATAAATTGTACTTTGAGACAGTCCTCAGACCCCAACTCTGTAACTGTTCTCCCGGCCAATGTGTTTGATTAAACCAACTGTTCCTATTTTGCCAAATGCCTCTTGTCTTTAGTTTTTTTCAAGGTGAATTCACATTGGAGCAACAGCCTCACACACCCTTCTATGCATTCTCTCCATAATGATTGGTATACAATGGGATGAACAGTCCGTCAAGAGGACAATATGATTTGTTTGTTTCGATTGTTAAGTTTCATCAGCAGCATAATTCTAGTCAATGAAAGCAAAGGGGTTGATTTCTGTCCCTTGAGAAAAATTGTTGCTTGTGCAGAAAAGTACAAGATAGATGTGATACATCAAACCTATGATTCTTTACCTCCTTCAGAGTGAAGTGTCAAGTTAAATAACAGTATGCTTTCTGCGCTGCTCCCATCCCCTCACAATTATCTACAACTTGCAATAGAATAACAGAATAGCAGTTTTCTGCCATTAGACCTCTTCTCCACACCATGCTTCTTCATAATGTTGGTGATTCCTGTGATGTCATTACTGTGATGAACAGACTGCCTGTGAAGTCTATCTGGCCAACATGCTGCTTCTTTCCAAGAGCAGACCATCCTTACTTTCACAGGATAATCTAGTTCTTTCAATCGTCCAGCCATTAGGTTTTGATAGGGTCGTTTTCAGGGCTTTCTGAATCAGAGGTGATTTTCATTCTCTGAAACTTTAAATCTGGAAATAATTAAAAAAAAATGTTTCCTAGCTCAGCCCAGCCATCATTAGTGGGATCTTAAAGAATCAAACATGGCTTCCTTATACAGCCTTGATTTATCTCTAACAAAATGTTAAAGCAGAATTACTCTGTAGTACTATGTACATAGATGTTTGGAATGAATGGCCCACTTTTAGTAACATTCTGGATATCATAAAATAATCATATGAGAGTAGCATTGTGTCAGTACCGTGATCTTCTATACACACAGGAGCAAAACGCAGCAAGTTCCCAATGCCTCCCTAGGTCTTCCCAGCAACCCGCTATAAACGCGTGTCACCAAAGAAACCCCAAGGGGGAAAGGGGATGGGACAGAGAAGAGACAATCACTCAGCAACTCTTCTTTCTTCTGCTGATGCTGTTCTATCTTCTGCTTTCTCTTCTGACTGGTCTGTTTGTCACGCTAAAAGAAATGTTCACATTAACTTAATCAATATACTTCTCCAATTCCTGCTCTGTCAATTATGAGTTTCATCTACTAAACCTACCCAGTCTCTGAGTGATCGATGCCTCTCTTCTTGTAATTTGGTGTGTAATGTATTGTCTTCCTTCTGGTGCTGTAACTAAGATTTTAACAAGTGTTAATTCTTCACTCGCTTTTATCTAAGTCTTATGTATCTATCTTGTCTGGTCTGTGTTCTCCTCACCAGCCTATCTTGAAGGATGTCTTTTATCGAATGCCTTAAGGTAAGTGTGCTTCTTCACATCTGCTCACAAAGTCTTTACTTGGTATGACTAAGCCTTATGTAAACTCTAGTGAAAAAGCGACTCAGAGTTGCATGTACACTGGAAGTATATTTACATTACTCCTCTCCTCATATTTTTCTTGTAGGACCCCAAACTGACTAGAATTTTCGTTTGCGGATCTTTCCTTCTTTACATATTTACATTCGGAATAATATATATATATATATATTTATTTACAATGGTGCGCGTCTTAATGATCAAGTTCTGACGCCATGTCCACCAACAAGAAATAAATGCGCTGTGCAAATACTTCTCAGCCTTATTGGTCTTGCGACTAAGAGTTGACTGGATACATTTATCTTTCTAACGCTGCTCCACTTTTCTTCAGCACACAAGATAGTAACGGTCTTACTTGGATGTCAAGGATTCATGACAGGAATAACTCAGGAAAAAC
The DNA here is from genome assembly GCF_964204655.1 of Triturus cristatus. NCBI lineage: Eukaryota > Metazoa > Chordata > Amphibia > Caudata > Salamandridae > Triturus > Triturus cristatus. Next base: position 988,161,637 of record NC_140585.1, on the reverse strand, counting down.
ACGACGAATAAATTCCCTCACAACTACGCGACGCTCAAAACTTCTGACTTCTCTCCTCAGGAAACTTCAGTGAAGTGCGCCTCTCCTCAGACCTAACACCTGGATCTTATCTAATTCGCCCCAAACACTAGAACGCTAACCTACTGCTCAAATGGCAACTCCAGCGGCCATCTTGGATTGTATTATCTATTGCTGCCTAGTTCTTAGGTGATAGCGCCGTTTTGGGGAATTTGTGTCTCACTGGAAGCTTGCAGTTTAGTAACGATTTGACACTCCTGACACATTGTGAGCAGTACATCTGTGAGCCAGGTGTCCTTCAGAGCAAAATGGTCAGACAGAAAGAGTAATGTTCCTATAAATTACTTAGAGATTTTTGTTGCTTCATTCATGCGTTTTTCTAGATACTTGCTGTCTTCTCCATGCTTAACTTGAGTGGGTGTTTGCAGGTGGGGCCCACTGACACTCATGTTCGTGGACCAGCACTTATTTTTCTGAATATGCCACGTTACATCGCATGCTTTTTTGATGCATGCCATTACAATGCGGTCATTCCAACGACCGCGTTGTGACAACGCATGCCATTACAATGCGGTCATTCCAACGACCGCATTCTAACAACGCATGCCATTACAACGACTTGCTCTAGGGAATGCGCTGGATGTTGGAATAGTGCAATTTACTATTTCAACTCCAGTATGTGCAACAGTAGGGAAGGAATTTTTAAGTCGTTGTTTTGACTTGTGTTGTACTAGCATGCGTTGTTACAACGCGATTTTTGTAATGACCGCGTTGTAATGGCATGCATTGTGTTGAATGCGGTGTAAACGATATTTCCCACATTTTCCTCAACAAAATTTGATGTAGAGCAAGAGCGAGAAAAACACAAAAGGGGAAAGGAGGAACAGAAGGATGGGATGAAAAAGTACCTACAAGATTGAGATAAAGAGGCAGGGAGTGTATGGTGGGGAATTAAAGAAGCATGACGTAAAACCAAGACTATGCAGCCGTGGAACTTAGCATCCTGCCCTTCCATAGCGCAGGCCAAGGGCTTATGAGAAAACCTTGGGCTCAGACATGTATTCTTTTCCACAAATTATGCAATGTGTGCTCTACTAAAAATGTTTCAGCAGTCCAGTAAATAAACCATATCAGGGGATAACACTAAGAAATGTCACTGTGTTGGCCAAAGACTTTTGGCATTTTTGTATAAACAGACATATAACTCACCAATTAAAATAGTTCAGTCTTCACTAGTGTGTTTTGCCCTTGGGGTCCCCTTCGGACAGGTCTCATTGCCTTTCATCTCCACTGACATTATTTCTTTCTCAGTTGGAAAATAAACCCGGAGGTATCCGGAGAAAATACCTTTCTCACGATTGATCACACATAAAGCTTGCAATTACTCCCCTTCGTCAGTAACCTCTAGCACAAGAACATCTCCAGAGTAATAAAGCAACTTATTTTGGTTGGGTGACCTCCATTTGGCCAGCCCAATCCCCCTTTATGGAACTGAAAATGGCTTTCCTCACTTCATCCTTTTTCTTTCTGATATCATATCTTTGGGGCCCCTCCAAACCTTCTTTTGAATGGCATCTTAATGGTGTGAAAGTTCTTTTGGGAGAATAATAGCTTGTCTTGAAATAATCTTGGCTACAACAATTCAGTCGAAGTAGAGCTCAGTCCAGTCAATCTAGGCTTGCTAATATCTGATTTCACACTCTTGTATTTCTTTCCCAGAGTGGTTCAGGGCTATACTGCACACATATTGTTTCAATGGCAGGATTACAGCCCAATTAACACTTTTGCTTATGTATTGTCAGCGGAGCATGCTTTGGCCCAAAGGGATAACATAACATGAATTTCTTAAACCCCTTCTCCCTTTAGTATTCATGTGCTAAAATAACAGATGTTTATTGTTACCAAACTCAACATTACCCATTTTATTGACTTTAGAAGTATGACAGGCTGAGTGGACTCACAGGATTCTAAACTGTAGCCATGATGTAAAACAGAGATTATTTGAGTGGATTCATTAGTCCACTGAGCCATCAGACTCAACTGTATGGTGGCAAACCATTTCATAGTAAATACTGCCCTTATATATTCTAAAAAACCTGGCAATTGCAGAACATAGCTCAACACTCCTCTAATATGTCATAGTAGTTTCTTAAATGAAATTATAAATCTGATGTGCAGTTCTTAAATTCATTGGCTACAGATGTGATGGATTAACAGATGTAGCACCTATATTTATAACATAACGAAATGAAGTATTCTTAAAATAACAAATGACTTTCACATCAATAGATTGGTTTTCTTTTGTATATTGAGAGCTCTAATTGAAGTGGTATATCAAAATCATTTGTGTACACCAGATTTCTTTGCACATATAAGGTTGCTGTTCTCAAATAAAGATCTCTCAGAGCATAAGATTTTGGTTCCCTAAATTTCAGCCAATCTCAGAAAACATTTGTTTCATCCTACCAAACTTCTTCTGGGCATAAATCACACATATTAACATAAAAACTACCCATTTTAATTTGAGATGAGACATTCTTATCCAGAAACCAGGTGAACTACCATTATCAACACAAAATGTCCACAACAAAATGACATAAAAGTAAGATCTTCCACTTCCTGTGAAACTAAAGTTAGCTCATCTTTAATTCAGAACTTGATTATTAATCTGAGTGTGAGAAACTAACAAAATATCATGGGCCATTAAACTGTGCTCAAGTCACAAAAATAGGTGATAAGGCCAGCAGGGCAGGACTGGCAACCCAAATCATCCCTGCCAATTTTGACGGACCAGCCCTCCAGCTGCTTTTGTGACTGGTGCTAATATAGCAGCACTGCTGCAAAACCGGCCCCTGTAACAAAAAACAGCACCCACCACTGCAAAATCTGCCCCCACTTTTCAGCCTCCCGGGAAAATGCCTGATGCCGCTACGGCCAGTCGGGCCGTAAAGGCCAGTGTGAAGCGAACACTACCATTGAGCACCTGCATGCAACAAAGTTGCAAAAGAAACATACCTCCATGAAACAAGGCAGGCTCATTCAGGTGTACGTGGTAACATTTTTGCAATTTTGAAACTGGACATGCTTGTCCGATTTACAATCATAAGCATTGTTCTGCATCAAAATCATGGCTACAGTGAAGCTGGAAAGTAATGCTCACTTCCGTGACAAAGGTGCTTCAACTAACATCTGGGTGTGAGAAACGAATAAGGAGCCAAGTCCATTTTGTCAACACCCTTAAGACTTTAGCAGTGAGTGACAGTAAACATTTTTTTAAATGACCACAGCATGGGGTAAAACTCCTATAGTTTTGGTTTCAATAGTTTACATTTTTTCCGAAACAACCCCCCCTCCACTTTGGGAGTTTTTTTTTTAAAGTAACACTTTGTCATAGTTTGACGGCCACCGTCATGTTTGACAGGGACATCCGTCAAACGTTTACAGCATTGACATGAGGGAAAAAAACAGCCTGCACTGGGGAAACTATTTTCTCCAGTAAAAGCGATAATCTGTTTGCTATTACTTTAGCTAGGATTTTGTTATCACAGTTTAATAGTGAGTCCTTATCAGGGTTAACGGAGGCAAATTGGATAACATTATTAGGCATGCCTTGGCTTCGCCTAACATAAATAACTAAAATCATTGAATCACAAAAGGCCAGTCATGCCACAGGTTCCATATTTATAAGCTCCTTTAAGTGTTGGTCAGCTATTTACTTCCACTCTTTGTTGACTAAGTATGATCTGGCATATGTCATTAACATGGGTGGGAGGCACTGTGAAACATATCTATAAAAAGGGAGATTCTAATAACCCTGCATCCCATAGGTTACACACCCTTTGAGTTGGCGCATCAAAGATTTCCACAAGTAATTTTCCAGGTCCTGAAAGTTGAACTGAGACTAAATCTTTTCCATTGGGAGAAAGCTAACTTTGTGATACGTATGAGCATTGTTGACCATACGTTTGCTCTCTGGTTCTGTGTGCCTTAGCCCAAGTGTGTGGCTCCTTGTATACATGCATCAGGGGCTCAGAGGACCATGCTTTTTTAGATCGGGAATTGACTAGATGGGTGCATTACCCAAAGGACTTTTTTTTATTTCTTTAAACGATTGCAATATTTGAGTTAGTGCAAGTGCATCTGAATTTAAGGGGGTTGTTGTCATACAAAATTCAAATCTCTAACTGCATATAACAAAGATTCGTCTCGGTCTTCCCTGGTTTTTCACTTTTTTGTCAAACTTACAAAAAAGACAGTAGCCAGAGCAGATCCTGCCCATCGAGCAGGGGATGCAGATATAGACACACTCTTGACTGACATGCAATGGAGGTACTGTTGTACGCAAACTGGATGTTTATCTCTAAACCAACACAAACTCCTGATTTATAGTTACAGGATATCAGCCCACCAACATCGCATTGATCCTACTCACTTCCTTAAATTCATACATTTTGGGCCGATCATGCATGCTTCCTACATCTAGCCTGGGAGTGCCCCTTTATCTTTGCCTATTGGCAAATAGTGCTAAGAGCATTATTACTAGTACTAGAGCAGATGACTGATCAAAACCTAGAAGCTAATTCACTTATAACTCTCCTGGGCTATATTTGTGACACACGGACGGCCATTAGGTGCTTTACAGCACTGGCACTAGTCCTAGCCAAGAGCCTTGTCTTCCTACCCAAGTGGGGGCAAGGAAACATTTTGTGCTCCCTCCCGGTGGGAGAACATTGTACCTTCCTGGCCGTTCCCCCTGGGCAAGGAAACAGACGATGTCTCAACAGCTGGGGACGCTGAGACATCACACATGAGCTTGCGACAGCGAAGGGGGTCCCCGGGGCAACTGTATGGCTTAGGGAGGGGGGCAGCGCGGCCCTTCACACCATTTACTGATTTGCTGCTGTGGGGATGGGGGCCATGCACCCTCTCTATTTGCAGTGTTTCCCAGCCCTGGGGCATGGGGTCACTAGGGCATTTTTAGCCTTGGCAATTGGGTCCACGCACCCTCCTTCCCTTAAATTGCCATACGCCCTGGGGGAGATAGCAGCCAATCAGACCTCAGATCTGTCAGCCACGCAGATCCTCCACAGTGTGAAATATACAAAGTCTTTCAGCATTAATTGCTCAAAAACTACTGAACAGATTTACACAAAATTACAAAAGTACACTTTCTAGAGCAAGATGTAGCTTTCTGCCAAGTTTAGTATAAATCAATCCAGTCCTTTGGGCTGTAGCTGTGTCTAAAATTCCTATGAAAAAATCAATCAGGCAAACACGTTTTGGGATACCTCTTTTTCTCAGCCCCCACTTGGCAGATCACCACAAACTTTCCATGAGCAAACTCGTCAAAAAGTAGCACTTTTGTGGAAGGTTTCATGGAGATTTATCAAACGAAGCCAGAGAATTCAGCAACACAAAAAAGGCATTTGCCATGGAAATACAATCCTAACTATAACTACCTAGTGGTGGCTGCATATATTTATTTGGTGAATATGGAGAAATAAAATCATTGAAAATATTTTGAGAATTCAACCAGTGGAATGTGACGATTTAATGCATTGAAGTACGGACTGGGAAAATGGTGATATTCTCACTGAGACTAAGTAAAGTCTCTTAATGACAGCAATTGACTCCCCAAGGAGCTCATGAAAATTCTATGCTCCATGCATGCAACTCTAAAAAAAAAGATCTAGATATATATATATTCACTGAAAAAACACAACTACTCACACACCCACTCATACACCCATACAGCTACTCAGACAGCCACTCATACACGGATACACACAGTCACACAGTCACTAACATGATATATGTTGTTAGAAATAGTATCACTCAATATTAGTACACAAAGTATAGTAATTTAACTTTGTAGTAGCTTAGTATATATGTTTAAGTCTCAGAAACCTTTACAAAAGCTAACACTCACTGGATGATGTCCTCAGTGATGTCATTTGAGATGCCAGCAATGATGTCATCAGTTATGTCACTGACCATGTCTGAACAGACTATAACTTACGACTCTGCAATGCACTGCTTATGACTTCACATATTACATCACTCATGACATGGTCAGTGACATCACTGATGACAACATTAATGACTATAACTTCTACATTTCACTGGTTTTGTAAGAGTGAAATCTGAGCTTAACTTTAGCATCCCTGTAGCCTTTGTTTTTTTCAGTGAACATATATATATAGACACTTTGGGCATATTTTGAAGCCCCTAGCACCACCGGAGCGTCACTTTTTTTTACATTCCCGTGACGTTCTATGTTAGCCCATATTTACAAGGCCGTGCTAAGCCATTTTGCGTGGCTTCAAACAACCTTGTAAATATGGCCAGCTGCAATGCAATTGTCTGTGGAAAAAGGGCATCCAATTGATGTTGCTGTGGCTGATCCCAGCAAAACCCATGGCTTTTTGACACTGCTCCAGATTTACAAGGATCTGTGACGCCTTTCAAAAGGAGGCATTAATGAGACACAAGAGGAGAAATAATTTTATTTCTCTTAGTTATTAGCTCTTTCTATGTGGGCTGCTTTCGGCACATAGAAGGAGCAAAACAACATTAATGATTGTTTTTCTGCAGGAAGGGATCCCTTCCTTCACAAACACAAGCATCCCTGCAAAGCAGTCACCGTTGCATCATGGTGTAAGGGTGCTTGCATTGGTGCTAGGGGTGAGCACAGGGATGCACCATATTCTTGTTATTATGACACATATCTGCTTTTTTTAAATGATGCAGCTAGGCACAGCAAAGTGCTTGCAGCACTGTGCTGTGTCATTTTGATGTAAATATTTCCCCCAAGGTGAACGACTGGCTTTGTGACCTCACAGTCTGCAACACACATCCCGAAACCTATGCATTGGTGCTTCCAATAACCTCATGAACCGTGGATATTTGGGGGCCCCCTCCACAACTTCCTGGGCAGGTGGGATGCGGAGGCTCATGTGGTAGACCAGGGCAGTGATGACTCTGCTGAACCCAAGCGCCACCAGCCAGGCCCCTTTGTAGCTGCCAATTTCCAGCCCTTCCTTTTCAAGTTGAGCTAGACAGCGCGTGCGTTGTCTCTTAAAGACCTACTGTAATCGGTGTGTGGGCTTGAAGTCCATTCCCTTTCTTGTCATTGCTTTTCATTTGTCTATGTCAGTGTCCTTTAAAAATTCCCGCTTGCTAGTGGTCAGTCCTGCCTCTTTGTCCCTCCTTTCTCTATTCTGTTCCTCCCACAGAGCAGGGAATTAGTATTGTCTCATTCCTCTATGGTTCTTTATCTGTTCTTTGGGGGACTATTTTTTTCTTGGTTTCCAGCGTTACTGTTTGTCTGTGTTTAGCATTCTTCCTCCCACCTCCTCTTAACGCCACAGTTGTGTTACTGCTGCCTTTTTTACTGCTGCCTCCCCCACCGTGACTCCCTCTCTGTTGCTTGTTTTCATTTGCCACCTGCACATTTGTTTTTTGAATGATCCTCTCCGCTTGCCACTGTTGTCTTACAGCTTGTTTTCTGAATGTTCCTTTGCCACTGTTTTCTTACACCTTTGTTTAACATGTTCCTTTTGTTTGGGTTTCGTGAAACTTGTGCACGGAGTTTTGAATGGCTTTCGAGTCTTGGCAGGAGGCTCAACATCCTGTAATTGTAAGGAAACCACTTTATCTCCCCTTGCCTAGCAAATGCTTCTATACATGTACTGCATTTTTTTGTCACATATGCATGTTTTTTCCAGAATGGTCCACAAGCGGGTGTGTTCAGAGTTAGCAAATTCATCAAGTTGCAAAGCTGTTGGCTCCTGTTTATTTCATCTAGGTCAGTGATACTCAAAGTACTATAGGGGGCCGCATGCAGCCCTCCTGACCTTTACATGCGGCCCCCTGGGGCGCAGCAGCACTGGGCTGCTGTTTCCTTGGCTCAGCTCTAACATTGAAAATGTTAATCAAACAGCAAGCACTGATTTAAAGGTTAATTGTAAGCCTGGGCGGAGTTTGCAGAGTTCCGCATTGTGGAACTCCTTGAGGTTACTCTCCCTCGCTCATGCTCGCCAACTTGGGATTGACGAGTGCCAATAAGGAAAAATCTCACTGGGAGATGGATTTTCCTCACTCGTGCTTGCCAACTTGATGCAGAAAACTTTGCAAAACTCGTGAGCGGAGTTCACCGCCTAGGCTTAGTTAATTGCAGTTAAAGAAAGGAAAACATTAGACCCTCAACTTTAGGACAGCCTTCATTTTTAAAGACAGCAAACTTTTGAAAGTGTGATAGTCTTTTCAAAATTCAAAAAGTCGGTTTCATTAACCCGCAGAACAATTTCAGCTTTGCAAATCAGGTTATAGCAGTGCATTCAATAGTATTTTTTTAGAGGTGATGGTTTTCAATCATGAATTTAGAAGAGTTCATGCTTCTCACCACCTCATTCCCTAATCCTGACAGCAATGCCATTAGTGATTACATCCAAACACAGGAGAAGGCTTTGTATAGCCCGCATCCTGAAGTTGTGTATTTTGAGGTCCTCTTATATATGATAATGAAGAAAAAGGAGGGAAATCAAAATAAAATAATTGCCCTAGATCACACAATTTAGTCAAGTGGGGAAGCTGGTACTCATCCCAGATTTTCTGGTTTCACATTGTGCAATTGATTTTATCCACTAGATGTACATGCCTACACCCACTTTATGCCCCCCCCCGCCCTGGCATTAGTGCGGCCTTCGGCCACACCAAAGACCAAACTATTCAGACCCCGAGAAAATGTTTCTGAGTACCCATGATTTCATGCCTTGCTGAGTTGCAAAGTGAATGCGGTACATCAACAAGTTTAATGGCCTGAAAGACTTTCTTTCTGTCAGAAACTGAGGGGGATATTCCCAAGGATCTATGACAGAGTTTACAGCACTTAATCACAGTCAAAGTTGCGATAAACTTATCGCCCCAGTCACAAGCTGGTGTTAACAGCCCACAGCACCAGTTTACCCGCGATAGCTGCCGCAAAAAACATCGCCAAAGTTGACCCCCGCAACTATCGTTAATGAGATGCAGAGTAGGTGTTCCTGTGCCAAAAGCCGCGACAACACTACTCCACAACATTCACAACGACCAGCCAGAACTGCGATAAGAACACAAGACAGGCGATAAGGCGCGTTAGCAGCAGGAAAATAACACCTGCTCAGACCTGGTGCAAAGGCGGACCACAGCCTGCACCACAAAAGGGAGCCCAGCCCACAGCCACATCGGAAGGGCAACAGATGGCATGGAGCCACTGGTCATGCGGCCCGGCCACCCAAGAGGGCCACAACACCCACCCGGAACCCCCACGGACCACCACAGAGGCAGCGCTGACAAAGACAGCAGACCCCCAGGAAACGCACCAGCCTCACAGATCAAACACCTGACAATGTCATTGCCCACTACAGGCTCAAAAGGACAACCATTGTACGCATCCTGACCAACATTGCCCAACAGGCCGACGGCACCAACACAGTGTACAACCAACATCCCACCCCACACAAAGCTGCTGGCTGTGCTGCACCTGTTGGCCCCTGGTACCCCCCAACCAACACCCGCCAGAGTTGGAGGAGTCCCACAGCCAGCCACATCCAAGTCCCTCACACCTGTCCTGGGCATCACCATCAGCCTGGTACCCCAGTCCCTATAAGTCCAAAACAATGCGCAGGATCCGCTGGAGACCAAGCAATGACCATACGCCATAGCTGGATGCACACACGTATTGGGGGCAATCCATAGCACACATGTCCTACCTGTGCCCCCTGGTGACACAGTACACAATCACCGCCCCAGAAAGAACATGTCTCACATCAATGTGCAGGCAACATCCGAACACCGTGAAACCTCCACCAATGTCGCCATCAAAATACCCAGCCAGAAGCGTGGCCAAGATGGCGGCACGGTAGGATGCAAGATCGTGTTCCTCTGTCACCGCCAAATCTCAGCTTTGTTATTCTTCCTTATCACGGTGCCCTAGAGTGCTATATTGGGTCCTGGAGGCTCCAGTAGATGATGCTGTACCTGCCTGCTTTGTGATCGGGACTGCGGCGGCTTCCAGCGGGCTCTTGAGCTGTGCACCGGAACAGAGACCTGGCGTGCGGAGCAATCGGGCCTGCAAACGAGTGGTGCACAGGATGGAGCTGGCGGACTTGGCGGAGGGGCCGGCGGATCTGAGCGTACTGTAATTCAGTGACCCGCAGCCTTATATGAGGTGAGACCAAGCTCCGGAGCGGTGACTGGGCGGTGGAGGGCTGGGCATCTGCCATATTCTCGGACCCACCATCTTGAGGTTCCTGCGAACCACCCGGTCCTGAATGCGGCCCGCATCTCCATCTCTGTGTGCTTCTGCTGCCCCAAGGCGGTGCGGACTTTCACCACAGGCGTGGAGCTAGAAGACCCCCACAATAGAAACGATCTGGGAACGGAACCCTGACTTGCCGGACTCTGGGCTGAAAGCGAGGGCTCCGCTACACCTGGGGAGCCAGAGGTGTGGAGATCTCCCTAGGCCTGACAATATGGAGGCCCTGGATGGAGGCTGCAGTCGCTGGCTGCATCGGAGAGGGCCAGAGGGCCACGCGAGGCCGGGCGGGCCTTGGTCGCTGGTTGGGATTGGTTGGAGCACAGGAGGAGGCAACCCACAGTTGCAGAGTCCCGCGTAGGAGCAGAGGAAGTAGGGCACTAGAAGTGACTCAGAGTGACAAACCGGAGCACACATTGGCCCCTGCTCACAACAGTACAGGCCCTAGTGGAGAGACGGTGAGGTGCCTGGAGACCAACGGGGTCCTGTTTAAGCTGCAGCATGAGAACTTTGCCCCCGGTGCTGGGATTCGAACAGTTGGTCCGCTAGCCTCTGGCCCACCTCATACGGCCCACTTACGGCGGATCCACTAATCAACATCTGCAAGCAAATGGATAAGACTTGCTTAACCATCTGTGATCTGTGCAGGGCTTCGCTTCAAGGTGGACAGTTGCGGGGAGGTAGGCCATCATCATAGACCAAGATAGGGAGAGGCTCAGAGGGTGACCCCCTGTATCATGGCAGTGGCACGCCATAAAAGGGATACAACACTGAAAGATATGCTCCTGAAGCAGCAGGGGGCAATTGCCTCTACTAGCGACAAACGAGAGTGGCCGCTGGAGGCGGAGGATGGCCCGGTCACTAAGACTTTTATGCTGGAACTCTTCGCTGCAATAAAGGACAACATCCAGGAGCTTAAGGGCCAGCTATCTGCCGATTCGCGAAGTGCGGACGGACCTGGATGAGGTGGGAGAATGTGTGGCTACGCTGGAGGAGCATGAGCTCAGTCAGGAAGAGAAACTCCACCATCTACAACAAGAAATGCTGTGCCTTCAGGAACAGCACCTTTATCTCAAGGCACATGCCGAAGATTTGGAGAACCGCTCTTGGCGGAATAACATACGGATTAGAGGGGTGCCGTGGTGAGAAGAAGGGGATGACCTCCGGGCCTACGTCGGGGCTCTGTTTCAGCAGATATTGGGAGAAGACGGCCCAAACGATATCCAGATTGATCGGGCACACAGAGTGGGTCTTCCACGGGGAACCGAGGCTCCTCCACCGGATGTCCTGGTGTGTTCATAATTTCCAGTTGAAAGAACAAATAATACATAAAGCGCAAGAGGCCCAGGCAGTTCAGTTCCGGGGCCGGGCGCTCTCCATCTTTCAGGACCTGGCGTCTTCTACTCTGCTTAAGCGAGGTAATTTCAGGGTGGTCACCTCACATCTGCACGAGAAGGGTATCCCCTACTCTTGGGGCCATCCCTTCCGCATTGTCTTCAAATACCATGGGAAGCTGCACCAGATCCTCTCGCTAACAATAGCCCTCGAGGTCCTCGGCCTCAACAACGCATTGGCATCGGAGGAAGCGGAGAAGCCTAAAGAGCGGGGCACTCACAGAGCACCATAATGGCAGAGAGTGGGCAAGTCGGCTGCCGCCTTGAAACCAGACCAGGCTACAATGACCAAAGAGAGGGAGGCAGTTCTCTCCTCCCTTTCACAGCTGTCGGACCCTCCTACTATGCCTTGAGCTGCGCATTTGTACTTCACCGGGATGGGTAGTATGATGGGCTGCCGGGGGGACACAGGTGGTTATCCCTGATGCCCGTTGACAACCCCTCCACTGGCAGGTGGGGGAGGGCTCGGTTCTCTGTGGACCGGATAGCTGCCCGGGCCATGGCCTTCTGGGTTCTCCATTTCTCGATGAACTTTGGTCATGTTTTGTTTTACTTGCAGGTTTTGACGTTAGGGCTGTTTCTTTTCTTGTGGGTTTGGGAGGGTTCTCTTCCCAGTGAGCTCTTTTTTCCCCACACCTACCCTTGTCAAGGAAGGCCTGCCTCCTTCCTCTCTGGGACTTCTCCAATAGTCTGGCCCCCCAGCATATCACTCGGGGCCTAAATACTTGTACTAGTTGGTCCGTCCCTTTTCCATGGACCTTAAGATAGTTAGCTTCAATGCCCGGGGACTCAATAACCCTGTCAAACGGAAAGTGGTTCTTTCCATGCTCAAACACTCTGGTGGAGATGTTTGTCTCCTTCAAGAAACCCACCTGCTTCATGGTGACACACATCGTATGCGCCATAGCCACTTCACCTCACAATTCTGGTCCTCTGGTAATAGTAAGCGGGGCGGGGTAGCTATTCTAATCTACAGACGCTTTAGGGGCTCGGTGGGGGGTCCCATCGCAGAGATCAAAGGACGCCTTCTTGCGCTGCGCTTTAGTGTAGGGCATTCTCACTTCATCGTAGCTTCCATTTACTCCCCAAACGAGAGACCGGAGACATTCCTAATAGATGCATATGCTGATGTCCTGCACTCGCCAGACCCGATAGTGATAGTGGGGGGTGACCTCAATCTAGTGATGGATGCTGGGATGGACCGTTCAGGCTCGCGATCTAGTGGGACTGGGGCCCTCTCAAAAGGAGGTAGTGGCTGGCTGCGTGACGTAGGGATTCGAGAGACGCTTGGCACTGCATCCACCTAGATGAGCGGGACTTCTCATACTATTCAGCGGCTCACAAGACTTGTGAACTCCTAGGTCACTTCCTTGTTACCCCAGCCGCTTCGACATGAGTGACAGATTCCACCATTGAAGCCCGCTCCCTGTCTGACCATGCCCACATCACCCTGACCATGTGTGTCCCCTCTGTAGGATCCCCACCCACCTCTCACTGGCGCTTGTGAGACTTGCTGCTCTGACACCCGGCAGTAGTGGATGACATCACGCGTTGCCTGACTGACTATTTAGCGATTAATGACGTGGGACTTTCGCCCCTATCCTCGGTATCGAAGCGTTTAAACTAGTTGCGAGGGGAGCACTCATCGCCAAAGTAGCCTATGAAAATAATCGTAGACGGTCCAAGCACGCAGATCTAGAAGCTAAAGTCAGGGAATTGGAAGCTATACACAAACGCTTCAGCTTCAGCGGCTAGACCTTGACAGGGCTGAACATGCGGTCATCCGACTCAAACACAAATATTATGTGGGCACTAGAGAGGGGGACGAATGCTGGCACATTGCCTGTGCAGTCAGCAAACAGCACAGGGTGTTCAGGTGATACGGGACGAAGACGGTTCGGAGTTCATAGATGGCACCGGAATTCTGTTGGCCTTCCGCTCTTTCTATAAAAATCTCTATGCTGCTGATCATTCCCTTTTGCCCGATCCCACCGGGTTCCTGAGGGGCGCAGCGATCACTCCTCTCCCTGCGAACGAGGCAGAGGCACTTGCGGCCCCCACACGCATCGAGGAGGTGATCTCGGCTATCGCCTGACTGAAAACCATGAAGGCACCAGGTCCCAATGGCTTTAGCACTCTCTGTTGTAAAATGTTCTGGGCCGAACTTGCTAAGTTATTTTCTAGCATCCTGGCCTCCCGGTTAAACATCCACATGTCGGGTCTGGTTAATCCGGATCAATCCGGTTTCATTTCGATGAGGAAGTGTGAGGATAATACCAAATGGCTCTGCCACCTCATCGATAAAGTGCAATGGTCCAAAGAAGAATCCTTACTGCTGACGGTCGATGCGGAAAAGGCCTTCGACCGTGTGCAGTGGCCTGATTTATTTGCTACTCTTGTGCGATTCAGACTAGGGCCCTGATTCCGACAGTGGATAGCGAGCATTTACAGTTCTCCAACAGCGGTGGTGCGGGTCAATGGTCTGCTTTCAGATAGCTTTGCTGTGGATAGGGGAAGCGGCAGGGCTGCCCCCTTTCTCCTCTGCTTTTCGCTCTCAATATGGAGCCCTTCGCCCAATGGCTTCGGGACAACCCGAGGGCGCAGGGTGTCCCATTCGGCCTAGACCAACATCTTATCAGCCTCTACGCTGATGATGTCATCTTTTCGGTGGCTCATCCCATTACTTCCTTACCAGCCATTGTGGAGGACCTATAGATCTTCAGCCGGGTTTCTGGCTTCGAAATTAATATGCAGAAATCCCAGGTTCTCAACCTCACCGCTGCCCAGCCAATGGTTGATATACTACGGGCCAACTTTGCCTTTGACTGGGTGTCGGCTGGTATCACCTACCTCGGACTAGTCCTCCACATGAGTCTCGTGAAAACCGCAGAGTTGAACAATGCAGCCCTTCTAGGGTGCATTGGAGCGGACCTGGCCCGCTGGCGGTGCCTGCCTTTGTCCTGGTTTGGTAGGCTGTCCGCTGTCAAAATGAGCGTACTTCCGTGGGCACTGTACTTGTTTTAAACACTCCCTTTTGAGCCCCCACCGCAGTCACTCCATCATATTCAGACCGAAATAGAGCATTTTGTATGGGATCCAAACTCCCCTCGCTTGCAGAGGTCCTTGCTACAACACCCTAAGAAAGAGGGCGGCCTCGCCTTCCCTAATATTACCCGCTACTACCAAGCTCATCTACGATGGTACCTGGTGGAGTGGAACCGCCCCATGACTGAGAAATACTGGGTCTTAATGGATCAGACCATGGCGGGCCACCACATCTGGCGTGATGCCTAGCTGTCGCGATCCGCTCGCGCCTGGGGGCTTTATTCCTCACCAGTTACCTGCCCCACAACTGGGGTCTGGGATAGGGTCTCTCTGTGGGCTAACCTGACTATGTTCCCCTCGCCAATGATGCCGATTTTTTCCAATCCTGCCTTCTCACCTGGCATGGACAATAAGGTGGCGACACACTGGTTAGAGGGAGGCTGCAAGCGCCTAGGGCATTTGTTTGACATTCAGGGTCTCATCCCCTTTAAGAACCTCAGGAGGGTTATGGCCTACATGGCTCTGATCTCCTCCTCCACTCCCAGATGACACATTGGATCTCAGAACCACGACACACCCCCTAGCACACCGACCGATGCGGCCGTTTGAGAAGTGGCTCATTCACAAAAAAGACGATCATGGGCTTATATCTGAAATATACTTCTTTCTCACGTTAGGCATCTCAAAAACTCGCCCAGCAGGACAGAGACGCTGGGAGGCGGAACTGGGGTGCACACTGACTGATAAGGAATGGGAAGATTTTTTCTATAGATCACACCACACAACTCACTCCATGGGCCATGCGGAGAGCGCTTTCAAGATTGCGTCCTATCGGTACTACACCCCAGCCCGACTCTCTAAATGGCATTCTAACTGTAACGGCCTTTGCTGGCGGGGGTGTGGTCGCCCTGGCACCTTCCTCCACTTGTTATGGCATTGCCCAAAGCTCACGCGATATTGGGGGAGGATACTAGATGACATTGATAAGGCCTTCTGCACTACTATTCCCAGGCTTCCGGCTTATACTCTTCTAGGCTTACCCAACGCGCTGACCTTCCCCCTGCGCTCTATTAGAGGGAGACAGATGGCGCTTGCGCTGAATGCCACACACCTGGCTGGGTGGAAATCAGATAGAATCCCAGATCATACGCAATGGTTGCACCAACTCTGTATCTTTTGGGTATGGAGAGACTCTCGATAGCTACACTAGGGAACTACGCAGACCATGCCAAGATCTGGGCCCCAGTCATAGCTATCCTCTCAACTGAATTTCAGGAACTGACATGCCCCAGCTATCTCCGGCTTCTGAAGCTGATCCCTGAGAACAACACCCCCACCCAATAAGTTGGCTTCCCATAGGACTCATAAACCCCTCAGACTGATGCAGGCCATGCTTCCTAAAATCGTTTTTTCTGTCCCTTGTGAAAAGCAGCACGACTATGAAGCTACGATTTGCCATAGGCTGCCGGCTATCACTGCTCGCATGCCTGGCAACACACTGAACCATTGGACACCCGTATGCCGGGGTTGAGGTTGTCACCTCCCTCCTCTCTTTCTTACCACACGGCCGGCCCTCTTTGGGTTGTAGGCGACATTAACCCTGGGCGTAGTTCGCGAAGTAGCACTTCGCGAAGCTACGCAAAGTGCAGTTCGCACTACGCGAGCTACGCGTAGCACTTCGCGAACTGCGTAGTACCTTGTTCGCACTGTGCCAGATGTCGTTTTCAATGATTGCACAGTGCGGACAAGCAACCGGCACTGTGCAATCATTGAACATGGCATCTTGCACAGTGCGAGCTGTAGTTTTCTGCTGCTCGAGTAGATTTTTACTCGAGCGGCAGCTTTCTCAACGCGAACTGTTAGTTTCTCATCGCGAGCGGTCGCGAGCATACACGACCACTCGCAATGAGAAACCTGACCTCCTCGCGTTGGGAATCTCGCCGGGAGGTTTATTTTCCATGCTCGCGATCACCAACTTGATGTTGCTGATCGCGAACAAGGAAAAAGTCTCGCCGGGATGTCATTTTTTTTGCTCGCGGTCGCCAACTTGACATTGAGGACCGCGAGCAAGCAAAAAATGACCGCAGCACTACGCTATGTCCCCCTCGTAAGCGTGAGGGGAGTGGGATGGCCCGGCGTACGCTAGGCCAGCGTAGGGGTGTGAACAAAAAGCACATAGCCCTGGGCATGGTCCTCTGCTGGAAAAGCCCAACATCTCTGCCAGGGCGGCACCTCTCACCACGCCACGAGCCCGACGCCGTCCTCGTGAGCGAAGTTGCCTGCCATCCTGTGTGCCTGCCTTACCCCGGCCTGCTGGACCCCGAACCTGTCAGGCCCGCCCCAGCGCACCCAGGTCACACTGATCATCTTCCAACACCGGCATGTGTCAAGGAGAGCCCACCACATTCCTGTGCAAGCTCCAAGCCTGTGGCCCACGACCTTGGCAGCCTCTCAGACCATCACGGCCTCCACGACACAGGCCCACATTACTCCTTTCTCGTTGACGTACTCTACTGCTGCCTCCGGCCTACACCACGGTCAAGTAGGTCACAAATTTGGAACTGAGTCTTGATTACACCATGGCAGTGAACATCATTTAAGGCAGAGTTCATGTCACTATACTCCCTTCGATGTGGTGCCACCAAGTCTGTGCATAGCATTACAACCACACGTGCCTGTGGGCCTACGCAGACTACTGCCCTCGGCCTACGCTGCACATGAGTAGGTCACAGAATTGGAACTGAACATCGAATATTCAAAGGCAGAATACATATCATCGCATGCAAGGAGAGGCGTGAGAGGACGACGCGTTGCAGTCCGGAGGAAATAGGATCATCGTCACGGAGGTGATCGAACACTACTGACAACTGCCCTGGTGTCACTAACTCTGTGCATCGCGGGCCAACGACAGGTGGGTGTGGTCCCCTGCTGACTACTGCCTTCGGCCCACACTCCGGACAAGTGGGTCACACATTTGGAACTGAGTCTTGATCATACATTGTCCATGTACGCACAAAAAGGAAGATTTTACTTCACTGTACTCCCTTTGGTCAGGTGGTAGCAACCATGTGCATAGCATCCCAAAGACACGTGGCTGTTGGCCCTTGCTGACCACTGACCCCGGCCTACACTGCAGTCGAATAGGTCACACACACCTTCAAATTCAGCCTTGGTTTATTTATGGCAGACTTGATGTCATTGTACAGGCCTCATCGCAGACTGCATCCCCTTTCAGCCCCGGTGCCACTATGTCTATTCCCCGAGACCCATGGATATTTTCTGGTTTGACCTTGGTGACGACTGAGTTCATGGACTTGGGGTTGTCATCGCCCATCATTGCAGTGATATTGACTTTGTGGCGAAAACGAGGCTGTGGCATCCCACCCCTCCATTTGGTGCTTCCGGCCAGCTTCTACACTCTGCATCATGCCCTGGAGGACACCTTCCACTGTCCCCTGCAACCCTCCGCAACATACACGTCGGACATTGATGAGGATCTGCTCAGGTCACATGGCCCATCTGACTGCACCGCAAGTCACCGTCCCATGGCTGGGTGCCTGTGCCGGCCGCAGTGCATCCGGGGCCACTAACTCTGTGCTGGTCATGTCTGGGATCCCTTCTTCTGAGATATTGTATGGCCTCTGAGGCGATGGCCTTAGGGTCATCAACACCATGTGTCTGTGGCCCTGTGCTGTCCGCTGCCTCCGGCCTCAACTGCGGTCCACCAGGGCTCACACATCAAATCCAGTCCGGACCGGCCTGGACGTCGCATCACTGCAGGAGGCACATGCCACCACCTCCAGGACCACCTCCAACCTCCATCTGCCAGAGTCGAAACGGTGGTCCAGACAGACTTACGGAGTTGCTCACATCTGTCGTGGATGCCGTCATCAGACTGATACCCTGCTCGGCACTCCAGGTGCCTCTGACTCAGTGCACCGCAAGCCATCGTTCGTTACTGATTGAGTTTTGTTTTGTGGAGAGGTTGTGCAGCAATGTCACCTCAAGCAGTGTGGGAGACCTGGGACGTTGATGAGGAAGATGATGCAGGTCTAACACGCCCCACTACATCTGCATCAGGAAGATCTCGAGGGGTCACAATCCGAGACTTTTTCTTCACATGGGAGCGCTCAGCTGTAGTGCCCCAACCTCAGTGCACTGCAACTCACGGACACTTCTGTTTGCATGTTGTGTATCCTCTGGACTTTCTCCAGCTCCCTCCATGTTGCTCAGCAGTTGACTCTGTTATGCAGGTATTTTCAGTTTCCGTTGCACCAGTGTCCACTGTTCAAGTGGTTGCCAGCACAAAGCACTCCGTGCCAGCTGGCTTACACTCACCCCACACACATCCAGCATAGGCGCCACTGTACATGTGGCCCTGCCAATAAAGGGGCCGGGCAGACGTGCCCTTAGACAGTTCAACATATTATCTGCGTATGTCCCTGTGGTCATGTTGTATACATGAGGGACCTGGGTCCTAGGACATTACATTGTGCTGTGTACAGCAGATGTAGACATGTCACCGCAGGCAGCGGGTTAGAGCTTGGACATGTAGCTTTGTCGTCTCCCACTCAATTTGTAAGGGGAGTGGCCTGGGCCATAGTATGCAAAGCCAACATGGGTGTGTGACTGCTATTTGTGTGCCCCTGGGCGTGGTTCTGTACTGTGAATGTGCATCTGCATGTGTCTTTATGGCAGTATGGGTCTCCTTTGTGGGGTGTAGGTGGTCCCTGAAGAGTAACTGACATCAACGTATGTGATCTAGTTCACCATCCATGGGTCTGAACCCCACCCACACCTGTTCAGCCACCTCCTTTTGGCATGCTGACACATGGCATTGGGATGCCATGTGTGGGTGGGTGAAGTGTTGTGAGCCAGCTGTTCTTGCGGGTGCTTCCTGCTGTGTGGTCTGTTGCAGGCTCTGTGTTCTCCTCTAAGTAGCTTGGCTGCCCTGGTCCTGGTGGTGAGTTGCGTGGGATGTCCATGGGCTGTTGTAGGGCATCGGTATCGAAGGTGTGGTGGTCCTCTCCGGCATCACAGAAGTGTTATCTTCTGTGCTCTGCTGGAGGTGTTGTGTGCCCCTCTACAATGTGAAGGGGAGATGCATGTTGACATTGTGTTGACATGTATGTTGGTGCATTGTTCTGGTTGACATGCAGACTGTATGACAATGTACATTGTGACTGTCTGGGAGGTGCTGAATACTGCTGCGGGGCAGTGTACATTTGGACTACATGACGAATGTGAGGTCATACGCGTACATTTCCATTTCACAGTTTTCTGCTCTGTTTGATGTAGTAGGCATGTTTCTGTGCATGTGCAGAGCCAGTTGTGTCCTCTGTTCTGCAGTGTCGGCTTTGAGCATTGTACCATGTTGTCATCAATGTGGGTGTGCTGTTCTTGCTATGCGTGTGTGCTGCAGTTTGCCAAGGGGATCAGGGACATGATCCTGGCTAATTGTGGGTGTGCAG
Organism: Triturus cristatus; assembly: GCF_964204655.1. NCBI lineage: Eukaryota > Metazoa > Chordata > Amphibia > Caudata > Salamandridae > Triturus > Triturus cristatus. The sequence continues at coordinate 988,141,412 of NC_140585.1, read as the reverse complement.
TGTGCTACACCTCGCTGTGCCTGTGTGCCATTGTGCCCATCTCCCCCGTTCCCCCAATCCCAGTTCGTTACACTCCCTGTTGATGTTGTGTCAGGTCCTCTTGAGCTGTGTCCGTACTCCCTACGCCTTGCACCGTCTCCACACTGATGACTGTGGCCTCAGTTTCCTCCAGCTCCTTCTGTGGTGCAAGACTGCCACCTCCTTTCGCCGTTGCAGCCTTCATTTTGGCAGCGGGTTTGTGCCTGGTTTAGATTGTCACATCATGCCAGTGCCTCTTGGCCTCCTCGCCACTCTGACTGCATTCCAGGTGGTCTACTTGTGGGTTAGTTGCTGGTAGTGTTCTGTCACCTCCGTGATGCTGATCTGGTTTTGCTGCAGACTGCACCCAGTTTTCCTCTCCCTCTTCTCCTCAGCCGTCCCTGTCCCCGTTGTTCCTTGCTGGTGGCCTGGGGGGTTGTGGGGTTTGTGTTGGCCTCTGCGCTCGGTCAGGGTGCATCCATGTTGCTACGTGCTTTGGCTTGTTTCTGGTGTGTTGTTTCTGTGGTTTTTATGGTGCATGTTCCCGCCAGACGCGTGGGATCTGAAAGCCTGTGGCTGGTTTTCGCTAGTTTTTGTACTGCGATTGGCCTCATTGCACGATTTTTTGTGTTCGCATTTTTGCGGTGTGGCGTTGATTTTTGCACGGCCATTTGACGCGTTATCTGGTGACTATCGCATGCTACCGCCACGTTGTGAATACTTGGTTGGCACTGCCAAGTTTTCCCGAGATAGGCTACGATGTTGAGAGTTGCGGTAAGCTACTCTTGCGGTAGTTATCACACGTTCTTGTGAATATACCCCTGAGTGCGCTGGTATATTGTTTTCATCAGGCACAACTCGCTTGCAGTCACTCTTTACCTTGGTAACAAATTGAAAAGATGTTAGTGACATTTATAAATTTACCCGTGGAAGTATCCTTTTGGCTGTGCTTTTTAAAATATTATACTCGCAGTGCAAAAAAAAATGCTTTCTTTGGAATAAAAGGATTTTTTTATTTTATCTAGTGCTTCAGAATACTGTTTTTCTGGTCCATGACTTGCTTTTAGACTCACTCTTGCCTGTTTTTACAGGGTGACTTTTTTGCTTATCTGTATTCAAGTGTTGTTACCTGCTTAACTAGGGTTTGAAGTCAGCGTTACTTTTTTTTCATTTTCCTTTGTATTTTTTGTTTTGATAGCCCTATTTCTAAACATATACATATTGTTTGCATCAGCCACAACTCATTTGCAGTCACGCTATACCTTTCTTTGAAATCGAACAGATGTGCACAATGTCAATAAATTCTCTCCAATTTATAACTTGCGGCTGTATATTTGAAAGCGGAAAAACAAACCTTTACATATTTGTGCTTCTGGGGCCTATGGAGGGGGTAATGTTCTTGCTCTTTTCTTCCTTCTCATCCCTCTAACTGCGCTATTAGCGTGAACCCCACAAACCCCCCCCATCCACCCATTCCGTGTGTATTTTGCTATTGGTCAATTTTAGGGTGCAATAAAAATCACATGTGCTGACTAGAAGGAGGATACCAATCTTTACAGCTTGGCAGAACTACAAACGATTCTACCATCTCCCATTACTCCAGAACTTCTTGTTTTGCTAATTTACTGTTTTTTGCCATCAAAAGGTGGTCACAAGGTAAATTTTGTATTCAGAAACCTTTAGGCTACATTTAGCACATAAGCACTTTCTAATGTTTACACCTTACATTCTTTGTAAACCGAGAACTATATGACAATGAGTCTGCAGTCCCAGAACAAGGTTAAATACTTTGTACTTTGAGTTAAAAAGGCAAAAGGATGCCATTAGCATAACTGTTACAATTGTTAGCTGTGGTAAGACTGACTGGCATGTGTGTTTTTTAGTAGAACGTAAATATGTCGCGAATTGCCCTAAATCGCCATTGGCAAGCTTTTCCGCAGTAGGGGAATTTACTTTTTAAGATGCTTACTTACTTGGTGTAACTCGCAAATTACATTACTGTTTTGGGGGTTTATTTGATGTTTTACATTTTTGTAAAAGGTAGAAATATTATTGTAAAAGGCAGAAATACATTGCACCTAGAGCACCGTTTGTGTTAAACATGTAGCGCCTTGTGTGTGTTACCCACGCCACATTTTGGCTTATATAAACTTTTACATTACTGTAAGAGGCAGAAATACTTCTAGTATAATTGTTGGAAATACAACATCCACCCCATGGATTACACATGAAGTTTATTGAACTCTGTGTAAAAGAGGGGCACAATTAATGTGCCTTGTGCCCTTTCTGAGGCGCACACCTTTTAAACAATAGAGGCGATAGTAAGCGGTAAGATAAAATTACCTGTTTCGCGGTGGGCGATGGAGCCCTATCCCCATCTTTTTTTGTTGCTGCTGTCTATTTAGCACGCTGTGTGTAGCGCAGCTGTGTGTTTTTGTAATGTTTCATGTCTTCTAGCTTTGGAATGGGCGACAAGAAGCAGTGAGAACCCAGTTGCATTGACTGGGAGCTATCTGCCTAAACACTGATGTCTTTGGGATGATATGTTCACAGAAACCTTAAATAGGTGGGGAACAAGATAGGAGTAAAAAACAAGAATTTGCAATGCAATAGGTCTTGCATTGCTGAAAGTTTGAGCTATGGGCTTTGTTAATAATAATGCAACGCCAATAGCTCAAACCTTCGGTAATGGGCGAGCTATTGCATTGCAAGTGGACCGCGACGTTCGCACTTTAGATGTTTAACCCAAATGCGTGAGTGCCGTGATTGTTTTGTAATGGAATAGCTCTTGCATTACTGAAAGTTTGAGCTATTGGCGTTGCATTATTATTAGCAACACCATTATCTCAAATTTTCAGCAATGCGAGACCTATTGCATTGCAAATGATTGTTTGAAATAGAAGTGCACTGGCGGCGTGATAGTATCCTGTAGTATGTGTATGGACCGGATATTTATGTCATGTGATGCCTCATGGTGTACTTAAGGGGGTAGGAGAACGAGTGCAGAATATGATTGATGGGTAGCTGTTATTTTTAACTACTCTTTACATAATTATGATAAATGCTACAATGTTATCAACACTTGGATCGCATACACCACTTCTGATATGTCATGTTTAGTGTTGATGTTAAGTAACAATAAAGATTAAAAAAATACAGACTAAGGCCTACATGACTTCCTATAACAAAGGTAAGTGGTGGAACCAAACTTGTTCTGAAATATGCAAATTGAGAGAATATTAAATATGTAAAGTGCCATTGGCAATTACAGCCCAAAATGCATGCGAGTCCATAATCAATTTCACTGGCAAAAAGTACACTTGGGACTCTTTTAAAAAAAAAACACATTTATTACACACAAAAGTGTTCTCTTACTATGCCTCTAAATATTGGCACCCTAGAAGCAGAGATAGAAAAGGAGGCAACCTGAGTGTTAAAAGCAGCTCTTGTTACATCATCTAGCTATTCATACAAAATACTTTTTGCCACTTGCGCATTCACTGCACCCACAATATTATTAACACAGAGGAAAAAAAGAGTTCTCGTGCTTTTCAAATTCAATTTCAGTTATTTCAGTGGATTTGTTTTATTTCTTTAACGGGTATGGTTAATGGTCAGTAAGATAAACATGCACTGCAGTCCTAAAATATCCAAGCAGAAATAAAAATCAACCAAATTACTTCTTCTAAGTGACATCTGCTTAACAGAATGAGCAGGTTTAACTTAAAAAAGTGCAAGACCCAATAGAATAGTGACCATCTTTTTATTGGACCATGTTATTCACATTTGTCTTCCGCTCATTACAGCGATCACTTATAGTTAAGTGCAAATGGAGACCTTGGAAAGAGAATCATTTGTCCCTGGGCTCTTTGTAGCCAGCTTGGCACCAGCTGAGTGGGAGGGGGAGCTGGTCCCAGAACCAGTTTGGTGTAGCTGAGAAGAGGACTACTTATTTACCTAAACTTACCCCTGCAGACACACAAACCTCTTCAAAGGGCAAAAAGGCTGTGCCATTTTACTTAAAACAGTGCATTATAGGTTAGTTTGCAGTAAGACAAACATGATGTGCTGCACAAGTGGGAGAGTTTTCCCTTGGAACTAATTTCTCATTGGTTAGAGTGTGTTGAGGAGTACCTCCCACCCACTGGCTAGTAAGTCCTTCAAAAGTGGAACCTCACAAACAGGTCATCAGAACACTTTCTGGACCTACAGAAGAGGGCTAGATATGTTGTTTGAGTCCTGTGTGGAGACTAGGCCTGAACTGTGAACTCCGCTCCATTCGCGGAGTTTGCAGAGTTTTCGCACTCTGCGCTTCGCAGAGCTCGCAAAGTGCAGAAAACTCAGCTCTGCGTAGTGCAGCAGAGTTTGTTGATGCTCAGGTAGAATTTCTTCTCAAGCGGCAGGAAGATCGTCTGCACTCTGCCACTTGTGGAACTGTGCAGAGCTTTTTGTCACTTTGCGGAGTTCCGTGGGACATCTGCGAACTCCGCCCAGGCACAGTGGAGACCTGAAAGGCTGGACCTCCTCCCACTTTTACCCAGGGCTAAGAAATGGACTCCAATGGTTAGCTGGCTCATCGCCTGTGTGACTACAGGGACAAAACAAGCTGCAAGGGGCCTTTTTCCTGAAGTGTCTAGCTAACCTGTGTCAACTAGACTTGAAATGGACCCTGTTTGTAGCTTCAGTCAGTCTTACCACAGCTAACAATTGTAACAGTTATGCTAATGGCATCCTTTTGCCTTTTTAACTCAAAGTACAAAGTATTTAACCTTGTTCTGGGACTGCAGACTCATTGTCATATAGTTCTCGGTTTACAAAGAATGTAAGGTGTAAACATTAGAAAGTGCTTATGTGCTAAATGTAGCCTAAAGGTTTCTGAATACAAAATTTACCTTGTGAGTCTTGGCCTTGAAGATCTGTCCCTGAGGTCTTGGGAGCCGTAGATGTAACCAAGCTGATTGCTCCAATGCTTGGGATTTAGGACATTTTTGGACTTCCAAGGTCTCTAAATATCCAGCAGGACATTGTGGCAAGAGTCGGCAATTTCAAGAGGGCTTTATTGGACACCGCTCCAAGCTGGCCCTGCTAAAGGATTTTAAACTCCATTAAAAAGATTACGTCTGGTGGAAGAAATCTTGATTATGCGACAGCGCGAAAAGTATCTGTCTAATGCTAGGACTTCAGTAACTGTGAAATGTGACTTTCTCATGCTGTGAGTGTTCGCGTTAAAATCAACAGCTTCAGCAGGATCTTGTTCAGTGGGTAACTGTCTTCAAGGGATTTTAGAGGAAACATCCTGCAAATTTGCCAAGCTGGAAGATTTTGACTTCAGAGACTACGATATAAGGTAAAATCTTTGACCGTGACAAACCGGCTTGTTGTATCTGATCTGCTCTCCATTGCTGTCAGCTGTAAGTTATGTTGAGATCCTGATCAACCATAAAGAAAGACTATGAATTGGCCTTTAAATTTTTATTTTGTGCTTTTTTCCTTAAATATTTAAAAAGTCATGTCTGCGGTTCCCCTTATTGGATTTTTGTAATTGTATGTCATTTTCCTCATTACAGTTTTTTATGTGTTTCGACATTGGTTGTGGGATTGTACTGTATCGTGGTGTGAACTGTCTGCCCTGTGCCACAGCTAGCAGAGGTTTGAGCTCAGTTTTACATTATCGAAAGTGTGCTTTACCCTGACAGGTTAATGCTCTTATTCCTTGTGGAGGACTCACATACACCAAAATGTATAACCCCCTTTCTTACAATACACTCACATAGTTTGAGGGTATTATTAGAAGGCCGAGTGTATTTAATTCAGGTTCAACTTGGCCGCAAGAGCTGAATAGAAATTAACATTGACTTTCCTATAAATGCGATAAATGTGTCCAGTTCAAGATTATTAGAATGTATGGATACTAAGAAGATATCATACAAAAGGTCACCCATAGGAAAGTATGATATATAGCCATGCCGTTCTTAATTGCCCTACCAAGTGCGGCGAAGCAAATGATGGGGCCTTTGCATTGTCTATAGTCAAAGGAAACCAGTCAAGAGGGTGGTTTAATATAGCATTTTGTTAAGTACAATCTGGAGAAGCACACTAACTCTACTAGTATCCATGTCTTTCAAATGACTTAGGAGTGAACATTTAACTTCCCTTTCAGCAGATAGCTTTTCTTCCATTATCATATAATTTCTCTATTACTAGACTCACTGTCTCCATTTGCTGACTTTCATTGCCACTGTTTTTAGTCAATGAACCTCTGTGCTAGCTTTCCCCCTAAAATGGAACAATCCTTTGTATTCTTCATATAACCAATGTAGATATTAAGACTTTTGTTTTTCACCTTTTCAAATTCTAACTTACCATATTTCAAGTGTAGTCAAAATAACTTTAGTTTAGCAACACTTACCATAAATGTTTGCGACATACAAAAAAAGAAGCATAAAATACAACACGTGTATTAATAAAAGACGAAAGGTGAGCAAAAAACCTCAATATTCATTACTGGTATATCATCAAGATGAGTCTGTCATAATTACAGTATTTCCTAAGGCATAAGCGCTTGGTTGCACCTCCCTAGATATGAGTATGAGATCTTGTGTATGTTTCAGCTTCAAGTTGAGCACCTTTTTCAATGATTTCCCAGAAAGGACAATCAATTATACAGCTCAACAATATTCTATATCAATCGATTGCAACCAAGGGACTATAGTTTGTAGATGTTACTAGGTGCCTGACCTTATCAAGGAAGGGTAAAATATGACAGAGTGGAAAACTACTGCTTGAAAACACTATACATAACAGATTGAGTCCTAAGAAAGACTAAAACAATACTGTATGTAGGCCAGAAAAAAAGTTCCTCTATTTAATGGTAAAAACTATATAGCAAAATACAGCAAGAACAATATACAAATGGTCATGGCAATCACATAGATCCTTTGTTACAGTTGATTGGGTGCTGCCATTGTTATATAATAAAATATTGCAAGCTAATTCAACATAAAATGCATAGTGCAAATAGAACAATCCCACATACTGCAAGCAAATTCTTCATAAAATATAGAGTACAAATATTGCAACTACACATGCGTGTAGCTTTGCATCTCATCAGGTCAGTAGGGCCTTACTTCTTGCAATCACATCCTGGCTAAAAATGTAGCAACTGAGCAAGCATGAAGATGACTAGGGTCGAATCTTAGAATTCTCAGTGTGATGTTGTAACTATGTGTGCCTATCTGTCTACAAAATGGCTTAATCCAGATGGATTATGGGTAAACATAAGCCGTACAGGCAAATAAAACATGAAAAACAGTCTCATTTTCAACATTGGAGGCTGGGCATAGTAGGGATGTAGGTGATGTAAGAGACCATTTAGCTGTAAGTACTGTGGGGGGCAGGGATCCTGTCCTGTATTGAAACTAAAGCTTCGTGTCCATGGGGAATGAAAGAATATCCAAATATTTAGAGTTAAAGTTGACAAATTGCCTTGTTAATTTGTCTCTGATTGCGACTTTGGTGTTATCCTGCTCTGACCATAACCAGTAGCGATTCTTTAGCAGCTTGTTTGCCGGTATGAGCTGCAAGGTCGGGGTACCCCACACCTTTTGCATGCCCAAGCAAGTCAGCACCTTTTATATATTAGTAAGCCAAGAGATTTTATTAAATCTATCCAAGTCAATCACTTCCTGCAGAGCTTCAGCATAGTGGGCTAATTCAGGTGTGGGCCATATTCTTTTCCAAAACAGAAGTGGGCATAGTCTGGCTTTATTCTCTATCAATTTCCTCCCTATCTCAAGTTTCAGAGGATATAGTGGGGTGCTAGGTAGAAGGAGGACTAGATTTTTTACAAATTTGTTCTCTGAACCAGCCATGTTGGTTATTTTAGAAAACCCCGTAGTTCGGCCCCATAAAGGGCCGTATCCACTGCCTATGCCTCATAAATCTGAAGGACAGGCGCCACTGGTGTGCAGCACGATGAACAGTGTTCCTTAAAAATAGCACCCACAATTTACCTACGGTAATATGGGAAAAATACTCAAAGCAGTTCAACAACAGTTGGAGCCCGCCTGGGGTTTTGGAGACTAATAAAGTATCCTTAGCAAAGAATAGAATAGGTGTTTTTAACTTGGCAAGAGTGGGTATGTCTGCAGGGGGTTAAGAGAGAAATTGTACTATGACATTCAGGCATAGGGAAACAGTGTGGGGGCTAGCCCGCATCCTTGTCAGACACCCATATTGACTGGAATTTTGTCTGTGAGCTATCCCTCCTCACCCCAACAAATTTTATCCTAGGGTACCTTCATGGAGGCAAATAACTAGGGATAAAATGTCATGGGGGATGCCCAAGTCACGAAGAATGTGTAATAACTTTTGTCAAGGGACCAGGTCAAAAGCTGATTTTAAATCAGCAAAGCCTATGTATAAGTTGCCTCTGCCTATTAACACCATTCTCCAATACAGTACTAAGAAACAAAAGACCTCATCTACAGTAATGTTTGTTTTGTTTTTCTGAATCCAATCTGAAGAGGTGTCAATATGTCTTTTTTGTTCATCCACTCATGTATTTTAGCCAGTACTAACCGACAGAATGCCTTCTGGATATAATCTATTAAACTGATAGGTCTATAGTTTACAAGTAGGTTACTGTCGCCCTTCTTGTAAATAGGTACTACATCTGCACCTTTCCAAGAGCCAAGAATCAAAGCACCTTTTGCAATGGAATTTGATAATGCAAGTATTTATTTAGACCAGTTTTCCTATTGATGAATGAAAAAGTCCCCTGATATACCATCGGGGCCTGTGGCCGTACCTTTCACAATAGCATCTAGGACAGCATTAATGTCACCTAGATTGAACATTGGATCAATATGCCTCTGAACTTCAGTTGATGTGGGCCCCCCATAGTTGGAGGCTAGAGTATCACTTGTTTACAGATCTTTAAAGTAATTAAACCAGTTCATTGTTGATACATGATTAGTTGGTTGGGATGAAGCCACATTCTCCCCAAGTTGCAAAGATTAAAATTTGCTGTAGTCATTATCTGTGCATGATTCTTTAAGATCCTGCCCCCTCTTTTCATCCCAGTCACCTTTTTGCCTTGAGCTGAATTTGCTTGAATGTCTTCCTCTAGGGCTAATTTGGTCAGAATCCTTCCATTTAATGGCCAGACCAGCAGTTTTCTAGATTATCTACAATCATTATTGAACAATGATCTGGGGTTGTGTGAATGCTTTTTGATATGACGCATGAACTATAAAGTTTTGATATGATGCATGAACTATAAATTTTGACTGAATGTGCTTGAAAAAGCTTTAGTGAATATACAATACTTCCATAGCATCATCATCTTTGTGCTGACTGGCACTTGGGTTAGATAAGGCTACTTGCAGGTCGAGACCAATGGAGGACAAGATGTCTTGTAGAACAGCTACCTGGCACAATTTAAGACAATGTTTTCCATTTCAGGATTCAATGCCCAACATGATACAACGTGAGAGGGAATCGTATAGGTGCCTACCACATAGTGATAACATGCTAAGGCACAAGGGATTGTGGTTACTCTCTTTTCAATGTCCTCCAAGTCCTGCCAATGGCTCAAATCAATCAAAATATAGTCAATGCAGCTCCCACAATAAGGTTTATTAAACGTAAAGGCCCCTTTTTTTATCTGACTTAGTCATACCACTAGTTGCACTCATCCCTAATTCCAATGAGAGAGCCTTGAATTGTGAGGCTGCTTGAGACCACCCTTTTAATGGGACTAAATCCACCCGGGTGATAGCCCATTTTCATCCTTCTCACTGGATAGCCTTACATCTTCCATGTCCAATTGCCCAGGATAGGAGACGATGAGTAAGCCACGAGAGTTTGTAGCATTTTAGATGACGTGCCACCGTTGACATCTCTAGAAAACCAATGTAGGATCACACTGCTTCACCTCCCAGCGGGTTGCCCCTGAGCATTTTGGTCAATGCAGATCACCAAGTGTGTGTGCTTGCAGGATTGTCTCGAGTAATTACAAAGTTGTACTGGCCATCTCTATACACGTGTTTCTGGGTCATTATCCGTCATCAGTAGAGATTAGGCATCAAATGTTTGGGGTTGCTGAGCAGGCTGCCAAAGTATTCTTAGGTCACAGTACCTCTCAAGGTGCGCAGGTGCGTCTCCACGAGCTCCTCAGCTCAACCGGCTCGAGGGAGCCTTTTAAACAGGAAACCAATGTGGGATCACACTGCTTCACCTCCCAGCGGGTCGCCCCTGAGCATTGTGGTCAATGCAGTTCACCAAGCGTGTGTGCTTGCAGGATTGTCTCGAGTAATTACAAAGTTGTAGTGGCCATCTCTATACACAAGTTTCTGGATCATTATCCGTCATCAGTAGAGATTAGGCCTCAAATATTTGGGGTTGCTGAGCAGGCTGCCAAAGTATTCTCAGGTCACAGTACCTCTCAAGGCGCGCAGGTGCCTCTCCACGAGCTCGTCAGCTCAACCAGCTTGAGGGAGCCTTTTAAACAGGAAACAAATGTGGGATCACACTGATTCACCTCCCAGCGGGTCGCCACTGAGCATTGTGGTCAATGCTGTTCACCAAGCGTGTGTGCTTGCAGGATTGTCTCGAGTAATTACAAAGTTGTACTGGCCATCTCTATCCACGTGTTTCTGGATCATTATCCGTCATCAGTAGAGATTAGGCATCAAATATTTGGGGTTGCTGAGCAGGCTGCCAAAGTATTCTCAGGTCACAGTACCTCTCAAGGCGCGCAGTTGCCTCTCCACGAGCTTGTCAGCTTAACCGGCTCAAGGGAGCCTTTTAAACAGGAAACCAATGTGGAATCCTACTGCTTCACCTCCCAGCGGGTCCCCCCTGAATACTGTGGTCAATGCAGTTCACCAAGGGTGTGTGCTTGCAGGATTGTCTTGAGTAATTACAAAGTTGTACTGGCCATCTCTATACACGTGTTTCTGGATCATTATCCGTCATCAGTAGAGATTAGGCATCAAATATTTGGGGTTGCTGAGCAGGCTGCCAAAGTATTCTCAGGTCACAGTACCTCTCAAGGCGCGCAGGTGCCTCTCCACAAGCTCGTCAGCTCAACCGGCTCGAGGGAGCCTTTTAAACAGGAAACCAATGTGGGATCACACTGCTTCACCTCCCAGCGGGTCGCCCTGGAGCATTGTGGTCAATGCAGTTGACCAAGCGTGTGTGCTTGCAGGATTGTCTCAAGTAATTACAAAGTTGTACTGGCCATCTCTATACACGTGTTTCTGGATCATTTTCCATCATCAGTAGAGATTAGGCATCAAATATTTGGGGTTGCTGAGCAGGCTGCCAAAGTATTCTCAGGTCACAGTACCTCTCAAGGCGCGCAGGTGCCTCTCCACGAGCTTGTCAGCTCAACCGGCTCGAGGGAGCCTTTTAAACAGGAAACCAATGTGGGATCACACTGCTTCACCTTCCAGCGGGTCGCCCCTGAGCATTGTGGTCAATTCAGTTCACCAAGCGTGTGTGCTTGAAGGATTGTCTCGAGTAATTACAAAGTTGTACAGGCCATCTCTATACACGTGTTTCTGGATCATTATCCGTCATCAGTAGAGATTAGGCATCAAATATTTAGGGTTGCTGAGCAGGCTGTCAAAGTATTCTCAGGTCACAGTACCTCTCAATGCGCAAAGGTGCCTCTCCACGAGCTCGTCAGCTCAACCGGCTCGAGTGAGACTTTTAAACAGGAAACCAAAGTGGGATCACACTGCTTTACCTCCCAGCGGGTCGCCCCTGAGCATTGTGGTCAATGCAGTTCAGCAAGCCTGTGTGCTTGCAGGATTGTCTCGAGTAATTACAAAGTTGTACTGGCCATCTCTATACAAGTGTTTCTGGATCATTATCCGTCATCAGTAGAGATTAGGCATCAAATATTTGGTGTTGCTGAGCAGGCTGCCAAAGTATTCTCAGGTCACAGTACCTCTCAAGGCTCACAGGTGCCTCTCCACGAGCTCGTCAGCTCAACCGGCTAAAGGGAGCCTTTTAAACAGGAAACCAATGTGGGATCACACTGCTTCACCTCCCAGCGGGTCGCCCCTAAGCATCGTGGTCAATGCAATTCGCCAAGCGTGTGTGCTTGCAGGATTGTCTCGAGTAATTACAAAGTTGTACTGGCCATCTCTATGCACGTGTTTCTGGATAATTATCCATCATCAGTAGAGATAAGGCATCAAATATTTGGGGTTGCTGAGCAGGCTGCCAAAGTATTCTCAGGTCACAGTACCTCTCAAGGCGCACAGGTGCCTCTCCACGAGCTCGTCAGCTCAACCGGCTCGAGGGAGCCTTTTAAATAGCAAACCAATGTGGGATCACACTGCTTCTCCTCCCAGCGGGTCGCCCCTAGGCATTGTGGTCAGGGGCGCATTGTGTGCCTGAGAGGTCTGCGGTGTGCTCCCACATCATATTGTCTATTTAAAGTACTCCCGTGAGTCATTGAGGTGAGGAGCTCATGGATGAAGCACCTGTACGCCAGTGAGAGGTACTGGACCTGATGTAATGATTGGCAGCCTCCTCATCAAACCCCAAATATTGGCTGTATTTTCTACTGATGACGGTTAATAAACGAGAAACACGTGTGTAGAGATCAGCACTATCTGCGCCAACCTAGGCGAAACACTCAAACATCAGAAGAAACTGCATTTCCCAGAATGCCAGGGGGGAACCTTGCCTGAGAGGTCAGCGGTGTGCTCCCACATCATATTGTCTATTTAAAGTACTCCCGTGAGTCATTGAGCTGACGAGCTCGTGGATGAAGCACCTGCACGCCAGTGAGAGGTACTGGACCCGATGTAATGATTGGCAGCCTACTCAGCAAACCCCAAATATTGGCTGTATTCTCTACTGATGACGGTTAATAAACCAGAAACACGTGTCTAGAGATCAGCACTATCTGCGCCAACCTTGGCGAAACACTCAAACATCAGAAGAAACTGCATTTCCCAGAATGCCAGGGGCAAACCTTGCCTCAGAGGTTAGCGGTGTGCTCCCACATCATATTGTCTATTTAAAGTACTCCCGTGAGTCATTGAGCTGACGAGCTCGTGGATGAAGCACCTGCACGCCAGTGAGAGGTACTGGACCTGATGTAATGATTGGCAGCCTACTCAGCAAACCCCAAATATTGGCTGTATTCTCTACTGATGACTGTTAATAAACCAGAAACATGTGTCTAGAGATCAGCACTATCTGCGCCAACCTTGGCGAAACACTCAAACATCGGAAGAAACTGCATTTCCCAGAATGCCAGGGGCGAACCTTGCCTGAGAGGTCAGCGGTGTGCTCCCACATCATATTGTCTATTTAAAGTACTCCTGTGAGTCATTGAGCTGACGAGCTCGTGGATGAAGCACCTGCACGCCAGTGAGAGGTACTGGACCTGATGTAATGATTGGCAGCCTACTCAGCAAACCCCAAATATTGGCTGTATTCTCTACTGATGACGGTTAATAAACCAGAAACACGTGTCTGGAGATTAAGGGTGGGCAGAATTTGCGAAATTGACTTTCACAGATTATCGCAAAATTGCACAAAATCTCCGCGAGCATGCGAAACTTTCGCGAAGATGCAGAGATTGCTTTCCCACCCGTTCGCGATGTGTTTTTGCATGCTCGCGGGGAAATATATCTCCAACTTGCCCATTCAGTCGCTAATGGGCGCGGCCATCGTGCTCGCGATGCTTATTTCCTGTTCGCGATCGCAATGACGTGTTCACGATCGCAAACTCTCGCGGGATAGCGTGACCGGCTACCAACAATCCAACATCTTGTGGCGTGCGCGAACGGATAGGAAAACTCGTTGGCGAACGTAGGGACCCGGTAAGTTGCATTTGCGTGCGCGAGAATGCATTTTTAAAGCACGAGCAAGAAAAATACTTCCGTTTCGCGACATTTTCGCACTCTCCGCGGAACGCGAAAATGTCAAAATATCGCAAATTCTGCAAACGGAACGAAATTTAACGCCCAGGACTACTGGAGATCAGCACTATCTGCGCCAACCTTGGCTAAACACTCAAACATCGGAAGAAACTGCATTTCCCAGAATGCCAGGGGCGAACCTTGCCTGAGAGGTCAGCGGTGTGCTCCCACATCATATTGTCACCGTTGATATCTCTAGCATAGATGTTATAGATGTCTAAAATGGGTTTCTTATTGCACGTCATTTGAATACCTAAGATATCTGGGCAATCTTCACCTAGTTACTGGGTTGTATGGTTAAGAGATGCTCTGACCAAATTAATAACCCACCAAAAGATTTCACAAAATAACTTTATTTGGCTGGCATATAGTAATTTAGATACCCTACCTTAAATGCTGGACCAATACTCCACGTTTCTTGAAACAGACAAATGTCAAATTTCTCAATTAAGCCAATCCAGGCAGGTAGTGAAATTTTGGACTTAAGGCCAGCCACATTCCACGAGATGAGTATTACCAAGGGAGGTCTTTCTGCTACTGATGTTGTGGCGGTTAATCATGGCTCTACCAAGGCAGCGTGGTTTAGAGCATTGGTGTTGCTAACCACTGTACTATATGGATCATTAATTCCTTGAGTGCTTGGATGAATGTTTCACTGGCTAGAGTCCATACTTATATTAGTCATGAGAGGACTTAATACTAGCGGCTGGCCGTTGAGGGTTTTCTTGTTCATCGATGCAAGCTAACTAAGCGTGGCCTAAAGGAGGTGAAAGCTTCTGCGTTGATTTCTGAACAGCGTTCTTTTAAAAATAGTTTGAAAGAGTTTAAACAGTTTGTTTTGGTTTCCCAACAGACCCCCCATGAGTCGCCGTGTCTGAACTGTTTGATCCTATGATAGATTCAACTTCTTCTACCAGAAGGTCTATCTAATTGAGTGTGCAACTATTGGGTTGCTTTGATGCCTTGCTATGTTTGGCGGCACCATGTACAAGATCGGGTCCTTTGCAGTTTCCCGTGTTTGTGCAAGGTAATATAATGGGAACCAAGTAAAGATTTTTTTTTGGGTGGGGGGGGTCACTGGCACACTGCTAAATGATAACAGTGGTCTTAGTAGCACATTTGCGTTGGTTACAGTAGTTGATTGTGTGGGCCTGCTGCAAAAACTGTACATCCAACAACAGAGGAGTAAACAGTATATATAAAAATGGATACAAACTGTTGGATTATATCCCAAGTAAAAGAGAGCTCTAGGGCGTATTATAAACCTTGTCCGGAGGTGGACTTTGGGAGGATTCACCAAGAGATCTAAGGAAAAACTTTGGCAAAAACCAGGTACATTTCGGAATGTGATGTTTCTGAGAGAACAAAAGAATCAGTGCAGCCTGGGACTGGTTTCACAAAAAGACAGTCAATGAGCGAACACAGTACCTTAAACAAAAGGAAAAAAAACAGGGGGGGGTGCCTCCTCCGGGCACTGATGGGCGCAGGACTGGCCTCCCGCACGTGGTCGGCACAGCTGGGCTGTGTCGGCGCTATATAGCATAAGCTGGAGGCGTGTCAAGCTGCAGGGGTTATGGGACTCGTGGTCCCCAGCGGCGATCTCAATGGCTCCCCAGCAGCAATGTTGGCGTCCAAGCAAAGTGCTTGCAGGGCAATGGGGCTGTGTCTGGGCTATAAGGCGCAAGCTGGAGGCATGTCAGCCTGCAGGGGTAATTGGAATTCGTGGTCTCCAGCGGAGATGTCAGCAGCTCCCTAGCCGCAATGTTGGCGTTCAGGAAAAGATCATATTTAAATAATGTCTCCTAAAGGATAGGATCTGTGTATCTGTCTCCTCATGGAGCAGACTATCTTTTGGGCTTGATTACATTATACGCAACGGTTACCATTATCCTACCTAGTATGCAAGATGCTATGGTCAAAAATAAATTGATCCAGCTTCCCCAGAGGTTTTGTTTGCTGGTATCAATATTGAGAAAACATTATGGATTCCACAAAGCGTCAGCAGGTATCCCACACTGGTTTTTTTTGTTGCAAATTTATATAGCGCAAACTCGACCTGAAGGTATTGGATCGCTTTACATTAGCACAGTATTTACATTACACATTCAGGAAGGGTGAGATTAAGTGATTTGCCCAGAATCACAGGATGTGGATGCTACCTCGAGGCTCGAACCCTGGTTTCCTGCACCAGAGGCGGCAGTTTAGCCGACGGACCACATCCTCTTCCCTGTTATCACCATTTAGTAATGAGAGCAGGGCCAGACTGGCCGTAGCGGGCACCGGGCAATACCCCGGAGCGCCGCACGGGTGGGTGCCGGTTTAGGGCCCATGGGGGCCGTTTTTGTTACAGGGCCGTTTTTGCAGCATAGCTGCAAAATCGGCCCTGTAACAAAATCGACCGAAAACCAGCCCTGGCAAAGAGCTCGGCGGCACCCCCCAGCCCCATCGGGGGCCGGTCGAGCACTTTGCCAGGGCCGGTTTTGGTTCCCAGTCCGGCCCTGAATGAGGGCTGTGAATACAGGAGTCTGTTATTTCCCAATGCCACTGGACCATGAGCACCTCTCACAATTGTCACTTATGGAAGTGAAATGAGCAGCAGTGACTTTTGGGGAAGGTGTAACCTCTGCAGTCAAACAGCAAGAGCCTCGAAGAACTAAAAAATGTGTAGAAACGACATTATTGTCTTCAATAGCAGCACGTGTTATTCTGACACGGACTTTGGTAAGTGGCAAATAAGTACGGGACATTCAATGGTGTTTTATCAATTGAGTTAGCTATTGTAAGTGCAAGGGTGTATTTTTATGTACTGAGTCAATTAGCAAGAGATACATTTGAGCATTCGTGATAGATGCTGATTAGGCATTTTACTCTTTGACTGACCTGCAATCTTTATTGAACATGAGCGTAAGATTCAGAAGGAAACCATTAGAGAAGGATTTAAAATTACCACTATTGGTTCAACTTCCTAAAATAACAAAAGACCTTACTTCAAATGAGTAAAGAAATGTGGCTGGGATTCTGGCCATCATCCCTTTGCCTCTGAGAGTCTGCGAATTTGCAACACACTTTGACCCTCATTTGTGGGATTTTCCGTAGGGCAGCTCAGCAAGACACCTTGCTGCGCTGCCCTATTCCAAGGTGAAAGGACAGCAATGCACTGTATTTATGCAATACAGTGCACTCATGTCCTTTCTCCCTGCGCTGGCGCTGTTTTGGCAGCCTAGCACCAACGTAGGCACCCTTGAACCATGGTGCAAGGGTGCCTCAGTTCACGCACTATTATTTTTGTGCTGGAAGGTACACCTTCCAGCACAAAAACAATCCTAAAATGGTTTTTCCTCTATCTATGTGTCTGCAGAATACAGTACACATAGAAAGAGAAAAAAACAAGGAGAAATAGAGATATTTATCCTCGTTACGCCTCACCCTGGGGAGGTGTACGGATTTGGCACTTCCCCAGGTTTACATGAATGCCTCCTGTACACATTCAGTAAGGCGTCACAGTAATTTGCGTTGCATTGCCTTACTCAAGATTTATGAGGCCACTCAAAGCCATGCAGGGTGGCTTTGCGTAACTTCACAAATCTGATTGAGAGCCCTGCATCATGCATGTACCACTTTACATGGTGCAAAAGTATCGCAGGGCTCTTATAAATAAGCCCCTTGGTGCACCGGGTGCTTTGTGTACAGACACATTGCTAGTGCTCTACGTCTTTGTGTGAATATTTCAAAACACTTGGACAAGGCTAAGAAGAGGCTTGACAGGTGGGGGCAATGAAGCCAGGACACTGGAAAGGGATTGGACAATCCCCCGATTGACTGAAGGTGAGCGGTCCACATCCTTAAAATTCAATGTGTAACTGCTACAAGAAAGTTCTCCGTAGCACAGCGAATACTGGGAAAAAAGTCAAATACATTTTGGTTTTGCAATGGCAATAAATGAAAGCAAAAAAAAGTATTTTCTATCCCTTAATCATTTTTATTGTATTTATGTTAGGTTTAAAAAATACAGTTTAAATTTTATGTTTTCATCTGGCTTAATGCCTGAACTGTTCAGATAGTGGATGCAGGCGTTTGTGTTTGGTGTGGCTGTAGCTATGCATGGTATTGCAATCCTGAATGAACCAGAATCATCCATCTTCATTACAGCTTCTTTGTAGCTTTAGAAATTGGACTTAAGGCATGGCATGCAAGCAAACACCAAGTAGGGGGCTGGTTGTAAATGTTATTCGCGGGCAAGTGCTGGCAATTATTACTGTGTATTCTGTACTGTGTGTTCAGTTTTATGGCATCATTTGCTGATAGTGCCTAGTGGAATCCCTGCATATTGTTTGCCGGGCTCTGCTTATGCATCTGTTATGCTCCTTCTGGGACAATGTGCTGCATTTCACAGTGGGAATGTGCTTGGCTCGCAGAGCTGGAGCCCATATGTTTAGGTCTGCTCTGTTTCAAGAACGCCTTGAATAAATCAAGGCCTGTTTACTTTACTTCGGGCGGACATTCTTGCTAGCATTCTTAATTGTGAGTGGCTTATTTTACACGGGTAGTTACCTCACAGATGAGCTCGCTGCTTATTGGCTTCTTGCACTTCTGGAATCTTTCACTTCAGGTTGTGCAGTGCTTTGATGAGGAACACATGTGACAGAAGACCTGGAAGTGGAGGTTGCTGCTACGTGTGGCCATTAACAATCCGGACACTGGAATTCGGAAGCATATTTATTTATTCCACTTTCTTAAAAGAACGTATACATTTTTTGTGCACCAAGGGCTCGGATTCACAAAGAAAGTAATGCGTCTGCACCACTAGCTATAAACTTTCGAATGGATAAAAATGTACTACTTTTGGGAATTCACAAGCATTCCCAGTGCCAATCCTAGTTAGTTGTGCCAGGGGTATGAATCCAAGTGTACATTTTCCAAAGGTGCAAAATTGTACATAGTGTCCATCCCCGCTCTGGGAAAACGTATTCCAGTGTACAATTACACATTATTGTGCTTTTCTTATTTTTAGGTCTAGGCTACAGAAAGCTTTAGCCTGCTTCAAGTAATAAATAAAAAAAAGAAACATAGACATAGCAAATAGGTCTCGCCTTTTCGGTGACTCTGTTCAATATTTAAACATAAACAGTGGCGTGCCGCGGGGGTACCTCATGGGCTGCCGCAAGTGAAGGGGAGAGCAGCAGACACGGCGCCTCCTCCAACCTGGTCGATGCACCTGTGGACCACTCACTTGCAACAGGGCCTTCATGGACTATTATCGACAAGGCAGTAGGTAGACCCACAGAAAAAGTTCAACCGAAGGATGGGCGGGAAGAAAGACAGCATGGACAATGGGAGGAGGGTGTGAACAAAGGGATTACGGACAATGGTGGGTGGGCGGGAGCATGGTAAACACAGACAGTGAGAGGGGGCGGCTGCAAATGGAATGCTGACAGCGGGAGGGGGTGGGAACAAAGGGAATGCATACAATGGGAGGGGCGGGAGCAAAGTAAATCACAACATGAAATTAAAAAACAAGCCAAGGCAAAATTAAAAGTAGTGCAGGTACCAAAACATATGGTCCGTATCAAAAGGATCAATGCAGCAGGGGCAAACGCCAGGGCGGAAACAAAACAGCCACAATGTGGGACAAATGCATCTACCCCGAACCAAACTATGTCATTTCGAAAGGCAGACTAAGTTCCCAATCACAAGAGGTGGGCGTGTTGTGGGCGTCCTCTAACCTCCCAGAGACATTACAGCATGCCTTGCAGAGCAGTGCATGCTTGCTGCCTCTAGGCTCGACCTAAAAATGCATACTTGCATACATAAATAGAGTGACTTTTTGTTAGCTTGCTTCATTGACTGTTTGTGTATGGCCAGGGAGTCAACAATATCCCATGGATACCTACCCCTACCACAAAACCATCAATTCCAATGACAAAGCCTGAGACCAGCTCTTTTTGGGCAAGAGGTCATAAGACCCCGGACGTATTTATTTCACTGGCACTCAAAAAGTTTTAGACATCAACATTTTTGCACAGTGAGCACATTATTTACATAATGTTAATAAGTGAGACCTAGCCTTGACATAGACTCTAATAGATAGGAGTCACCTAACCATAGCTAGTTTGTTCCTGTGCAATCAATAAAACATAATCTTTCCAAGTGAGATCATGAAAAAAACACCATTGCTGCCCCTCTTGCTCTCTACCGCAAGCTCCCTCACCTTTAGTACCCCCATAGAATGCCCAGGAGAAAGCTGCCCTAAAGAGGTGAACCACAGCTGGTGACCTGAACTTTCAGCTGGTGACCTGCACCCCCCTACTGACTAGACCTAATCCACCACAATTTCAACATGTCTATAGGGTGCTTGGAATCCTGCCTGCCTCCCTCCAACCTCTGCCGGCCCTCCAGTGCCTTTTTGCACTAGGAAAGCCTTTGCCCATTCTGTGTACCATAGCATCGTTGCAAAGAAGGAAATTGCAGCAGAATGCCGCTCAGCATAGAACAAAAGGTCTCCCTTTACCGCCCCAGGCTTTAAGAAATGCAATTACAGCCTCGGGTGAAACCAATCACCCACCCCGTTGCTATTCTGATTCCTGCGATTCCTGTAATTTTACATGGCTGTACAGTGCAGATATAGATGAATCGATCCACTCGCACCCACAGCAAAATATGCTCTATTCCTGTAATAGCATTGAGACATTTTATATCCCCTTCGATGCTCATGAGGGAGCGGTTCCGTCATGAGCATCGGTTGTGCTGTGCTTATGACGGAACCGCTCCGTCATGAGCACAGCCCCTATAGGAAGCGCTGGCGCCCTCCCCCTGGGGCATTGATCTTGGCACGTTAGAGGGGGATGGCAGCGGAAGAGTTTCCGCTGCCACCCCTGACCCCCCCACGCTTCCCCATGACGTCAGCGCACACAGCGCACGCCAACGTCATCAGGCAGTGCTGGACGCGCTGGAAACCATTTGTTTCCAGCTCGTCCAGAGGAAGGGTGAGTATTTGTTGCTCCGGTGGGGCGGGGGGTCCAAATCAGGATGCCTTGAGGCATCGGGGGAGAGGAAACAGTTTTTCCTCTCCCCTGATGTCTCAATGCAGGGCATTCCTGGTGCACGATCGCGCACAGCGTCGCAATCGTGCACCAGGAATGCCCCCACTAGACACCAGGGATGTCTTTTTGCGTACAAAGGAAGCGACCCCTTGGGCAAGGGTCGCTTCCTAGGGGGGATATGTGAATTCAGACTTTTCTGCCCCCCTGGGGACAGATCAGCCTTTTCTGGCCGATTCTGGATCCAGGGGGGGCAGAAAAGCCCACTAGAGCCAGGGAATTTGTATTTTCACAAATTGGAAGTGACCCCCTGGGCAAGGGTCGCTTCCAGGGGCCTTAAATGATTTTAAAGGATATTCTGGGGGCAGATCGGTTTTTAATTTGGCCTTTCTGCCCCGCAGAAAACCCCACCAGACACAAGGGAATTTTCTTTTTTTTTTTTAATGGAAGTGACCCCTTGGACAAGGGTTGCTTCCTGGGGTCAAATTAATTTAAAAATTAAATTCTGCCCCCCGGGGACAGCTAGCCCGATTTTTGGGGCATTTCTGGCCCCGGGGGGGGGGGGGGCAGAAATGTCCACTAGAGCCAGGGAATTTGTTTTTTTTAAAATTGGAAGCGACCCCTTGGGCAAGGGTCGCTTCCAGGGGCCCTATTTTGAAAAAAAAGTATTTGGCCTTTCTGCCCGGGGGGGGGGGGGGGGCGGGGGGGCAGAAAACCTCACTAGACACCAGGGAGTGTTTTACATTTTAAATGGAAGCGACCCCTTGGGCAAGGGTCGCTTTTTTTTGGGCCTAAATAATTTTTAAGACTTTTCTGCCCCCCTCCTGAGGACAGCTCACCTATATTTTTTGGCGTTTCTGGCCCAGGGGGGTGGGCAGAAAAGCCCACTGGAGCCAGCGATTTAAAAATAAATTGATTGGTTGCTTCCAGGCGACATATATTTGTTTTTGTGTATTCTGCAGATCAGTCCGTTTATTTGGCCTTTTTGCCCCCATTTGGGTAGTGACATAGCCTGTTATAATGTGAATTGTTTTTATTTCTTGTGAATTGTAATTGTAATGCTTTATTTCTCCCTTTTTGTTCTAGTTCAAGGCTTTTGCTCTTTAGACTGTTGCAGGTTGCGGTTTGTCACTGGTGGTTCTGCTGTTTGTGTAGTTGCATGTGTTTGGTAAGAGACTTTTTTTGTACAATGTAAATTCGTTTCATTTTTCGGCACAAATGTGTTTTTTGCAAATTGTGTAATAATACCAGTATGTTTGGCTTTTGTTTTTTGAGTGTCTAAAACATTTTGCATTTGTGCTTGATGTGTATTTTGTTGTCTTTTGAGTAATTGTTTATTTTTCTTTCTAGTGGGATATCGTTGATTTTTGCTGTGTCTTTGCAGAGTAGGTGCTGGTGAGTATAACTGTCTCTTGTAAGTAAATCGTATAGTTTTTGAGTACATAGATGTTTGTGATAAAGGCACACATTTCTTACTTACTTATTTTGCACAGAGTTGGTTGTTGACTTGTTTGTGCAGTCTCCTTTCTTAGTCAGGATAATGGCTAGCCGCAGGATTACTGCTCAGCAGGTTGTTGGTATGCGTTTTGATTCTTCCTCTGACCATGGTCCAGACACTGACTCTGATTCTGAGGCAGAGGTGGGAGGGGAAGATTCAGGCAGTGAGTTTTCTCTCCACATTCCATCATCCGATGATGAAGCTACTCTCAGTGCGGATGAAGCTACTCTTAGTGCGGATGAAGCTACTCTTAGTGCGGATGAAGTGCCTGTGTTAGAGAAGGACATTGATGTGCCGATAGTGCGGCAAGAGGCATCGGGCTGCAGCCTGGGGCTGTAAGACTTCCCGTTGGTATAGTGAGGCAAGAGGCATCTGGGCTGCAGCCTGGGGCTGCAAGGCTTCCCGTTGGTATAGTGCGGCAAGAGGCATCTGGGCTGCAGCCTGGGGCTGCAAGGCTTCCCTTTGAAAGTGCTGACCTCTGGGTTGCCCCAGGCATGGTGCAGCCGGCATTGCCAGACTTTACTGGTGTTCCAGGGTGTCGAGTGAATACTGAAAACTTTTTGCCGATAAATTATTTTCAGTTGTTTATGGACGATGTGTTTTTGGCAGAGATTGTTGAGCAGACTAATTTGTATGCCGAACAGTTTTTGAGGGACAACAATGCCAGCCTTAAGCCCCACTCTAGAGCTATACGGTGGACTCCCACAAATCTGGAAGAGATGAAGAAGTTCTTGGGTTTAACTATTTTGATGGGCATGCTAAGGAAGCCATCAATGTCTTCATATTGGTCTACTAGTCCCTTGATGGCAACTGCTATATTTCCGGCAGTCATGAGTCATGATAGGTATTTGCTTCTGCTTCAGATGTTGCATTTTGTCGATAATGGTTTAGCTTTGACACAAGATCACCCTGATTGTGATCGTCTTTTTAAGATTCGGCCTGTCATTGATCACTTTGTTGATCGATTTTCTGAGATCTAGGCTCCAGGGAAAGAAATTGCAGTGGATGAGTCTTTGGTGTTGTTCAAGGGCCGCTTGGTTTTTAGGCAATACATTCCTAGTAAGAGGGCACACTATGGAATTAAGCTGTATATGCTGTGTGACAGTAGGACTGAATATGTTTCTAATTTCAGGGTGTACACCGGTAAGGAATCCAGGATTAACCCCCCTGGTTGTCCGTCCACTTTTGGAGTGACTAAGAAAATTGTGTGGGAACTTGGTAGAGGATTTTTTAACAAATGCTACCATTTATATGTAGATAACTTCTACACTGGTGTGCGGTTGTTTAGGGAATTGGCCAAAGTGGATACTGTTGCTTGTGGCACAATCCGCTCTAACCGTAAAGGTTTCCCAAAAGAACTTGTTTGTCAAAAGCTTGTGCGGGGACAGTGCAGTGCGTTGTGTTGTGAGGAGCTTCTAGCTGTGAAGTTTTCAGACAGAGAGATGTCTACATGCTGACTACCATCCATGATGAAAGCACTGCACCTGTGACTCTTTGGGGCCAGGTTGCCGAAGTGCGCAAACCTGTGTGCATTTTAGACTATAATAGGCACATGGGTGGGGTTGACAGAGTAGATCAGAGGTTGGAACCTTACTCTGCTCTTCGTAAGGCTTACATTTGGTACAAGAAGTTGGCTATCCATCTTTTCCACTTGGCAACCTTTAATGCTTTTGTTGTGTTCCAGGATTCTTGTCCTGAGTGAAAGATGACTTTTGCTAAGTTTCAGGAGTCTTTAATAGGCAGCTTTGTTTTAGTGGAACAGGTAAGTGTTCCTAGAGTTGGAGTGGTGAAGGATGTTGCTAGATTGAAAGATTGCCACTTTCCTGATCCCATTCCTCCCACACCCTCAAAAGACTTTCCCAGTAGGAGATGTAGAGTCGGTTGGCGAAGAGGTATGCGGAAGGAGACTCGTATGTACTGCCCCGAGTGTCCTTCTAACCCTGGGCTGTGTGTGCCTGCTTGTTTTAAATGTACCACACGCAAAATAATGTTTGGGAGCATCCATGAGTGGTAAAGTGAACTGCCTGGCCTCTATTGTTTAATATTTTTTGTTCAGTTTCAAGGTTGGCATTTGTGTAGTGTATTTAGTTTCAGTTTTTGTGTTAGTAGATTTGTATCTATTTGCAATTAGTTTGTGTTTTCTTATTTATATAAAAAAAAATCCTAAATGTGATGGCGGTGTGCGTGGAGTGGCGCTTGTCTGGTGGTGTGCGTGGTCTGGCACTTGGCTGGCGGTGTGTTTGGATTGGCGTTTGGCTGCCGGTGTGTTTGTAATGGTGCTTGGCTGGCGGTGTGCGTGGACTGGCGCTTGGCTGGCGGTGTGGTGTGCGTGGATTGGCGCATGGTTGACGGTGTGGTGTGCGTTGACTGGCGCTTGCTGGCGGTGTGCATGGACTGGCACTTGGCTGGCGGTGTGCGTGTACTGGCGCTTGGCTGGAGGTGTGCGTGGACTAGCGCATGGCAGACAGTGTGGTGTGCGTGGACTGGTGCCTGGCTGGCGGTGTGCATGGTCTGGCGCTTGGCTGACAGTGTGGTGTGCGTGGGCTGGTGCTTGGCTGGCTGTGTGCGTGGACTGGTGCTTGGCTGGGGGTGTGTTTGTACTGGCACTTGGCTGGCGGTGTGTTTGTACTGGTGCTTGGCTGGTGGTGTGCGTGGACTGGAGCTTGGCTGGTGGTGTGTGTGGACTTGCGCTTGGCTGGCGGTATGCATGGACTGGTGCTTGGCTGGCAATGTGTGTGGACTTGCGCTTGGCTCGCATTGTGCATGGACTGGTGCTTGGCTGGCGGTGTGTGAGAAGTGACTAGCTGCTGGTCACTACACACACTGCTAGCCAAACGCCACTCAACGTAATCCGTGAGCTGGTGTGGTTGCTTTGTCAGGAATGTGGGCGTGTGAAAGTGATGGGCCCTTGAATGGCGCTGTCTGCTGGTGTGAGTGTTGTAATGTGCATTTCATTTTTGTGAAATCTCTGGTTAATACAACTGTATATACTGAACTATCACTCACCCTCGTGCCAAATCCAACCAGTATGTATGTGTGCTTGAGGAATTGGTGGCTGTGCATAAAAATGTGTCTTTTCTGTTTTTGTCAAGCAGGGTGTACCTTGCCCTTTTTTGTGAATGTTGTAATGTGTTGGTTTTGTGCCTGGTGGTGTAAATGGTCTTGTGTGTATCCTGTATGAAAGATGTGTGAATGGCCTGTAAAGCGGTTGGTGACTTGAAGTGGCTTTACAGCTCACGAGCTGCGAGTCCCTGGTTCAGTTTTTGTCCATTCAATTATTGACAGTGCATTTCATTTTTGTGAAATCTCTTGTTAATACAATTTTATATACTGAACGATCACTCGCCCTCGTGCCAAATCCCAAGTACCCGCGATAGGCAAGGACACAAAACGTTTTGAGGCAACATCAACATTGCCTATCAAAAAATGTTTTGGGCCCTTTCCTGTCGCAGGTACTTGGGCCTCCCACACAAGTGAGGCACCATTTTTATCGGGAGACCTGGGGGAACGCTGGGTAGTGTGAAATTTGTGTGAGCCCAGTGATGCCACAATTTTTCAACACAAAAATGTGTTAAAAAAGTGATTTTTTTCAGCAAAAATTGAGGTTTGCAGGGGATTCTGTGTAAGGAACGTTGGGGGATCCACGCAAGCCATACCTCCCTGGAAGCCCCCAGGTGTCTAGTTTTCAGAAATGTGTGGGTTGGGTAGGTTTCCCTAGATGACCGCCGAGCACAGGGCCAAAAACCCAGGTGACCCCCCTTGCAAAACCAGGTGGTTTTGAGATAGGTAATTTTGATGTTGCCTCACTACGTTTTGGGCCCTTGCCTGTCACGGGTACTTGGGCCTCCCACACAAGTGAGGCACCATTTTTATCGGGAGACCTGGGGGAACGCTGGGTGGTGGGGAATTTGTGTGAGCCTGGTGATGCCACAACTGTCCCACACAAAAATGTGTGAAAAAAGTGATTTTTTCAGCATAAATTGAGGTTTGCAGGGGATTCTGGGTAAGGAAACGTTGGGGGATCCATGCAAGCCATACCTTCCTGGAAGCCCCCGGGTGTCTAGTTTTCAGAAATGTGTGGGTTCAGTAGGTTTCCCTAGATGGCCGCCGAGCATGGGGCCAAAAACCCAGGTGACCCCCCTTGCAAAACCAGGTGGTTTTGAGATAGGTAATTTTGATGTTGCCTCACTACGTTTTGGGCCCTTGCCTGTCGCGGGTACTTGGGCCTCCCACACAAGTGAGGCACCATTTTTATCGGGAGACCTGGGGGAACGCTGGGTGGTGGGAAATTTGTGTGAGCCCAGTGATGCCACAACTTTCCCACACAAAAATGTGTGAAAAAAGTGATTTTTTCAGCATAACTTGAGGTTTGCAGGGGATTCTGGGTAAGGAAACGTTGGGGGATCCACACAAGCCATACCTCCCTGGAAGCCCCCGGGTGTCTAGTTTTCAGAAATGTGTGGGTTCAGTAGGTTTCCCTAGATGGCCACCGAGCATGGGGCCAAAAACCCAGGTGACCCCCTTGCAAAACCAGATGCTTTTGAGATAGGCAATATTGATGTCGCCGCACTACGTTTTGGGCCCTTGCCTGTCGTTGGTACTTGGGCCTCCCACACAAGTGAGGCACCATGTTTATCGGGAGACCTGGGGAAACTCTGGGTGGTGGTAAATTTGTGTGAGCCCGGTGATGCCACATCTTTCCCACACAAAAATGTGTGAAAAAAGTGATTTTTTCAGCATAAATTGAGGTTTGCAGGGGATTCTGGGTAAGGAAACGTTGGGGGATCCACGCAAGCCATACCTCCCTGGAAGCCCCCGGGTGTCTAGTTTTCAGAATGTGTGGGTTCAGTAGGTTTCCCTAGATGGCCGCCGAGCATGGGGCCAAAAACCCAGGTGACCCCCCTTGCAAAACCAGGTGGTTTTGAGAAAGGAAATTTTGATTTCGCCTCACTACGTTTTGGGCCCTTGCCTGTCGCGGGTACTTGGGCCTCCCACACAAGTGAGGCACCATTTTTATCAGGAGACTTGGGGGAACGCTGGGTGGTGGGAAATTTGTGTGAGCCCAGTGATGCCACACTTTTCCACACAAAAATGTGTGAAAAAAGTGTTTCTTTCAGCTGCAATTGAGGTTTGCAGGGAATTCTGGGTAAGGAAACGTTGGGGGATATAAGCAAGCCATAACTCCCTGGAAGCCCCCGGGTGTCTAGTTCTCAGAAATGTGTGGGTTTGGTAGGTTTCCCTAGGTGCTGGCAGAGCTAGGGTTAAAAAACTACAGCTAGGCACTTTGCCAAAAAAGAGTCATTTTTCACTGCGAAATTGAGGTGTCACCACGTTGCGTTTTGCGCCGGTTCCTGTCGCGGGCACTAGGCCAACCCACACAAGTGAGGTACCATTTTTCTCAAAGACTTTCGGGAACACGGGGTGGGTGGAAATTTGTGGATCCACGCAGATTCCAGAACTTTCCACCACAGAAATGTGGGGAAAGTGTGGTTTTTTTGGACAATTATTTAGGTTTGCAAGGGATTCTGGGTAACAGAACCTGTTGGGAGTCAGTTAAGTCACCCCATCCTGGATTCCCCTGGGTTTCTAGTTTTAAAAAATGTATAGGTTTGCTAGGTTTCCCTAGGTGCTGGCAAGCTAGGGCTCAAAAACTACAGCTAGGCACTTTACCAAAAAAGGGTCATTTTTCACTGCGAAATTGAGGTGTGACCACGTTAAGTTTTGCGCCGTTTCCTGTCACGGGCACTAGGCCGACCCACACAAGTGAGGTACTATTTTTCTTGTCCGACTTTGGGGAACGCGGAGTGGTTGGAAATTTGTGGATCCACACAGATTCCAGAACTTTCCACCACAGAAATGTGGGGATAATGTGATTTTTTGGACAATTTTTTAGGTTTGCAAGGGATTCTGGGTAACAGAACCTGTTGGGAGGCAGTTAAGTCACCCCATCCTGGATTCCCCTGGGTTTCTAGTTTTAAAAAATGTATAGGTTTGCTAGGTTTCCCTAGGTGCTGGCAAGCTAGGGTTCAAAAACGACAGCTAGGCACTTTGCCAAAAAAGGGTAATTTTTCACTGCGAAATTGAGGTGTGACCACGTTGCGTTTTGCGCCGTTTCCTGTCACGGACACTAGGCCGACCCACACAAGTGAGGGACCATTTTTCTCATAAGACTTTGGGGAACACTGGGTGGGTGGAGATTTGTGGATCCACGCAGATTCCAGAACTTTCCACCACAGAAATGTGGGGAAAATGTGTTTTCTTTGACAATTTTTTAGGTTTGCAAGGGATTCTGGGTAACAGAACCTGGTGGGAGGCAGTCAAGTCACCCCATCCTGGATTTCCCTGGGTGTCTAGTTTTAAAAAATGTATAGGTTTGCTAAGTTTCCCTAGGTGCCGGCAGAGCTAGTGTTAAAAAACTACAGCTAGACACTTCGCAAAAAAAGGGTAAATTTTCATTGTGAAAATGTGGTGTGTTCACGGTGGGTTTTGAGCCATTTCCTGTCGTGGGCACTATGCCTACCCACACAAGTGAGGTACCATTTTTATCGGGAGACTTAGGGTAATTCAGATTTGTAAAGCAACTGTTATAACCTATTGCTTCTGCCTTCCAAATTAAAGATATTGTGTAAAAAAGAAGTCATTTTGAAAAATGACCGTTGATTCTCATGCTAGTATGAGTATTCCAAACTTCGAAAATGTGCAAATATGTACTGTTTCTAAACTCTATAATTTGTTCCCATTTCAGAAATACATAAGTGTCTTTCATACCGATTTTTCCATGTATACATTTTCCCACAATAACTGCTATATACCCGGAACATAATAAAAAACCATTGCAAATTGATGCTCAGTGTTTGACTCTGTGTTCGTCGGGTTCTTGGTGAACCTACAAGTCCTATATATCCCCACAACCAGGAAGGTCCAGCTGATGTAAAAAGCTGTCATAATTATTAGAAGTTACAGGTGAAAACGTTGACACAAAAGGCTGTCTTTTTCAACTAATTTTCAATTTTTCCTATATTTATCTGTTAGTTTCTATCAAGAAACCTTGATGGATCTACACAAATGACCCTTTGCTGAATTCAGAATTGTGTCTACTTTACTAAAATGTATAGCTTTCCAGGATCCATTATTACTTTCACACGCATTTCTACCATTAACTGGAAGGAGGTTGAAAGCACAAAATATTGCAAAAATAGTCTATGTCCCAGAAAAATGCCACAACTGTGTAAAAAATGTTGGTTTTCTGACAAAAGTCTGTCATTCCCTAAAAGCTGGGAAAATGGTGATTTCAGCCCCACAAACCCTTTTTTGATAACATTTGCAGGGAAAAACCCAGACGCTTTCATTTGCAGCCCGTTTTTCCAATTTCCCTCCACCCAATTTTTTTTTTTTGCTGTATTTTGGCTAATTTCTGGGACCCCTCTAGGGGAATCCACAAACCCTGGGTATCTTTAGAATCCCCATGATATTGGAAGAAAAGGAAGCAAAGTTGGCGTGGATACCTTATGTGGTCAAAAAGTTATAGGGGCCTAAGCTCGTACTACACCAAATAGCCAAAAAAAGGCTTAGCACATGGGGGAATAGGCCTAGCAGCGAAGGGGATATTATGAGTTTTTAATGCACCCCTTTGCCCTATACTAACTGAACAGCCTATGTCACTACACATAATGAAAACAGCTTATTTGCAAAAACGTAGCAAGTAGTGGAAATATTCCAAGGAAATAACCTGAAGAGAAACATCTAACTCACTGCTTCCTCCTACAGGAGTATCAGAACTCGGACAAATAATACATTCTAAGTTATGATGTAACCACCACCCCTAAATTGCTTGAATTGAACAAACTTTTCAGTACTGAAGGACTCAATGAAACATGCTGAAGTGATAGGAAGAACATTATTAGACATTCAGAGTAGCCTATTTGCTGGTCATTCACTACCTTAACTAGATCTTTAAACATCCCTACTGGCTACACTACTGTTTTTTGAGTGGAGGAGCCAATATCGAAAGACACAACAAGAAAAGCAAAACTGCGCAGGACCGAATAGGAAGAGCGCTCGACTTTTGGACTAGTCCACTCACAGAACATAACTCAACATTAAACATAATTGCAAGTTGGTGACTTACTCTATGCATAAAACAATTTTTTTTATTTTCTTTCTTCAATTTTTTTAGAATTATTTTTCAATCATTTTCATTTTTTTAATTTGGTATTTTATTTTATTTTTTCATTGTTTACATTTTCCAATTTTCTTACTCATTTGTTTTTCATTTTTTGATAAATGTTTTGATACATTTTCCCACTATCCATTAACCCCCTGCCTACCATAGAAGCACAGCCTCATAACACCATTCATTTTCTAAGTATTATTCCATTTCCACCTGCACCTCCCTGAGTGCCACTCATGTTTCCCTTGATGAATCAGATAAAGCAAACTGTTACATCTGTGTGTTGTTGTTATCCTTCCTGATTGTAAATGAAACATTATGTTATGTTGGTGTGGTTTGACTTTGGAATGGATACACTGTATTGTTATTAATTATTTATTTATAACTTAAGTAACCACACTAAATTATATTGTCTTTGTCTGTGCTAATTCAAACTGCAACAATGCCATGTTGTGTTAATGTTTACTGCCGGACAGAAGGCCTGAACATGTGACACATGACCACACAACAAAATGTGACATCAGTCCTCCAATCTCTTCGAGTTGTGCAGCTAAGTGCCACTGCCAACTGACAGCTTCAAGATGGCCCCAAAGAAAGGTGCTACCAAGAAAGTGGCCAGTGAGAAGAAGCAGCTTCCCAACACAGGCGCGTCGACCCAAACCATTTTCAGTCAACGTCATGTGCCTGATACACCGGTCTCCGGGAAGCAAGCTGGGAGCAGCACTCCCTCATCAATGGCCCCTCCCCAGCCTAGGCCCAAGCCCATGCCTGTCATAGAGACAGCCACTGTAATCACAGCAACGCAGATGAGCAGTGACGTTGAATTGGATTTGTCTCTTTCACAAAGTAGAACCCAATCCTTTCTGGAAACTCAGCTAATTGGACAACAACAGCTACTGAATAAGAGATCGAGCTTCCTGCTGAGCAGAAGAACCCCAGCTTTCAGAAGCTTCCAGATCTCCAGCAAGAAAAAGCAAGGGTACTCTACCATGTTCTCCAAGTCCCTCTTCTGATAAAATGAACGTGGAGTGGAACCCGCCTCAGTTCAAGACATGCCCGGAGAGGCAATGGAAAAGGAAAGTTCCAAAAAGCCTTAGAGTTATGGATGAAGAAGAGGAGGATGATGAGCCAGTCACATGAATGCTACCCCAGCCCCAGAGGAGACCGACATTACCCCTCCTCAACTTGTTCCAAGGGATTTGGCACTGATACCACCTCCACTGCCATCTGACATATTTGCAAGGCCCCTGCGACCTGCATCCACAACTAGCTCAGTAGAAGTATGCACTGCAGAGAGGCAATCATCGACATGTCCACGACCTTCCACTTTTTCCGGCATTGGCAGTGGCAGCAGTAACCCAGTGAAAAAGTTGACCTCCTCAGTGTGGGACTCCTTTAGGGTTAGCAAGTAGGAGTCTAACATTGCCATATTCTCCATTTCCATGTGAGTGTTTGGCATGGTAAACCTGTTACACATTATGGTTCTGGAGGCCAAATGACCTATATGAAAAAACATCATGCAATCCACTGGGAGGCACACCTTAAAAAGAGACAAGAGCAGGTAATATACTCTGATCACGGCAGAAGGTGAAGGTGATGAGTAAGAGGATGACATCTTTACACAAAGCAGCCCTGTCACCCACATCAGTAAGGTTGAAAATGGCAAAAGACTCGCAGTCAGATGGAGACACCACAGCAACAGCATACAGTGACTCCCCTGACACGCACATTGAGTCTACCACCTTCTTCCCTCCAGAAGTCGTCTGTGTCAGTTGCACCAGAAAATAAACAATTACAGGCTACTGTTACTTCCATGCTTAGGTAGGAGAGGCAGTACGAACGGAATAACCCAATGGCACATTTGTACAATGGGAAGCTGGCTAAAATGTTAGCATTGGACTTCCTGCCTTTTTCTTTTGTGGAAGGAGTGGGTTTTCTACAACGTGTGGAAGCAATCTGCCCTAAATGGAAGGTTCTCAGCCGGACCTAATTTGCCAAATTTGCTGTTCCAGTGCTCCATCGCGATTTCTTGGAATTGGTTGGACAAGCTTTACAGCACAGTGCTGTTCACACTATTCACGAGATGACAGATGTGACCAGTTGTCAAACTACTGATTACATGTGTATCACTGCACACTGGATCTCTTTTGTGGGGGCTAGATAAAAGATATCTTCAGGTGTTAACACTGCTGAGATTTTTAATTCCACTCGGAAGCATGCAACAGTAGCCGTGTTTGCCATGGAGAAATACCATACTACTGCAAACATTTTAAAAGACTTTAACAACAAGGTCTTTGAATGGCTGCAACCAAGAGGGCTTGACATTGGAGCTGTTTCCACGGACAATGGTAGTATTATAGTTAAGGCAATGGTCGATTGCAGCTATTTCAGGGTCCTGTGTTTGGCGCACTGCATCAACATCATTGAACAGGACTTCCTAAAAAAAGAAGACCAAGTAAGCAACTAAGTGTTCACTAGCCAAAGAATCAGCACACATTTTAGCCATTCTTTTAAAGCTCGGAAACAGCTGAATATCATTCAGTGTGATAATGGAATTCCAGTTAAAGCCCTCATAAAGGAGGTGCCAATATGTTGGGACTCAAACTATTACATGTTGCAACGTCTGTTTGAGCAGTACAGACCGATTAATGATTATGTCATGAAAAGTGGGGATATAACTTGGAAAGGCATGATCATTGAGAGGGATAAATAAGGCCTAGTAAAATGCCTGACGGAGATGCAGCTTCCTTTTGAGGTTGTTACATGGGAAGTCAGCAAGGATTACAGTAAGAACCAAGCTATCCTGTTGTTGCATATGCTAGAACAACTGCCAAAGAATGTGTCCGACATGAACGCAGGTGTGGACAAAAAGAAAGATGCGCATGAGTAGGTGGAGCGCTTAATCCTTCGCTTGGCGGATAATACTAGGCTGCAAAGAGACATTGTATCATCCAAACATTACATCTGTGCAACAATCCTTGATCCATGGTACAAAACATTACTGGCCATTTTAATTCCTTATTCCAAAGGGGATGTTTCACAATACAAGACCCGGATCGCTGAGCAAGCGACCTGGAAGAAGAACAAGTGGAAATTAGTGACCCACTCCTGGCCAGAAGTTCTGGGGTGATGCCTTCAAATCCCAGCAAATAATAATAATAATAATAATAATACTATCTGCATTTATAGAGCGCAACTGCTACCTCAAACAGCAGTGCCCCGGCGCTTTAGCGGGCAAGCAGGAGGGAGAGCAAAGGCAGTCCTGTTGTCTCAGAGAAGCCAACACCAGCAACAAGAACCCCAGCAACAACCACACCACAGGAGCATCATACCAACCGCTGCAATGGCTTGGCTTCAAGTGGCAGATCTTAAGTCCCATGCAAAGGCGAAGACAAAAGAGGATGAGCAAGTTGCAGTACCACTTACCATTCAGAGGTTAGTCCTGAACTATCTGGATGACCCAACAGAGGTCTATGTGGATCAAACCCTATTGGTGTACTGGTATGGGAAGAAGGGCCAGCGGCCATTGCTCAGCAGGCTTGCTATAAAGTATATGGCATGTCTCGTGGCCAGTGTGTCTGCTGAGCGTCTATTTAGTGCAGCTGGTGCAGTGGTCACAGTGAGAAGGACCAGTCTCTCACCTCAAAATGTGGAGAGATTGACCATGATAAAAATGAACCAACACTTTATACCACCGAATTCCACCATACCCAAAACACCACAGGAAGAGGAGAAGGATGCTTGGTCCGACCCAGATGATAGTAATGTGTTGGGTGACCAACTTCTGGGGGAACCACCAGAGTTTGAGGACAAACTCTACTTCTCTTACTGAGTAGGCCTGGGCCAACTTAGAACTTTCAATTGCAGAACTGCTTTAACAAACAAATGAGTATAGCTAGGGGAACATTATATATTTTGTCTGTTTTTGTCTGCCACATGTATGGCCACACTGGCGTTGTACTAGTGTGCAGGGAAGAAGCCTTTCCATTCCCTTCAAGGACATTCGAGAGACAATGAATGCCTTCATCCCATGCCATGCTTTTTTTCATCCTCTAGCATAACTGTCCCATAAAATTTAATTTATAAGACTGGCCAATGTGTGTTGCATGCATCAAGGAGGATCAACAATTGTGTACCACCGTGCTTGGATTGGAATAAGTAATGTAGCAATGAGTGACAAGAGTAATTGTGAGTGATGATGAATCATGTGGTGGCAGACACTGAGCGAGGGTGTTCAACTATAATTTGTAAGCTTAATTGTGATGATTTGCAATATTTGTGGACTGATAGGTGATAATTTTACCTGAAGATGATTTTTTTCCTTCCCTTTGACACTTACTGAAATTTGTTTACCGGGATCACTCCTTCGTTTTCTGGTTCACACTCCTCAAAAACTAGACCAGTCCATTTAGCTATCAAACACAAATCTACGCAAAGAAATGACTCAATGTGTCTCTTCTTGTTCATCAACAGCATTGCACTACAGGTCGATTTCTTTCATTTGGATCGGGGCTCGAGAGTCTGAACAGAGTTGGACATATTCGTTAATCAGAGTCAGGAGGATGATGGAAGTGCTCAGGACAGGACTACATGTACAACAGCCAGAAGAAGGAAGTTTTCAACTTCAGGGAAACCAACATGATGATGACTCTAAGAGGCCTGCTAAACTCTGGACTGGTGAGAGTTGCTTTGATTTGAGAAAAGCAATGCTGCTGAGTGTGTGTTTGCTGGTTAAAATTTGAAACACCTCCATTATATGGCACGGTAAAGGGCCTGTTGTTGTTGTAAATAACTGGAGATACACATGTGATGTCAAATCATCATATTCTGCACACGCTTTGCTAAATGTTATGATGATGACAGTTGTGAGATTGATCAGCCCGGTACATGCAGCCGCTTGTCAGTCATTTTTGGTTGTTTTACTTGCTCTCGCCTTCTCAGTTAATTGATCACACATGAGTCATAAAACTAATGATTGCAGCAGACTATACTCTTGCTCTGTCTCTGAGTCTTCTTGGTACACTCCTCATGAAGCTACTTGCCTGCTCTTCTCCTTGACTCTCCTACATAGTTTCTGTTTTACAATCCACAGGCCTTCACTTCTCTTTCACAAAAGGTGAAAGCCTCATAACACTCTTGCTTACCTTACCAGAACACTTCAGCCAGGCACTCAAGATTGACGGACAATCCAAGAAGAATGCAGATACACCACGTGATTTGTCAATACGGTATCATTTTTCTTTTAAGAATCATTTTTAGAACTGTGTGGGTTCACTTCACTCCTCCATAATTTCTATTTTTCAAACCTAGCCGACTGAACTTTTAAATATTTATAATAATAATAACTTGGGTCTCTGGGGCTGAAGGACTGTTTGCAATGCATTTAGCTGAACTGTATCATACTCTTTCCTTTAATTTCCTTCCACGACAGGTTGATGATGATGTGCTGCTCATCGCCCAGGTGAATATTGTCCTTGTCTAGTGTTTATCTCTGTCACACCTTCACTTCTGCAACGAGACTAACATGTTGCAATCAAAACTCCCTTTTCATCCATTCCTCAAACCCCTAACTCTTTTCCCTCAGGCTGTGTGATTCATTGGAGTGTAAATTAATTTACACCATAAATGGATCACACATTGGGTGAAGCGAATGTAGTGAAAGCAACATCAACTCGCTGCACTATCTTCTATGACCAAGTAATAGCCCATTCTAGCCCCATTTACTCACCCACGCATAAAAGGGATTCATATTTTGGATAAGGAAGAATATCATTCGTCAGCATCATCATTCAGGCTTTGTGTTATGAAAATGCTGAACCTTGTCCACTCCAGACTTTGAGTCCACATTTCATGACTCAAGGTTTTCGTAACTTTAGTTTTAATTAGATACCAGCTCCTCATAGATCAAAGAAGTTACTATTGCTATGCTTTGTGTCATCAGGTATTCAATGCTGTGTCATGTAGCAGTCTTTGTAAAGCTATGATATAAATATATAACCCACTAACTCTGTCTTTTACTTTCAATTTAGTTGCCTTTGATGGATAATCCTTTTGATTAATCTTACAGTTACAGTTCACCTAGGTGGGAGTGGGACCTTGCTTTTGGGAACCCTTCCCTGTTATCGCTTCCTCTATATTCTGGTAAGAGAATTATGGAGTGAAGTGAACTAGTTTAGTTAGTAAGTAAGCAACTAACGTCTACTACAGATAAGTTATTGTTTATCTAGGCTGTTGTAGGCAATATAGGTCATGGTAGCATATCCCCTGATGGGCAGGATAGTTACAGAGGGTAGTAAGACAAGGGTATATAACTAACTATACACTTTGATAAACAGATTAAAAGAACAGGCTTCACAAATAGGCAGCAGTGCAAAGTAAAAGTAAAACACCCAAAAACAACAGACAAAAAAACACCCTCTACACCAACAACAGGCCCACCCCACTCCCCAAACAAATCAACCCATCCCCAACCATTTTCCAAGGAAGAAAAAGTCAAAAACTCCTGGTTCCAACTCCTTTCCCACCGTGTCCACCCACATAAAAAATGTCCCTCCCACAAAAAAATGTAAAAAGGGTTCAAAAGAAGGTGTCGTCAAGTCTGGTCTGGAGCAGGTCCAGATTCTGGTCAATCCTGGCCAATCACATCTCAAAATGGTCCATCCACTGCAGGAAGCAGCGCTTGAATACCGTGCCTGAGCGGGAATAGGGCTAGCCATGGCAGTTAAGGCCCCTAACCGGTGCTGGAGATGTAATGGCCAGGAGGCTGAAGGCTGTTGCTGGCTTGCTGAACTGGGGCCCGGATCAGAGGCAGCTAGTTCCACCGCGTCCTCCTCCAGGGTCACCAGCTGTCGGCATCAAAACTGGATGGTCTTCAACCTCTGCCGCCGCAGCAGACCGCTATCTCCAGCCTAGTCAGTGGTGGTGACCAGCCAGAGTAGCTATATCAAGAGGAAAACAAAAAGAAAAAAGACTAATTGTGAACAATGCTCTGTGCAAACACTTGTTTAAAATTAAATAGTGGGCGACACAGTAGCAATATATTGCTGGTCCCCCATGGCCATTGGAATTTGATGTGATTAGGAGAGTCACAGGGCCAATTTTATTTTTTGCCACACATGCCTTACATAAAAAGCACTGACTGTCTGGCAGAAAAGAATTAAGTTAGAATAGCACCAGATTAAAAAAATAAAGTGACTTTATTTTTTCTTTGAAAAACTTTTCTAGGAAAAAAACTAAACTAGCACTTTGCGTGGAAAAATAAAAATAACTTGCCTCTCATTAATGAGTAAGGCATTAAGCACTATGGAGTACAAGGTTTTTGTGCTAAATTAATGGAGTCAAGCTAGCCAGTGCATTGGGTACTTTGCTCCTCTACAGTTCGCAGATGGGGCAGCTGAAGTGGACAATTATCTTACTTTAATTACAATAACCCTGCTCTTCTCCAAATGCCTTATATATTCTAACCTGACTCCAAAGAGGCAGATGTATAATAATAAAGATACTACATCACACATGTCACGTATAAAACTCAGATATCCAGTCTGCCGTAAGTAGACGGTGGGGAAAATGATTCACTGCACTACAGGGAAAGGAACAGGTATATAGATTATATTTCGCACATTCGTCACAGAGTATCCTATATGTCAAACTTGAAATCAGGCACATAGTCCCACTTTACTCACTGGCCTCAACTTCCACCACAGATTATTTCCAACAAATTCACTGGGAAGTAAGGAAAAGAAACTTGATTTACTCTACTGCAGGGTAAGGTAGATGGATTAGGCTGGGTAGGCAGAGTTTTTGCAATAGGATAGTGGGGTGTCATTGATTATTGTAATGTGTGTAAACGTTGGCTTATTCAGTTTCTGTAGTTCATAAAAGTCAAAGGGGAAAGTTTCAAGAGGCATAAATCTGTTTTGGGAAACTGTGACCTATATTTATGAATACCTTCACATGGCCATAAAAATGTGGCACATGCCAAGAATGGATTTTTCATTATTCTGGTAGGCTGGCACAGAAGAACTTAGGAAAGACTAAAGGAGTGAAGTACTAAGAGGTGACTGAGTGGGCAAAGGGAATTGCACCTTGTGTGTTTGTTTTTCAATGCATTGAAATATTTGTAAATACTGCATTATTTGAAGCAGATGCACATTGCACAATCAACATTGCAGTCAAGAATTGAAACATACTACACTTAGGTCATGGGTTGCAAAATGCCATGGGCAGGGAGGAGGGTGATGAATTATGATGGGTGGGATACATATCTGCCTCCCTTAACAAATACAGTGAGTCAAGGGAGTACACCAAAAATTAAAATAACCCCACTTTGAACCACAGCTTCCATAATCATAAAACCAACTAAGCAAACTAGATAAGCAGCATGTCCCTCCCCAGAAAAGCTCCCTAGTGTATTCATCCAAGCAGTTATTCATTCATCCTTTCTTCTATATTCACCCATAGCCACCATGAAGCCACCATGATTTAAGCTTTACTTTCTCTCATCCAGTCTTTCACCAAACGTTCCAATCTATACCCATCTATTCAATATCCACCCTTTACTTCAACCATCCTTTCACCCATTTTTACCCAATACCAATCCATGCATCCTTTCACCTCCCATACATCCTTTCTCTTATATACCATTTCACCCATACTTTCTATTAACCTTTTGTTCTTTTCCATTTCCATCAAGCCATCATTTTTAGCATTTATAATGTGAGCTTTTACTGAGTTGTAGGTAGTCACAATGACATTTTTGTAGCCAGTGACTATAATATTTATTGTCATAAGCAAGCAATGTGACTTACCACAACCCCAATGCCTTCACTTCTCCCCCTCCAACCGCTTCTTCTCCTGCAGCGGAAATTGATCTGACACTGTTGGTCTGTGCGACTAGAAAAACAATTGCAAATTTTTTAGATGCCAGACACGCTTCCCCTTAATATTTTTTAATCAAAAGAATAGAATCTCAATGCATCACTACAGTTCAGTTAGCAGTATCCTCTATGAAAAATTTCACTCTGGACATTTTGTTGGTTGACAATGCTAGAAAAGGCAGGTAGTCAAGCCAACCAAAAACCTTTCGTATAGGATAGGCAGAGCTACAACCTATGATGATGACTCTGAGTCATTGAAGCGTTATGAAGGAGTGGAATAATGGACACAGGGTAGGCGGCTGCTGCTAGCTGTTTGGGGTGGCCTGACACTGCCACCCACTGGTCGACCTGCTCTGCCATGGCACTGGGTGGATTGAAAAAAAGAAAAGAAAGTGAAAAAGAAAGGAAGGAAGGAAAAAAATATGGGATGGAAAAATAAAAAACATAAAATACATAGACACAAAAACACACATTAAAGAACGTATTACGCATGACTGCGCCAGTGCTAGTTGTCGATGTGCGCCAGAGTATGTTTGTGTTTATGTGCATTTGCGTATGTGCACTAATACAATATGCGCACAGATGCAAACGCACATAAAGACAGAGCTCAAAGTCTGCGCCACCATCATGGCGCATTACAAACCAATCCTCTGTAATGCGATCGGGTGCATACTCTGGCACACATCGACAACTAGCACCAGCGCAGTCATGTGTAATACGGCCCCAATACAATAAATAAAAATCAGGGCTAGATTAATTAGGAGGATAGAGGATTGAAAGCATTGAGAAAAGAAAGAAAAACAGTTCCAGAACCATGAACAAAACAGAGGAAACAAGATGACCGTGTCCATGAGATCAGCGTGGTGCTGTTTGCGTGCGTTTTCCAACGTGAGTACACGTTGGGTACTATTTAACGCGAACGGGTGCTCCAAGCAGCTCCACCTGCTCGTGGAACTCTGTGTAGTGCGGCAGAGCTTTTGGACAACTTCACGGAGTTCCGATAAGCACAACTCCAAGAACCCCACCCCGTCCCAGTACTGTCCTCTCCCAAGTGCAGCTTAAATGTGCTACTATAGTTGTGAATGGAGGGCAAGATGTGAAAGGAATGTGTTACTAGTGATGTTCATGAAGGACAAGATGTGAAAGGTAGAAAAGGTGAGGCAAAAGAAATTGAAAAAATGTATGGAAAGAGAAATTAGAAATGTTTGTATTATCCATAGATATCTATAGATTCAGGCAAATTTAATGCTCTAGTGCAGAAAAGAACAGGTCTAAAGTATTCACTGTAATTTGCAGATTGTGTTGAGCAAAGGCATGGACGTCAATTCACCAAAATGTCAGGAGTAGCGGAAGTGACATCAGACGCACTTTGACCTCCACTTTCACTCACACACACATACTTACACATGCACACAAATTCACACATTTACACTCTCTCACACATAAACACACTCACCCACAAGCATGCACACAACATACATTTAAATGCATTTTTTACTTACCTCACCTGCCATGGAATGGCATATTGTGCTCCATTTTTATTACACTGTTGGTGAATAATACTATTAGTGCAATAAAAAAAATTGACTGAAAATAAATGGAGCGTCAGCTGCCCCTGTATTACCGGCACTGACCTTGCCACTACTGATGTCAAAGGTGGCAAAGGCAGAGCTAGGGGTAGCAAAGGGCAAACCAGGGGTCACAGCTGCAACCCCTGACAACCCCTAAACGACGTCCATGAGCAAATGGCATAACCATTGTGCAGCAGCACACTTACAAAGATTCACACGCTAATGATGTCAGTAGCAGTGCATGTTAAAAAAAAATAAAAACATTTCGGAGGCACTTAAAATTGAACGCTAGAGCAAAAGCCAATGAGTGTTGTCTTGTATGAGGTTTGTACTTGAGGGACACCCTCCTGTACAAATTTCTACACGCAGAAAACTGTCCCTGGGTAAATGTTGTCACACATGACTTTCCATTTGCCCTTTGTTTGCGCTTGGTGTTCTTTGGCACTAGGATTTCACATAAAATCCTATCACGCTATATTAGTCAACCTAGCTACCTCTCCATGAACTCCTCGCTGCATTTGTGACGTTGCCACCCTGTTACACTCCCTTTGCATGCACTAACCAGGTGTTTGGTGTGACGTGACGCACATCTGTTTTGTGCTGTGGTCTCAGCAACGGTTGCGCACCCAAAATAATGGGGTGCGCCAGAGTTTATCAGCGGTGCCTGGTGCAAAAGTGCAACAACTCTGGGTCTCCCTCTTTAATCAAAGGTGATTTTGGGAATTATTTTCAACCTTTTTTTTTGCTGTGCAAGTGAAGTAGTACATACAAAGCTGCCACACGTAGAGGCAGTAAAATATTTTAAAGAGTGTGTAATTAAGCAACGTGAGGCAAGTGACAGGTTGGAAGCAAATAGCAAGAGACACGTGCAAAGTGGACTACTTAGCCTTGATGCTGATAAGGCCTATAGTTTTGGGTAATGGGCAGTTGTTTAACATTTCAAAGAGAGGGTTTTCTCAAACATCTTGTTAAGGTCTAATAGGTGCGTATCACGCCCTTGAGCCTTTGGTGATAAGACGTCCTTAAACTTCAAAACGGCCCCAATTACACGAGGAGAAGCCACGCTTCTTCTTTGTCCTCTGGCAGCCTCACTCTTTCATGTACAGCGAGCATCACTTGCAGGTGCAAGTAGGAACAAATAGACCATAGAAGTACAACGCCCCCCTCTTTAGAGATAACACGCCTGCCTTTGCTGTGCGATCTGAATCTTTGACTCCAAAGAGCCATAGCCTATAAACGTGAGCACTGAGTGCTATTTTAGGACACAGATCACAAAACTTTTTTGACTGGTCCTATTTTATGTCCTAGGCAGTAAATCAAGGCACTGCTTGATGAGAACAACTTTTACCCCTGCATTATTTAAGCAGCTTTCTGGAGGTGGCAATGTGCCTCAAAAATATGTGTACAAAAGGTTTGATTAGCATTTAGTTGTGCTGATGCGTTCTAATGTGCTTTGTGCTGCTGTTTTTTGTGCTGCATTGTTGCAATGTGTTGTGCAGTGGCTGCTCTGTCGCATTGTTTTGACTGCTTTGTTATGTTGTAATCTTGAGTTTTCATTGAGTTTTTATTTTGCTTTGTGTATATTATTGTGTTATGTTGTGGTGTGTACTTTAGCTATGTCAATAAACGCTGCTTCATTTCTGCCGACAGCAGCAAATGCTTTAAAGTTCCTGTTACAAGCCCCGCTGCACTTCTTCAACTATTTAAGACACTAGTGAACCCAAGCATGTGGCATAGAGAATGTCTTATATTAGCACTTGCAGGGCTCAGGGTGGTACGGGCCATGGTTTCTGAAACAGGTTTGCGATGACTGGTATCTTACAAAACCGAAAAAATGGAACTTGGGTATTTTACCAACTTAGGCAGTGCTAAATGTTTGCTTCTCTTGGGAACTTCAAAAGCATGAATTGCCCTTGGTTGGAACACTCGCAGCATTTTAACATATTTAAAGAAAACATCAGGGCATAGCCAGCAAGACACACAAAACAACATAACAACACAATTAATAAATAACAGAGCACAAAACAACAAAATAGAATAAACCCAACAACCATAGTATAACACATCACATTGTAATAGTGCAGTACAAAAACCAACAAAACATATCGCTGCCACAGCAAATACCACACACCAAAAACACACAAACACTTTTTCCACAAACTACCAACTCCAGAAGTCGGCCTTCACAATACGATTGTAAACCGTTTTTACCTCAGTTTATCACCAAGCGCCAGTCAAAATGTTTTGTACTCTGACCAGTGGCTTAACATTAGCCTTTGCAGCCCCGCAGTGCGGGGAGGCCCCCGAGCTTAAGGGGACCCCGTCTGGCATTGTGCATGGGCAGTGGGCCCCTGGCCTGAGAGCTACTGATTGGGTAGGTGTACATTGCAGAGGGCCCCCTCGAGTTCAGTCCGCCACTGCTCTGACCCCAACAGTTTGAAAGGCACCATTGTTTGTTGGTGCACCATCAGTCTGTACAATTCTTCTGGTGGAATGGGGCAGGATGCCAGGTTTAGCATTTGCTGTCTTGGAACTCTTTAGGAAGTGTAGCTCACTTAGATTAGCGTGT